>NC_133665.1:138097296-138820083 GCF_037893015.1 Macrotis lagotis
ATTTATTCTATAGAAGCATACACTTGAGGAATGGATAGCTCCAGGAATTTCAAATGTGAAGCTTTCCTACAAGTGGTGCTACTGCCCTAATAACACTTACAAACAAAAAGACACTTTAATCTCAAATAAAAGGATGCTAATAAAAATCACCAAAGAAATCTGAGTTCAATCCTGGCTTTACCACTAACTTATTGTGTGTCTTTAGACAGTTTCCTTCTTCTTTCTAGTCTTCAGTATTTTTTCCTTCATAAAATGAGAGTTGGACTAGATAATCCCTAAAATCCCTTTTAGCTCTTATATGCTTCTTATAGCTGTCTCTTTTTTAATAGATGCTTTATGTGATCAGCCTTCAATCAAAGGGAGTAGGCATGAATTATTTCTATTCCCTTTCCACTGTCAACTGCATTTTCTGATTAAAGTTGGTCCCATGATTATTTCTTGTCCTTATATCCATGTGGTTTTTGCTTACATATCCCCTGCCTATATCCAGAAGAGGTCATCATCTGTGTGAGATAGAAGCCAGTTTTCATTACATTTTGAATCAGGGTCACCCTTGCCTATAAGTGGAGTAGACACTTGGCTATATAGAGTTGCTTATTTCAATACATTCCTTATATTCAGTGTCTTTACAACCTCATCATCCACTCATTTCTCAACCCTTTGTTGTCTGGCTTCTGATTTCATCTTTAATGAGAAACTATTCTCTCTAAGGTTACTAATGAAGTTTAAAAAAACACCCAATTAGTAATTTTGATGGCTCAGCCAATAAAGTTCTCAGAATCTATGCCTTCAAGACTCAACTTAGTTGGTTTTTCCATAAAACTCTCCCTGATCATCACCATCCCTCCTCCCTTGGTCCCTTCTCAAATGACCTTACATTCTCTCTTTACCCCAGTGGAATATAAACTCCTTGTGGGCATTGACTGTGTTGTTTATCATCATTGTATTCCCAGTTATTTGCACATAGTGAGAACCTATTTAAATATTTCAAGGTTCATTAGCTTTCTGGGTATGGATACTACTCTCACAGACACAGATCATAACCCCTTTACAACTTGGTAGATGAACTTCAATATTTATGGAAACTCAACCATGCATCACTCTTGGGTCAACCAAGTGGTAAATCTCTTTGAATTTAGTTATGTCTTCCCATGGCAGATATCAGTCATGCTTTATTGAGTTAATTAAGCTAAAAGATTCACTTTCCAGATTAATGAAGTGAGAAAAACAACTGGCCTGGGTTTGGAGTCCAATTCTTTTGAGCCTGAACAATCAGCAAATCAGTCAATCAATCAATCAATCATTTACTAAGCACCTACTGTGTGAAGCATTGTATTAGGCTCTAGGGATACAAAGACAAAACAATAAAATCCTTTATTTCCAAATAATTTACATTTCATCTGGTGAGACAGCCTAAGTAAGCTGAGTTCCAACCTCTCTCTATGCCTGTTTCCAGTCTATAACAATGAGGAGGGTCTGTTATCTTCCTTCCAGCTCTAATATTCTATGGTCTAGATCTGTCTAAGTAGGACATTCGGGGAAATAAATTGTTTTTTACAGGAGGAACAAGAATTGCTATGATGCAAGATGTTCTGACAGCTGTATCCATTTTTCCCCCACGCTATGGAAATACCTCATATAAATATGGAATGGTGCAGATCCAGGATGCCAATCTGTCAAAATTCTGACCTTTACTGATCTTTTCTTATTCTGACATTTCGATGCCGTGATAATTTGGATGGCCATTTAGATATATTTGACTCTCCCGTATCACTTTCCATTAGTTTTGTGGCTGAAGATCTTGTTCATCCTTTAAAATAAGCTCTCTGAGAGTAGGAATCAGGGACCTCACCTTCCCCACAATGCTATCCCCAGAGCAGGACCCACACTAACACCCCAATAAACAGTCAACTTAATCTTGTCAATTTGATAAGCAGGACATTTATTAAACTAGATAACTGACTTGTCATTTAGACTTAGAAACGAGATATCTTAGTGAAGCAAGGACACAACAAGACATAGACTTTACATGTCACAGGGTGGCCTAGCTATGGTCTATCCAAAATGTTTGGCTCATGTTCTTCTTGCTGAAGAAGCCTAGAATGCTCTAATCTGCAGCTCTGGCCAGAACACATTTCACTTGTTAGGGAAGAAGTTGGCCCAGAGATGGGAAGTAACTTACCCAAGGTCACAAGTTAGTTAATGGCAGCACCAGTAGTAGAACTCAGTTGTAATCTCAGAGTTTACATCTGAGAAGCATGTAGGAAACCTAAGTCTCAGATAAAATTGATCAGAAGAGGGAAGCTGACCTGTTCATTCTTCCCAGACATGACTGTTTCCATGTTGGCTCCTCACTGGAGACTATAAGCTTTCTTTGCACTCCTAACACTGCACAATACCTGTGAAACAGTTGACACTTGACAAATGTGTGTTTACTTGGCTTGGCCCACAGATAAAGGGACTTTGAAAGGATCCAGACAGAACATCAAGATGCTTGAAAAGAGAGATTCTTCTTCACTCATTTATTTTTTTAGGATTTTGCAAGGCAAATGGGGTTAAGTGGCTTGCCCACGGCCACACAGCTAAGTAATCATTAAGTGTCTGAGATATGATTTGAACTCAGGTCCTCCAGACTCCAGGGCTGGTGCTCTATCCACTGCACAACCTAGCTGCCCCTTCTTCACTCATTTCTAAAAGTATTGGTTGGTGGTTGTAGAGCTTGAAGACACCTTAGACATTCCTCATAAGTGTTTGCTATTGTTTATTCTTTTTTTTTTTACAGTTTTTTCTGATTCTTTGTGACTCCTTTGGGGGGTTTCTTGGCAAAGATCCTAGAGTAACTTGCCATTTCCTTCTTCAGTTCATTTTATAAAGAAACTGAGACAGTGACTTGCCCAGGGTTATACAGCTAGTAAAGATCTGAGATTGGATTTGAACTCAGGTCTTCTTGACTCCAGATTCAGTATGCTGTCAACTGCTTCACGGGTTATAAAGAGAAGTAGGATCAAAATCTTGCCCAAGATTTTGGATGCTTTGTTCAAGGTCATACCGTGAACCCAGTTCTTGACCTATAGATATACTATTTTTTCCCAGCGAACTACTGTTGTTTTTGTTCAGTTATGTCTGACTCTCCATGACCCCATTTGAGGCTTTCTTGGCAGAGATATTGTAACGACCTGTCATTTTCTTCTCTAGTTCATTTGACAAATGAGGAAACTGAGACAAATAGGATTAACTGACTTGCTCAAGGTCACACAACTAGTAAGTAGCTGAGGTCTTCCTGGCTCTAAGTCTGGCACTCTAATTACTGTACAACCTAGCTGCCCATACTACACAACTTCTCCCTTATTGATCTTGAATTGCCTTCTGATCTCTATTCACAGAAGATACTCCATCTTCCATCTCCATGTGTTTGCAACAACTGTAATCCATGCCTGTAATGTACTTCCTACTTGCCTTCACTTCATAGAGTCACTTTGAAGCTTCAACTCAATCATCATCTTCTACATGGAGCTTTTCATGATGTCCTCAACTTCTGGTGTTCTCCTTCCCAAACTCCCTTGTATTTAACTTTTCTTTTCTTTTCTTTTCTTTTCTTTTCTTTTCTTTTCTTTTCTTTTCTTTTCTTTTCTTTTCTTTTCTTTTCTTTTCTTTTCTTTCTTTCTTTCTTTCTTTCTTTCTTTCTTTCTTTCTTTCTTTCTTTCTTTCTTTCTTTCTTTCTTTCTTTCTTTCTTTCCCTATCTACCTGCCTATTTATCTATCTGCCTGTCTGTCTATCTATCTCTTTATCATCTATCTGTCTATCATCTATTTATCTATCTATCTATCTTGATTAATTGGAGTGGATTGGATTGGACTGGTTAACTAAAGTTGAGATTTTAGGTTATTATTTACATGATTTAAAACAAAAATCATCTGACTTTTCTAATAATGAATGTGAAGCTTACATGATCCAAAAGCAATGATAACAATAATAATAATAATAATATCTAACCTTTTTATCTCCATATAAATTGCATTGTAAAAGAAGAATCAGAACAAAAAAGTAAATCCCAAAAAAGCATAAACAAAATAATTTTAAGTGAAAACAGTTTACTTCAATATGCATTCAAACTCTATTGTTCTTTCTCTGGATGTGGATGACAATTCTTTTTCTTAATTGATATTTTAATCTTTTTTTTTCCAGTTATGTGTTATGAAAGTTTTTCATCATCCAAACACAGGCATTTTTATAAGTTACAGAATTTCCTTTCACCCTCTCTTCTTACCCCCCCTCCCCTCATTGGCAAACAGTCTAGTGAACATTATATATGTACATATGTGGTTAACATGCTTGCATATTAGTCTTTTTCTGGATGAGGAATTGGGACTTAGGAAAAAGAAAAAAAAGAGAAATTTTTAAAAAGTAAACATAGTGTTCATTCAGATTTGTAGTTTTGGGGATTTTTTTCTTCATCTGAATATGGATAGCATTGTCCATAACAGATCTCCTAGGATTGTCCCAGTTCTCTGAGTGGATGGCATTTCCCATCTTAGTTCTTTTAGTATTATCTTTAGTCACAGTATTACTGAGAAGAGTCAGGTTATACCTATCACTATCTAGCATCTATCATGTGCCAGACATTGTGTTAAATATTTTACCAATATTACCTCATTTGATCCTCTCAACAACTCTTTGAAATGGGTGTTATTATTATTCCCACTTTCCAGATAGAGAAACTGAGGCAAATATTGGTCAAGTGATTTGCTCAGGGTCAGAGAGGTAATCAGTGTCTGATGCTGAATTTTAACTCAAACTTTCCTGCTGCCAGGTCCAGCAATCTATCATCTGCCCCATACAACTGCCCCTAAGTGGTGTCAGTAAGAATCAGGAAATCAAGTTTTCATTCTGATTGTTCCAATAATTAATTCACTGTGTGACCTTGGGTTAATTATTTGACTCTCTATTGACTCTCAATTGATCTATCTATAAAATTCCAGGGATGAGCCAAGTGGTCTTTAAAGTTGCTGGAGGTACATTGAATAAAACACTGAACCTGGAGTAAGGAAGACTAGCTATATGAACTGAGGTAAGTCACTTACCTTGTCTACCTCATGTCTCACAGAATTGTAGTGAGGAACTAATGATTAGAAAAGTGCTTAGTACATATATTTAATAAATGTGAGAAGAATTTGTTAATTATATTTAATAAATTTAATTAATTTATTGTGTTTATATTTAATAAATTTGATTTATTATACTTATATTTAATACATTCATTTTATTTAATAAATACTTTGATAAATACTTTTTTCTTCCCTTCAGACCTTTTCAATTCAGAACTTGTGTACATAAGATCTTCTGGAAGCTACCCTGACTGGAAACAGTATCTTATCTGAGGGAGTCAGTCAATCCTCCCTGATAGAGTGTATCTTATTTATTTTTTGCTCTGGGTTTCTCACTTTCAGAAATAGCAACACAATTTCGATTCTTTAAGCACTCAGAATCTTGTCACCATCAATTCATATTTTGTGAAAGCTTAAATGATAGAACATTCAGCAAGACATGCTCTTTACCCCTGGGGAATTAAGAGTCTATGGACAGTGAGACACAGATAAGCCTTCTCTTCTTCTACTTGCTCTCTTCTTCTCTATCTACCTCTACTCTACAACAGAGAAGGGTTCCATCTCATTGATCCAAAGTTGAGGTGAAACTGATTTCGTTGCTCTTATGGAACCAAAGAGGGAATGATCTATCCATCAAATCAACAAACATTGGTGCATCACCATAGAGAGGGCACCAGGCTGAGTCCCAAGATCCCCTGTGCCAGTTTTGGCACCATGTCCTGCACCATGACTTTGATTTCACTGTTGTTTCAGGTGTCAATGCCCTTTTCTGAATTAGGGGAGGCTAAATTAGGCAAACTTTAAGGTCTTTCTGGATTAAACACTCTGACAGTTTAGGTGGATTATTCATTATTCAATTCATAGATCTCAAACTAATAATAATATAACATTTACTACATATTATATCATTTTTATATGATATATAATATTGATACTATGTTAGTGTATAATAACATAATAACAAAAATAGCATTTATAGGACACTTTAAGGTGAACTCTTTTGATCAACATGACAGGAGGCTATTTTACAAAGGTAAAACTGAAAGAGGTTAAGTGACTCACCTAGGGCTACATAGCTAATAAGTGTTTGATATAAGATTTGAACCCAAATCTTTCTGACTTCAAGTCCTGAAATCTATTCATGAGGCCACCCAGCATACAAGGATTGGTTGGAGGAAATGGAGGTATTTACCTTAGAGGTTGCCTAAGCAAGATGTGATAGCTGTCTGCAAGTATTTAAAGGCAATCATATGAAAATGACTAAATTTGTTCTATTTAGCCCCAGGAGGTGGCAATGGTTAGATATTTCAAAGAAACAAATTTAATCTAGAAATAAGAAAAGTTTCCTAATCACTAAGCACTCTCAAAGGGGATGGGGCTATCTTGGGAGATAGTGGAATGGTTTCAGGCAAAGACTTGATGATGATTTGTCATAGAGAGGATTTTAAGTAGATAAGACTTGGACAGATAGGGCTGATAAGGTCTTTTCAAGCTCTGAGATCTGGTGGTTAGAGTTGGAAAGGACCTTAATAAACCAAGCAATTCAATGACTCATTTTCCTGAGAAGGAGACTGAGATTTGGAGAAATGAACTCAACACAAAAGAAATTCAATAAATATATAACAAAGTCAGGAGTTAATTCATTCAAAATCTATACACCTTTATTAAAGGATAAAGACAGAAACTGGGATGGGATATCTATGCAACTAACCATAATAGAAAATAAAATGTGGTAAATTAAATTATAGAAGTGAAAAATAAAACAAACAAAAGAGATCTTTATCCACAAGGGTAAATAAGAAATACCCAAATATTTGTTAAGTGCCTATAATGAGCAAGGCATTGCAGATGCAAAGATAACAAACAATGCAATCTTTATCCTAAGGAGGTTGCTTTCTAGGGAGGACAGATAGCATAGGGGACAGAGTACTGAAACTGAAGTCAGGAAGATCTGAGTTCAAATCCTTTATCAGATTCTTCCTAGTGTGTGACCCTAAGAAAATCCTCCACCTTTTCCTGCTTCTCCTTCCTCCTCTTTCTATTCCTCTTCTACTCCTCTTTTTTCTACTCTTCCTCTTTTTTCTTCCTCTTCCTCCTTCTCCTCCTCTTCTTCCTTTTCATTCTCTTCCTCCTCCTCCTCCTCCTCTCCCTCCTTCTCCATCATGAATAACTAAGACTTGCTTGAACTTCAGGGTATCCTGACATACCCAGATAATTGAAGCAAATGAGTTTTCCCTGACTTTCATGATCAGGAATGCTAGCTCAGTTCTCCATTCTGGAATTCGTGTGGAAAAAATAGAATCAGAACCATGATTGAAAAGGACCTGAATTCAAAGGATGTATCTCCAAATCTCACCTCTGATAGTTACTCCCTGTATAATATGAAAAAGCCACCCAACTTCCTGATCAGCAAACCCTTCCTGCCTCCTATACTCATGTAATCCAACCTTTAACCCAAGACAGAAATTCCTTCTGCCCTATCTGTAACAGGTAGTCATCCAATCTCTTCTTGAATGCTCTCATTTAAGTGAAACACTATATCTCAGGAGCAACCCATTCTACTATTGGACAGCTCTGAATGCTAGACAAATCTTTTCTCTATTAAGGTGAAATATGCCTCCCTATAACTTTGGCCCTGCCCTTTCCTCCCACCCAAAGTGGTCCTAATTCTTCCCACTAGGGCAAAACAGAAAATGGCACCTCTCTCTTTTTCATGATAACTTTAATCAACAGATACATGGAAAAATAAAGATCCTTCTTGGGGTGTAAGTGCTTAATAGATGGGCTTACCTTTATCTAATACACTTCACTCTGTTTACCATGTAAATCACCAGAAAGTCACTAGACTTTGAAAGATTAAAAAAATAAATTTTCCCAATAAAAGTCCTCTCTGAAAGTGAGCTGGAAATGTCCTTAATCATGAGTGTAAATCATCACATGGGTTTCATTCCTATGACAGCTTTTAGTTAAAGGGTCCCTGGGCATGGGAAATGTAATTAGGATCAAAGATTTGTAGTGGAATGAAAATTTAGAGATCATCTGCTACCCCTATATTTTACAGCTAGGGACATTGAGGGCCAGAGAGGTTATGTGACTGTGGCTCTTGATTTCAGAATGAGGACAGTCTATTTTAGGTTGACCCTTTGGTATTTTGTTCATCTCAGACTGATCAGTGTAATCTCCTATACTTATATTCATCCATCTACAGCTGCCCGGTGTGTGAATGCAGTTGAGTACAGGCTAGAGGTCGTGAAACTGGGAGTTAAGTTGAATTAGCTCAAATGCCTCTTGCTCCATTAAGATTTCTCTGATTATTCCAGTTGAATTTGGAATCAGAATATGACAGGATCAGAGATTTAGATTTGGAAGGGACTATGGAAGTCATCCTAGTCAATTCTTTCAGTTTGTGGATGAGGAAATTGAGGCTAAGAGAAGTTAAGTGACTTGTCTAAGACCATACAAGAAGTGGCAGAATCAAAATTTGTTCACAAGTCCCTTGACTTTAGAATGAATGGTCTTCAGAATGTTCCAAGGAATGTCTCCTTAGAATGCCTTCCTTCCCTGGCTCCTTCCCTCCTTCCTCCAATTCTCTCTCTCTCTCTCTCTCTCTCTCTCTCTCTCTCTCTCTCTCTCTCTCTCTCTCTCTCTCTCTCCCTCCCTCCCTTCCTCCCTCCCTCCCTTCTTTCCTTCCTTCCTTCCTCTGTCACTTTCTCCATTTCTAAGTCTCTGCCTCTATCTCTGCCTGTGTCTATCTCTTTTAAACACACACACACACACACACACACACACACACACACACACACACACACACACTAATGATTAAAATCTAATTGCTTTAGAATGCCTCCAGGACCTGAAGCTAGCCTATGTTTGCAGTCTCATCTCATCTGCCTAACAAACCACTCAGTACTTCCCACCCTTTTCTGCTTTGGTTCATTCAGGGCCTATTCTAACACGTCCCATCCCAGTACTCCCTCCTATGCCACACTCTCTCTTTTAATCTTCCTAAGATTGCGGTACATGCAGAGGAGATAATGTTTACAAAGTTATTAGTAATCCATAAATCACCCCAGAGATTTCAGTGCTTATTATTATTATTTGAGTTCTAGTAAATGCTGCTTGAATGATGAAAGGAAGTCAAGTGAGTAGGACTGTGGTGAATACTTAGGAGACTAACTAAGACTCTTTCCCTATATCACACTAGCTATTAGTCCCCACTGTCTCTTTGCAGTTAGAGGTCACTAAAAGCACGGCCCCAGAAAGACTGAATTACTTCCACCTGGAAAGCTAAACAAGGTTGGTACTTTCAGAAAACCTCTCTGAATTAGGGGATAGGGAGTGATCTAGCCTCTCTTGCAGCCAGCAGTCCCAGCTCTAAACCCTGAGTCCAATTCCTGTACGGCACCTTTGCCCTGCCATTTACTGGAAGTTCCATGCCCCATGTTTTGAGTCATTGGGCCTTGTCAACCAATGGATAGTGTCTCCTTGCCTGTGAGATCAGAAACAGAAAATGAATCAGGCATGGCTGAGTGAAAACTGCCTCAGTCTATAAAATACATGGCCCTCCCTAGTGTCATCGAGCTGCTATAACATGGACATGAGTGAGGAAGGATCCAGGTCTCCCCCATAGTGAACAAAGAGAAATGACAAGAGCTTGGCATTTTCTGGGTTTGCAAAGGCAAAGTCTAGAGAGAGACATCTCATAGGACTACCATTGACCTCCTCTTTTTTTACTGACATAGCCTTGAACTCAGGGTTCCAAGGACTTTTTTGATTGCATTTCTTGATTGTTCCTGCTCCTTCCCCTGCCAGTACAATAGTCAGGACATTGAAATAGCCTTTGGCCTTCTTATATATGAGTTTTATATGAGTTAAAAACTGCCAAATAAAGTCTTTGTACTTTGTACTTTCAGCTTTGACTGACCAATCTGTCTCTTTTGTGAAAACCTCCCCAATGTCCTCAAATGACTAAGACAACAAGCCACTATGGCAGAGAAGAGGACAAGTTTCTTTTCTCACTATTTGTATCCCCTCCCTCTTGGACATCAGTTTCCTCCCATATTAAGATGAAGGGGCTGTATCTACATTACAATCTCAGTTGTCCCATCTCTCAACACATTGATCCTATGTGTGAGTCCTGACTCCCTGGTGGTCAGTAGTCTCTCCATTAGGCCATACTAATTTCCCTCCTCTGCAGTCTTGCCCTAGGCCAATTCTGCCCCACCATGCCCCAACTACCAGTTTCAAAATGACAATATTAACTGAAGGGAGTCAGGATGGGAATTGCTCAGAGTGGATTTAGGACCTAAAATTCCCACATAGAAAGTGCCACAGAATCTAATGTATTTTTACTATGAATAAATGACCCAGGGAACATTAAAATTCTATCTGAAATCATAAAACATCAGAGAGGATTTTTCTGCCACCACCTGGAAGGTCTTTTTTTTTTTCATTTCAAAGATTAAGTGAAATGAGGAAATCATCTGCTTTTTCCCTCTTCTCTGGTAAAAGAAGAATTATAGGTGACTATTGGTTTATCCTGGGTTATATTTGGACAGGGGCAATGTGTGGTTTTAATTTTTTAAAATAAGATCATAAATCTAGAGCAGGAAGGAATCATGGACGTCATTCCATCCAACTCCAGGTCAAAAGACATAATGACAATAACATAATATTAATAACAATAATATTATCTACACAATATCAACAATATCAAAAACAATGATGGCACGAATAAGATTTATCTTGTGCTTAAAGGTTTGCAAAATGCTTTACGGATTATTTGTTTTATGAGCAGGTGCTAATGTTATCTTCATTTTATAAGCAAAGAAACAGACTGAGACAGATTAAATTTTTAACTCAGGATCACAGAGTATCTGAGGCAGGCTTTTGTTTTTGTTGTTTTGGGGCACCTGGGATTAAGTGACTGCCCAGTTAGTATCTGAGCTCAAATTTGAATTCAGGTTCTCCTGACTCCAGAGTTGCTACTCTCTCTACTGTGCCTCCCAACTGACCCTGAAGCAAAATTGGAATTCAGGTCTTGCAGATTACAAATCGAATACTCCTTTACAATGCACCACCTGGTTACCTATATGAGTTTGTCCACCTTGACTCTTCAGGAAAAAAAGGGGAGGTTTGATGAGAGGACCTCTCAGATCTCTTCTAGCTCTAACTCTGTGTATCACATACATGCCCATAAGAAAGTGAAACCAGAGAGAAAGCACAGGAGACTTGAGGGTTGCCTCCCTCAGAGCACCCTCATAAGCCCCGATCCCTTGTGGAAGCCAACTCTGTGCCAGTAGAGTAGGAGTCCTAGTTATCCATCCCTGGCAGGGAAATCCTGCCTCATTCCATAACTGGCTCCAGTTCCTACATTCATTCTATACAGTTTCCTTGTCACCCATGTTGTACTTAGAACAATGCAGAAAGAGAACATCTGGGGATCAGAAAAGCTGGGATGGAATTCTGGCTCGGCCATATGTTACAGGCATATCTGTAAACAGAAGAATTTGGGTATGATGTTGGTGAAGGTTCATTCCATCCCTAAATCATTCAATCCCCAATTTGCCTTTTGAGGCATCACTATGCTCTATCCCAGCCTTCCCTTCTGGAGGATGCCCTGGAAGCCCATTAACAAGTATTTATCTAGTTCTGACTATGGACTCAGTACTGGAGATTCAAAGAAGGGCAAAAAAGGTCCCTGCCCTCAAGGAGCTTACATTCTAATGGTGGGGAAACAACACAAGGAATTGTACTTATATATATTCACAGCACAAATATAAGGTAAATTACTCTATGACACTGCAATATAATTGTCTGCTTATCTTGTGTCTCTGTAACTGTTGTGTCCTCCCAGGAGAAGACAAAATCCTTGAGGGTAGTGGCTATTTAATATGTGCCTTTGTTGCCCTCATCAACCTGCATCAAATGTTTCTGATATCCTGGGCCACAAATAGAATATATTGCTTCATCTAGAAAAGTATTCTAAAACCTCTTACTTCAAAGGATCCTAAAGTAGATCTTAGAGACAAATCTCTAGTCCACAATTTCTTCTCCTTCCCACAATTTTCCTGCATTTTTCACTAAGGTTCTTGACCATTCAGTATCATGATCCTAGGCTACAAGCTCTTTCTACCTTATAACATTCTTTTGGATACGATATTTCCATTCCTGCTTCATACCTGAAAACACTAAAACACAGAAGAGGTCAATGAAGTGCTCAAGGACTTTTAGGATATCAGCAGCAAAGCTAACATCTAAATATTGACCCAGGACTTCAAATCCAATAGTCATTACCATTACAGGCCATACTGTAATAGGAAGCCTAGCCAATCTCAGTTTCAGTCCATTCTCCAGACATGATCATAATATTAATTTGTTGCTATTGTTCATTCATCTCAGTCATGACTGGCTAATCATGCTCCCATTTGAGGTTTTCAAAGATACTGACAGTTCCTTCTCCAGGTCATTTTAGAGAAAAGGAAACTGAGGGTTAAATGACTTGCCCAGAGTCACACAGTTAAGAAGTGGTAGAGACCAGATTCAAATTCAGTTCCTCCTCATTCCAGGTCCAGCATTCTATCTCCTGAGTCACTTAGCTGGTCCAATAATAATAGTTTCTGTTGTTTGGTCATTTCAGTCATGTCCGACTCCTTGCGATACAATTAGAAGTTTTCAAAGCAAAGGTTGATCATTTTCTTCTCCAGCTCATAAGATAAGAAAAGTAAGGCAAATGGGGTTAATCTCAAGGTCATATAGCTGGTAAGTATCTAACTCAATAAGTATCTAACTCTAACTCAGATCTTCCTGATGCCAGGCTCAGAGCTCTGTGAACTATGGCACCACCTAACTACCCCAATAATAATAATAGCTAAATTTATATAGTGCTTTAAGATTTCCAGGAACTTTACAAATATTATCTCATTTGATGCTTAAAGCAAAATTTTTATTATCCCCATTCCTAAGGAATTTATTCAGGGTCATATAACTAGTAGTCTGATTTGAACTCAGGTCTTCCTGACTTCAGGTCTAGATCTCTATCCAGTATACTGACTCTAGGTAAAGGAAAATGCTGATGCTCAATGGGTCATCAGAGGATAAAAGAAATATAAGCATCATTTTTGTGCTATTTCAGTGTCCTGCCTATTATACTGTCAACTACATTAAAATATAAATGTTATTTGTGGACTCTGGATGTTTAGAATTATACAATCTTATCATCTGAGTTGAAAGGTAAATTAGAACACTGACTATTAGAGTATAGAAGGTAAGAGCTGTAAGGACCCTTAGAATATAGAATATTAGGGCATAGAATGTTGGTATATAGGATGTTAGACTTTTAAGGGTCCTAACAGAATGTTAGAATGCAGAATATCAGAACTGGAAGGGTCTTGAGAATCTTGAGTGTTAGAACTGAAAGGAACATTGGAGATCACCCAGTCTGGTCTCCTAGTCTTACAGAAGATGGAAACAAGTCCCCTAGAGAGCAGACTAGGATGTGTCTTTCCCTGTTGGAATAGAGGTGAAAAGAACACAGTCTAAATCTTTATTAGGAATGTCTGAACCTGGTAGTCAAGTGTGACCTATATAGAGTACCTTCTTGAAGGATCTGCAATATACTCTGGGACTTTTCATTGTAAGTTCACCCATTGCTCAAACTGTTGGCAGCTTATCATTATTTATTTTTCTGAATTGTGAATAGAGTGAATGGCTTGATGCCTTCTACTCAGATCCCAGAGAAAATATATCTGAAAAGCAAGCCTGTGCCCATAGACCTTACCAAATATTATTAATGTGTTGCCCGAGTGGACAGATTAGAAAAGATGTAGTATAGCCTAGAGGAAAGAAGTTTGAAACTACTCTCAAAGGAGCTGAGTTCAAATCCCTGCTCTGCGCCTCTCTTTTCTTTACCTTAAAAAATGAATGGTATGGATTAGATGATCTCTAGTGATCCATGATCTATGTGCCTCAAATTTAGTTTAAAAAACATTCTTCAGGGTGGCTAGGTGGTGTAGTGGATAAAGCACTGGCCTTGGAGTCAGGAGTACCTGGGTTCAAATCTGGTCTCAGACACTTAATAATTACCTAGCTGTGTGGCCTTGGGTAAGCCACTTAACCCCATTTGCCTTGCAAAAACCTAAAAAAAACCATTCTTCTAAGAAGTATATAGCCACTGGAACCTAGTAGAGTCTTGGGGATTGTTCAGTTCTATATTGGACAATCTCTCCTGAGTTGGATGGGGCCAAGATGCCCTTTATGTGCCATGTTATGGAAGACGGATTGTAGGATTCTGTGAGTTTGACAGGAAGGGACAGAACTGTGTAGTCCCTTACATTCTTTGAGGGAACAATGGATTCAAACAAAATGTTTAGTTCAAATTGGAGAGTATTTTAATAGTCTGATTCTGCCCTAGTTCAAGCCCTCTCACTAGTGATTCTATTTGTCTGTTTGAAAAGCAAGCTTTGAGTTGTCTCCAGATTCAACAAGCCATTCTCTGACTCCTCCCAAAAAACAAACCAAAAAACCCCACCAAAACCTGGATTTTGTCCTTGTACAGCTGTGCCAAGGTTAAAATTTGTGGTTTGATTTAGTTCAATGAGTATTAATCCTAGAGTCAGAATGGATTCCTGCTCCCAACTCCACCACTCATTTGGTGAATGACATCCAACAAGTGATCCCACTTCCTCAAACTTCATTTTCCACATCTCTAAATCTCTAAATCAAAGGGTTTCCCCCCACCCCAGTCCTCATCCTTGACTTCTCTGAAGTATGTGCCATTGTTGGCTGCCAACTCCTCTTGGGTCCTCTCTCCTTCCTAAAGGTGGCACAGTGGAGAGAGCACTGGCTTTGGAATCAGGAGGATGGGAGTTTGAATCCAGTCTCAGACACAAGACTCTTACTAGATGTGTGACCTTGGGAAGGTGACTTAATCCTGACTGCTTCATCCAGGACCATCTCCAGTGTCCTGATTCATATCTGGCCTCTAGACCTAGATGGTTCTGGAGGAGAAAGTGAGATTGCTGACTTAGCACTCAAATCCAATTCATATGCTTGGCATGGCATCATTTCCCTGATGTTATGATCTTCTTTGAAAATGAAGGACAAATATTTGCCCAATTTCCTTGATATTGTTTTCTCCTGGTTCTTGTATCTGACTATTCTCACTCTCCTTTGATAGATCATCATCAACATCTACCCCTTTCTCCAAAGGATTTCCTTGGCCAGTCTTTTTCCTTCTCTTCTCTACATTCTTTTTCTTGACTATTTGATCAGTTGTGCTGCCTATTCAAAAGCCTCTAGTTGGATATCCTCTCAGATACTGCATCTAAAACAGAACTCACTATTCTCAGCCCTCTTGAAATCTATCCTTCCTCCAAACTTCTCTATTTCCATTAAGAGAACCACTGTTCTATTCCTAACTCTCCTTCATCCCCAATCTTCAATCTGTTGACAAGCATTGTTAATTCCATTCTTTTCAATCTTTTTTTTAGTTTTTTTTTTGCAAGGCAAATGGGGTTAAGTGGCTTGCCCAAAGCCACACAGCTAGGTAATTATTAAATGTCTGAGATCCGATTTGAACTCAGGTACTCTTGACTCAGGGCAGGTGCTCTATCCACTGTGCCACCTAGCTACCCCTCTTTTTAATCTTAATAGAGGCTTTTATCATCTCTTATCCAAATCATTTCTACAGCTTCTTTACTGGAGTTCCACTTCAGGTTTCTGCCTTTTCTAATTCATCATCTTGTTGCCAAAATGATCTTAAAGTATAAGTCTGATCAGGGTACTTTCCTACTCAAGCAGCTTATATAGTTCCCTATTGCCTGTAAAATAAAACACAATATCCTTAATTTGGCATTGAAAGATCTTGACACTTTGGCTTAACAATGTAGGCTTAACTTGACATCAGTGTGTGCCTACTTCTTATTCTCTAGTCTGGGTTTTGGCACTACCACCTCCCAACCTCTGCTCACATAAATGGTCTCCTACATAAGGAAGACTCCCTACTCACCTCCTTTTAGGATCCCTAGCTTCCTTCAAGGTTCAAATCCTATTGCTAGCTTTTTTTCATTCCATTCCTTTCTTGTCATTAGTGCTTTCTCCTTCCTCCTTAAATTATTTTGCATTTATTTTATATCTCTTTAAAAGTTACATCCTATCAGGAGAAGGCAAAATCTATGAGGCCAGGGACTGTTTGATTTATGTCTTTGCTTTCCTAGAAACTAGCTCATCATAGTTTCTACGGTGCTTTAACATTTTACTTGAATCTTACAATTCATCTATGAGATAATAAGGGAAGGGATTTTTATCCTCATTTTACATAGGTAGAAAATATGCTTCAGAGAGAGAAAACTTTTTGCCTAAAGCCACTGAGTAAGGACAAGATAGTTTAAATCATTGTTGAGATCTTTTTTTCTAATACTTGAATCCAACCTGAATGATTAGGCAATCATATTGGTTCTACCATGAATGGAAATGATGAGAAGAAGGAGAGGAAAAATCCCAGCCCCATCTTCTTTCAGAGGCTGAAGATGTTCCAATCCAAAACTGAAAACTGAAATCTATGAATGTCCCAGTTGTAAAACAGAGTGTGGCGAAATTAGCCCATAATGTGGTTAGCTTCAGTTATCTGGAAAGTTAAATCATTTGGAATACATTTCCTCCCACAGTGATCTATTCTTGGATTGTGATCTAAATGCATCACTATGAAGTCCCAACTTTCCCTCAGTTGAGAAGTTGACAGCTGCAGACAGGCATAAAGGGATAAATGGGAAGTTCTACATTTGCATTCAGATAATCAATAATTCAAGTGCAGCTTGAAAGAAGATTGGCTACACCACAGATTTTTTTATGTGGGAAAAATCAGGGATGTGTAAATCTCTGTCTCTCTGTCTCTGTCTCTGTCTCTGTCTCTGTCTCTCTCTGTGTGTGTGTGTGTGTGTCTGTCTCTCTGTCTCTCTCTGTCTCTGTCTCTGTTTCTCTGTCTCTCTTTGTAGTCTCTCTCTCTCTCTCTCTCTCTCTCTCTCTCTCTCTCTCTCTCTCTCTCTGTGTGTGTGTCTCTCTGTCTATGTCTCTTTCCTGCTCCCCCTCCCTCTCTCCTTCTCTGTCTCTTTCTGTCTCTGTAAACTGTCTTTGTCTCTTTGTCTGTCTCTGTCTCTCTCCCTCTCTCTATCATATGCCCACACAGACAGACAGACAGACAGACAGACACACACACACACACACACACACACACACACACACACACATCCACACACCAGAAGAACATTAGAACATTTACAAGATAGTGTCCATAAAAGATGGCTAGGATAATGAAAGGACTGAACATCATACCATATAAAGATCAGTTGAAGGAATATAAAATATTTAAAGACTTGTGGGACCATGATAACTCTATTCAAATATTTAAAGGATTGTTTGTTGGTAGGAGGATTCTAGATTCAATGGATAGAAGCTGTATAGGGGTAGATTTTGGTTTAATGTAAGGAAAAATTTTAACAATGAAAGCTGCCCCACAAGTTGAATGACCTGTCTGATGAGGTGGTGAGTTCTCCATTATGGGTAGCTTAAATTGGTGGCTGGAGGATAGCTTATTCAGGATATATGGAAGAGATTACTATTCAGGAATGAGTTGAACTAGATGAACTCTGGAGTTCTTTCTGGCTCTGAGATTCTGTGATTCTGCAAATGCAATTCTGGCTTTCATTAATCCATGATCAAAGCAGTATAATTAAGCACTGGATTAAAGCAGTTTGTGTTTAGAGCTTCCACTGGGAGAAGGGGGTGATGAAGGCCAGCTTTCTTCTGAATCTGACGGACTCCGACACTTCTCTTACAATAGTGGAGTGATATAGAGTGTTAGCATAGGGGACTCGGCTTCCCTCAAACACTACTTTTCATAGGCAAGTGGGGACACATCTCAATTCTCCTTTCTTTACCTTAAGTATAGCATATATACTCCTTAAAGTCAGGAATGGTTTCTTTTCATCTTTTGTATCTCTAGAATTTGATAGAGGGTTTGGTACAGAGGAGAAACTTAAGATATCCTTGTTGATTGCATGGATTATTAATTCATGTACCTGTGATTTCAAAGCTCCTAGCAATCTTGTTTAGAAAAGGGACCATGATATGAGAGGAATTGTTTGGCTTGGAAAGCAAAAAAAAATAATTAAATTAGACTTTAGAGATCATCTGCCCAAATTTCTCATTTTATAGAGGAGAAAAGTGAGGTATAAAGAGATTATTGAAGTTGTTCAAGGTCGCACAGGTTCTAGTCCTGGCTGTGCCAATAACTAACTGTAGGACACTGAGTGAGTCACTCCCCCTCTTGAACCCAGATTGTTTCTAACATTCTAGCTCTAATATTCTTTAAATCTGGATTTTCTTGGTCAGTTCCAATCAAATTGGATAGTTAGTGCTTGTAACTAGACACATCACTCCCCTAAAGGTGGTCTTCAGTTAGGGCAGGATTTGGTCAGTAATTTACTATTTTACAGAGATGTGGGAAAGCGCTCTGTCTCCATTGCCTACCTATAAAAAGGAATCATGACATATTAGATTGATTTTTGGACTTGGAGTGAGGAAGACTTGAATTCATATCCCATAACATATATGCTAAGTGTATGACCTCAGTTGATCATTTAACTTTTCTGAATCCCTTTCTCCTCATCTGTAAAATGTTGAAGTTAGCCAAGATTGCCTCAGAGGTCCCTCTCATAACTAAATCTATGACCCCATTCCAAGCATATATTTACTGTCAACCTGGATTTTTAGTGAAGAAAAGAAATATTTTAGAGGAAAAAAAGAGCAATGAGTATATAATCACATGTTAAAGGCTGGAAGAAAAAAAGGAAAAAAGGAAAATATAGCAAGGGAAATATTTGTTTCCATCTAGGAGTTTTGTGGACTCTTTTAAAGACTAATAAGATGGGGGAAATTCCAGAAATGCTCCAAACTTTCACATCTCTAAATACACCAAATCCAATTGTTCTATGAGTAAACCAAATTACATGTAATACATTTTTATTTCCCTAGGGTACTTAAAGTTATTTTAGATCAACAAAAACTGCTAAAAGTACTGCATTTATCTCAATTTCCCCTCAAATTTCATCACTCCTTAAATACTGATTTCTACTACTCTATTCCATACCAAGACTTCAAAATTTCTATCAGAAAAGTAGCCTTTGAATATTTTGATATGAGAGGGACAGTCTTGCCAAGAATAGTGTATTTTATTATTAGCACTATTTATGTTTATTTATATTTTTATATTTACACATATATAATTTTTATATATAAATATTTTTATAAATTTTATAAATTAATTTATATATTTTATATTTATATGTTCCCCAAATATATATGTATATATATGTATGTATATCACATTTGATACAATCTTAATATACTTTTTAAAGCGATACAAAGAAAGCAAAACTCAGAAGCACCAAGTATCAATTATAAAATGGTGTAATCGATTTTAGTTATTTTCCAATATAGGATTAGAGTGTTGTAAAGAATAGCATCTATGGGAGAGTCACAAAAAATTTAAGCTGCTTAGTTTAAGCTCATCCTATGTAAGAAAATGAAAATAATGTGACCTTTGATGAAAGCATCATATGGTTTCTTCAAAATAATTCATATATTCTACATAAATGTACTTTAAAGTAATGAAGGAAAAATTAAACTAAAATGAAGGAAATAAATTAGATTTAAAAAGAATGATAATAACAGAAGTTCTGAGAAAGGGACAAAATTGTACTTATAGGTTCGTGTATGTGTTAAATTTTATTCTACTATTTGTACTACTTTCTCTTTTTTTTTAAACTCTAAATGAATGTTTATGTTTTAAATGTTTTTTTTTGTTTGATTTTTAGGTTTTTGGGTTAAGTGGCTTGCCCAAGGCGACATAGTGTCTGAAGTCAGATTTGAACTCAGGTATTCCTGACTCCAGGACCAGTGCTCTATCCACTGCACCACCTAGCCGCCCCTCAAATTTTTTTTTTTATTAAAAGTATTTTTAATTTTGCTTTTTTAATCTCTTCTGATGTTCTCTTTCATTTTGAGGGGTGAGTTCATCCCATTTACATTCAGAGTTATGAACATTTATTGTGTCACTTTTTCTAATTAGCAATTAGAAATTATGTAATTGTTATTTTAGTAAAAACATTATATTACAGAAAAATATCATTCAATAGACTTAAGTATTTAATCTGTGATGTCAGTTATTCATAGCCAAGGGAGCAATAGTCATTTAGTCTCCATAAGTGTGAGTTTACATTTATACAGCACTCTGACTTTTATCACTTCCTTATAGAATATATGCTCTTTGTGAGTAAAGATTGTTTTATTTCATGCATTTGTACCCCTAAAATCCAACACATCTGGCACATAATCAGTGCTTAATAAATGTTTGTTGATTAATTGATTTAGCCTCACAATAATCTTGTGATGTAAATAATGCAAGTTTCATTATTTCCATTTTTTTTTAGGTTTTTGCAAGGCAGTGGGGTTAAGTGGCTTGGCTAAGGCCACACAGCTACGTAATTATTAAGTGTCTGAGGTGTCTGAGATTGCATTTGAACTCAGGTACTCCTGACTCCAGGGCCAGTGCTCTATCCACTGCGTCACCTAGCCACCCCATTATTTCCATTTTAAGATGAGGAAACTGAGGATCAGATTTCCTCAATGTCACCCAGAAGTTTAATAACAGAACAAGGAATGATACCTGATCTCCAACTTGATCTTCAATCATTATTTCTATACAGTACCTCCTTTCACCTAGTAGCATCTATATACATTGCAGGCATAGTGCCTACAAAACCAAAAACAACTTATGAAGAGACCTTAGAACCCAAGGTACTGGAGTTGGAGAAATCCTTTGACATCCTCTAGTCCAGGCATCCCTAACCTGCATTCTATAGACCCAAAGGATCTGTAAATAGATTTCAGAAGCTCTGTGAATTTGAATGGGAAGAAAATACAGCATTATTTCAATATAACTGTTTTCCTTTGTAATCTCATGTATTTTATTTTATGTATTTAAAAATTATTCAAAGAAGAGATCCAAGGGTTTCACTGAATTGCCGAATGATCCTGTAATGCCAAAAGACCAAGGTGGAGGAGGAGGAGAAAAATTAAGAAAAGGCAGAGAAAAAGAAAGAGGAAGAGGAAAAATAAAGGTTTATATCTCCAGACCAGTTTGATTCAGTCTTCTCATTTTACAGAGGAGGACACCTGAGTGATTTACCCCTAATCACAACTGTAGTGAGTGAAAGAGCTGAGATTTTAACTCAGGTTCTATTAGTCAGAATTCAAATCCAAATCTAAAAAGTTCACCCCTAAGATATAGCTCCTCCTCAGCTGGGACTGCAGTGAGTCCTAGAGAGCTGTGGCTATAAGATGAGTACCAGTGAGCACATTCTGCTCCAATGCCCTATGCCTAATGTAGCCCGCTCTGCTACCAAGAGGCATGCTGCCCTAGATTTCTAAGAGTCCAATTAGATCAGGGAGTTTTTCCTATGCACATAAAATCAGACTTTATTCTTTAAGTTCTGAAGATAGTCTATGTATAAAACTGTACCATCTTTGAACTTTAGTTGAGTCTTTAAAACTGACTTTGGGAACAGCCTGGGGGTGAGGGTAAGCAAGGTCCGACAAAGCTCATATAAAACATCAGGGAATTAATCCAAACTGGAACAAACCAACTTCCCATTTTTACTTTCCACACCTGCTGAAGGGAAAGATGATTTTTTTTAGAGCTACTGACATTTTCAACTTCCCAACTATGAAAACAAAAGTGTGTGTTCATCCATGCATAACCTGAATGGTATTTCAGAACTGATGCTTGTTTCCCCCCTTGGGAACTGATGGTGGACTTAGGAAGGAAGGGCTAGACCAGCTCAGTGTCAGTGATGAGTTGGAGGTGGCTTTTGATGTAGGACAGGCTTTTAGGGGACAGGATGATTGGCTCAAGGCTTGAAGGATAGGGCAAATCTCAGGGGTCATTGTAAACAGCATGTTCTTATCCAGCAAAGTAGCCTGGCTGATTCAAGAAAGAAGGGTCACTAATGTACCTGGAGAAATGACAAAAAAAGATCAGGACCTATACATAGAGACTGAGCCTCTGGGAAGAGGGGAAGGTCAAGGGGCCAAGCAGGGAAACTGAGCATTAGAAAAAAAAGCAACATTATCAAGAGAGGAACTTAATAGCTGAAGTACTACTTTGCCACAGCTTGGGTACCTTTATATGCTTTCTGGTAGGGAAAAAAGTCAGTCCTCAAATCTGACTTGTCCCAGGTCTTATAGGAAAAGATACATGGTAATGGCTAACTGCAGTAATAGTAAGGGGAAGGAGAAAGAAGACAAATGGAAAGACCAAGAGAACACAATTTGCTTTTCCACCATGTCTCAAGCAAAGAAGTAAAGGCAATGGTCTAAGATTCAGAAGATCTGGGTTCTTATTCTGCTTCTGCCCTGAGTAGCTTTGTCATTTCCTATCTCTTCCTCATGTATAAAAGAAAGAAGATTGGATCACCTGGTCTCCAAATGAACTCCAAGCTCTGAAAGTTCTATCCAGCTTTGAAATTTGATGCTTTAATATTCTATATTCTTATGTCCTTCCAACTCATACATTTTAAGTTCTCAAATCTATTTCAGCTCTAAATTCTGTGTTTTCTAATCCCTTCCAGCTCCAATATTATAAATTCTAAAGTCCTTCTGAGTGACATATTATGATTTCTGGGAAGATCTGGAGTTCAATTCAGATGTTGCTGACACTACTTAGGAAAGGTGGACTAGTCTCTGACAACAATCCACTTCTGGCAGATTTCATTCCAAAAGGTGGAAGCCTTCCCTAGTACAGGTCCAATAAACCTTTCTGACCTCTGGAAAGAATTCCCCCATCCATGTTCTGCCTCAGGCACTGAGACACTCTCTAAATTGGGAAAAAAAGCTGAGTCTATACCTTCCAGGATGTTTAAAATCGATAGTTTAAGCTACGTCAGATTCTACCAAACCCCTGGTCTTCCTGATTATGAAAATGCAGGTCATTTGCTTTAAAAGGAAAAAGAAGATTTGGTCATTCTAGCCAAGTCTTAGAGCTAAGATCAATCCACAATCCTTTTTCTAGGTTATAAGAATTTGTAATTTCCCTGTGCACTTGATGCAAGGGAAACACTGAAGATCTGTTGGAAAACCTAGATGCAGTTCTAATTTGGAATTTTAAAAACCCAAGCAAACTGAATAACAGATGGACAGCAAAAAGTTGAGATTTGGGGCCACATGGCTCCAAAAACAATTTTCTATTGCAGAATTCAAATACCATATATCAACCAGTTTGTCAAAGCTAAATAGGAACTGAAGTAAGTAAAGGCAAGTAAACTATCACTGAGTTCAGTACCCCCCTCTTTTTCTAGATGGGAAAACTAATGAACAGGCAGGAATAAGTCACTTGCCCAAGGTCACACCCACAACTGGGATTCCAACTCATGTTTCTCCAACAACTTCTAGCTCAATGTCTTCCCATTTCACCTGGCCCCTTGGCTCTTTATGCTCTTCAGACAAAGATGGACTGCACCTAATTTGCGGGTTATCTTCATTCCACCTGGATGCCAGGAATTGTGGGAGGGAAAAGAGTTGTCTTAAACAGACACTCATATACACACACATAGAGAGAGCCTCAGGAGCTGCACATTCAGTTAAGGGGGTATTTTCCCACTAGTACTTTTTCCTAGAGACTTGTCAACCATGACTCCTGCCAACACTTACCTTCTCCAGACCCTGAGCTTGAAACAAGGACAAGGTGAACATCGGCAAAGGAAGTCTCCTATCATGTCTGAATCCCAATCAAACTAGTTTTACAAGGAAAATAACACTGATCCACAAGAATTCAGTGGCATCTCTGACCCAAGGACAAGAGGAAAGTATGTCTCTTCTGTTTCCCTTTAAAATACATTCCAGGAGACAAAAATCTACCTGATTGTGGCAGTTTCCCCAGAGAGTTATGCAATCTCTGTCAGCTCTGGAGGGGAGTAAAGGGAGCCTAAGTCCCCAAACAAAGGCAAGATTCCCTTCCATCCTTTGTCCCCTATTCTGCAGCTTCTCCCCTAATTAGGCAGCCCCAGATTACCTTTATTCCGACGCCTCACCACCCCTAGCCGACACTTCAGAGACACAGCAAACATCTTGCTTCCGGGCTCTCCTGGTACCTGGGATTCCTGGTTGCTTCCCTCACACAGCTCACTGCAGCCTCCTCCCTAGTGCCTCAGCCCGATTCTGCAAGGGGTTTTGAGCTCCAAATTAATTTATGATTACTGTGCAATGGAGCTGTGGTTCATGTGGTTATGGGGAGCACATGAAGCAATAGCAGGGACAAGGCAAGAGGAAAGAGTCCTCTGCAAACTCCTCACAATCCTATTTCCACCCCCATCCCCTCCAACCTCCTCCCCTTTCATCCTGTCCAGATGAACAAGAAATCCCTAGTCAATATTTATAAGCCTGCATCCCGCCTCTCATTTGAAGAGCTGGGAATTCTATAGGACATTAACATACTAATTAGAACCAGCCCATGTTATTTTCTGCTCCGGTCTGTGTTTTCTTTTTTAAAAATAGATAATCCTTCCATGTTTACTGAAGCTAAAATGAAATGGACCACTTAATTTACCCTGACCAGGACCAGCCCTAAGCACCATCATAAATAACCTCACTCCAGTATATTAAAGAACCTTTCGTAAACTGCTGACACTCAGGGTCCTGGCCTTGGAAGGGTCTGCTTGTTGAAGAGTTTGTATCCTGCCTCTCTTGCTTCCAGAAGGCAAAGAAGAGCCAGAAACTGCATGAGGGAAAAAGCTCAGGTCTAATGAATTCCTATTCTGGCATCACAGCAGTTTCACAGGTCTAATGATTCTTTTGCACTCATTGGCTACCTTGTCTCTCTCTTCAAGAACATCATCAATCCTACATCAAAATATGCTATAATAGGCTATATATGTGGTCCTAGGGGTGTGTATTGCCTGGATAGGTGATATCAATCAAGAGTAACACTGTCTTAAGATTATCTGTCTGTGTTCATCAGAGGTTAAGCACCATGGACAAGGAAGGCAAGAGTGTATTCAGGATGTCTGAGAGATACATGTGTAAGGGAAAAAGTCCAGGAAAAAGTTGTGAATATAAATCCAGTGATCTTTGAACTCCAACCCATGACCTGTCCATATTAAGTCTTCAAGATCTAACTATGAAGGACTTTAGTAGACTAGTCTAATTGTGCAGAGAGCTAATTTTGAATCTCTGTCCTATGGGACCTTGGACAAATTGTTTAATTGGATCTCAGTTCTCTAATGTCTTCTCTAACTCTAAATATATTATCTTCTAGTCATAAATTAGCCCAGGGTAGACACCTCACCTATTATTTTCCATGATCATCCATCTAAGTCCCTCAGGATCCTTGATAGATGTCTTACTGATAGTTATTCAATTGTGTCCAACTCTTTGTGACCTAATTTAGGATTTTCTTGGTAAAAATACTGGGTGATTTGCAATTTCCTTCTTGAGCTCATTTTACAAAAGAGGAAACTGAGGCAAGCAGGGTTAAATGACTTTCCCAGAGTCATAGAGCCAGTAAGTGTCTGAGGCCAAATTTAAACTCACGAAGCTGAGTCTTCCTGACTACCGCACCACCTAGCTGCTCTTATCTGTGCAAGAATACTAATCAATGGTCCAATGAATATTTATTAAATGGCTACTATGTGCTATGTACTGTCCAGGGTGCTAAAGATACAAGGACAAAAGTAAAATTTAGCCCCTACCCTCAAGCAGCTCATAGTCTAACAGGGAGATAGATATCATGTGCCTATATAGTTGTACAGAAAACACAAAACAAAACAAATGGGGAGGTAAAAATTTGCCTTATGCAGAAGGCATCACTACAGTTGAATCTTGAAGAACACCAGTTGTACTCAAAAACAGAGATGAGGAGAGGACCTCCTTGGCACAATTGACAGCCAGTGCAAAGGTGTAGAGATGGGAAATGCAAGGTTTCATGTGAGAAAGAGAGAGCATGTGCTATGAGGTAATATGTCAAATGCCTAAAAATGTCAGAAGAGACCAGGTTGGAGGGAATTTTAAATGCCAGACAAGTATATATTTGATCCTAAAGGTAATAAGATCTAAACTAAAGTTTATTGAATAGAAGAAGGATTTGATCAGCCTTGTTTTTCAGAAATACTAATAAGGTAGCTGTGCGGAGAATAGATCGAAATGTGGAAAGATTTGGGGGAAAGATCAAAGGAAGTCATTCATAGTTTGATCTTGAAGACTTAATATGGAAAGGTTACAAGTTGAAGTTCAAAGAACACTGGCCTTGAATTCAGAAGACTTAGGTTCAAGTCTGGTCTTTACTGGTCTTGTAGAAGGCATTTAACTCTGGGAAGTCCAGTTTCTTCATTTTAAAAATAAGAGCATTTCAACTAGGGGGTATAAATGGCTCCTTTTAGCTCCAAATTCTGATTTTATAAAAGCACAAATAGGCACTGTGTCAGCTAGATGGCACAGAATGCTGGATCTGGAATCATGAAGACCTGAACTCAAATCCAATCAAATTTTTATTAGTTGGATGAATCCTGGACAAGTCACTTAATCTCTGTCTGCCTCAGTTCTCTCCTTTGTAAAATGGAGATAATAGCACCTATCTCTCTGGTAGTTGTAAAGATCAAATGAAATATTTGTGGAGTGCCTACTATGTTTTTGGTGCATAATAGGTGCTTTATAAATGCTATCTATGATGATGATGATATACCAAACACCCAATGAAATGGAGTGTGTACAACTATGTCCACAAAATACTGAAATATTTGGATGAAAGTAACCCAGATATTTGGGACTGAGTAGATAATAGATAAGCACTAAGAGATCGACAGACCACTCCACTCTTTCCAGCTGGTTATTCAGGTATCTTAATATCTTAATAGACAAGTGTGTGTTTGCATGTGTGTGTGTGTAAGGGTAGGTGTGGGTAGATAGAGTTGTCTGTGTCTGTATATAGCTCTAAGAGAGTTATTTGGTGGGTGGTTGTTTCTTAAGAGCCAAGGAGCTCAGTGATCCCTTGGGACTAAGGATAAAAGAAAAGGATTGAACAGACTTGCTTCGTGTGGGAGAAAATGAAGTCTGAGTCCTTATGAAGCCCAAGGGATATTCCCAAGCCAGTCTGCATAACTGTGGGTGCTGTCTGGACATGTTCATTTATGTTTTCATCTATTTGTATATTAATGCAAAATGTTTAGGACTTTGTACAAAATAAGTCCCTTCCTTGGCTCTTTCAGAAATTCCAAATTGGAACTACAAATTGGAGACTACAAGCTTTCTTTTGTCTTAGTGTCATAGAATTATAGGAAGTTAAAACTTCAAGGACCTTAGAGACCATTCATTTTCTTCATTACCTTCCTCCCAAAACCCACTTTAACATAGATGTATACTCATTTTACAGCAGAGAAATATGAAGACCAGAGATGTTGCTTGATTTGTACAAGATCACACATCTAACAGTGGCAGAACCAGGCTTCCAATCTGACTTCTGACTCCAAATCCAACTGTTTTTTCTACCACACCACAGATGATCATACAGGACATGGCATTTCTTCCTTCTTTTAATAATGTGAAGCTAAAGGGTACATTTGAAATTCCTTGGTTCAATCTCATTTTACAGATAATGAGACTTGGGCTCATATAAGGGCAAGGACTTGTCTGTGATCATACAGGAAGTGACAGAGCCAAGTTTGAAATCTAGGATATCTGATTCTAGATACAAGACTCATTCTATATATGGCTTCAAATCCATACTTAGAGCTACCTCAGCAATTAAAAAGAGGCATCTGGACCAGGTGATCTTTAAGATTCTTTCTAGCTCTTAGTCCAGGATCCTAAGTGAGGTCTAAGATCCTTTCCTATTCTAACCTGAGTTCTATGGTCGCTTACAATAATGATGCTCTAGGATTCTACATAGAACTTCTTTTCCTAATGATAAAATAGGCTTTCAGCTTTTTGACTTTGAATAACACTGATGGATTGCCTTTACATGATGATTTAGCAAGCACCAAGTATCCATTAAGTCCTGTTATGTCCCAGGGAGATGAGAAACCATAAGACAGTACGTGAAGATACACCCTTGTATCTAAAATTTAGCTCTGACATTTGCTGGTTGCATGATCCTGAGAAAGTCGCCTTAAAGTATTTAAATGATTTGGTATTGTGGTTTTCATTGATGCTTTGAATACCTTTGCATCCCGAATATTCTAGGTAACTTCCTAAGACTAAGTTCACTGTTCAGTCTTAACCTTACTCCCTATTTGTGAGGCCTGGTTTTGGGAGACAAAAACAAAATGAAATAGCCCATGACTGGGAATACCCAGATAAACAGGTAACTAGAGGAAACAACCAGAGAGTCAGGGTAACTAACTAGAGAGCTAGTGTATTGTGATGATGGTTCCCAGACAATTTGCAAAATAGAAAAGGGGGGAGAAGAGGAGATTGAGGGAAGATCATATTGCTGGAAACCAAAGAATGATTTAAGGTAGGGGGAATAAAAGGAAGGAAGGATGAAAAGGAAAGGAAGAGGGAAGGAAGGAAGGAAGGAAGGAAGGAAGGAAGGAAGGAAGGAAAAGAAAGCATAAGAGAAAGAAGGGAAGGAATAAAGAAGCAGAGAAGGAAAGGGGAAGGAATGAAAAAAGGAAGGAAGAAAAGGAAGGAAGTCAGGGAGAAAGAAGGGAAGAAAGGAAGGAAGTAAAGAGGGAAGAAATGGGGTAAGAGGAAAGAAGACAGTCACTCCCACCAAAAATACCCGGTCCTCACTTACACATAAACAAGCAGTCAACAACACAGTTCTCTCACTCCACAACACTCCTCCTGCTCCCAGAGCACAGGGTCATCTGCCCTCCCTCATACTTAGAAAATATCCTGCATGATTACTTTTTCTGACTTGAACATGATTTCACCTTGATAAACAGGTCAGAGTAATGGGTATAAAGATGAAATACAACATGTCTCTCCCCCACCTCAGTCATATCTCAGTAATAACACTTTATGTATTGTGTATTATAATTAAGTTTTCTACTTTGGTCCTCATAAAAACCTCATGAGACAGGGATTTGGAATGCAGAGTTAGAATTGAAAGAGACCTCAGATACTATGAAACCCAAGGGTGTTCCAACCCACTTTATAGATGAGGAATTGAGGCTCAAAGAAATGTAATGACTTGGAACAACTATGTGACACCACAGTACACAGAGAATTGGACTTGGAGTCAGGAAGACTTGAGTTCAAATTCAGTTCAAGATATTTCCTGTTTGTCCCCGGAAAAAGTCACTTATCCTCTGTTTGCCTTAATTTTGACATCTATAAAATGGGATAACACTTACCTCCAAGCATTGTTCTGAGGATAAAATGAGACAATATTTTGTAAACTTTAAAGCACTATACCAATGCTAGCTATTAGTTTTATTACAATAATATTTATTATTATTATTATTATTAAGTGACAGAGCCATGACTTGAACCTAGACCCTTTGAGCCTTGATAATTCCAAATTTATAAATGGAAAAGTTAAGCCCCCCAAATGGAAAGTGACTTGTGTTTCAAAGAGAAAAATTCTTTATTCCATAAGTTTGCCATATTAGTTTTTCCTCCACTGTTCAAAACTATCAAAGTCTCCTATTGCCTACAGGATGAAATTGAAGCTCCTAATAAGGTCATGTTGCATTTCTGCCCTTATTTTTTCCTTTAGGAATTATTAGGTTCCAATAATAGTGAGTACAAATGGATTACTTACTATCTCCTGTACATATCCTGGCCATTCTGAATTCTTTGCCTTGGCTCACATGTCTCCCTAAGTTTGGAATACTTCACTACACCTTTGCTCATTGAATTCTAAGCCATTTCACATGCCATCTCCTCTGTGAAGGTTTCTCTGATCCCCTGAAAGAAATTTCATTTTTATTTGATATATCTTATATTCAGGACAGCTAGGTGGCACCACAGTGGATAAAGTGCTGAGTGTGGAGTCAGGAAGATTCATCTTCCCAAGTTCAAACCTGACCTCACACACATACTAACAGTGTGATCCTGGACAAATCGCGTAACCCTGTTTGCCACAGTTTTCTCATTTGTAAAATGAGCTGAGAAGGAAATGGCAAACCATTCCAGTACTTTTGCCAAGTAAACTTCCAATGGAGTCATAAAGAGTTAAATGCAACCTAAAACAACTGAACAACAGCACATTTACATTCCTTTTTGGTATTTATCTTGTGTATTATGTTTAACTTTGCACATGATGCCACTACTGAATTACAATCTTCTTTAGAGTGTGAATTTATCTCCCTAAGTCTCAGTTGCCATATCTATAAAATGGGAGCAATGATACTATTTGCTTCACAGTTTTGTTAAGAGGAAGGTGCCCCCTAAATGTGTTTTATTGTTATTGCTGATGTTACTGTTGTTTACATTTGCATTCTCAGTGTCTGCTATAGCATACCTCACAAATTAGGGAACTACACAAATGCTTATTGAACAATCGAAAGAGTAAATGAATGAGCATCTCGGTTTGCCACTTCTAGCCATGGCCCCAAGACTCTCTTCCTGCTCTTCTGTTCCATTAGAGGTGAACACAAGGCTATTTGTTGATTCCTTTTTAATTTGCAAAGCTGACACACCAGCACAGTGTCAAATGAGAATTAGATGCAATGTAAAACACAAGAGGCTAATGTAGTCTCTCCATCTAGAAAAGCAAAGGGAACAGACAATAGACAATTTAAAATATTAAAACAAGTACTAAGCAATCCTTTCAAAAAAGAGGACAAAGGCTCTGGTTTAGCAGAGAGAGGAAGGTTGCAGCAGTAATTTGAGGACACAGGAATAGCCAGTTTGTTCATTAACAGAATCAAAGAATCTCAAAGTTGAAAGGGAGGAGTTGTTCTAACTCACATATGAACAGGAAAAGAGGTAGCTCACTGTAGTAGAGAATGCTAGGCTTAGGGTCAGTGGACCTGGGTTTGAATCCCAGCTCTGTCACTAGCTGTATGCCTTGGGACAAAGTCACTTCATTTTGGACTCCAGTTTCCCCATCTAAAATGAGTGAGTTTGAGTAGATGACCTCTGAGACCCCTTCTAGCTCTAAATCTATGGTCTTTTGATCACTGATAAGGGATCATCCAGCTTCCATTTCCAGTTATGGTGATTTCATTACATAGAAGGAAGTTGGTTACCTTTTTAGACAGGCATGGATTCTAGAAAATTCTTTTGAGTGTGTGTATTAGAGGGGAAGGAGGGGAACTGAAAAAGAGAGACAGGGAGAACACTGCCACAGATCCTTAGAAAGACAGCCCCATTACACCACCAACTATTGTGCTGGACTAGTGGCAACTTGCCCAGGGAACAGGGCAAGACTTGGCCAATGAAAATTGACCAAAATATATCCCATATTTGATATTCAGGACAAAAATCACCAATCCTTACCCTGGAAGATTGACCAGACTTTGGAGTGAAAAGCAGCTTGTGGCTCTCCCAGTTTCTAATCCAGGCCAAGTCTAGTCCTCAAAGCAAGATTTCACTTTTCTGTGAGGAGAAGAAACCATTCTGGAAAACTCAGTTGTTGGACTTTTTTTTTCTTTTGAACTTCAGCCATGTGTCACTTAATAGAAAGGCTCCTGCAATCGGATAGAGTCTCTATCTTCCTTTTCCAGACATGCCAGGTTTTAGGTTTCAATATGCTGAGCTAAAGCTGCAGTGGGGATTCACAGCTTAACTTGAAGATGGCAGGCATTTTTCCTTCCCCAGATTGTCAGTCAAACTAATGCTCAAGCACTGATAAATTGAGAGGTTATAGGGTTTAAAGACCAATATATAGCCCTAGTCATTAGCCAAGCTTCTTTCCTGGCTCTGCTCTGACTCATCCTCAAAACATTCCTTCCCTTCTTGGGGCATCATCCTTCAAATATGCCAGTTTCCATGGCATATGTCTCACAGGGGAGAGAAAGAATGAGAACGGGGAATTAACTGATGTTTTTCAACTCTTTGCAGGCAGATTCTGGAGCCAGAGGACTCAAGTTCAAATCTTACCTCTGGTAATTGCAAGCTATATGAGATTGGGTAAGTCACTTAATCTTTCCCAATTTCTTCATTTGCAAAATGAGGTTAGACTAAAATAATCTTTAAATATCCTTCTAGATCATTCACTATAATCAACCCCAACATCTCACACTGCATAGACCATTAATATTTACAAAACACTTTCCAACTTCCTTTTGACATAAAGAGGGAAAGTATTATCACTCCTATTTTGTAGATGAGGAAACTGAAGCGTAATAATATTGGCTTCCATTAATATGTTATTTTAATGTTCATAAAGAGCTTTAAAACACATTCATTCATCCCTAGCAAGTCCATGAAGTGGGTATTTTTGGTATTATTATCCCCAATTGACAGATGAGGAAACCGAATCTCAGAGAAGTTAAGAGACTTTCTCATTCTCACACAAATAGTATACATGAATAGCCAGATTTGAAGTATGGTACAGTGAAAAGATCAGTGGCACTGGAGTCACAGCCTTGGGTTCAAATCCTGCTTTCTCTTTCTATCTTTATCACCTTTAGCAAGTTACAACCTCTATTAGCAACAGTTTTCTCCTCTTTAAAATGAAGAGTTTGGTCTAGATGAGTGCTGAGTGCCCTTCCAGTTGTAGGTCTGTGACCCATTTTCTGGGTTCCAATCCTACCTATGTAATTTTAAATGTCATTTATCTCTCTTACACTTAACTTCAATTTCTTTATGGATAAAATGAGAAGGCAGAGCTCAGTGGTCTGTGAGACCCCTCTGAACTAAAGCTCTATGACTCTAAGCTCAGTGGGATTTATTTTTTTTTCGAAAATTGGCTAGATTATAAAAGGAAAGATGCAGGTGGGATGCAGAAACATAGATTGCTATTCCTCAAAATTTCTTCTCTTGGAAGAATTCTTTCCCCTGCCAAAATGAGTCCTCTTATAGGTTATACACTCCAAGGAAAATAGAAGTTTCTTTCCATGGTTTATAAAATCCCAGATGTCAAAGACACAAAGATATATAAACAATAACTACAGACCACTTTTAAGTCAACAAACACTTTCCTCAAAATAATCTTTTTTTTGTATATAGTTCTTTTATTATCCCCAATTCTAGGTAAAGATAATTTTCAACATTCATTTTTATAAGATTTTGAGTGCCAAATTTTACTTTTTTCCCCTATGCCCAAGATGGCAAACATATTTCCATATCAGGTATGTTGTAAAAGAAGAATCTAAATTGAAGGGGAAAGTTACAAGAAAAGTGAAAAAAGTATGCTTTAATCTACATTCAGACTCCATAGTTCTTTCTCTGGATGTGTATAGCATTTGGAATTATCTTGGATCATTGTATTGCTAAGAAGAATTACACCTATCATAGTTGATAATTGTGCATTGTTTCTGTGACTATGTACAATGTTCTCCTAGTTCTGCTCAGTTCATCCAGCATCAGTTCATATATGTCTTTTTAAGTTTTTCACAGCAGTCTTTTAATTTTGGGAATGCTAATAATATGAAGCTAATTTTACACATGAGAAAACTGAGACTTATAGAAGTCAGTGACTTGACTGAAGTCACATAGCAAAAAAGAGATAGAGGAATGTTCGTTCACTTGATGCATAGAGAATGTCCCTCTCTTAGAGAAGGCTGGAAATCAGTTCACATAATCATAGCTAAGCAGATCTAAAAGGGAAATAGTTCATCCACTATCCATTCTTTCTTTCAATACAATGCTTAATGAAAAGATTACTGTATTTTGAGTTAGGGAGTAAACTTGTCACCACCTTTGTGAACTTGGGAAAGTCAACTAAATCCTCTCTACCTTGGTTTCCTTGTGTATATATAACAAGGGAATTTGACTAGAGGATCTCAAAGGCTCCACCTAATTCTAAAACTATGTAGTTTTGCTAATTTTAACCTACATAAATCTGAAAAATCTTCTGGGAGAGGTCATATTTAAACTGGGCAACTCAAATAATACTTGAGTTAGGAAAACCTAAATTAAAATCCTGCCTCAGACACGTACTAGCTGTGTGACTCGAACAACTCACATAATCACTGAGCCTCAGTTTCCTAATTTGTAATATAGAAAATATAATAGCACATGGAATTGTTTGGAATGAAAACTCAAAAAATTATGGGTAGTGTTTTATAAATATTAAAATGCAGTGTTCTCTGTCATTATCAGCATATACATATTCACACACACACACACACACACACACACACACACACACATATATATATATATATATATATATATATATATATATATACATATATAAAATAGTTATTGTTATCAAGGATGGGGATGGTTTGAACAGGGAGAAAAAGTTCCGAAATTTCCCAACTGGAAAAGAAAACCTACCATCTTAGACCCATATTTAGAGCAGTTAGGGTGTCCAGTGAGTAGAAAGCTGCCTCAGGAGTCAAGAAGATCTGAGTTCAAACCTTCTCTAGGGCACTTAGTGACTTGTGACTCTAGGCAAGTTACTTTGTTAAGGATGGAAAGGATTTGGAAAAACAGAAGTTGTTCTCACATTTTACCACCTAGAAAAGAAAATCCACCATCACTGAAATGTGATATATTAAGCTTTAAAGATGAGAGGATTCCTACACATCATGTTATTTGTTTGGCATATGATCATTTCTCTTTAATGCATAAAACAAAAGATTAAAATGGGCTTCTGAAATGAAAATAAGTAGTTATATAATATCTTTTAGAGAGAAACAAACCAAAAGAAAATCATTTGTCCAAATTCTAATTTATTTGGGATGAGAGAGATCCAATTTAACATGAAAGGAAAAGACTTCCCTTGTTTAGTGGTTCATTAAAGGCACATTCAGCTCCCTCAGGGTTCTCCCTCTCAATAGGCCTAGAAACTGCACATTTCTCAGTAATCTCTGGCTAGTTAGACTGAAAGGCCTCAAGTGTTTGGTTGGTTTTCTCAACACAGATCAAAGTAGACCACTGGCAAAATTGAGAAGTGGGTGGCCTGACTATGCCCCTCATTTCCTTCTACCCAAATCCCCTTGCTGGTTTTCAGTTGATCGCTGGCCCCTAGACCTCTCAACAACATGTGTGGTGTAACAATTAATGGCACAATATGTCATTGATATTTTAAAAAAGAACACTGATTTTAAAGCACAGTGAAGAGAGTTCCAGGTTGGACTCAGAAAGAATCAAGTTCAAACCTGACCTCAGATACTTACTAGTAGTTACATGATCCTGGGCAAGTTACTTAACCTTTTTGACTCAGTTTGCTCATATGCAAAATAGAAATAATAAAAGTATCTATACCCCATGAATTGCAAAACTCAAAAGAAATAATATTTATAAAGTGTTTTACAAACCATAAACCACTTTGGAAATATCAAAGATTATGAAGAAGAGAAGAAGATATAGGAAACAAGGAAAGTTATATATTTGGGAAATCATACTAGAAAGGTAACACCTGGTTTGGCAGTGGGTGAGGAAAGAATAATCAGTCAATTATGGCTAAAGCAGGAGCAGGAATTACAATGGTTTGAAAATTTGCATTTCTACCCAGAACTTTAAAATTTATAAATCAATTTCCCCACCATATTGTGAAGAAGGTAGTTCAGACATTATTACCCCCATTTAAAAATATATATGTCTATTTATTTGATAATAGCAGATTAAAATCAGCTTCTGGAACTGAATGAATGAAAGTTGTATCTGAAACAAAGAAGGGTTACATGGCTTGCCCAGATTCACGTGGTTCATAAGTAGAGGAGTCAGGTTTTAGTCCCTGGGAGAATCCTCCACAAAATCTGACATTGAAGGTTCTATCCAGAACAGTTTTCCAAACTCACCAGTCCCTCTTTGAAATAATAGAATGAACCCTCAAATTTGTGACCTGATCAGCATTCATGTATCCATTCAATCAAGTAAAAATAGATTTACTGATCCCCTAACTCTGGAGCCAGACTTGTGCTACTATTGTGGGGCATATTAAGAAGCAATAGATAGTTTGGGGGGAAAAGAAATATAGGCAACACTTTTTGGAACAAAAGATGAGCAGTCATAAAATCTATTTTACACAGTTCCGCACACACTAGCTTGGCCACTGCACCTCTCTCAGTGTCTTGCTCCTTATCAGTTGATATAAAACCATGATTGGTGATCCCTACCTCACCATGTTGGTGTTGGGTTCAAATAAGATCACAGGGATAGAGCTGGAAGGGACCATCAAAATCCTCTAACTCAAGCCTTTCATTTTTTATATAAGGATACTGAGATCCAGAGATATCAAGTGATCTGTCCAAGGCTGAAGCAGATCTGGGATCTGAACTTGTGTTTTCTGATTCTAATTCCACTGCTCTCTCCATTTCATTTCCTACATAGATGGACAAATAGATGAAAGGACCTGGAAAAGTAAGTGACATACAAAGTTCAGGTTGTGCCTATCTTTTTAAAACATTGTTCTTATTCTCCTGGAGCTTTCAGTCTAATTGGGGAGATGAGATCAACAACCTAGAGATGGAACTCTGTTGCCAAAATTCAAAAAGGAAATCATGGATAGAGTGAACATTGAACTTTTCCTTGAAGGATGGTTAGGTTTTTGAATTAAGAAGGTATGGAGGAGAGGCATTCCCAACCTCTTTTGTTTTCTTTGTAAGATAAGTCATGAGGCTGTTGCCATGGATACAGTGGGCATGATCCATGGCCCTGAAGCCAAAGACATTGGTTCTTAGCCAACTTCAATTTACTCCCTTGCATTTATGATAGGACATCTGCCTCAGTGTCAGATCAGCATATTCTCTGAATCTCAGTTAAGGTTTTTGTTCACAGGTTGGGAGTTGAAAGTTATAAGACAGGACAAGTTCGGTGAAGCCTTCTTCACTCCATCAGCTTTTGACTGAGACTCTTAGAATTGAAGCATTTCAAAGCAAAAGGAGATCTAAGGATCAAGTCAAACTCTCCTAATTTACAGAATAGGAGCCCCAGGGAAAGAGTAAGGAAGTGATTTGGCCAAGATTGTATGACTAATTACTATGATTAGTATACAATTCTCACTACCACACAAGTTCTCTCCTCCTTTCCAGCTCCTTCAATTTACAATGGAGGGAGCTAAGACTGAGGAAGACTTGGTAGGGAGAAAATGAATACATTCTCATTTTGTAGGAGGCATGGGAGGGAAGAGACTTGATCAGAAGAAATAAGTAATGGAATCTTGAAAGGCCTGGGTGAGTAAGAGTAAAGAAATGGATGAATGAAGACCTAGAACTAAAAAGTGTTTCTATAGAGCTATATCAAGCAGACTCCCTTTACTCTGCCAATCCAGTATCTGATTGCAAATACCCATGGACAAATTATCTCTTCTCAAATACAAGGATTTGTGGCTTTTTGTTTGAATAGTCCTCTATTGCATTTTCACAAACTGCCTTCATGAGTTACTAGGGGTAAAAAAATTCACCACCTTGTAATTCTAGTGATGATGAACTTGACCAAACTTAGATAAATTGTCTTCAGACAACAGAAATATAATCCATCACTATATACATATTCAAAGGCTTTCCAACTTGGCAGAACCTATCAGCAATTGTTCTTTTCTAGTAGAGCCTTCGAGAACTTAGGGTCATATCTGTACCAAGATCTGGAATGTATATGACTTCAATGATAAAAGGATAATATATTAAAGGGGCGGCTAGTTGGTGCACTGGCCTCGGAGTCAGGAGGACCTGAATTCAAATTCGACCTCAGACACTTAATAATTAACCAGTTATGTAACACTGGGCAAGTCACTTAACCCCATTACCTTGGGAAAAAAACAAAAAAAGGAAAGAAGAATATTACAAATAAATCAAGAAATATCTATTCAAATGTATATATGTATAATAAAATAACATATATGTTCATTTGAGTGTATTACTTAAATAAATATGCATATATTGAAAGACTTTTTATTATACTGGATAGAACTCTGGATGTGGAGACAAATTTAGCTTCAATTTAAGGAATATCTTCCTAAAAATGAGACCTATTAAAAAATGGAAAGGGCTATCTCAAGAGCAATGTGTTTCCCACATTGCCTATCTTCACAGAAAGGCTGGACAGACACATTTTGGTAAGGAAGAAAGGATATAAGTTAGGAGGAATTCTCATTCAGATTGGTAGGACTACATGGTTCATGAGATCCCTTCCATATCTAAAATTTTATAATTCTGTGATTCTGGGTTGAATCTTATCTCTGAATTTCTCTGAGGAACAATCAGCTCTCTAAGACTCTCTACTAAGTTACAGAGGGATTGAAAGATCTGTCTGAGACAGAGAAAGTACTCATATTGACAATATCACACAGCTTTAATATATTGGCATAGTAATACATTAACATGTAAATACATTAACATGTAAACTTTTGTAAATTCAAAAAATTAGAAACAATTTAAAAGTACAATTGGAGAATTGCTGCATAAAACATGTTAGAGCAATAGAATGGAAGTTTAAATTGCCATTAAAATGATAAGAAATGTAGAATATAGAGAAAGTTAGAAAAAAATATGTAAAAATGTGAACTGAAGAAGGTGGGACCAGAGGAAGAACATAGATGGAAGATAGATAGCATAAAAAGAGATAGAGAGATAATAGATAGATACACACATAGATACATAGATATACATGTATACCCATACCTATCTAAAAAGTTCAAAGATAAATGGGGATATAGACTTAAAGGAAAACAGAGGGAGAAACTAATGAATTATTTAGATACAGTAGTATGAGTACATTCATTTTAAGCATAATCATAAATGTATATTTAATTGATTTTGTTGATTAAAGTTAAGTGTATAATAAATTATTCTAAAATGAAATCAATGTGAAATTAAAAAAATGTAAAGTCTTCTTCACTAAACATATAGCAAGTAGGCTGCTTTTTACTGTCCCTTTTTGTCTTTTACTAAGTAGATTGGATCAGAGAAGAAAATATAAATATAAAAAATAAAAATATAAGCAGGGTAAAAGAGAAGCTGGGTTAGGCAAAGTATGCTTTGTTTGACAAGCATCTGGGCAGGATAAGATTTTTGCAGGACTGAAAAACTGGTTAGTCATGAGCAAGGGTCAAAGCAGGTGATACCATCAGGATAAGAGAATATCTGTAGTAGTTCCAGGGAAAATTCCCAGTGAATCTAAAAAATATAGCATGAAGTAAACTTTTTTGTTTTTAAATATTTTAAACAATGCATTCATTGAAATGAAATTTTTTTTTATTTTCAGTTGTAATTTATTTTTACTGTGTACTGGTTGAGTCTTTTTTTTTAAACTGGACATTGGATATGGGGAACTGCCAATGAAAACTCTTCTGCTAATGAAAGATCAGTACCTGCTCAGCTAGTATAGTCTTAGATAGGGGATGCTGAAAAGTTAAGTGACTTGCCCATTGTCACAGGCAGTATTAGTTAGAGGAAAACTTGAACTTGAATCTTCCTGACACTATATCTAGATTCCCCATCTCATTGCCTTTCAGAAGAACTATAGGAATAGATAAAAAAAAAACAATTTTCTCCCGCTTAGAGCTGACAAACTAGAAGGAAAAAGGTATGTATGTGCACAGGTGTGGGAGAAGAGCTGGGGAAAGACTGTTTCTAGCTCAAGGGGAGGGTAATAATGTTAATGATTTATATTTCTACAGCACTTTTAATTTTACAAAATTTTTCCTCACAACAAACCAAGTGAAGTAAGTAGTACAGGTATAAGTGTTTCCATTTATACAGATGACGAAAGGAACTTTTCTTTCTCAGAGAAGTTAAGGACTCTCCTGAATCTTAAATGGTTTAATTTAGTATTCTTTTTCCTACACTATATTGTTTATATCCAATCAAATGAACTTTAAGCCATTCTTGCATTACATTAACTCACTTAGAAATCATTACTGAGCAACTAAATTCAGAGATAGTGTGTCACAATCATAACATTTCAAAGTTAGGAAGATACCCAGAGGTGATCTAATCCTAACTTGAAGCATGAAATCCCTCTGGTAGCCTAGATATTATCTAGGTTGTGTAGTGCAGTGAAAAGATCCCATGGCTCTGGATTTAAATCTTGGTCTTGTCTCTTAATAACCCATCTGATTGAACAAGTACCTTCATATTCTTAGACCTCAGTTTCTTCATCTAAAAAAACAAGGGGTTTGGAGTTCTATAATCTCTGAGGTTCCTATCAACTGTAAATTTATGACTTTGGGGTTTTTTTTGGCAAGACAATGCAGTTAAGTGACTTGCCCAAGATCACACAGCTAGGTAATTATTAAGCATCTGAGGCCAAATTTGAACTCAGTTCCTCCTGACTCCAGGGCCAGTGCTCTATCCACTGAGCCACCTAGTTACCCCCTAAATTTATGATCTTATGAACATTCTCAATGGTAGTTAGCTGTCAGAAGGTAGACTGTTGCATTGGTGTGCATGCCTAATTTTTAGGCTGAACTGAAATCTTTCTCCCTAACCCCCTTTCATTGTGCTTGTCATGCCCACTGGAGTCAAGCACCATATGAAAGCAAAAGGAGAAGACTGTCTGTGCTGCCTACTTAGCTTTGGGCAGGTCATTTAATTTCTTTCTCTCTGAGTCTCAGTGTCCTCATCTGAAAAAAGAGAGAGTTGGGCTAGATAACTTCTGATGCTACAACCCTGATGTTATGATGGCTTCATTTTTCCTTTTTATCTCTAGTGCCTACATAGTCCCTTTTATCTAGCTGGTGTTTAATAAATGTTTTTAAATTTGGTCAAGAGATAAACACAGTCATTTAACTTAAGGATGCCATTTCTGGGTCATTCATTTCCAACAACAAACACTGTTTCAGATAAAGAGACTTTTAATTTACAAAAATCTTAAAGCAGCAGAGAAATAAGGATTGTTTGCTCTGTGAAATTCCGTCCTTGGCCCCAGAAGGGATGATTTTCTCTGATCAAAAGCCTTGTTTATTCAGCCCTTATCTCAGTCCCCCTGGAAGTTCTGGAGGACAGGGGCCTGGGGTGTGTATCCTCACCATCCTGACCACAGTAACAGCTGCACAGCTGCAAGCATTGGCATAAATTAGTTGAGAGGTATTGACAGCATGTTGACAAAGTTATCAGTCCTTTACAAATGCCAGGTGTTTTTCTCATGATGATTGTTGTTATTAAATTTCTGAGCAGAGAGCTCATAAATGGGTCAAAGAAATAGGATTTTTCCAGAAGAAAATGTTGTTCACTTCCTAGAATGATCTAGAAGGAGCTTCAAAGGTCATCTTACCCAAATCCCAGTATTATGCAGAAGAGAAAATGGAAGTCCAAAGAAAGGAGGGGAGCTGAAATAACAGGAGTTTTAGTGTTGGAATGACCTTCAAAAATATAATAAAATCCCTTCTTTTATGGAGGAAGAAACTGAGACCTGGAAAGGGGAAATGACTTCCCAAAGGTCACACAGTAAGTCAATAGTGAAGCTGAATTTAGCAATTGGGTCTTAGAAATTGGTACATTGTTCTTAGCACATCAGATTGTCCTCCCTCAACACCAGAAGTTCTTAATCTTTTTTGTGCCCTGACTCCCTTAGGCAGCCTGAAAAAGCTTATAGAACCTTTCTTAGAATACCATTTTAAATGTACAAACTAAAACACATAGGATCACAAAGGAACCAGCTGTGTAAAAATACAGTCATCAAAATATTTTGAAAACAAGTTAATTGACCACATATTAAGAATTCCTAATCTTCTCTCATGTTATCCCAAATGACTTTAAAATATGTTACAATTAGAAGTTTAGAAAGTTTCTTATTCCTCAAAGTATCCCTCCTCCTAATGCACTATAGAAAATTACAAGTACTCAAAATAGCCAAGGATTTAGGAACAGATTAAGTCATTTCCAGATAAGTTTTCCTGATGATTAGTTAAAATTCAGTTGAAACCAAATCCGTTTGTGAATGGGTTATAGGAAAAAATCTTAGATATTACCTAGTTCAAACTCCTTATTTTACAGTTTGGGAAAACAAGAACTTTAGAGGGGAAATGATTTGCCCAAGATCACATCTACATAGAGATGAGAGTGAGTTTATAAGATCCTTCCTTGAGAGCAGTTTAGAAAGAGAAAAAGGAAGAGAAAGGATCAATGGGTTATCTGGTTGGGACAGGAGGACATCATGAGGGGAGAAAAAGTCATACTATAGTGCAATGTCTTTCAGATTGCTCTTTAGGGCTGGTCCTGCCTCTTACTAGTCAAGGACATTAGGAACCTCACTAACTTCAGAAGAGGAAGAGGAGGAGAAAGAGAAGGAGAAGAACAAGAAGAAGAATAAGAGGAACAAGGATAAGGACAAGAACAAGAACAAAACAAGAAGATCAAGAAAAACAAAAAGGAGAGAGAGAGAGAGAGAGAGAGAGAGAGAGAGAGAGAGAGAGAGAGAGAGAAGGGAATGAGGGGAAAGAAAAGAGATAAGGAGAAGGGAGAGAGCAAGGGAGGAGTTTGGAGGGAAGAGGGAAGTACACATTTGGAGAAAAAGGTATGAAATGTTAGGACTAAAAGAAACTATATAGTCCAATCCCCGCCCCCCCATATCTTGCTAATGAGAGAATTTGATCCAGAGAAGTTGTCCTCTTGAACCTCTTAATAAACATCAAAGCTGGGTCCCAAAGCAGATTTTCTAATTTCCAGACTAGTGCTCTCTCCACAAGAAATTCTTCAAGCTGAAAAAAAAAGGATGGATGCTGTCCTTGGTACTGAAAGAATTTGTTGTTCCTCTGCTTACTAGGACTATCTCCCTCCAACCCACATACAATGGTCAAGATTCTCTGTCTGCCTTCAACATGGTGATATCCTTCCCCATTTCATTCTTTAGAGGTGAATGCCTTCTGTACAATTTGCCTGCAGTGCCAAAGTTTCTTGGAGTAGATCCTAAGTAAAACCTTACATATGACATCAGGGCTCCAGGAAATTTTATTTTTGTTAGCTATGTTTGGAGGTGAGGCAGTCCACTCATAATCCACAGTCAGTAGACTTTCCTCTCCTAGTCCTAGCCCTGTCACTGAATGTCAAACAATCCAGAGGAAGTGACTAATTTCTATGCTTTAATTTGATCCCCCTTAAGTGAAGAGGGCAAGCTAAATGATCCCCAAGAACCTTTTCTATATAATGTATTTTGATTCAATGTCTATTCTAATTCTTTCTTCAGTGCAGATGAGGAAAGATATTGCCTTTCCTCAGATTATAGGTCTACATCTGGGAGGTTTCTTAGAGATCATCTAATCCAGATCCCTCATTTTATATATGAGGAAACTGAAGCTCAGAGAAGTTAAATGACTTTTCTAAGGATCATATATTTAGAGTGGAAAGGAATCTTAGAAGTCATTAGTTCAAACTCTCATTTTACAGATGAGAAAACTGAGACTCATGGATGAATTAAGTAACTTGTTCAAGTCTATGGAGGCAGTGTCTGGGTAACACATTACACTGCCTTTAGTTGCTTAAGGGTTCTGTAACATCAGAGCCATTCTGGTTGTTAGATCCCTGCTATTTACCAATAACCTCTTTACTGATATATGTTTTCTTCTGTTATTTTAGGCATGTCCAATACTCTGTGATCCCATTTGAGATTTTCTTTGCAAAGGGACTGAAGTGCTGTGCCATCTCCTTCTCCAGCTCATTTTAAAGATGAGAAAACTGAGGCAAATATAATTAAGAGTCTTGCCCACAATCACATAGCTGTCTGTGGCCAGATTTGAACTCAGGAAGATGAATCCTCCTGACTCCAGAATTGGCACTTTCTCCATTGTGCCACCTAGCTGCTCTTCATTGATATAACTAAGACTTAAATAGAAACCTCTTCTAAAGTCCTTGGGGTCCTTGCCTCTCATGCTTCTAGTCTCTTTTGTTTCTCTCCTACTCTGAAGTGGATCATCAGTCACATCAGACTAAGGCAGTTGGATAAGAACGAAAATTCATGGGCTAAAAACTTGTCAAATTAACAAACCACCAAAAAACCCAACCTCAAACTCTGATACAGCCCTTACTCTGCCAATCTCTTGTCCAAGAAAGCACAACATCTAGGGTTTAACTGGAAGAAATCTTAGGGATTCTAAGTTCATGGATATAGAACAAGAAAGAAACTCAAAGACTGCCTCATCTAACCCCCTCTTCTGTTAAAGGAAGTAACCTAAATCCCAGAGAAGGAAAGCAATTTGCTCAGGACCAAACTAAAATTAAGTTACATAGACTGAATTTGAACCCAGGACATATAATTTTAGATCCAGCACTCTTCCTACTAGACCACACCTCCTCTCAGAATCTTTGTACTTTATTCTCCTCTCTGTTTTGTGTCAGAGCTAGGACTAGAATCCAGAGGCAAAAATGATTTTTGTCTGTTGTTTTTAAATGTTTGTGTTTATTGATGACCATTAAGTTCACAATTTAAAATAAATCAAATGAATGACACCCAGAAAGCAAAAGGTCAATTAAAAGAAGAAAAAATAAGGTCACAAATGAATGTAATCATCCATCTTTCCTCTCCTACTCTCCCCTCCTGCTTCTTTTTAACTACTCTTCTTTCGGGTCCTTTTCCTTCAGCCTATCAGGAAATAACCATGACATCCAAGGGCCTCAGCCCCTCCCCCACCCTCCTGCCACCTTCCCTTGGCTCCAGTGGAACAAATTAGCATTTCATCAAAAGTCATCTTTTATCTTTCTTTCTGCCCTTTCTTCCCAATATGGGAAATTTGATGGCATTTCTGCCTTCCTGCATTGCTCCTGAGGAGTCCACACCAAAGACAGGACCCCAGCTTGCATGCTGTGGAAGGATGAGAGAAGAGAGAGAGACGCTAACCTGCTAACCTATTTAAGTCATGATTTTAATTTTTTTTAAATAATGAAGCAAATATGTCCATTATCAAAGAAAAATTAGTGAAAGGTTTCTTCCTAAGCAAGTCCAATAATAGAAAAGGCATTCTCATTTTTGATACCTTGAGAGCTTTCTAGGCTAGAGGAAGGAAGAGAGCAGGTTCATCTACAGTCCCTATCTCACTCTGTCCATCTTTGTGTCTCTCTTTCTCTGTCTTTGTCTTTCTCTGTGTCTAGCTCTCTAAGTCTCTCTCTCTCTCTCTCTCTCTCTCTCTCTGTATCTCTTTATCTCTCTGTCTCTCTCTGTGTTCTGTTTCTCTCTTTGTTTCTATGTCTCTGTCTCTCTCTATCTCTCTCTGTCTCACTCTGTCTCTGTCTCTCTCTTTCTATCTCTCTGTCTGTCTCTGTCTCTGTCTCTCTGTCTCTGTCTCTCTGTCTCTCTGTCTCTCTGTCTCTCTGTCTCTCTCTCTCTCTCTCTCTCTCTCTCTCTCTCTCTCTCCTTCCCTCCCTCCCTCCTCACTCTCTTTTTCTCTCTCTCCTCTCTTTCTCCAACTAGGACTTAAAGTTAGAGTTGGTTTCAATTTCTGACTAGGAGAAGGGACAGTTGGGGTACTAAAGAGATACTTGGTGCTGAACTGAGGGGAAATGAGAATTGAATCCGAACTCTGATGTCTACCAGAAAGATGAACTCTCTGTGATTCAGTTTCATCATTTGTCAAAAGGGGAAAAATAAAAATAAATGAACAATCCTGGAGGACTACTAGAAGGAAAACAAACTTGAAAAGTTCAAGAAATGAAAGTAACTATTATTTGGGACAGGGTGCTCTTGGGGGGTTCTTGTTAGGATTCCATATTAGATAGATAGAATTCCATAATAGAATGTTAAACTTGGAAAACTTGGGTACAAATATTTCTAATACTGTATCTGGGATAATGGAAAAAATCACTTGACTTCTCTGAGTCTCAGTTTCCCCATCCAGAAAAAAAAGAGGAAAGGAAATGGGTCTCTTAGCCAGTTAGACCTGGATTCAAGTTATGCCTAGGAAACATACTATCTATCCACTTATAATCTCTTCCTTATTCTGACTGAAAATTTAGAATCCAAGGAACCACCTCAGATTCTGAGGGGAGATTCTCTTACCTGGAACCAGGTCCATATGTACCTTTAGGACCACCAGTTCCAAAGCATCCCACATCAACTTTGGCCATTATCTTGATATCATTTCATTTGTTGATAAGCTCCTTGAGAGTAGGGACCAATTTATGTATTGGTATGTATATTTCTAGCCTCTAGCGCATTGTTACTTCATTAGGGTTAATACATGCTTCATTTAAGTCAAATGACTTAAATAAATAAATAAATAAACAAACAAACAAATAAATAGAATCCTAGTCCATAAGCAATTTTTCAAGCTGAGAAATTGCAAAGAAGGTGCCAGCCTGAGTTTCTTCACCTAGGAGTTCCTTATATATGAATTCTAGGTTCATTCCCTCTCCATAGTTCTAGTAGTTGCACAATCTTACCTCACATGCTAATTGTGAGACTCAAATGAATTAATGTATGTAAAAGTACTTCAAATTTAAAGCATTGTATCAACATTAACCATTATGATTGTTCTGTGAGAGGTTTTCACAAACAGAATTTGGCTTTGGGAATTTTTTTGTTAAAGGAAATAATCTATAGTTTCCATGTTTATTTCCATCTTATTTCAAATTCATGCTCTAAATCTATGGTACTATGATTGTTTTCTCACCTGCTGGGACATAAATTAAATTTGTTTTGTAGGGATGGGAAAAGAAAGTATGGAAAAAAAGGAAAAAATATTATATATTTTCATTTTTTTCTCTAGGGAAAGTGAGAGAATGGATATTGGGTATTTCAATCTTCTTCAGGCTAGAAATCTAAGAAGACCAAAATTATATCACTATTTTTGAAACAATTATAGTGTATCCTACTGTGGCTGATCAGACCAGCATGAGTTTGGAATGCTCTACCACAGATTGGACACAAATAGTTCATGTGAATACCTTGAGTGAGTACTCCAAACTTACAGATGTCATATTTCCTTAGAGCTGCTTCAATTCTGCCTTCTTCATATAATGCAGCACCCTCATTGATGGGGGTATGCCACACTAGGCAGTCCTATGCCAGTGTTTCTCACATTCTACAATCAATTCTAATGATTGAGACCTTCCCTTGCCAAGTAATCTTCAGAATCTTCTTAAAACAATTTAAATGGAAGCAATTCAGTTTCCTGACATGGTACCAGCAGACTATTCAAGTTTTGCAGGCAAAAAACAATGAGATCAGCACAATGGCTCTGTAGACTTTCTTTTGGAGTCTCCCAAATACTGAGTTAGTTCTGGCAATGCAAGGGTCAATCTCATTGTCAATGTGTACCTCTTTGGAAAGGATACTATCAAGGTAAGTGAACTTTTCCAAGCACCTAAAACTTCTCCATTTGCTTTAATAGATGTTTCCACATATGGATGGCATGGTATGGACTGATGGAGCACCTGTATTATCTTGCTGTTAATTGTTACACCAAAATTAGCACAAGCAGCAGAGAATCAGTCCATACTTTGTTGCATCTCAGCTTCAGAGGCTGCATTGAGTGCACAATCATGTGCAAACAGAAGATCACGCACCAACACTCCCTCCACTTTGGTCTTGTCTTGTAGCCTTTTCAAATTAAAGGATTTGTCATCAGTGCAGTAGTTGACCTTGAGGCCATGTTCATCCTCATTGAAGGCATTTGATAACATGGCTGAAAACATCATGCTAAAAAGTATAGGAGCAAGGAAACATCCTTGTTTTACTCCATTGGTGACTGGGAAATCTTAAGAGTACAGTCTACTGTCCAGTTACTGGGCATGCAAAATATCATGGAACTGACATACAATACTGATGAACTCTAGGCAACCAAACTTTGACATACTTTTCCATAAACCCTTGTGACTAATGATATCAAAGGCCTTGGTCAAATCTACAAATGTTGTATACAGACCTCTGTTCTGTTCCTGGCATTTTCCTGGAGTTGTTGGGTAGCAAACACCACATCGACCTTTCTGGTGACTCTACTGGCTCTCAGGAAGGTGACCAACTTCCAGGTGAAGGATCAGCCTATTGAGAAGGACTCTGGCAAGAACCTTAACAGCAATGACTAAAAGAGAAATACTCCTGTGATTGTCACAGGACAATCTATTCCCTTTACCTTTTTAGCGATAGACAATGGAAGCATCTCTGAATTCTTGGGGGATAACCTCTTCATGCGATATAACCTGGAAAATTTCAGTTAGTTTTTGGATGAGTAATGGACCCCCTACTTTGTAGATCTCAGCTGGAATAGAATCAGCACCAGATGCTTTGCCACTTGAAAGGAGCCTAATGGCATTCAAAACCTCTTCTTCAGTTCAAACTTCAACTTGAGGTAAATGATCAATGACTTCTGCATTGATTGGTGATGATCTGTTAAGAACATGATGGAAATGTTCAGCCCTTCTCTCTAGGATCATGTCCCTATCGTTAATCAATGTGGATCCATTATCATTGAATAGTTGAGATGCACCATATGTCTTTGGCTATTAGAGCATCATAAAAGCTTGTTGGTTTGTTACTGTCTGCATAAAATTGAATTTCATCTCCCTTCTTACCAAGCCAAGAGTCTTGCATCTTTCTAAGCTTCACTTTGACTTTACTTTTGATAGAATTAATGCTATCTTCTTAGAAATGGATGAACTATCATGTTGGTAAGCCCTGTGGAGTTCTCAGTTTTCATTTAGCAACTTCTGTATTTCCCCATTATTTTCATCAAACCAGTCTTGATGTTTTCAAATGTTCTAACCCAGATGAGTAAATGCAGTACTGTACACCAGATCTCTGAAAGCTGCCCACTTCTTTTCTGTTCCACTGTTGCCAACTGTGTGTTGATTCACTTTTCCCCTCCAAGTTAGCAACAAATTGTTCCCATTCAAAGAAACACTCTAATCTCTTGACATTAATTCTTCTAGTATTCATGCCTTGGGGCCACTGCTTTGGTTGAATATATTTAGCTTAGAGAGGATGAGTCTGTGATCAGTCCAGTACTCTGCACCACACATTGCCTTTGTCACTTTAACCTCCTGTCTGTCTCATCTCCTTAAATCACATAGTGTAATAGATGCCAATGTTTGCTACAAAGATACATCCGGAAATTCTATTGCATTTAGGCAAGCAGAACACAGTGTTTGTGATGAAGAGATTATGAGATACACAAGTCTTCAGAAGAAGGATCATTGCTGTTTCTATTTCCAACTCCATTCCTCCCAAGAATTCCCTGCCATGTCTGATAATCTGAGCCTACTCTAGCATTATAAGCTTGTCCTTTTTTGGTAAATTGATAAGAGTCTCCAGGTCTTCATAAAATCTTTCTTTAATTTCATCATTGTTCATCATGGTGGGAGCATAGGCAGTGATGATGGTAGTATGGTGTTTTCCTGGAAGTGGCAATCTCATTGTCTTGAGTCTGTCATTCACTCTTTTTTGTAGTCATTCAAGAATGATGACTAGTTTTGATTGCAAAACCTACCCCAGCTTTATGGTATTCCCTTTCACTGTGACCACTACAGAAAAGCATGTATCCAGCTCCAAAGCTAATCTTCATCTGCCAACCTTATTTCACTCAGGGCTGCTATTTGGATAACATACCTTGCAACAAGAATTATTTGTCTTTCAAGTCTATTAGATCTTGTGTTGTGTATGAGTATGTGCATGTTCCATGCACTGATGGTGAAGAGAATCTTCTTTGGAGAAGTTTTTGCAGATTTTTTGTGTCACAATTACACTGTGAGATTCCCTATTTGCCACAGTGATCAGGTCAGGGTTGGATAAGCAGACAATTTTTAGTACACTTTTTCTAACTCCTTCCATACATCAGGAGGTAAGCAGTTTGATCCTTAAAAGGACTGCTCAGTCATCCAGGGGACTGCCGAATCCCACTTCTGCTTTCAGTATAGAAACAACCATATGGCCTGAGCCACCTGTGTGTAGGGTTGTGACTATAGCTCCCAGTGTATCCACACCTGCTGCTTCATCACTTGCCTGTAACTACAGGATTTGAGGAATGGTTGTTGAGTGAAGTCTTTTGTTGCATGTGTAAATTGGATTTCATTGAGGTAGAGCTGCATGAAACCAGCCTCTTCACTCTCTTCCAAAGTCATCATGATCTAGCATAGCAAGACAGACTCAGTTCAGCTGGTGATGGTTCTAGATGCAGTGGATGACCTTGGCATCTTTGATGTCTAACAAAACTCTAATTGCCTCATAGCACCTGCTCCATCTGGCTTCATGGCCATTGGAATGGCCCATTCTACCAGTGAAAGACTTCACATGCTTGGAATAGACATCCCCCACTACTCACCAATGAGTAACAAGCAGCTGAGCCATGGATTCCCCTCAATCTGGTATAACCTGGCTGCAAATGGTTTACCAAGGTGTGACCACTGTGCATGCTACAGTTTCTTGGAGCCACAGGTGAAAGTTAGGTGGTTCAGGTGGGCATCAAAGGTGGAAGCAGCCCTGAAGAGGGCTCAACAGCCATCACAAGAAGGTTCTTGTCTTCCTTGAATATACCCTACACCCCTACATAAGCCATTATTGGACACCTTATCATCACTCATTTACTCTGGGTCGATTCAAAGCTCCTTAGGAAGCCTGGTATTTCCCTTCCCATCTCACTACAGGGGACTTAATGTGGATATAAGATTAACTTTAAATCTACTATGGCTCAGAAAACTGGACCTCATGCATTCCATCAACATTAGCTACCTAAGTAATATATTTGTAATAGCTTAAAGTGGTCAAATTTTTCCACTGCATCCAGGACCAATATCTGGCCATTGAACCTAAATAACTTCCTGTTGCCATGGTCTTCTTTGAGCATGAAGAACAATAAGCAATAAAATATGAACTCACCACTAGCTCTTATAAAACTTGAAACCTTTCAGCTCCAGTCTAATTGCCCCATTTATGTTGTCTTCCTCTTCCTGCTTCTTTCATACCTCTCCCTTTCCATTACTGCAATCTAATAGCAAGCAGTTGAACCATCAGCTTCTAAATCTGGATCCAACATTTACTTACTTGGGTTAATTTTTATGTAAAATTATATTAAATTTGTATATTAAACAAAGATGGCAGAACATTCTGTTGGTGAAGTTTTAGTGATGCACATGTCAAGTGGTACTAGAGAAACATAATGATTATTACAGCTTCCAATCCAGGGCATTAATAACAACTCAGATCTACACTTAAGGTTTATAGAGTCTCCAGAGTCAGGGAACTGAAGATTAAACTGTTACTCTGTCACATTGCTAACTGAATGACCCAGGGGGAAATTCCTTCATTCCTCTAAGTTTCAGACTTCTCATTGGTAAAGTGATTGTAATAATACATGTACTATTCATTTCAGAGAGTTCATAAGATCATGCATATTTAGAACTGAAAGGAACTTTGATGGGTTTCTAGCCCCAGTTTATCATTTTATACATAAGGAAACTGAGTTTCTGCATTGATTTATAGAATATTAGAACATGAGAATGTCAAAGTTGAAAGAAACCTCATGAATGTTAGAGCTAAAAACATCTTAAAGCATAAAATGTCAAGAATGGAATGGTCTTAATTTTTTAAATTAAATTTTATTTTATTTTTCAAACAAAAAACTATTTTCTCTCACTCCCACTTTTCCCTCTACACCCATACAGTTGAGAAAGCAAGAAAAAGAAAACTACCTCTTAACAAATAAATATAGTAAAGCAAATTCCTACATTTGACTACTTTCCAAAAATGTGCCTCAATCTCACCGAGTCCATCACTTCTCTATCTAAAAGTGGGTGTTTCATCATGAGTTTTCTAGAACTGTAACTGGCTATTGTGTCAATTAGAATTAAGTTGTTTGACCTTACAATGTTACTGTTATTGTATAAATTGTTCTCCTTTGGGGCAGCTGGGTAACACAATGGGTAGAACACCAGTCTGGAGTCAGGAGGACCTGACTTTCAATATAGTCTCAGACACTTGACAAATACTAACTGCATGCTTAACTCCAATTATCTCACTAAAAATTAGTAATAATAATAATAATAATAATAATAATAATAAATTGTTGTCCTGGTTCTCACCTCTTTTTGTATCAGTTCATATGAGTCTTCCAAGATTTCTTTGAAATCATTCCCTGCATCATTTCTTACAGCATTGTAGTATTCCATCATATAGGGGCAACTAGGTAGCACAATGGATAAGAGCACCAGCCCTGGAGTCAGGAGGACCTGAGTTCAAATCAAGACTCAGACACTTAATAATTGCCTAGCTGTGTGACATTGGGCAAGTCATTTAACCCCATTGCCTTAAATATATAAAAAATTAAAAATTAAAAAAATAATAAAAATCATTCAGTTATTCACCAAGTGATGAGCTGGGCTTAGTCCACAGAATGTTCTAGAATGGAAGGTACCTTAAAATATGGTCAGAACCGGAAAGAACCATACAACAGAGAATATCAGAGTTTGAAAGTTTTCAAAATCATCTAGTTTAGTGTCTTCAATTTACAGAGAAAGAAACAGGTCAGAGAAGGGAAGAAATTTATCCAAAATCATACATGAAGTTAGTAACAGAGTTCAAACTGGAACACAAGAATCCTGAATTCAAGTCCAAACTTCCTCCATTTATTCCGAGCTGTCAACGTCTTTCTTCACAAGCTCTGGAAAGGGCAATGATGGTCTACACATGATATTTAATTTCAAACACAAGGTCAAAATAAATAGGACGTTGACACTGAGGACTATCCTGTCTCATACTATAAGACCAGTCACTTCAACCTAATATATGTAACCACTTCTATCCTGAAAGCTAATGAAGAATCTTTAAAAGTCCAGAAAAAAGAATGAACTCAATTTGCCTAATGGAACCAAAGCAGCAGGAGAGACATCATATTCTTGGAAATAAAAGAGGTAACTGGCCCTTTTAAAGGACATAGACTGTGCATACAATTGGAATATACACCAGACTGCCAGGCAGCAGGGAATTGAGGCCATCAATATGCCTTACACTACCTTTATAGTGTTATAATTAAGTACAAATTCTGCAGGAGATACTATTAATGAATGCGCAAATTAAATTATTATGCACTTCGTTTAAGGTATTATAAATACGATTATTATTGTCACCATTGATCAAGCTGCTAACTTTGTTCTGTGAGGACAGTAGGAGGCCTAGTAAGCAGATCAGGGGAGTATGTGTTAGCAAAAAGGCATAACAGGGGCTGGGCCTGAAGTCAGAAAGGCAGCTTTCTGAGTTATGGCAAAATTAAGCCATAGGAGCCAAGGCTACTCCTAAAATTTTTGACTTCCTATGAAGTCCATAAAACTTTCTAGGAGCCTCCTAAATTTGAATGTACACAGCTGGAATAAGCCATTAGATCAATAGAAAGAGCTCTTAGAGAAATGAAGTGCAGCAGTGTGATTCAATGGAAAGTGTAGTGAATCTGAGTTCAAAAGACCTGAGTTCAAATGCCAGTCCAATACTTGCTAGTAGTGTGACCATAAACAAGTCAGTCACTCAATCACTCTGAGCTGGTGACCCTATCCAGAAAATGAGTATCAACCCATAGAGCTGTTAAAAACTCCAATGAGGTCATGTGCCTAGTTCAAGATAAAAATTCACTCTTATGATTCCTTGTTTTCTTCTGTATTGGAATGTGAACCCTTCAAGGGCAGGTACTATGGTCTTGCACTTCTTTGTATCTCTAAAACTTAAGACAATGTATGGTACATAGGGAATTCGTTTTTTTTTTGCAAGGCAATTAGGTTAAGTGACTTGCCCACATTTGAACTCAGGTCCTCCTGACTCCAGAGCAGGTACTCCATATACTGCACCACCTAGCTGCCCCCCCTTAGTGCATTCTTAAAAAATGTTTGTTTACTGACTGTAATGTTTGTTTGCCAACTGTAAAATTTCAATTTAATTAAAAGATTGTTTATTGAATGGCAAGTGCCAGCCCCTGATCCAAGCACTGCAGCTACAAAGATAAAGAACACACAGTAGCCTTTTCTGTTGAAGCTCCCCATCTCATCAAGGGAAAAAGATGTACCCAAATAATTACACAACCAAGAGATCAAGAGCAGGAAGGGGCCATAAAGATCAAAGACCAACCCTCTCCTTTTACCAAGAAAAATTTCTCTGCTCAGAGAAATTAAGTGGTTTGCAATCAAAGGAATTCAAAGAAAATAATACAAAGAAGTCCAAACAAAGGGTATGAGAAATAAAGGAGGAGGTCACTTCTAACTGGAAAAAACCAGGGCAGGCTTTGTGGATTGTCCAGGGCCTGAATTTGTCCTAAGAAAAAAGGAAGAAATGTCACTAGATGGAGACATGGCAGAGTTTATTTTAGGCATGTGGAAAAGAAGAAGACAGATGGCATGGAGGTAGGAGAGGGGAGTAACAAGGGGACAATAAGGAGTTACTAGCATGCTTAAAAGGAAAGATAGATAAAACATTTATTAAGATCTTAATATATATGTCAGGTACTATTTAATGCATGCTGAGAATGCAAATATAAACAAAAAAGATAGTCCCTGCCTTCAAAGATCTTCTACTCTAATGGGAGAAGACAGCATATAAAAAGGAGCTGAAAAACAGGTGGTAGGAGTGGAAGACAAAAAGTAATCCAAAGAATCATGAACTAAACTGGGTTTGGAGTGAGGATGGCTTGGCATAGGTACTGCATCAGACAAGATCAAAATTGCCGGGGTAGAGATCAAGAAGTATTCTGGAGAGATAGCAATGAGAACTGGAACTATTTCATACAGGCAATTCTTGGATTAGGAAATCCTTTCTACAAAAAAAAGTTGGCACTTAGAGTCTTCAAGTCCCACAAAGGACACCATAAAGGTTTGCTAACCTAGCCCACTTCAACCTTTCCATCCATGTTTACTTCTCAATTTCCACTCTTGCTTGCTGTTCCATAGACGATACTCTTTTTTTTTCTTTTCTTTTTTTTTAAGATTTTGCAAGGCAATGGGGTTAAGTGGCTCGCCCAAGGCCACACAGCTAGGTAATTATTATGTGCCTGAGGCTTGATTTGAACTCAGGTACTCCTGACTCCAGAGCCAGTGCTCTATCCACTGTGCCACCTACCCGCCCCTGAAAGATTTTATTTCTTTTGGATTTTACAATTTTCCTTCTAATCTTGTTTCTTTCCTCCCACCCCTACAGAAGGCAGTCTGTTAGTCTTTACATTGTTTCCATGGTATACATTGATCCTAAGCTGAATGTGGTGAGAGAGAAATCATATCCTTAAGGAAGAAAAAAATAAGGTGTAAGAAATAGCAAAATTACATAGTAAGATAACTGGGTGTGTGTTTTTTTTTAAATTACAGGTAATAGTCTATGGTATTTGTTCAAACTCCACAATTCTTTTTCTGTATACAGATGGTATTCTCCATCGCAGATAGCCCAGAATTGTGCCTGATTGTTGCACTGAGCAAGTCCATTAAGGTTGATCAACACTTCCATGTTGCTGTTAGGGTATACATTGCTCTTTGGTTCTACTCATCTTGTTTAGCATCAGTTCATGCAAATCCCTCCAGGCTTCCCTGAATTTCCATCCCTCCTGGTTTCTAATAGAACAATATTGTTCCATGACATTCATATACCACAGTTTATTAAGCCATTTATTTCCCAATAGATGAACATATACTTAATTTCCAATTCTTTGCCACCACAAACAGAGCTGTTATGAATATTTTTGTACAAGTGATGTTTTTACCCTTTTTCATCATCTTTTCTGGGTATAGACCCAGTAATGGTATTGCTGGATCAAAGGGTATGCCCATTTTTGTTGCCCTTTGAGCATAATTCCAGATTGCTCTCCAGAAAGTTTGCATGAGGTCACAGCTCCACCAAGAATGTATTAGTGTCCCAGGTTTCCTACAACCCTTCCAACATTAATCATTGTCCTTCATAGATGATACTCTTTATTTCAGACAATTTTCCCTAGTTGTGTCCTGTTCTTGGACTGCTCTCCTTCCTCTGCTTCAATTACTGGTTTTTCTGACTTCCTTTAAGTCCCAACTAAAATCTCACCTTCATCAAGAAGCATTTCAATTCCTTTTAATGCCAGTACCTTCCCTTTGTTACTTTTATTCTATTTCTCTTGTCTATAACTTGCTTTGTATTATTGGTTTGAATGCTGTTTCTCCCATTTAATTATAAACTCTATGACGGCAGGGATAATCTTTTGCCTCTTTTTGTTTCCTCAACCCTTGGGACGATGTCTGGTACATAATAGGTTCTTAATCAATTATTATTGATTAATTGATTGATTGAAGTGACTAATCCAGGACTACACATTTGATAGGGGTCAAAGGCTTGCCCTAAGCTGGTGTGCTTAGTCCAGAGGTTTGCTCCCAGCCACTACTTCAATCTCATTTATACCTAAGAAAAGCAATGTGAAATGAGTTGGAAGATTACGTTGATTAAGATTTTGAAAGGTTCTGAACAAGAAGTAAGTAATTTATTTTTAATTCATCAGGTAATGGGGACCTCTGAAGCGATTTAAAGTACTTCCTAGGAAAGGATTTGTGCTCTTCAGAGAAAAGAGAGTAATGGAAGGTGCACAAAGGCGAAATAGCATAGTATATTGTATTTCCACTGAAGAAATAAGAAAGATGGATTCAAAGTTATTTTAATTAAAGAAGGTGGAATGGTTTGTGGGTCCCTGATCACAACAGTCAACCCTATCTCTGAACCTCTTCTTATTCCACCTCAGACATCTAATAAGCAGTCATTCTATTCTATAGATATAGGAACATGAAGGAAATGGAAATAAAGCTATAATTTCATGAGAAAGTCAAGGTAGCGATTGACAGCTAGTTAGTAAACAAGTTTTTTTAATTTTTAATTTTTTAAAATTTTTTTACAAGAAGATTTTAATATGTACTTTTTGTAAGTACTTACTATTGTAAAAATGTGGGGGGGACAAAGAGGGCTTAGGGTAAGATAGGGGGATGGTTTAGATGACAATTAAGATCCCTTCAATTTCTATAATGAAATAAAATAAGGAGATCCCCTAAGAAGAGAAATAAATTCTCTCTCAGATCTCATTGAACTCTACAAGTCTAGAATTCTAATTATCTAGTGAATTTAATGATCACCAGAATACAGGATAGATAGAGGCTAACTTCTGTCCTAAAATTTGTCTTGACCTAGAATTCATATTTGTTGAAATCAATTAGATCAAAACCTAACTACCTCTCTGTCTGACTCAAAGTCTTGACCTGACTATGGCATATTCCTGGTTCTCCTGTTTCAGTTCCCTGCTCTGGATATCAGTTATATCATTGTTATCCTTATTTCCTAACTGTGTACAGGAAGTTCAACTCACATTTAATCTTTTAACTCTAATTTAACCATTATAAAATGCTTTTCTAAAAAAAATCTAGTTAAGATTAGAGGCACAAGTATCATCCTTCTTGTTTTACAGATAAGTAAATAAAGTCATAAAAGTTAAGTTATTTTCCCATGATCATACAACTATTAATTTCTAGTCTTAAAGTTCAAACCCAGATCTACTTACTCCAGGCAATCTCTCCCATACAATAAAACCAATGCAATAAATACTCATTGAAAGTGTTAAAAGTCAGAATTTAGTCATAGGTTGAAAGCATGAGAGTTCCCTAGATATCACATACAAACTCACCTTTCTTCCTTTCTTCCCCTATCCAAATACACACTTCTTTCTTTTACTTTTTTAATCTTGTGTGTTTGCCCAATATCTGATCTGATCTTTCAAGATTCTTGATTTGACTCAGTTTCCATTATGACATGTCCTAACTTGCACATAGCCATCGCAATAGAAGATTTTAGACAATTAAGTAAAGTTCTGTAATTCAAGTTATACTAACATGGCATTGCCTAATTAGGGTCTCTAAGGAATATGCTTTAATTGATGATTAGGAAATATTTATAACTGGTACTTCCATTGCTTCAATATTACTAGAGAACATTAAAGTGCTTAGAAATCATTTGTTCTTTTAAATATAGTAAATGTTTCTCTTTCAACATTGGCTATGTTATGAATTTGTATAGTTTATGATGAAAGAATTGGCTAAGCAAAGATAAACTTTGCCAAATGTTCCCAAAGTCAAAATTAGCCAAGAGATTTTCTTGTAGTGATGAGTGAACAAAACTTATAAAAAAATCTATGTTTCCCAAAAGAACATGAGGTAGGCCAGGCAAATGACACAGGTCTATAATCTCCACTACTAGGAAGACTGACCCTAATGAATTGCTTGAGCTCAGGAGTTCTGAGATGCAGCAAGCTAAGTCAATTAGGTGTCAGCATTAAGTTCAGAATAAATCTGAGGAACCCCTGGGAATGGGAGGACCAGCAGGCTGACTAAGGAAGAATGAAGCAACTCTTGTACTAACCAGTGGTGGGACTGGGCTATTGAGTGGACATTATAATTCAGTCTGAAAGAAATAGTGAAAAGAAGGAAGGAAGGAAGGAAGGAAGGAAGGAAGGAAGGAAGGAGGAAGAAAGAAAGAAAGAAAGAAAGAAAGAAAGAAAGAAAGAAAGAAAGAAAGAAAGAAAGAAAGAAAGAAAGAAAGAAACCTAATGGTAATACTACAAAGGGCCTATGAACAAAGAAATAATTCCAAAAATGTTATTTTCTAAAGCAGATGATTCAGCCATTAATTGAGTTGACAATCTATTTTCTCAATTTAGTTTCAGCCATCCCATAATCTATGACCAAAAGATTTGGGACTAGAAGGAAATTTAGATATTATATTATCTATCCCCTTCATTTTACAGATAAAATAACAGACACTCCTCCCTCCAGGCAGCTAAATAACTTGCCAAAACAATAAATGGCAAGGCCAGAATTTCAAACTGTCTCCTGACTGCAGAGCCGGCATACTCCCCCCAAATCACTCTCACCCCCCCACCTTTTCCTATCATAACTTCTCTCTTTACCTCGATTCTCTGCTGGTCCATTTGACCTCGTAGAGCAAAAGGCAGCAGAATAAAACCCAATATGGATGCTCCCTGTTGACCAGGTCCTTGACTCTCTTTGGATAGTTTGCCAGCCAGCTGCTGTGCAACTAATGTTCCAAGGCAAGACCATTTGGAATGGAATTCAGCAGGTGGTGGCAGCCAATCAGCCCTGAGGGGGGCACTGATCTGAGTATTATTTGCCTAATGTCCCCTCTATCTTGGTTGCTATTTGAAAAGTGAAAGGAAAAAAACCCTCATGCTACTGAACAGAGAGAGAGAGAGAGAGAGAGAGAGAGAGAGAGAGAGAGAGAGAGAGAGAGAGAGAGAGAGAGAGAGAGAGAGTCAGAGAGAAAGAAATTGATAGAGACAAAAACACAGGGACAGATATGGAGAGACAGAGACAGAAAAAAGTCACACACAGAGATGGAAAGAGACAGGGAAAAAAGAGACAGAAATGGGGAGAGAGAGAGAGAGAGAGAGAGAGAGAGAGAGAGAGAGAGAGAGAGAGAGAGAGAGAGAGAGATTTTCCTTTCTTCAGGTTTCTGTTTACCCTTTTTTCTCACATCTCCCTGAATTACATGGATGTGTTTGTGGTATAAAGAGGGGTAGAACTGGAGTTAGAAGGTCTGTGTAACTCTCTGGCCACCTACTAGATCATTTACTTGGAGATGGAACTAAAGAAGAGAACTCATCCCAAATAATCCTAGCTGGTGACCAAGGAATGCCTTCTTGCTTCTTTGAAAATAATCTTGCTGGGGGGTGGCTAGGTGGTGCAGTGGATAGAGCACTAGCCCTGAAGTCAGGAGCACCTGAGTTTAAATCCGGCCTCAAACACTTAATAATTACCCAGCTGTGTGGTCTTGGGCAAGCCACTAAACCCCATTACTTTGCAAAAATCTAAAAAACAAAACCAAAATTAAACAAACAAAAAAAGAAAATAACCTTGCTAGAATCTGCTGTAGCTTTGTTCTCCCCTCCCTTGACAAAACTAGACCACGCCTCATTTGGGGACAATATTACTCATTTTAAGTATCACTTCAGCGTCTTGGGGAGTTCAAGTGCAGAAGCCCCAACAATTTTCCCTCTTCTTCACAAAGACTCAAGAACATCCCAGAAAGAACATTTGCTGACATCACCCCAAAAAGACAACAGAGGAGATGTTAGAAGTCAGGAATCATAGGTTCCATTACTGATTCTACCACTTATTTATTTTGTGACCTTTGGCAAGGTACTTAACCATTATAGTCTTAAGTTTACTCTCCATGAAAAGGAGAAGACTGGTTAAAATATGCTCTTGCAGCTTCACATTATGTAATTTAATAATTTTCAAAGAGTTCCCTCTTTTGATCCTCACAACAGGAGGATCAGGAAGAAGTTAGGGCAGGGATTACTTGACAGATGAGAACACTATGAAATTCAGAAATGAAGTGAATTGCCTGAGGTCACACAACTAATCAATGGTGGAGTTAGAGCCAAGACTTTGGTCTCCAGACTCACAGGAAAATAGGACTTTTTTCCCTCTGACCTATCAACTGGAAAAGAAAAAAGAAAAGAAACCCCTGAGGAAAATGCAGAGCAAGGAGTTATTCCACTACCTTGGACAGCTCCCCGACGTGTAGGCAGGCCCCTGTTGGGTGAGTTCCGACTATACTTCATAGCTTGATTTAATGAGGCAATTAAAACTCAGTGCATTCCCCAGGGAGGCTGCTGCCGCCGGGATCTGTTGTGCTACCACTCAGCATCACTGGCTCCTTGAGATGAAGAATTTAAAAGGTTCCTATTTGTTTCATTACCCATAGTGAGAAGGAAGAGGATGTTTCCAAGGAGTTTCTCAGACAAGTTCCTACCCCCAATAGGTAGAGAGGAAAGGCTAGAGCTCCTGGGTTCTGAAAATTGTACTTTCAAACAGGTTCCAAGCATCAGAGGCATTCATTCTACAACCAGGGGTGTGGTGAAAAAAAGCACTGGACAGGGGAGGAAAAGACTGAAAACTGAAATACCTTCCAAAGAGAGAAAATAGTTTGTTCTAGAATCCTAGTTCACTATTTGTTCAAATGAAGTGAAAGAGAAGGGGATGAATAGATCTAGTTCAACCAGGGTTGCAGGTCAGGGGTGGGAGAATCATGTAGATGTGCCTTAGGCCATTGTTAAAGGTTTATAGAGCTTTTATAAAGTTCCTTGATCATGACAGCAGAATGAGAACTTTTGAAATAAACAGTTTTTTAACGTCTTTAATGCTGTAGATGCCTTTGGCAGTTTGGTGAGCTGATATATTCTTTCTCATAATAATATTTTAAATATATAAAACAAAATTCAGATTATAAAGAAAATCAATTATATTGAAATACAGTGATCAAAATGCTTTTAAAAGCAAGTTCCTAGACCTCAGGCTAATAACCCTTGTCCTAGACATCCAGTTCAATCCCTTTATTTTTATAGAGGAAGAAACTGAGAACTAAAGATAAAGCAAATTATTGGTAGAGACAAGTCACCTTTAGTCAAGTGACCTTTCTATGATATCATGCTGGCTGCCTTCATGTACTATCAAAGAACAGTTCTGCCCTCTTGAAAAATTCTGAAATAGGTGTACAATCTGTTCAATTTCTCTTGATATCATTCAATGTAGGTAGCCATTTATCTCACCCATATGACTGAAGGACAGAAGCTCAAGTGTCATTACTGATATACTTAAGAACCATCAGCAAGTTGCTCCCCCAAGAGCACCTCCCCCCATTTTGGCTCAAGAGTCTCCTTGACAGCCAAGTGGTCCATATAGCCCTTGAGAGATGAGTAGATGACAGGCCCAAGCCACCTCAAATGAATATTTATCTTGTGTCTTGCATCCAACGAGTCCACGTGGGAGCTATGTCAGCAATGAAGATGCCAAGGAGGGTGGGAGCTGGGAAATAATTACACCCTTGAGGTTTTACCAGGCACAAGGTACAGCCAAGCACTCTTTATCTCCCCCACATTTGGTTAGCTCATGATAGACCCTTCCCACCCCCAGCCCCAAGCTTCCAGAAAATCCAAATAACTCCATCTCCAGTTACTTTTGGAAGACTGGAAGGAAGCAAAAGGAGGCACAGGAATTTTTCTGACATTAATACAGGAATGTTGATCAGAACTGACTGACACCTACTTTTTTTTAGTTATGATGGAAAGTTACATTTTCTGGGACACAGTCATTTTCTCCAAAAAAATAAAGCAATGAAACTTCAAGATTCTCAGTATTTATGGTTTAACTTGGTTTTAGTGTAGATTTTTTCAAATGAAAAATGTCAAAGCTGAAAAAAAAAACAGTCACAAAATGTTAGTACTGCTAGGGTCCCTAGAGATCAAACTAATCCAAACCCACTAATTTTAAAGTTGAGGAAACTGAGACCTAGAATTGAAAAGTGCAAGGTCACAGAAACCTAGCATCAGAAGCTAGTCTAGAATCCAAGTCTTCTGAATCTGATTGTTTCTATGAAATTAAGTCAATCCCTTGTCCTCTTGTCCCTTTACTCTAGTGGAAGTCACAATTTATCAAACCCTAAACCTGAGCTATTGCTTTCACCCTACTTCTTTGTTCCTACCTTAATACTACTAAACATTCTTATAGAAAATCATGCAATCATGCTAACTGGCAGCTGGATTCTCAACTATAAAATAGATGGTACCTACCTCTTGGTGTTGGGAGGGTAAAATAAGATGATATTTGCAAAAGCATTTTGCAAATCATCAAGTGCTATTTAAATGTTAGCTAGATAACTAGATAGCCAGCTAGTAGTAGTAGTGGTGGTGGTAGTAGTAGTAGTAGTAGTAGTAGTAGAAATAGCAGCAGCAGCAGTCATAGTATCAGTAATACTCTCATTATGAATTTTTTATATAAACTTAATGACACTCTCTGTTTCATGGGAATCCTATTCTTCTTCTATGATTGACTCTAGAATATTTCATATTTCATATAGTACTTCCAAAATTTAGAACCCTTATATCACTTTTTCACATTTCAGAAAGGTATTTCACTTCCTACTTTATTGAGAAGATAGAGGTTATCTATAACATTCTTTCTTTTTCTCCTTTCCATACCTGAAAACCTCATCATCATCTCCCAATCTGTCTTCCTATGATAAAGGGGTGAGTCTTCACCTTTCAAAGCTTAATTCTTCCATTTGTGCATTTAATATCCTCTATTTCCATCTGGTCCAGGAGCTTGTCCCTGAAGAATTTCATCTCTTTGTCTCATTTTCTTTTTCATTAGCTTTTCCTCTGATACATAGAAATATTCCCAGGTTTTCTTCTATCCTTCTCCTTGTCCTCTCTTAGATATGCTCCAATTAATCATCGTCCATCCCAAAATGTGACACTGAAAATCAAACACAATCTATTGTGTATGGTTTCCCCAGGGCACATTAGAGTGAAACTATCTCCTGTTTTGTTTTGTTCATTTTTTAAAATGTAGCACAAAATCTCATTATTTTTTTCCAATAACCATCTCATACTACTCATCCAAATTGAACTTTCAGGTCACTAAAACTCACAAAATTCTTCATGACTGTGTCATTTTCTCATGTTTTTTTTCTCCTTTTCACAGCCACCTCCTATAAAGGGTTGTCTATGTTCATTATAACTATTTCTTCCCTTAGGTCTCATCTCTCCAATCCCTTAATCTGACTTCTAGATCTTCCACCTAAATGAAATGGTTCTCTCAGAAGTCAATAATGACTTCAACTGTTAAATCCAGTGACCTTTGTATTCATCTTCAACCTTCTTAAACTCTTTTTTAACCTTTGGTACTGGTATCACACTGGTATCACATTTTCAGATATCAGGTCTTCTATGACACTGTTCTCTTAATTATGTTCTTACTTTTTAATCATTCTTTCTGATTCACTTGTATCATATCACCATCCTCCTCCCACTTATTAAATGGGAACATATCTCGAGACTTGCTCATTTTTCTCTATGCTCTCTCTTGGTGAGCTCATCATGAGATCAATTCTATTGATGAAGATGACTCTCCAAAACAATATATAAATATATATATATATATATATATATATATATATATGCATCTCAAGCTCAACATATCTAAAACCGAGTTCTTTAAAATTTCCCCTAATCTCAAACTTCCTCCAAACTTCCCTCTTTTCAATTAATTACACCTCTATATTTCTAGTCATCCTTTCAAAACATAACTCAGTTGTACCTCCTACCTGGAACTTTTCTTAAACCCCAAGTTATAAGCAATTTCTCTTAAAATTCCTTTGTGTCAATTTATGTGCATGATTTAATTCCTCATCCTCCTGCCCCAGTATAATGAAACATCCTTGGAGATATCCTTATTGTCTTTGGAATTCCATACCCTAGCATGATGATTCAGAGTATGTGATCAATAACTATTTGTGAGATTATATTAAAATATTATCCAAATAAAAAAACCCAAGGATAATACTTAATGTCATCATGGTAATGACAGATTTGAAGTTGTAATTGGTGGAGCTACTGTTAGAAGTCAAGAAAATTTAGTTAGAAGTGGGGTCAAATACCCCTGGAACCATGTTTACTGACATGGGATAATTTAATCAATCAATTAAATTAATTGAATATTCATTAAACTCCTACTATTGTCAGGAACTGTACTAGATGCAAAATGTTTAAGACAGATTTGGATTACAAGATAACTTATTGGAGGAAGATGGGGAATTCCAGGATAATGTTTAATGAATTGAGAATTAGATCTTATTTGTGAATTAGGTAGTTCTTGGATGTCAGACAAGTTCTCATAACCTGGAGATTAGATCAGGCTGCAATATAGATATCCAGCTTCTAGATTTTCTACTTTTATTCATTTGAATAATTTCCTTATTATCTTAAAAAACAAGACCTTTATAAATTAAAAAATGGAAAATTTTTTCCTTAGTTAATGAATTCCTTTATAATTTTAACTGTATTCACTTTGTGCAGATTTTTTTTTAAAAAGTTTATATAATCAAAATTGTCCACTTTAATATCTGTGATCCTCTCTATTCCTTGTTTGGTGAAGGCATTTTTCTCTTCATAAATCTGAAAGACAATGTCTCCTTGCTTCTCTCTGTTTCTAATGCCATCTTTAAGTTTAAGTCATGTTCCCATTTGGACTTTATCATTGTATATGGTGTGAGTTGCTGCTCTATACCTAGTTTCTGCCAAATTTTTTTCTACTTTTTCTAGCAGTTTTTGTCAAAGAGTACAACAGCTTCATTTTAAAGATGAGAACACCAAGTCCTGGACTGTGTATGTGTGTGTGTGTGTGTGTGTGTGTGTGTGTGTGTGTGTGTGTGTGTGTATGTGTGTATGTGAGTGTGTATGGAATATTAGGATAAATATCTTTTAGAACTAAATCCCAGTGCTCCTGAATTTCACAAAGCAGTCATGGAAGATGAAGCTGAATAGATAAAATCTGATTATAGAGAGTCTAGAAAACCAAGCAAAATAATTAAAATTTAATGAAGTTGATAGCAAACTCCCCCATTTTATAAGAAGTTGTGGAATGAGTCACCAATCAAATATAAGCAGACCATTATCTCAGTTCAAATAATAGGAATGAGCAGCAAACCAAAGGGCTGATTTGAACTCTATAATCGTGGCACTGTTACAAAATATTCTAGTCTCTGACCCTTCAAGAGTGAAATTTTGTGAATAGACAAAATTGCTCAATTATTAGGTTGAGTATCAAAGACTCCATTGAAATACAGTTTCAGGTGCGGTTAGGTGGTACAGTGGATAGAGCCCTGGAGTCAGGAGTACCTGAGTTCAAATCCTGCCTCAGACACTTAATAATTATCTAGCTGTGTGGCCTTGGGCAAGCCACTTGACCCCATTTGTCTTGCAAAATCCAAAAAATAAATACAGTTTCAAAATCCTGAATTTTCCACATTAGCAATCAACATGACTCAGCATCTGCATAGCCTGCTCCATTTCTCACCAGAGTCCTTCATGTAATCCATATATGAAAAAGAATTCCTTCTTCTAGACCAACGAATAGTTATGTCCCTTTTGCTTCAAGATCTTTGATGAGGGGAAACCTATAACCTTCCATCATTGTCAATTCTATTCATTCCTTTCCCTAAAACACATCTTTTCCAGGGGATAATCAACCCTAATTAATGAGTCTTAGCATAACATGATAACCAGGATCCTCATAGATTTCTTCTGGACATGCTTCAATTCATCAGTGTTCTCTTCCAAATATGGCAACTAAAACCAAACAAAATAAGACATATGGTCTAATTCAGGCTTGTTGTGAGGATCTAATCAAATATTTGTAAATATTTTTATTCACAAAACAATAAATATATTTATCATATGATATTTATATTACAACAAATATATTTTATAATTATATTATATATGTGCTTAGTATACTACCTAACCCTTCCCAGGGCAAAAAAAAACAGTGGGTCAATTGCCTGCTTTGTTCTGAATATGATTGTTTTCTAAACATGGTCTAAGATTCCATTTGTCTTTTGGGGCATCAATAACACTATTGATTGATATTGAATTTTCAGTTTACTAAAACCAACAAAAACACTCATATTCTTTTTAGGAGAGTTCTTTAAATCCTAAGGCATGTAAAAGCCTCATAGACCCATAGAATTTTAGTGCTGGAAGGATCCTTAGAATATATAATGGAATTGGAGGCACCTGAGATTATAAAATGTTATCACTGGCAGAGTCTTTAAAATATACAGTGGAACTAGAAGGAACCTCAGGATATACAACATCAGCTCTGGAAAGCACCTTAGATGTTATCTAAGTTCAAATACTTAATTTTACAATTGAGGAAGTTGAGGTGTTGAGAGATGAGATGACTTGTCCAGGGTCACCCAGTTAGCCAGTGATAGAATTTACACTAAAATCTAGGTCTTCTGATTTCTAACTCAACAATTCTTTCTGGACATTTAGCCCATGACTCCATGTCAATACAGACACTCCTTATTTGTCTACATTTGGTAGTTTTCTTCCCTAAAATGCTTTTATTCCCTATAATAACTCTCCCTGACCCACCCCATCCTATTGGACCTTCATGCTTAGAACAAATATCAATAGTAATCCAGTACTTGACTTAAAAACAACTTTCTCCCAGTATATCCTCTATAAAAAATATAAATACATTACCCCTTCCAGATATTTTATGTGAATCAACAGAGCTCTTTAGTGCCTTAATCATTTGAAAAAGTATATGTGGAGCCATAGTAAGAACACTAAACTGGGAAGAAGGAGACCTGGATTCTAGTCCTGTCTTTCCTAGTCCTGTCTCATCTGTGGTAAGGAGGAGAAAAGGGACAGATTGGTCCAAGATCTCCAAAGTCCACCCCAGCTCTAATAATCAAGGGATATATAATTCAAAGTAAACCATTAGGATCCAAAGGGCTTTTCTTATTCTATTTTTAGAAATATTTGTTGAAACCCTCCTGTGTAATTAGCCAGACAAAATAATTAGTTTCTAAATGAGAGAGCGAGAGAGAGAGAGAGAGAGAGAGAGAGAGAGAGAGAGAGAGAGAGAGAGATTCTGAGGCAGAAATACAAAGAGAGAATAAATGGATTGCTCTCAATTCTTTTCAATCCAATGAGCAATAAGTAAGCAAAAAGCAGCCTGAAAACATGTATAGATAGCTAGCCTTGATGCCAAGACCTGAGTTCAAGTTTCTCTCTCTAATAATAAATGCTGGCTGTGATGGACCAAAGGTGGCAAAGATAAAATCAAATGAAGTCAACCAGCTCTTTCCACTTCCTCCTTCAAGGATTTAATGAATTTGTTAATAGGCAGCCAGCAATCCAAGAAAAAGTGGGCCCAAATGGTTGGTGACTTAGCCATTGAAAAGAAGGAAATAGTTCCATATAAACTAGGGATAAAACACTTCCCATCCTTAGATCCTAGAGTCTACATCTGCTTTTAAATATCAGTCTTTTAACAAGGTCCAACACATATCACTGTCCTGCATAGATCACTGACCTTTTTTTCTTTAAGTCTATTCAATTCAATGTTTAAAGGACAAAGCAGCATTAGTGTAGAGAAGTGGCATCTGCCAGCCTTGCAGTCATAAGCAAACCTACTGGGGATGATTGCTGGTCAATGTTAAGGGATAGAACAAGAAAATAGCTGTTTCCACTAAGCATAAATGTCACATCTGTTTTAATATCTGTTGGGGGGTGGAGGTGAAGCCCTTGAACCTTCTTCCTAATGAATATTTACAAATCATCTGGAGTAGAACAGGAAGGCAAGACAGATATTGATCAATCTACAAATAAATATTTATTAAATGCTAAGCATAGGGATACAAAAAAAAAGCAAAAGATAGCCTCTCCCCTCAAGGAGCTTACAATCTTAATGGGGAGGCAACAAGTAAATAAATCTCTACAAACCAAACTATCATGGATAGATATGAAAGAATTAAAAGAGGGAAAGTACTGGAATTAAGAGGAATTATTATGGAAGACTTCCTGTAGAAGGTGGGATTTTAGTTGGGATTTAATACAAAGTACTTTCCAAACATTTCAATATTGATGAGTTTGTGTAGTAAACAAATGAGACCTAGCCATAGATTTGTCCCAATGGAGGCAAATAGGGTAGAGTCAGGAGGCAGCACAGAATAAGAGATGGACAGAGTTGAGAGATCTCTGGCTTCCAATCCTGGCTCTGATACTTATAAGCTATGTCATTTTAACTACAGTCAGAATTCATTGTTATTATTTTTTCAAATAATGTGATTCAGTGGAAAGAGTGCTGACCTCAGATCTGAAGACTTACATTCCATTTTACATTTGAAGAAACTGAGGCCTGAGAAGTTTAAGTAACATGTTCAAAGTTATACAGAGAGTAAGCACCAAAGGTGAGATTGGAATTCAGGTCCTCTGATTCCAAAGCTAATATTCTTTCTACTCTACTCATTACATTCAAGTGAATATGTCTATATTGAATGTATATCTTGTGATGAGCCTAGGGCTATGAATTTTGGGAGATAGAAAGGGAAGGAGAAAAGTAAATAAAAATTGATGATGATTAAAGCAACCAAGCTCTAGAGCTACAGGAGACCTCAGAGGTCATCTGATCAAACTTTTTCATTTTACATGGCCCATGGAAATTAAGTGACTTACTGAAGATCCCACAAGGATTAACCTATCAATGAAAGCAGGATTAGAATCCAAGTCTCCACTGTACCACCCCTACTTCTAATGATGCCCAATGATTACTCAATTAAGAAACCTCCTTCTAGGTCCCAATGCTCCTCCATATTCCAAGACAAAATCACCCAATACTCAATGTATTTACATCTATATACTTATGTGTGTGTATGTGTATTTATCTCTTCTCTTGCCCCTTTAGAATGTAAGCTCTTTGAGGAATCTTTGTATATTCCTATTTATGATTTACCTACACTTAGAATGATGGCCCCCTTCTCTCTGTCCACGCCAACCCCCAAATTCCAGCTCTTATCCCATCCACCTCCTTCAAGAAGTCTCTGGTCAGCCTACATTTGCAATCTTGTCAAGTGTTCTCCAAAGCAAAACTATTAAAGAATCATATAAAAGTACTACAAAAACATGCAAAGAGCATATGTGTACATAAGCTATGGTTTAGCTATGCCAGCACTCCAGGAGGACATTTTGACCTTTTCCAGGTGTCCTTGCATACTTAGTCTATTCTACATCCAATATTGGTAGAATGGCAGGGGTAATATGTTGAAGTAGAGTTTGGTTTGATCTAGTTCTAATCATGGCACTATCAGTTTGTTGACTTACTTATAATGCTAATTAAGCAAGTTACTCCCCTCTCAGGTGTTTCCCCCTACCAAATGAGGTGTTTGATCTATATTATCCCTAATGTCTTTCTTGCTCTATTATTCTAGAGTTTTGTGGGCCTTACTGTTGCCTTCTCAATTATAGTGTAAACTCCTGGGTTTGAGATTATATTTTTCTCCTTCCTTTTCTATCTCCCAAAATTTTAGCCTCAGGTTGATCACAAGACAAACAATCAAAAAAGACATCTTCTCTTGAATGTAATGAATAGCAATGATATTGACAGAAAAGTCTGATGAAGCCAGAACAAAGAATAGGAATCCAGAGTGGTGGAAGAATGTCTTACTTCAACTAACCATTCATTGTGTGACCTAGGGAAGTCATTCTACTTCTCTGTGACCTCTGGGTAGGATGAGGATAGGACACATTCCTATACCTTAGGTCAAAGGTGGGCTGCAAAGATCAGTTAGAAGACTTTGAATTTCTCTTTATGGAAAAACAACTTTCTTCTATTCAGGTCATTACACTTTAGCAAAGCAGCATGAGAGGAAGGGATGAGCAATGGGGTCTAAACACAAACATCAAGATTCTGACAACATTATTCATCATCCCAGGGGTGTTACTTCCCAGACATCTGATAATCACAGAGCAAGTTGGGGCATAGCAAAGAGAAGCCTGAAAATAAGGAAGGACCAAGAATTTACTAAGGAAGACAACAATGAGTCTTGCTGAAAATAGTGAACTCAAGGCTACATCTTTTCAGCTCCCTTTGCCTCCCTTTTTAGAGACCTTTTTTTCCATTCTTGGCTCTCTAAGTTATTCTCCCTTACATCTTTATAGTATTCACAGCCACTTTGCTAAACCCAAATTGCCCCAACAGAAACAGAACAGGTGTTCTTTATGCCTGAAAAAGCATCCTTCTCCATTTTCCTTTGTTGAATTCCTACCCATCCTTAAATGCCCAATTCAAATGTCCCATCTTAAAAAGACTTTCACTGAAACCTTCACCATCTTCTCCCTCCCCTAAGCCTCCCTCTCTCTTCAACCTTCACATTATGTTTTGACCTCTAATTATTGAATGCAGCTGTCATATAACGTTGTACATTCCCATTATCTATATTTGTATATTATCTTTTTTTAGGTTTTTGCAAGGCAAACAGGGTTAAGTGGCTTGCTCAAGGCCACACAGCTAGGTAATTATTAAGTGTCTGAGACCAGATTTGAACCCAGGTACTCCTGGCTCCGGGGCCAGTGCTTTATCCACTATGCCATCTAGCCACCCCTATATTATCTTTCTCAATCTGAATTCTGGGTCTTTCCATATTCTGTACATAGTAGTCACATTATAAATATTTGTTGAACAAAGATAAGGGACTCTAAAACTGGAAAAAAGAGTCACAAAAAGTTTGCAACAAAGACTAAGAGGATATCAGGGTTAGAATAAGATAAATATTGTTAGTAACAGTTGAGTCTAATGATAAGAAGGTAGCAATGTATTATGTGTGGGGGGGTCTAAAAAAAGTGGAAAAATGTGACATACTCTATAATGTTGCGGAAGGTCAGCCCTAAGCATCATCACCATTATCATCATCAAAATCTCATAGAAAAGAGTCTGAAACTCCTTAGCAAGTGAGAGGTAGCAGTAAAGAACTGTGCCTTTCAGTGCTAATTGGACTTTGCAAGAGATGCTCAATCAACAAGTATATATGAAATCCCTTCTATGAGAGCAGCTAGGTGACACAGTGGATAAAGCATCCACTCTGGCATCAAAAGGATCTAAGTTCAAATCCAGTCTTAGACACTTGACACTTATTAGCTGTGTGATCTTAGGCAAGTCACTTAGCCCTGACTGTCTAGCATCCAGGGTCATCTCCAGTCATACTCATTCATATCTAGTCACTGGACCCAGATGGTCCTGGAGGAGAAAGTGAGACTGGTGACTTATTTTCATTCAGATCCAGTTCATGTGCATGTCATGGCATCACCTCCCTGATGTCATGATGTCCTTTGAGTAAAGGACAAACCACACTAACAACATAATCAAATGCCTATTATGTGCCAGGAGCTGAAGACAGAAAAAAATTGTCCTTGACCTCAAGAAGTTTATATTCTATTCAATTATTGCGAAATGTACACAACATGATATTTTATTTTATTTTATTTTATTTTTCCAATTACATATTATGAAAGATTCGCCTGGTGAACATTGTACATATACATTTGTATTTAACATGTCTAGAGATGAGTCATTTTCTGTATGGGGAATTAGAACTAAGGGAAAAGAAGGAAAACCATGAGATAGGAAAGAAAAACATGAGAGAAAAATTTTTAAAAATTTAAAAGTTAACATAGTGTTCATTCAGATTCTGTAGTTTTTCTTTGTTTTGTTTTTCTTCCTGTGGATGTGGATAGCATTGTCCTTAACAGATCTCCTAGGGTTGTCCTATGAGAAAAATCTCTAAGGCCATAAAGGATAGAATTAGGCAATGGGAAAGAGATGGAGTATCTGTCTGCATCTTCCTGAAACCTCTGCAATTAGGAAAGGAGGTAACTTACTTTACCTAGGTGTAAGACCAGCCCTGGCTCACAGAGATGCACTTTTAAAAATGTAACAGTATTAAGAGAAACCATTAAGCATTTGTTGTCAAGTCTGACACTGAGCATTTTCTGGGGCACCTGTCAAGATTGAGTTTTTTTGTTTGTTTCTCAGATGATGGGGAATAAAGAACCTATTCCACTGCCCCTAGGAACAGAGCAAAGTTCACTGTCTGCATGGTTGTCAGCCATCAGAGGAAGAGTGGAAAGAGAAGCCTATTTGTTTTCTGTAAATAGGTCTTTGCTTCCTTGGCTGCCTGGCCCATTATATGGCCTGTGAACAGTAAGGAGGAAATGAGAAGTGACTGGAGGTCATTAACTGCTCAAACAGATTTCTGCCCAGATCAGCAATCTGGCCTTTTTCTGAGTTCTCCAGCTGGGGTCTTACTGAGCTGGCTTGACACCCAGCAGAGTCCTAAAGCAAAGGTTTTGGCTTACCCCTTTAGTGTATGAGTCATTCACTAATTCATTCATTCATACATCCATTCACTCACTCATTCATTTGATGAGTATTTATTAAGCACCTTTTATGTTCAATAGACATGATGCTAGGCAAAGGAGCTACAAAAGGAAACAGCCCTTGACTAAAGAAGTTTACATAGAAAATGAATGGTCATAAATGTAATATGTATAAAATGTGTTTAATATACACATGTGCATGTATTATACATATTGTTCATATAGAAAATGGATGACTAAATGTGCAATACATATGAATGTAAATACTATATATTTAGTTTATATAATATACATGTATATACATATATACAGACATAGATGTAGATATATACATATGAACCTAATCACAAATATATATAATATAGATAAATAGATATAGACATACATACACATATAATCCAGGTCAAAGGACATGAGCAACTGAAAGGATTAGGATAAGCTTTTTGTAGGAGGCAGAACTTAAGTGGAACTTTGAAGGATACCAAAGTTTGTATGAGGCACAAGTGAAGAATGAGAGTATTCCTGGCATGGAGGATTACCAAGAATATTTGTAATGAGGATGAAATAAGATAAAATATGTAAAGCACTTTGCAAACTTGAAAATATTATTCAGATGTTAGCCATTATTGTAACTACTGGTTACAAAAACTGGTGTTTTTATTGTTGAATCATTTCAATAATATCTTACTCTTTGTGATGACATTGGAGTTTTCTAGGCAAAAATACTGAGAATGGTTTATCATTCCTTCTCCACTCATTTTACAGATGAGGAAACTGAGGCAAGGGGAGTTAAATGATTTGCCCTGGGTCATGCAGCCACTAAGTGTCTGAGGTCAGATTTGAACTTAGGAATGTGTTGTCCTCACTTCTAGACCTGGCACTATCTCACTTTGCCATATAAACTGCCCATAAGTATAATGATAATAATAAAGGCATTGTTATTGTTATCATAATTATTATAGTCTGTGAAAGCATCCCTTGCACTCTCAAGAAAGCATACTCAGGAGATTTCTGCACCCACTGAACAGGAAGGAAGCACATTCTGCAGAACTTTGCCCATGAACTGAAATGTGTGGGCTAATATATCTGTGACAGTATCTACATCAGACACACACACATACATATACACATACACACACACACACACACACACACACACACACATCCCAACCCAATTCAATCCTATCATTTCAGTATTTCGGTAAAGCCTTAGAAGCATAAAATTTCAGCAGGAGTGGGTCTCTTCAAGCAACTGTTCTAGTTCATCCCATCAGAAAAAAAACATGCTCTCCAACACACCATCTTGGGGCTCATTCAGCCTGTGCTTGAAGACCTGTCTGCTGAAAGAGAACCCCTCCTCCCTCACTGGCAACCCTTAAGTTTTGGGATGGCTTGAAATTTTCCCTAATATCAGGTCTAATCATGCCTCTGTAATTTCCACTCATTTCTCCAAGTTCTTTCTTCTGGGGTCAAGAACAAATTAAGTCCCTCCTATACTTGACAACCATTCAGATACTTGAGGACAGTTACCATCTCTCTGTATTTATATTAGCTGGACTTCTCAACATTGGTATAATCAAAAGCTTCTGAGTTCTAACTTCTCTAGACTAATGCATCCATATGAGCTTCCCTCTGACTGCTTAAATCCCATAGACCCTACCTCCTGGAGCCACTGAGAATCAAGGATGGAGGGAGAGAAGAAGAGAGGTGGTAGTTTATGTGTGGTTTCATCCCTCCAAACCAGAACCAATACAAGATGCTGGTTGATGGTGAGTCAGTTAGGTACATGAATTCCACCCCCTTTGTCCTCTAAATTGATTTGTATGCCAGCAATAAATCCCTTAGTTATACTAACAGAATGCAAGTCTGCCTTTGTACTTTAAAGTTCAGAACCAGAAAGGCAGCAGTCATCAATTTGTGATAGATAAAAGCAGAAAGACAGAGATAGAGAGAGACAGAGAGAGACGGTCCAAAATAGAGACAAAGACAAACAGACAGAGAGATGGAGAGACTCAGAGAGATGGGGAGGGGGAAGAGAGACACAGACAGAGGGGAAGAAGTATTTAGTAAGTTCTGATACTAAGCACAAGAAATATGAATATAAAAACTAAGAGTCCTTGCCCCCAAGGAACTTACATTCTAATGGGAAAAGACTGCATAAAAGGTAGCTGGAAAGTTTGGATGTGAGGATGGCATGGAGATGCCAAGGTAAAAGCTCACTGACCAATATCCAGGATGATTTTACACATGGAGCCCAAGATTCTTTTGAGGTGGAGGTAGAGTTGATGTCTTGAGTAAAGATAGCATGTTAATGCTCATTCTTGTTCTGTAACTGGTGCACCTCATTTTTATGATCATCTATTATATGAGTTCTTGTATCTATGTCATTCTCAGAACCAGCCTGCATCTTTTCAGTCTTTGGGTCATTTGTCATTTTGATTTTCCTAAGGTCAGGACAGTCTATGATTATTATTGGGAAGCTGGAGAGCATGGCAAAAAAATATATGCACATTAAGGAGACAGCACTTCCAAATTTCCATGTGGATTCAGTTCCCAAAATGAATGGTGGCAAAATAAAACAGCATGTGACCAGCCAGACCCTCAAGGTTTGTGGACCATGACCAGACTGATTAAATTTTTAAATTTTAAGCCAGTTATTTCAGTCATGGGTAAACTTGACCTGTGACAACAGATCCCAACAGTACAAAAACAAAACAAAACAAAACTTTCCATACTCATCCATTTCTCTTCACAAATGATTTCTCCCTTCATTTAGTGGTACCCACTTCACAGGAATAATGGCAATAGCCCAAAGGCAGTTACGTATCCCCTTATGCCAATGGACTAGATGTTCAACTCTAGATTGTTTCCTTATATACAAAAATGAGAGATTTGGACAGGAAACTCCTAAAAGAAGTCTTCCAGTTCTTAATCCACTGATTTTCCTGGGATATAGATGACAACAAAGGTGTCGAATTCAAATAGAAATGGCGTTACTAATCTGATCCTTCCTGACCACATATTGACTTGGTCTTTGGATGTGATGCTGTCTATGTTTGCTTATATTTCTATTTTTGTTCAACATTTCCCAATTATATTTTAACCTGGTTCTACCACAATCTGGTCACATGTTTGACCCCTCTGGCCTACAGGAAATAATAAGTAGCTAGCATTTGTCGTTGCTGTTTGCCCTTTGTTCATGAAGAGGATCACGACACCGGGGAGCTAATACCGTTACATGCAAGTGAATTGTATTTAAGTGAGGAGGGCTGTGCAAAGTCACCAGCCTCTTTCTACTCCAAAACCAACTGGGTCCAACGGTCAAATGTGGATGAGGACAACTGGAAATGGCCCCGGTCTCCAATGGGAGGCTTTGGCTTTTGTAAGCTAATGAGCAGCATTTATTTATTACTGAAAGGATTAAAAAGCGCTTTACGTATATAAGACACTTAATCCTTACAACAATCCTAGAAGGTTGTACTGGCATTATTATTATTATCCATATTTTATAGATGGGAAAACCAAGGCAAATAGGAATTGAGGGACTTGCTCAGGGTCACACAACTAGTAAATGGCCAGATTTGAGCTCGGGTCTTCCCAGTTCTTAGTCTAGCTGATGGATAAACTATTGAAAAGCAAGAACTCTCATGATACAAAAAGCCTGTTACTGTCAAGTTTTAGACCCATTATTTGCAAGCATTAAAATAAGAAGAATCTTATATATTTATTTCAAAATTTACAAAACAGTGTCAGGAATATTTTCTCCTCTTAACCTCCTAACAACTCAGAGGAACAGGCAAAACAGTGTCGTTATTCCCATTTGACAGACAAGACTTAAAGAGTTACCTATGGTTAGTGACAAATCTGAGGTTGAAATTCAGATCTCTTGATGTTTAGGTTCTACCACACCATCTCTTGAAAATCCCTTTTTGGTACCTATTTGTACTCTTTAAGACCTTACAATGGCACATCATTTTTTTCTTTTCATTATCCTAGGAGACTTTCCCCAAGGCCCTCACAGAGGTGACATCAGTCTCAGGAGGGACAGAAGTCAATGACATGATTGTCCATTGATTTTTCAGTCAATGAATTATTCATCTGACTATGAACGACAAGGTGGAAAGTAGAAGACAGTTCTAAAGCTAAAAACTGGGAGGACAAAGCCTTAGAAAAACACTTTCATTAGACCTGTACTTGCATTAAGAACCAGAGTGGAGAGTCAATCATCAGATGATGGACGGATATGAGAACAAAAGCTATCCCCTCTGCTTGTGGAGCATGAAGTCTATTGGTTTCATCATTTCACGCCTGACTGTTCTAGACTTTATAATTCCACAAACTCATTATCCAGCAAGATTCCTTTGACTCCTTAGTGCCCTATTCCCCTAGGACCCTCCCTCCCTTTGATTGGGGAGGGGGGGGTTGGACATCAGGGAGCTCTCCTCAAATTTCTTGGCTCAGTCCCAGATCCTCCACAATTTAAGGGGGGTACCCAAGAAAGACATTTCATTTTTCCTGTCTCAGTTGCAGGATTCCATGATGCTGTGTCCCCTCTCCCTCTCCATCCCCACTCCTTTACAGTTTCTTTTTATGTGTTGTCTTACCCATTAAACTATGAGTTCCTTGATGCCAGGGACTGCTTTTTGCCTTTGTTTGCATCCTTCAGACCTAGCACATTGTCTGATATACAGTAGGTGCTTAATAAAAGTTTGTTGACTATTGAGCTTTAGAGATAATCTGGGCCAGTTTCCTGAGTTTACAGGTAAGGAAACTAAAACAGAGAAGATAAAATTACTGGTTAATGGTCAGCCTAGTATTACATCCCAGACGTCTTTATTTCCAATCCTGTGTTCTTCATATTATGTAATGTTGCCTCTTACATAGATAGAAACCACGAAGTACTGAGGGGTCAAGGAGCAATGAAGTGAATTGTGTCTGTGAATTTGACCAGTTGGAAGTAGCTATGTAATGAAGTGGATAGAGCACCAGCTTTGGTGCTATCAGGAGACTCTGAACTGTGTAATCCTGGGCAAGTCATTTAATCCTGTGCCTAAGAGAGACAAACAGACAAGGACAGAGAGACAGAGACAGACAGAAAGAAAGAAACAGAGACAGAGACAGACAGACACAAAGAGAGGGGGAGAGGGAGAAGGAGAAGGAAAAAGAGAGAAGGAGAGAGGGAGAGGGAGGGAGGGAGAGGGGGAGAGGAGAAGAGGGAGACAGGGACAGGGACAGGGAGAAAGAGAGAGAGGGAGAGGGGAAGAGGGAGGGGGAGAGGAAGGGGCACAGAGAAAGGGAGGAGGGGAGGGGGAGGGGAGGGAGGGAAGGAGAGTTTGACAAGTCTATCACTCTCCCCACCTATAGGAACTCTTGGGAAATGTTTATATCTCTTTCCAAATCTGAGATTCAGAGTTCTTCCTGACCTCATAATTTTCTATAGCTAGTGACCTGCTAATAACTTTTCTGAGCACAGGCTGAGTCTGCCATTGGCATTGAGTCTATGAAGATAGCATGGGTTCCTCTCTGTAAAAATGGCAACTTCAGGAGCAGTTCTAAACATCAGTATTGATTTCCAACACCATCTGGTGAATTCATCCCTTGGCTTTGTTCAGGCCATCGGAGGATTTTGCAAATCCTTCATAGCTCCTGCAGTCTGAGGATAAGGAACAGAAGGCGACTCTTCCAGCTGATGTGGAGATCCCAAGTGAATAATGAATCTGACATCTTAGTTATGTCCATTTGACATAACTACCTCTCCTTTGGGATGTCTTTCTACCACTTTTCACATGAAGGCCTTGCTAGAATGCCATAGTACTTCATTAGGTCATCAGAGACAGGGACAAGTCTTGAGCATGAACCTGAGGCAGGCAGGTGAACAGGAGTGAAATAGGCATGGAGACTGAATTGTTGATATTATAAGATTTTCCTGAGTAATAGAACTCAACTGACTCAGCAAAATAACTAAATAACTTTTGCATCTGAAATTTGTAGATCCCACTGAACTAATTCAAATTGATTTCACACCAGTTATCTCATATTCTCCTCACAATTATCAGGATAGTAGAGAGAAGAAAGGAGTAAGGAAAATGGAAGGAGGGAGAATAATAACATCTTCTCTCCATGCTGCATTTAAAATTCTGCTGCTTGGCTTATCCAACACTGCCTAATCAACAAATAATTAAATTCGAAACTTTTATTAAGCATCTACTTTGTGCATTGTGTTGGATTAGGCACTAGGGATGATATAAAGTGTGCATAAAAGTGATGATAAAAATATACATAAAAGTCTTCTTCATGAAGCCTTTTTACACGAAGCTTCTTCATGTAATAAAGACAGGAGATATCCATAAAAAGGCTGAGATGGAGCAAGCTCATATTAGCTCCCGAGAGTCAATTGTTAGATTTTCATTGGAAGCATTTATACCTAGGCAATTGACAGATACTATAAATCAGGGCTTGATTTATTGTTCTATTGATAGTCTATACTTATGAAAGTGCTGTAGAAAATATTAATAATGCAGATTTAACTTGAGAGTGTCATCAATGCTTTTTTCCTGTCTGTTGTTAAACATTTATCAAGATATTCCTGTTTATACAGATAATATAATCTACAAGAACTCAAAACAAATGTTTTAGATAGACACAAAGTTATATGAATTCCTGTATTTCATCTTTTGTACCTTTTTCTGTTCATTCTAGAGAAGTCTCATCTGGTAGAAACCATGTCACTGTCGTTGGGGGAAAAACCAAATTACTTTAGGTTAGAAATGTGAGGACCTGGGTTCTTGGCCCTGTTCACCATTTACTTGGGCTAGACATATTATTTTTCTGATATTTCCGTTCCTTCATCTGAAAAAGGGACAGTAATTCACACTTTCCCTAGTTGATAAAAAAAAACTGCAAATGAGAATCCATTGTGGATTTGTGGAGAGAGTTCCAGATCTAGCATCAAGAAATCCAGGATCAGATACTTCCTACCTATTTAAGTCACTTGCCCTCACTGAGTTAATAGCTTTCTCATGTATTAAATGGGGATAGTGATGCCTTTACTACCTATCTCACAACTTTGTTATGAGGAAATTCTATATCATACATAATAAAATGCATTATAGAAATGAAAGTCATTCTGTAATATATGTGAAAACATGCATTGAATTCTGTAAAACTAGACAAGCTGTGGAAATATTATTATTTTTTGTTGATGCAGTCAAATAAATGAATACAATGATGTTTATCATTGCTGGCATTTTGCCTCATATAATGAAGCCCCAATGTAGGAAAATACTGCATTTAAAAGTCAGAAAAATGAGCATCAAAGAAGCTGGACAGTGACTTGCCCAAGGTCACTGAGTCTTCTGGCAGAGTCAGGGTTAGCAATCTCAGAGAAAAAACTGCCAGGACTCTTAGAGGTCATTAAGTCTCTTCATTTTACAAGTAAGAAAACTGAGTCCAGAGAAGCTATACCCAGGCAGAAACGACAGACCCAGGATTTGGATCTAGATGCTCTGACTTCCTCAGATTGTTTGAATTCAAGGTTCAGTAGAGCTTTTTCCTAAACCACAGTCAGAATCTTCATTAGTCTTTCCAGATCTCTGGCCTTAGCAACTTTGACCTACAACCTGACTCACAATCACACAATTGACCTGAAAATTGGGTCTATTGTCATAAACTAAGCCATCTCTAATTTGTTGAGTCTCAGTCTTCCCGCTGGTGCTGTTACCCAGCAGCTGTTCCTTCCATCTTTATGCTCTACCGCTGGGAACAGTTATGTTGCTGAGTTGTGTCAACAGTCCAGGTCTCTGACTTCTACTGAGCTGTACATCATGGCCACTGTTAGTCTCTTTAGGTTTTCCTAAGGGCTTAATTATTTCCCTCTATTATCTATGTTGTTGGACTCCTCCTTTGGGCGTAGTTACACTGTTAGTTATATTTAAACAGCTCACTGATGACAATGATGCAGTTAGAGAGTTAAGATATACTGAAGCAAGAATAAAGGCATTGAACAATTCAGTTTATGAACTCTCATCTTTCAATTGTTCTGTATTTTTGAGGTATGTAACCTGAAGTAATCAATCAAAAAAGCATTTATTAAGCAATGGCACTATGCCAAGAACTGGGCAAGACATTGGTTTCTTCATCTATAAAATGAGAGGGCTGGACTCAAATTACCTCTAAAACCTCCATCCAGATCCAATTCAATAAACCTGTGATTCTCTGACTTTCCTATAGTTCAAACCACTGTATTTCTCTGTTTGGAAAAAGTGAAGAAAAAGAAGCATTCTCCCAGAGAAGACGGGTCATTTTATTCTGACTTTCCTTTGGATTATCCTTCCCCTAACAATTATTCCTCTGCTTTAGCCTCTTCACCCATCCCATTCCATGTTGTAGGGTGACATACTGAAAAGAGTGATAAGCTCAAAATCCAGTTCAAATCTTGATTTTGCAACTTGAAAACAGTGCAATTATGAGCAAGTTATTTTCTCTTTCTAGGCTTCAGTTTAAATGGTCTCTAAGGTCTCTTTCAAGTCTAAATCTTTAATTCATATCAAAGATAAGCAGAGACCATTTCATTTTTGTCTTTGTATCCTATGTTTCATAGTATAGTATAGCCACTTAATAAATGCAGGCACACAGTAGGTGCTTAATATATGCTTGCTGATTGATTAATTCTGGTCAAATATGTCTTGAAGATTCTAGTTGCAAAAGATTTGGCTCCTAGAATATTAATAGCTGCCATTTATATAGCACTTAGTATGCAAAAATGTTTTATATAAACTATCTCATTTGAGTTTTATTAACTCAGTGAGGCAGGTAAAACTATCTCCCTTTAATAGATGAAGTTAGAATAGATGAGATTAGTCAGATGAAATGACTTGCCCACAGTTACATAAGTAGTATTAGAGAAATAAACATTCTGTAACAGAAACCAGGGCCAGTTCATAAAATCCCAGGAATCTACATGAGTTAAAAATCTACTGGGGGTGAAAATGAATCATCCAGAAGGATATCAAGGCTCCATTGAAGGAATTACAAAGAGAACCAATTATATTGAAGTTATCAAAATAGTTTTTAAAATTCTGAATTTTAAAAAGTCTGAATTTGAATAGTTGGTAAGAACCCCAACTCTAAATGCAATCCCCCCAAAAATAAAGCCAAGTTTTCCCAAGGAAAGTCTAGAAAGTGTTCTGCAGTGAAAAGAATGTTGGATTGACAATCCTGCTGAGATTTTAGCTCTATCTGTGTGACTATAAACATTTTTATTTTTCAGTCTTCAACTGGACCTTAATTTTCTCATCCAGAAAATAAGGGGACTTTACTAGATTTTTCACTGCACTAAATGCTATGACTCCATGATCTGGTACAGTCTCTGCTGCTTCTTAGCTGTCTAGCATTGGACAAGTCCTCCCACCTCTCTCTGGGACTAGAGTGGATTTGAGTGAGGAGTTGGACTAGATAGACTCAAAAGTTTCTGCTAGATGCTGTGTTCTATCATATGACTTGGTGAGAGCACGCCAGCACTTCAAAGAGCCAAGGAAGAAAATGACTTCTCTGGGATAAACTATATGCAAATTGTTGAGCCTGAAATAGTTACCTGACTTAACTGGCTGAAACCCCCAAGTGTCTATGGCAAGATTCTAAAGCAGCGTCCTAAAAAACTTCTAACCCTAAGTGAAGATCTAGGTTAAGTTTGCTATTTTGCCTGCAAGATAATGTAGTGATGGGGATTACATTTAAACTCTGTAGTTTTCCAAACAGCTAACAGTTGAAGTTTAGTAAATAACACACCATTCCTTTAAATTTTGCCCTATATTGGATGTTCCCATAAAAAAGTATGTAAATATCGATGATTAGCATTCACCCCTGCGTCTACAAATAGTACAAAAATGAGAAGGACAGGACCCAGGTCTAACTTCTCTTCCTGTTCCCCTAAATGTTTAGCATTGTGTTTGTACATAGCAGGCTTTCACTAAATTCTTACTGACTAAATGTGACAATGAATGAGTGATGAAATGAATGAATACCTCTCTCTTACTTCTTCACAAATAGAGTGGACAATGAAACCTGAACTAAGGTAAAAACCAGTCAGGGCATTCAAATGAATTATAGCCATGGTGCAGTCTCTCTCTACAGGGATTGTCTCTCAACTCCACATATAAGAAGTGATGATAAATCTCCCATTCACAGAAGGAACATTCAGGTGGAGAAAAAAAATTCCCCAACTCCCAAATTTCTTTTAAATCTCCTTTTTTTCAATTTTTAAAATTCCTTTTCTGACTAAATCACTCAGTATTAAGTGCTGTAGGACAAAGAGGACAAAGATATTGGGCTTTTTTTCTTGGCATATCCTCTCTAGTCTTCAGATTTCTCAATCTCTCAACTGAGTGAATTGCACAATTTCTAAGGTCTCTCTCGGATCTAACAATTAATCAATCAACAAGCACTACTGTGGGTGAATCACTAGAGATACTTTTCTCTCTTTCTTCTATACTACAGATCTCCAGAGCTCCTCTCAAAGCTGGACACTAGGCTGCAAATGAAAAGATAAAATTTTTAAAAGGCTAAATCTATAGATCTGCCCTTAGGCTTAAAAAATCAATTGTACAAGTAAAAGATGGGGTTAAAAAACAAACAAACCAAACTTGAGGTTTTAATTGCCCACAAGTCTGATACAAACACTGTGTTGTGGCTACGTGTATAGGAGGGTATTCAGAATAAGAGAATAAATTCTTTCTGAACCCTGCCATGGTCAGATCGTACCTGCTTAAATCTAGGTTATGTCCTAGATGCCATATTTTAAGTAGGACACCGACAAACTAGAGCATGTCCAGAAGAGTGAGATCAGGATGCTATAAGGACCTAGAAACCATTCTGGATGAAGAATGAATGGCTGTAGGATCTGAGAATCTTGACACTGAAAAGAAAAGCTTAGCAAGAACACAATCATTGTCTTCAAATAATGGAAAGTCTACAATGGGAGAAGAAACAGTTTTCCTGTATGTGGCTAAAGAAGAAAGCTAGAACCAAAATGTGGAAGCTATATGGAGGTAGACTTTAAGGAAGGATGGTGAAAGCTATAGGGAGGTAGACTATAAGGAAGGATAGTGGAAGTTATAGGGTAGTAGACTATATGAAGGATGAGCTCCCTGACTATTAACATAGTTTATGAGACTGAGGTGGGTATTCTTTTTGGCAAAACCAACCCCTTTATTTGTGCCCTTGATATTAATTCCCACCTCCTACAGGATCTTGCCTCTTCAGTTTCTTTGCTCTTTCCCTAATTTCCAGCATCTCTTTATTCAATGGCATCTTCCTTACTACCACAGATATTCCCATATCTTTCCTATCCTTAAAAATAACAGCCCCCCAAAACAACTTTGACCAATCCTTCTGTCCAATAGTATCCAAGAGGTAGTTTCCAATCACTTTGAAGCTGCCTTCCTAATACTTCTACTCCCTCTCACATCCAGAGTTTTCAATAATCCTTAACTCGAACTTTTCAACTCCCTACAGTAGGCCAACAACTTGTCTATAACTGATATTTCCAAAGTCAACAATGACTTTTTTATTGTTAAATCCAACTCAGTCCTCATCTTTCCTGATCATTCCTGACAGCTCCTCCTTCCAGATATTTGTGCCCCTGGGATGATGAGATACTGTGGTCTTGGTTCCCTTACTTCTAGTCAGCTGGATTCTTTTCGTTCTCTCTAGAAAGATTAAGAATAATTTCCCATACCCCAGAGTATAGCCCTGGGGCTTCTTTTCTCCCTCTTAATTCACCTGTAAACCCATCACCTTTCATTTCTATGCAGATGACTCCCAAATTCAATGTAATCAGCCTTCTATCTTCTGAGCTTAAATTCTCTATGCTATCACCAACTGCCTGCTGGATAGCTCCAGCCATAGGTATCTTAGATTCAACATGTTCAAAGCTAAATGCATTTCTTTCTCTTTAAACTCTTCCCTCCTAATCTGACAAGGGTACCACCTTTTGACAGTCAATTAACAAGCATTGAATAAGCTCCTGCTGTGGATGAATCACTGAAGTAGACGCTAGAGATACTATTCTCGCTTCTAAATTACAGATCTCCAGAGTTCCTCTCAAAGCTGGACACTAGGCTGCAAATGAAAATATAAAAATTTTAAAGGCTAAGTCTATAGACCTGCCCTTAGGTTTTAAAAACCAGATTAGGAGCCCAGAAGTCATCCTCAAATATTTCCATATTCAACTGGTTGTCAAGCCTTGTCAATTCTACCTCCACATCTCTGGAACCTATTCTCTTCACTTACAGACCCCTCAACCCCCAGTTCAGTCACTCATCACCTCTCATGTCAATGATCATAATAGCCTTTCTGCTCTTCCTTTTCCAATTCACCCTCCACCTATATGGCAAGTTACATCCCTGTCTAATTCATCTTTCACCTGGTGGAGGATACCTACATCCTCTACTCATTTCCCAATTACATACTCCAGCCATACTGGCCTACCTGCTATTCCTCATATATAACAGCTATGTCCCACCTCTGTGAATGTCCTCTATGTTTAGAAAGCTCCAAGCCTCCTAATTCCCTCTTGGAATCCTAGTACCCTCCATAGTTCAGCTCAAGTACTACTTCAAGATACTTTTTTCCTGATTTTCAAGTTGCTCATGAAAGTGACTACATTTATTTGGTACATCTGAGGCACCCACTTATCTGGGAGCACATTGAAAGTAGAAACCATTCTGATTTTGTTTTTATATCACCAGCATCTAACCTAGTGGAGAGTGCTAGAACATAGTAGACATTTAATAGATTTTTGTTGAATCAATTTGTTATCCATCAGTGTAATACTGTATATTATTTATAGTAAGTGACTACTTTGATAGGAAAAATCAGAGAAGGTCCCTTTCCCTCTATATATCCCCATCATTGCCTGTCAGATGGTCTGAAATTCTACCTGTTCATACTTTACAGGAACTGAAGACCTTAGTTAAAATGCCTGTATTTTACCTGGGAAAGGTAGCTCATTGCCATTAGAAGGTCCTAGATAGGCACAGTCCTCCTTTACATCATAGTAGGGCCTTATGGCATCATATTGTTACTTTGATACCTTGTTTCTTTTGGGGTCCTGAGTCCAGTCTGATTACCCTTACCACTAGTTACCACCTCTGGTAGGCAGAAGCCTGGCTGCCCCCAAATTGTTCATGTAAACATTTGAATTTTCTTTCAAATATTTGATGGTCAAGGAAATACCTCTGCCTTCTCCTGAGGAGGAGCTTTCACTATCCAGCCAATCACTCTACACAGGCACATGGAGAACTTGAGGAGCATATAGAAAGAACAGTCACCTCTCTATCATTCTGTCTTTTCTATGGGGCCTTGATATCTCTTCTCTTCTCTGTCCCTCCTGGTTCCCTCTGATCAGAAGATTTAAAGTTAGAGAGTGTCATAGACATTACCCTCTTCATTTTACAGATGAGGAAACTGAGCCACTGAGGGAAAAACTGATATGACCAGATTCACACAGGAAATAAAAGGTGCAGCAGAGAGTCATACCTCAGTAATTCAACTCTAAATCTAGTGATTTTCCCATTACATAGTCTTTTCTCTAGCATCTTAAGACCCCTTTGGTCATCTGCCTCCTTTGAGCCTAATAAGCCCATTATTGTGTAATGTCACCATATAAAAATGATGAAAGTTGAAAGGAAAATAGTATAATTCAGCCTAAATCTGTCTTTTCACAGGGCCATTCATCTTACTTTTTATTCAGGTTTACTGGGAAATTCCCTTTGGGGAGAAACTAATAATCAATTCTTGGGGCTGCTTGGGGTTCATTTAGAATCTTAGCAATGGAAGAGGTCTCTATTCTAATAACTTGGCAAGTGCAGTCATTCCTTTTTCAAGATCTTAGGTAGGTGATCAGCCAGACTTGCTGGAACAATGCCTCTAATGAAAGTTTACCATCTACCAATAATTTCACCACTGTGTGCAGGCCTTCATCATCATCTCATGTCTTGATTATTGAGCCATTAAAAGAGTCTGCATTGGACCAGATGATTAGGATTTTGAAGACTTGAACCAGAGTAATAGATAAATGAGTGGACAAAAGGAGATAGATGTAAGAGATGTTAGAGGAATTGATTTGACTGTACTTGACAACTGGTCCAAACCCAAGGCAAACCCTCCCAACTCCTGGGACCCAGATCTGTCATGGAGGACTTGGGTCTGGACCCTTGAGAAACACATGCAATGGGAAATAAGGCAGCTGAGTCTCCTGCTTCCCTGAACCCTCTGGCTCTTGTAGAAATGTGAATGAAGGCAAATCAACCATCAAAGAAGCAGTTAGCTAGTGAGGCATAAAGGTCCTGATGGGGAACTGGTGGCATAGCCCTAGGAGACATTTATTGTAGAAATACATCCCTCAATGCCAAGGGGGTGAGGAAATGTACTCTCAAGGGTGTAGATGTCACTTTTAATATTTTGATTCCTCTCCCTTTATTGTTCATATGGAGAGAAGCCATCCTTCTAGCCACATAATCAGAGAGAGGAGATTTTGTTCTAAGCCATGGTGTCATAAAAGACTCAGACATTTACTAGATGTGTGACCCTGAGAAAGTTAGTGATCTCATCAAGGCTCTGTTTCCTCATTAGCAAAATGATAAAGACGAACTCATTGATCTCCAAGCTTCCTTCAATCCATCATTAACTCTATGATCCCATGGAACTATGTGACCAGTCACCTTGGTCAAGGCAGAAGAGCTAGAGGGATGTCTAGGATCTACAGTGAATCACACAAGGGGAAGGGATAGGCTTTAGTGGTGGCAAAGATAATCATTTCCATGTCTGGTGCTCAGATCACAGGAGGCCAGAGTCCTATTGTCCTCTACCTTTCTCAGGGCACATCTGGGGTGCAATGTTCAGACTGGGGCACCTCATTTTAAAAGAACTGACACGAAGAGGGGAAGGCAAAGATGCTGAGGGGTTCAAAGCTGTTGTCCTACAAAGAATGATTGAAAAAATGCACAAATGTTAAGGATTAAAAATCTAGAAGTAGAAGGAATCCAAAAGAGACTCTCTATTCCAAGTCCCTCATTTTACAGATGAGGAAACTTTGTTGTTGTTTTCCTTCATTCTTTTTTTAAAAATTTTTATTTATTTAAGGCAATGGGATTAAGTGATTTGCCCAAGATCACACAGCTTGGTAATTATTAAGTGCCTGAGGTTGGATTTGAACTCAGGTACTCCTGACTCCAGGGCTGGTGCTGTATCCACTGCGCCACCTAGCCACTCCTCATCATTCTTGAAGAAGATCATGGCATGATGATGCCATGTGATACCATGCTAGGTGATGCCATGAGAAGCTCATGAACTGGATTAGTGAGGGATGCTGTGCTAAGTCACCAGCCTCACTTTCTCCTCTGGAACCATTTAAGTCTAGTGATCAAATATGAATCAGGACAACTGGAGATGACCCTGGATGTGAGGCAATCAGAGTTAAGTGACTTACCCAAGGTCACACAGCTAAGGGGAGGGAATTAAATAATTTGTCCAAGGATACAGAGGTACTTTAGCCAAAAAGAAAAAAAGAACTGAGGGAACAAAAATCAGGGTCTTCAATTACCTATAGAGTGAATTTTTTTTCCTCCCGTGGCTTCCTGTGGAAAGATAAAGAGTTTTCAGGAATGAACTTATGTGAAGCAAAGGCATAAAGGATGAGATAACTTAGCTCAATCACTTCATTTTCTGCAAAGGAAATTGAGTCTCAATGAAGGGAAAATGACATGTACAAACTCATACAAGCAGTAAAGGAGGAGAGTAGAATTTAAACCCATCTCCTCAGGCTCCAAATCCAGTCTTTTCTCCATTTGTACTGGAAGAAATAGTGAGCAAGGGTTGAAGCCAGAGTTCAGCCTCTCTAAAAGCTGATTGTTAAATGTTCAGTAAGAATTTTTAAAACTTGGAAGTTTTTAAAACTCAAATACTACAAAAAAATCAGGGCTTGACTTAATGGTTTATTGAATGTCTAGATTCAAGAAAGTGATGGGAAAATATAAACAATGCAAATCAAACTTGAAATTTTTTTTTCCAAGAGTGGTTGCTAAATTTTAATCAACACTACCTTGGGCTATACACAAAGTCTGCCGCTTCCTACCTGAATCACTATGTGCAAATTAGTTCCTCTCTTTAGTCCTAGGTTCCTTTCCTCATCTATCAAATGGTGACATGAATCCCTGCCTGTTTACTTCACAGAATTTTTATGATATTATGAAATTCCTTTAAAAACTATAAATGGTTTTTGTACATATAAAACCAGAAAATTAAAAAAATACTATTCAAAAATAAGGTCTCTAGGCCAGGGTCACAAGACCCTCTGGTCCATTGAAGTGGTAAGAAGACCATTCCCTTACAATGGCTGATAATGACAATCTTTGTCTTACATTTTCCTCTTACCTCTTACCCTACATTTTCACAGGAGCTTTCAGAGCTCTTCAATAACTCAAGACATGAATGGTGGAATTTCAGGCACTGTGAAAGGCTATGGAAGAGATTTCTTGAAATGGGGATTCAAGTGATTTCAAGTGCTAAATAAGGTTGACTCTTGACAAAATGCTGAAGTTGGTACCACTGGTATTTGGTTCCTTCTCATACTTCCTTTCTTTTCCCTGAGTCCCACTCTATGCTTTTCCTTGTCCCAGCTGTTCATCCATGTATACCCTGATCACAGCAGCAGGGTCCTATTCTTAGTTTTCAATTAAAAGTAATAGATTTCAGGCATGACAGGTAACCCAGGAATATTTTAGGAGGGGGGAAAGAAGGTATCTATCAAGAGTCATGCAGAGATCTCATGTGAGCAACCACCTACTCTATCTGCCTTAAGGATAGATAGCCTTGTTGTCTACAGGCATTAAATGACCCAACTGAAAACATTCAAAATGTTGGGATTCATTTCCCTGATTACAAAGTTTGCATTGCTCTGCAAACTGCACTCCCCCTCTTCCTCTCTCTGTCTCTGTCTCTGTCTGTCTCTGTCTCTGTCTCTCTGTCTGTCTCTCTGTCTCTCTCTCTCTCTCTGTGTGTGTGTGTGTGTGTCTTTGAATTTCTGTATATCTCTGAATCTTTCCATTATCTCACTATTTCTATCTCTCACTTTCTTCCCTCTCAGTTACCATCTCCCTTGTAGAACATGCAACTAATTTCTTTCCTTAAATCACTTTCACTCAACTAACAACCTTGGAAGCAAACCGTCTATTTTCTTGGGGCACTAAATCAACTCTGCCACACAGATCTCTGGTCCAGAAAAGTATATTTATGGCTCAAGATCGTGTTATGTTTATGTAACAAGTACTGGGCTCAGTCTCCTGATGTTTACCATCAAGACAAAAAAATCAATAAAATGCTTGTGATTTTATCCATGTCATTTATTCATTAATCCAACAAATATTTATTGAGTACATGATACTGGGCTAGGCTATATGGAGAATATGGAAATATGTACGAAAAGTAAAGATCACTGGAGCTGGACTCAAAGGACTTTTTTTTCTGCTACTTATTATGTGATCTTGGACAAGGAACCTGAGTCTCAGGTTTTTCATCTCTAAAACTAGGGGCTAGCTCTAAAATTAACTTTAAAATTAGGGAGAAAAGGCAAGTTCATATGGAAAGGATACTGGATTGGAAGTCAAGAAGACCTGGGTTTCAAACCAAGTTCTGCCTCTTAATACCTGTGTGACCTTGGATAAATCAGTTCTCTATAGTTTCTTTGTCCATAAAAATGAGTGGGTTGTACTAGAAGACCTCTAATTTCCTCCTGGCTTGAAATCCATGATCTTTTGATTTTATTGTTCTTCATTTATTGCTAAAAGTTTCCAAGTTTTAAAAACTCTTACTGAACATTGCATACTATACTTCCATTCTTCCTTTCCCTAACTTTCTTTTTCTCTGTTATTTCCTCCATTTGAATAAAAAGTTCCTCAAAGGCATTCCTCAAAGGTTTTTCTTTTTTACTTTTATTTGTATTTTACACAACATATGTATATAATAAATAAATGCTTGTTCCTTGACTAACATTGATTGTTCAGTGACTGACTATTGAAAAGCCCTTCTACAGAGAGTGGTATTTGAGCTGAGTCTTGAGGAGCACAATAGCTGGGAGTGAGGAGGGAGTGATTACTGGCATGGCGTTACAGCCAATAAAAAGACAGAGATCCAGGAGGTATTATTATATGTTGTGCTTCAGAGAGATTGGGAAGTCTTGTCTCACTAAAGCATTGCAGTGAAGTGAGGGGGCAGAAAGCTAATGAATAAATGTTCTTGGAATACCAATGTCCACAGAGTAAAGAAAACATGACATGCCTTGGGCCCTGGGCCAAAGGAATGGTGCAGGTAGCATCTGCTGCCATGTGTAAGGGATTCCTTGCCATCACAGCAGTGACTTGATTGGTGAGAAACAGCAGAATCATGTGTTAGCTGATTAGACCAGAAATTCTGATGGAAGAAAGGGGGGGCAGAGAATGGTACTGAAATAAGCTAGATACATTAGAGGATTGATAGATCTTAGATTGGATAAGCCAACTCCTGAACTGTGTCCAGATGGAACCAAACAAGTTGTTGAAAGAACATGAGATCACACTACGTGAGCTCTGCTATGATGAGAAAAATATTATTTAAGATCAAATTTTGCCTGGGTTCAAATCTTGTCTCTACTGTTTATTACCCATATAACCTTAGGCAGTCTTGCTCCTGTTCTCATTTCTAAAACAATGTTGTGAGATCAAATAATCCTTGAATTCATGAATTCCTTCTTGCTTCGGATTTATGATCTCATTAAATAAGGATATTTAAAATCCTAAAGAAGAGACTATTTAGTTGCAGTTTTGATAGCCATCACATATGTGAAAAGCTCTCATGATTGGTGGGATCTATTTCACTAAGTTCCAGGAGTCAAGAACTTGAAGCAGTGGGTAGACATTAAAGAAAGGCAGCATTAGACTTCTAAGGAAAAGCTTTTTAATAATAAGAGTGGGATAGAATGGTGACTCTTCAAGCAAATGCTAAATGACCACTCAGTGGGGAGGCTGGGGTGGAGATTCTCATTCAGGTGGAGAATGAACCCCTCTGGGATCTCTTCCAACTCTGAGATTCTCTATGGTGAGAAGCAAATCAGTCTAGTGAAGGCCTGGAGAAGAAAAGCAGCTACAGTACTTGAGTGGTGGGTCCTGTTGACCTTTCTCTCTCTGAATCATCAATTGTGTTAAGTGAGGATGGGGAGGTTGGAGAGGGGGAAAGGAGTCACAGATGTCTGCATCAATCCAAGGTCATGATTCATTCTGGTTCTCAGTCTCCCCCCCATCCCAAGACCATCAAAACTGATCAAGAGGAGGAAATCTGTGACCAGCTAAAGTACAAAGTTGCCTGTTTGAAGGGTATCAAAGATGTTAATTCCCAATTTTCTACCCCTAAAAAAAGAGATAGACATTGGTAGTTGATAACACTTGAAGAAGAGTCACTTATTCCTCTCTGAATACTTCATTTATCTGTGTTGGAACAGAAGTTACTCCACTAAGTATTCTATTTTACAGAGATGACCATGAAAACCCAGGAGGGCATCTATCTTTCCAACTTCTCCCAGCAAGATCACAAAGTTTATATTATTAGTTGGAAGGAATCTTTGAGGTCATTTAGGTCAATTCTTTCATTTACAGCTGAAGAAGACAAGGATCAAAGTAATGAAGTTATTTGACCTGAGGTTACCAGGTAGCAAATAGTACAACCCTAACTCACACCTCCAAATCCAATACTTTTACTCCATATAAATTTTACACTTCAACAGACTCTAACTGACCTCTAGGAAACATATCTTGCAGATTACCCCCTATGAATAAAGGACAAACTTCTCAAGTCCATGTCCACTCTGGCCAAGGTCATGGGAATCTCTGAGATGATCTCCCCTCATTTATTTTTTAGATTTTTGCAAAGTAATTGGGTTACGTGGCTTGCCCTAGGCCACACAGCTAGGCAATTATTACGTGTCTAAGGCTGGATTTGAACTCAGGTACTCCTGATTCCAGGGCCAGTGCTTTATCCCCTGATCCACTTAGTCACTCCTGCCCTCATTTTTGAGAAGCTCTTCTTCCCTCCCAGCTTCCTAAGAATCCTATAGGGCAGAATAGGCAGATTTCCTATTCCATTAATTTACAAGACTTTTTTTTGTATTTCTCACTCTACTTACCAAGCATTTATCTTGATCCCTGATATATTTAGCCCAGGAGCCTTCTGCTGATTGTCATATATCACCAAAGACAGCAGCAAACGAACTGGAGCTCTGTGGGGCTAGTCATTCAAATGATTGCAGGTCAGCAGGGATGTTCGGGAAAAGAATTCTTAGAGGGGAGGGTCTATAAATACTCTGTGTTTAATTCTCATCTGTTGTACAGAAGGGATAATTTGGATAAAAGTACTCATAAGGATCTTTTCTTAAACCCATCTCCTTCTGCCAAAGACAAGACTTGGCCAGACTGCATATTTCCACCCCTATTCCAGGAAAATCATCAGCATCTGTCCTAGGTCAAAGAAACACAGAATTTTAGAAAGGGTCTTAGAACATGGAAATATCAAAGTTAAGAATGTTCAGAGCTAGAAGGGGTTTTAAAATACAGAAATGTGAGTACTTGAAATGTTCAGAGCTAGAAAAGAGTTTAGAGGTAAGCTAGTCCAACAGATAGGAAAACTGAGGCCCAAGGAGATTGAATACCTTGCCTAGAATTTTCCATCAAATTGATAAGAGAACTGGGCTTAGAACCCAAGTATCTGTGGTTGTAGTCCAGTGAAAAGCCAAGCCAAGTCTGTAAGGAGTCAGGTCATATCTACATGTGGTTCCATTGGCAGGTTGTTTGAACAGGAGTTCTAGTTCTGAGATCATGTACTATTTTGCTCAGATGACTTAAATTTGATCCTAATGAGAACACAGGCTTAGTCAGTAGACAAATATTTACTGAATATAGCTGCTAAATATTTATATAACTGTCTAGCCCTATTCTGGATGCTATAAATGATTGGAGCACAAACCAGATTGTACATATTTAAATGGAATTGGGAACTACTAAGTACTCTTCTATGTAATAGAATAAAGAAGTAAAATATCATTGTGTAGGGGAAAGTAACATGGAGGGTATGGGGACTTGAACTGAGCTTTGGAAAACTCCCCACAAAAATAAAAGGTGAAGAAGGTAAAAGAAGATCAATCTGACTCTGGAGGAGAGGAAGGATTAAATGGAGGAGACTAGAGATTAAAAGACCAGTTAGGAGGCTTTTCCAGTAGTACAGGAGTGAAATGATAGACTCAACTGGGCTGGTTGCCATGGAAATGGAAAGGGGGAAGAGAACACTTCAAAGGAAGAATCAATAGAATTTGATGTCTTGTTGGAAGATGGAGTCCAATGTTATGACTGGGTGACAAGGAGAATTGTGATATCATGGATAGAAGGAACAGTTAGGAAGGGGAACCAAAATGTAGGGGAAGATGATAAATTTTGTTGTGCCCATGATATTTAGATCTAATCCTAGAGTTTGCAAAGGTCATAGGATCATAAGATTTCAAGTAGTAAGAGACCTTATTTATAATCCATTCTAAACCCAGAATTAACTCCACCAATAATTCAGCTGAGGACCAATATTTAGAACACAGAACAATCATGGGTATACAAAATTTCCTGAGGATTTCATTATGCTCAGAAATCAGGTTTTGGGAATAGAGGTTAATGAATAATATCTGATATGGGAAACCTAGAATATAAAATGTGACAAGAGTCACTGAAGAAACTACCAAGAGTCAGAAAGATATTATTGTCAAGGGTAGAGACATTGCTGATCTTGTGATAGAAAGCTCAGACCTTTCCACCTTTTTATTTATTTTTTTTTTTAGGATTTTTGCAAGGCAAATGGGGTTAAGTGGCTTGCCCAAGGCCACAAAGCTAGATAATTATTATTAAGTGTCTGAGGTCAGATTTGAACTCAGGTACTCCTGACTCCAGGGCCTGTGCTCTATCCACTGAGCTACCTAGCCATCCCCCTTTCAACCTTTTAAAACTTAAAATGCAACCCTCAGGAAACCATATACCACAGAAGAATTCTAATCCAGGGAATGCAATTTAGATAAGCAGATTCCCCAGAGGCCTCAACCTAAAAACACAGTTGACTCTGCTGTGTGAGTTTCAGTTTAAAAACACCAGCCCAGACATCTGAACTAATCCAATTTTATAGGCTGACTAGATAGAGGAATAGTGGCTTCTACTTTCCCTAGGGTTAGTGGTTACCTTGGTTGGCTTTCTCCTCCACAGGTCAATGATCCCTGGTGTCCAGACTATGCTTAAAAGCAAAAATCAGCACCAGGGAATGCCAACATGGAGGAAATCACAATAGTAATCAGGGGGCTTTCAGGGATTCAGAAGTCAACCCCAAATTAATGTACATGAGAATCACAGTGATATTCAAGCCTAGGATAGACATTTATCATACCAATGGCCTAATTTGCTTTCCATCAATTTGTGGTCATTACTACTTGCAAGTATCCTCTAACTGCAGCATGCCTCTGCATACATGCTATCACTGGGATAGAAAGGGCCTCATCATAATTATAGTCAGCATCAGCTCATATCCCAGAGGACATAGGAAAATATTGCTCTTTTTACAAATGAGAGAAGATCTCTGAAGCCATTTGTTTGTGAAACAAATGGACATCTGTGCTGGTTTGGACATTGGAATTTAATTCTCAACACATTCGGAACATTAGACATGACTGTTTGCTCAGAGGCAGACGGTGGACCATCACTCATAGATCACTAGGAGGGATAGTGAGTGGTGGGGAAAGTGAGGGGAGAGGAATCACATGGGTTAAGGAGGGGAGAGAGAATCCTGAGCAATACAAACACTAGGTTCCTGCTGCCTGCTTTCATGAACACTTCTACTACCACCCACAGACTGGGGTGCTTCTCCTTAAGGGTGTAAAAATAAATTCATTCCCTCCATATGTCTGCTCTAGCCTTTCCTCAGCAGCCAGGTAATCAGCATCCACAACAAGACTGATTACAGGCATGAAAAATGAACAAAGGATTATCAAGTTAGCAATCACAGCAGCTACTTAGCTTAGTTAGAAAGGAAGGAGGGAATGGAAGGACAGAAGATAGAAGGAAAGGAGGGAGGAAGAAAAGACTTTAAGGACTGAAGAAAGAAGGAAGGGAAGAAGGAAGTATGGAGAGACAGAAGGGGAGAGTAAAGAAGGAGAAAAGGAGGAAGGAAAGAATAGAGGGATAGGAAAAGGGAAGAAGGAAGGAAAGAATGGAAAGACAAAAAGAATAAAAGGAGGGAGGAAAGAAGGAATAGAAGGACAAAAGAAGGGAGAAAGGAAGGTGAGGAGGAAGGAAGGAATAGAGGAATGGGAAAGGGAAGATGAGGAAGGAAGGTAAGAAAGAAGGAAGCAAAGCAGAAATGGAGGGACAGAAGAAAAAAGGAAGGGAATAAAGAAATAATGGAGGGATAGAAGGAAGGGAGGAAGGAAGAAAGTAAGAAATAACTGAGGAGAAAGCTTGAAGCAGGAGGGGAAAAAGAAACTTAAAGTGGGGTGAGTTAAAAGCATGAACAAAACACCAGAAAAAGTCATGAGAGAGCAAAGTCTAGAATCCCACCCTTCATGTAGTAGAGCTTAATATATAGAAGTTTGGGTTGAATCAGGAAACCTAGAGAAAAGTATCCACAATCAAAGCATTATGGAACAGTGGAAGAAGCAATGGTTCAAGAAGAGCTGGGTTCAAATACAGCCTGACACCTAACTACACATGTGATTTTATACAAGTCACCCCATCGCAATGGACCTCAGTTTCCTCATCTGTTAAATGATAGAATTGAAATAGATAGTTTCTCCAGTTCTAGAACTATGGCAACAGTCATATCATCTTGCTACTCAGAATTCAGATTGGGGGTGAAGAGGAGAAGACTATCTCTGAAGAAGCATCCAGGGAAGATCATGATTTTCTCTATGTACCAGAGAAAGGGGCCCCCAGCAAGCTGGGGAGTGAGGTGAGGGTGAGATTGGACAGACATAATCCAGAACCAAGGATATCTTTATTTCCCTAGTAGTAACACTAGCCTATTTTTGAGTCCCAGATCTGGTGTTTTTAATCTGTGGGTCACTTAACCAGTCACTTAATCCTCCTCTCTAACCTTAGCTTCCTCTTCCATGAAAAAAAGGTTAACAATATATGTACTGTTGACATCACTAAGTTGGTATAAGATAAGTTCTTCATAAACCTTATAGCACCACATAAATGTGAATTACAATTATTGCCTACATCACAGAGTTGTTATGAGAAATAAATAACATAATGGATGTAAGGTGCTTCATAAAACTTTAAGTACTATATAAATGTAAGATAGTATGACTGTGATGGGAGATAATTAAGGGGAAGGAATGTGTTCTCAAGGCCTAAAGAGAACAATCTCCCTTGAGTGGGAAGCCTTTCCCAATGCTCTTAATGCTAATACTTTCCAAAAAAATTTTTTAATTAAAAAAAACAAAAAATGCTAATGCTTTCCTTCTGTTAATTATTTCCTCTTTATCCCATATATAGCTAGTCTGGACATAGTTGTTTGCATGTTGCCTCCCCCATTAAACTGTAAACTCCTTGAGGACAGAGACTTTCTTTTGTATTTCTTTGTATCTTCTAGAGTTAGGTTTGTACCTAGAACATAGGGTTTAATAAATGTTTGTTGACTTAATTTGATTGGACCTTTATCCCCAGATGCTTCCCATATTGCTGGTCCTTAAATGAGAGCAAATTAACTGACTGGTGGCAGTAGATTGTGGTTTATCTCCTGCCCAACATGCTCCAAATGTTTTTGCTACATACTCTACTCCACAGTGTTAGTTTTTCTGACTTCAGATACTAGTCCATCTGAATTAAGAGGAAATATGATGTCATCCTGATACTAAATTATCATTGCCTAGCCAACAAATCTCAGGTATTTTTTGTCAAAACACACAACTTTCTCAGGAATATGTCTGATTCGGGAGAAAACAGATAAAGTAAACAGAGAAAAGTATCTAGAAACAAATCCACCTCTCTACCCCAGCCCCCAGTGCAAAAATGTTCTACCCAGTGAAGTTTAACTTGGCTCTTTCTTGCTCTCTCTCCCTTCAGCATAAGAACTCTAGCCAAAAGGTCCAGGCTCTCCCTACTTTTATTTGCTATCCACAGACATGCTCAGAATTGAAGAGAAATTCATCTCCATGGTAGGGCTGCTGGAAGCCCTTTTCCATATAGATCAATTGCCCTGTCTCTATGATGATGATAATGTATTATCTAGCCATGCTCTACACATCTATCCCTGTTGAGTTCCATAAGGTCAGCAACAACAGAGCTCTGAGACCTTCTGCTCTCTCTTCAGCATTTGGTACTGCATTCTGGATCATGAAAGGATGCCAGAGTCATCCTAGCTCATTTCTCCCTCTCCCTACCAAAGAGGTACTCATCCAGGGCTGCAGAGAGAGACTTTGTGAATAGGCTCAGTTCCCAATGAGCTGTACAGGTAGGTGAGTTATCCCACTGTCAATGGAGACAGAGGCAGGAGACTGTCTAGGTAAAGAGGCAGTAGAGAAAGAAGGGTGATCATTAGATTTTACCCTTGTAAATAATTTCCCAAAGCTCTTTGTGGTGTGTCAAGATAGCATGGATTCTATCTTTTTACACAGATAGAAAAGCTAAGGTCCAAAGAGAAGGGGGAAAAAGGCAGATGGAGGAAGAGGAAGAAAGACATGAGGGGAGTAGCAAGAGAGATCCCAGAGTAGTCAGAATTGGGTGATGAACCACCTGTTCCCAACTCTTGGCCCCAGAGGGCCAGTCTACAGGAAGGAGAGACAGAAAATATCTGAATAGTGCAAGAGAACAGGGGAGCTATGCATGGAAAGCAAATGGAATTACCACAAGAAAAGAAGATATTTGTAGAGACAGCATGAATTACTAAGAGAGAAATAAATAGCACATGACTGCATTGTAATATAATAATAATAGCTGGCATCTATTAAATGCTTTATACATTAAATAACTAACCTTTGTACAACCAAAGAAGAATTGATGTTGAGAGGATACCATTTACTTTCCACTTAACCCTAGATGGAATACTCATCCCTTCATCTTGGCCATGGATTGATTCCCTAACCTCATACATAGTATGACCTCCCCTGAACACACATTCACTCTGTCAGATGCTAATGCCAAGCCCTGGCATTATAGACTGATTTCATTCAGAGTTTCACCTCCAGCTTTGGCCATAGACTGACCCCCAACCTGAAACATAGAATGAACACAACTATATCCTAATTCCAACCTCACTAAAAGTCTATCCCCTAACCCCAGACATGAACTGTCACCTAAACCTTAGACAGTTACCTCATTACTGTGTCCTTGGTCACAAGGAGAAATGAGTAAAAATGAATGTGGCTCGTTGGAGTCCATCCATGTGCACCTGCCAGTGAGTCAGCTGGCATTTTCCTTCCATGCCTAGGGCAGTGTGTTTTCATTTTACTCTCATTTTAGAATTGGGGAGTGAAGCAAAGATCCCTTTGCCTCAGTACCAGAATCAAAAGGTAAGAATGGGCCAAGGAGGACCTGGTTGTGTTCACTTCAACCTTAAAATTCAATTGAATGCAACAGCCTTTGAGATGAAACTGCTACAAATGAATGGATATCTAGGTTGAGGAGATGGGGATAAAGGAAAGTGTTGGAATGGCTTAACCCTATCTTAGTCCTAGTTCTCTGTCCACAAATCAAGTGTGCTGAGAACTCTGAGAAAATGTCATTGGGTATTTCCAACTATCCAGTGGGACCAGCTAAGAGATCCTGAAACCCAATCCTTTGTTCAGATTGTATTGCTGACTCCTAGTTACCTCATTAGCATTAATGGGATCAGTCTCAAGAGAGAGCCAAGCGCCAATCCTTACTTTCAAATATCTAGTATAACTTCCATCTGAGAGACCTTTATAGACAAGTAAACTAACTATAGGTGGTCACCTATGTATACTACTTAAAAACCAGTGTAAAAGTTCCCATGTACCCAAAATGTCTTTTTTTTCCTTACCATTTGTCAAAGTACCTAAAATGCTACAATTAAAGATTCATTCTGGAACTGGAGCCAAAAGTTCTAGGTTTTAGTCTTAGTTCTGCCACTTAGGAGCTGTAAGACTCACTTTTGAATTACTTTACTTCTCTGTGACTCAGTTTCTTTATCTGCAAATTGGAGGTGACTATACTTGTATTATTTAACTAAAGGGCTGCTGTGAGAAAAAAATTGTAGACTATGATATACAATAGAAATTAGTAATTTTAGTTATTTATTATTATTAAAAATGGAAAGGTCATCTGATCCAGAGTCTACTTGGACCCTTGGAAAGAAGCAATTTAACTTCATGATCAACTAAGACCTTAGCAGTGATGAGAAGGCAGACAACTTAGAGAAATGTCCTAATAAACTAGTTCATAGAAGAGATGCCCAAGGTAGGTAGTGTCAGGAGCAAGAGAGAGATGATCAGGTTTAAGCAAGAATAGGTCATGCCAGATTAATTTTATTTCCTTTAAAAACAATACAGTTACTACATTAGGAGATTAGGGGAATGTAATTAATAGAGCTTAGATAGATTTTAGTGAAAAAGATGGAGAATTGTGGGTTAGATAAAAACAAAATTATAAAGAGAACTGGTTAAAAAGTTAGCCACAAAGAGTAGTCGTTAAGTAATTAAGAGTTGGGGTGGCTAGGTGGCGTAGTGGATAAAGCACCAGCCTTGGAGTCAGGAGTACCTGGGTTCAAATCCGGTCTCAGACACTTAATAATTACCTAGCTGTGTGGCTTTGGGCAAGCCACTTAACCCCATTTGCCTTGCAAAGAAAAACCTAAAAAAAAAAAAAGAGTGGTCATTCCAGATTATTTTGGAGTGGACTCTCCAGTGGAGTACCATAGAGATCTAAAGTTGCCATATGCTATTTAAGTCTTATCTATGATTTATATAAATGACATGCTTATCAAATTTGCATCTGAGAGAGGTCATTGGATAACAGAATTCAACAAAATAAAATTTAATAGGAATAAATATAAAGTCTATCATTAGGAGTTCAAAAACGTCATGTTTTCAGGCATATGATTTGGGAAGTATGATTACAAAGCAATTCAGAAGAAGATATGGGAATTAGTGAATTGTAATCTCTGTATGACTTGACTGTGATATGGCAGTTAGAAAAGTTAATGTAACCTTAGCCTCTATAAAGAGAATAATCTCTTCCAGAAATGAGGTGATATTCATTTTTTAGGCACCATGTCATAGGAAGTAAATGGTCAAACTGTAGTGACCAAAAGAAGGCAATCAGGATGATGAAAGGCCTTGAAATCACAGAATATCAGAATTGGTCAAAAGAACTTGGGATGCTTTTCCTGTAGAAGAGAAGAATTGGTGAGGGAGATGTAGAAAGTATTATATAATAGGTGTCTTCATTTATTCAAAGGGTACTACATGGAAAAATGATTCTGCTTGGACAGAAATATGAGTGAAGTTGCAATGAGGAAAAAACTCTATCCTAATGTCAAGAAACACATCCTAACAATTAAGTGGAATGGATCTCCTGAGGACCTACTTCAAGCACCAGGAGGATAACAGATCATCTAGGGTTCTATAGAGGGCATTCTCTTTCAGGTATTGGATCTGATGGGATGTATGGAAGAGAAGGAAGGTTGCCTGAACCAAATCTCAGTGACCTCCCTAATTGGGATCAAGTCCCATTTTCTCCCTGAATTAAGGCCTCATTACTAAGACTTGAGAAAGTAGCCATCTGGACAATGGGTCCAAGCTTTAGAGAATGGAGCTGCCCAGAGTAGATCAGAAAACCTGAAGGCGTGTTTATTGGTTTTTTAATCTCAACTCTCAGACAATTTACCCATTTTTGTCCTCTTCATTGTTTTTTTTAGCAGAAAATCCAGACGTAAGTAACATTTTCCCCTTCACTTTTAGCGGGCGAGATGGCTGAAGTGGTAATTACTCGCTATATTTGAAACCTTCTCCTTTTCTGAAGGAGCCGCTATCTCCCCATGAAATTGCCAACCACTGATTAGAGCTCTGGACCATGTCTGCCAAAGGTTGGGAGGAGTCCACTGTCATCTTCAACTTCCTGAAGGCTCATGATGCCCAATGCTAACCTCCTGAGACCAGAGAAACATTGTACTAGAAGACTGGGGGCAGACTTTTGGTATCCCCAGGTTTTCCCTGACCCTTTCTGTATAGTATTTCCTTCTTTTTGATAGGAGAAAAGAAACTCCCCTTTCTCCCAAGATACCCAAGATCAAAGGACACCTACTTTCCCTTCCCACTATGAAAACTTGCACATAGAAAAGGATAAATATTTAAGCTCATATTCTATACCACTATTTCCTCACCCTCTGTGAAGAGGGTAATATATTATTATTTTTGCATAATTATAAATTACATAATATAATTTTTGAATAATTATAAACCACATAATATAATTTTTGCATAATTATAAATTACATAATATAATGTCATATCCTATTACATACAATGCTATGTTTTATATATCAATTACTATATTTTATTATAATAATATTCCCATTTACTGGATAAGAATCATTAAGATTAAATGACTTGTCCAAAGTCACACTAAGTTGTTAGTAGGAGTACATAATCCCAGACTTCCTGTCTGTAAAATCAAATGTAAGACTTTGACCTTCTTGAAGATAAGGAAATGTTTCAATTTTATCTCTATCTCCCCAATGCCTAAACAGTACCTGCTTAACAAGGTGTTTGATAGATTTAAGTCTCATTCTTTCCTTTCCACCAGAGCTATTTCTTCAAAAAGTACCAGATGAGGAATTAATACATGGAGATGGGTGGTATCAGCTCAAATAAAGGCAGACTTTAGAGGTCCTGCCTTTGAATCCCACTTGCTAATTTTGTGACTGAATAACCTTCCTGGGCCTCAGTTTCCTCAATTGTAATGTCAGGCAGTCAAACTAGATGACCTCTGAGGTCATCAGTTCTAAATCTATAAACCCATATGAAGACCTGTAGGGAAAACATAATATCTGGAATTGGGAAAAACTAGATTCAAGCTCTGTTTTATGTTTCAGAAAGAAAAGGCCACTACCTCTCTTTGTCTTAGTTTCCTCATATGTATAAAAGAAACTCCTTTTCTGGCTAGGGGAAAAAGTCCTGGGTTTCCCTACTCTGGATTCCCCTTTAAATGTCACTTCCTACTGAAGACAGACAACCCAGATGTTAAGGATTAGAAAAACAGACAACATTCAAATATTAATGAGCATGGGAGTGGCAAGGCTACCAGTAAAGTCAGAATATAAAACTCACAATAGATTAATATGGATTTATATTTAGCATGGTTATAGATGTATAGCCTATATGAGATTGCTTTCTCTCAGGAGGAGGTGGGAGGGAAGGAAAAGAATTAGAAAAATGTGAAATTCAAAACCTTACAAAATAAATGATTGTTGAAAACTACCAATGCATGTAGTTGGAAAAATTTTAAAAATAAAATAAAGCTCATGCATAGAAATCATCTGTAGGGAGCAACTATTTGTGACACTGTTTATTTGTTTTAAATTCAATGGTTCTTTTCTTCAGTCATCTTAACCTTTTGGTCTCTTAATGAACTCAGCCTCTCCTCATCTTGCAACCTGGGTTTTGTAGTGATCTGAAGAGTAAATCACCACCTTTTCTTCAACCAGAGTTGGGTTTGTAACACTACCTCCAACTCCCAGTATAGAATGGCTCCCTACTGTTCACCAATTAAAAACCCAATCCATCGAGACCAAGGAAATATTGAACAGAAAACAAATAGTTAACTTGTTCTTGTTTCTAGGTTGACTTTCTGCCTATAAAAAGCTATCATGTGTTTTTCTAACATCTCTGAAAAACTTGCTATTTTGTGCCTCTCTGAATAACCTTTAGCTGATACAGACTATCACACATACACTGTATCTGATCAGAAACTTCCCCAAGTCATGTACTCTGAGTCCCACACATTACATAAAAGTTGTTCATGCCTGAGACAAACAATGTTGAGATAACAATGTTCTGCACAGACTTGGGTAGGGTATACATTCTTTAAATTAATAGTCTAAAGCTATAGGTGGTCTGGTATAGTGATACTTCCCCAATCTAAGAGATACTTAGTCCCTCATTTTAATATAGCCCACTTCCAATTACCTTAATCAATTAGATTTGATTGCTATTTGATGAATCTTCTGCCGTTTTGAAGGGTGTATAAACTGTGAGACTGCCGTCATATTGTCTTTGGTCTAAGAGAGAGGGACAAATGACCATCCTTTTATTAATAACCCACTGGCCTTATTAATAAAATGATTAAATTATCCAGAAACCATGTTTCTCTAACCTTTTTAAATATCAAACCAATGGAATAGACTACAGATACAGTGGGAGAGGTCATTGTGGGTCAGGACAGTCAGGGAAGGATCCCTGCAGAAGGTCAGGCTTGTGGTAGGTCTGTAAGAATGGGTAAGATTTGGATAGAAGAATAGAAAAACAAGCATCAAGACATTTTAGGAAGCAAGAAAACGATAAACAAATTCAGAATCTGGGAAGAACAAAGTTCAGGATTCAGGGAATGATGAATAATTCCATTGGTTAGAATCAAGTTTTCTCATAAGGAAGATAAGAATAGTGAGATGTGTTGTTGCCCAGTGTCTGAGGAGCCTTGAATGTCAGATCAAATAGTTCAGAATCTATTCACTAAGCAATGAAAAACTACTAGCAGGGGAATGGCATGATCCTTTTTAGGAAGATGATTTGGGGGAAAACAGATATGTTCAAGCTCTTTCACTGGAAGGCCTTTAGAGAGACATAAGCATTGGGAGGGCTGAGGACCTGGATTAATCTAGAGTCTGTTATCCAGGAGCATCATTCATCTGTTGGGGGAATAAGGGATGTTCCACAGTCTATCCTCTGCTGACTGAAGTCCTAAGAGGGAGGGCTCCCACCTCTCCAGTGAGGTGTGAACTCCTAGCATCACCCAACAAAATGTTTGTGAAGAAATTAGGTTAAAGTCTGAATAATCAGTTCATTAACCCCTTTGCTAGCCTCCAAAGACAATCACAAAGCTGTCTACACGCTGGCTGTTGCTATCATTTATTCATGTGGTGTGCTATGCACAATGTTTTATTTATATGACGTGCATATTTATTAGAGGAGGTGGTAAACAAATTAACCACCATCTGCCATCACCAGCGTATGCCAGACACCCCTACTCCCACTTTCAAACGGGGTTCCATGACAAAAAGGAGACAGTATGGGAGGAACAGCTCGCTCTATCCAAGAGGGTCTGGGTGAACATATCCGGTAGCAGATGAGAAAAATAGAAACAGGTGCACCAGCAGAGTGGACAGGGAGCAAGGCTGCTCAGAAAAGATTCACTTAGAGCATCATGATGGAGTAGAAAGAGGACCAGACTTTGAATTGGAAGATCTGAATTCAAATCCCTGCTTTCACACTTAGGCAGAGAATATAAGAGTCAGTAAGACCCACCTATGCTCAGCTCCAGCTCTTTCCACCCCTACTATATGCTGTCTCCTACTGAAATTGTTATTTGAGGCCAAATTCAGACATACATATTGGCAGTGAGACTCTGGGAAAATCACTAGGACTATAAATTACAGAACAGCTGTCAAAATGAGGTGTCCTTCCAGAAAATTCCCTATACTTCATGAAATCACTTCTCTAAATCAATATGAATAAACAACATTAACAAACACCTTCCCTTCTCCCAACAAAAGAAACCCATCCTACTTACCTCCCAGGGAGAGTATAAGAAAGTAATAATAATATTTGACATTTAAATGTTTTACATCTATTATCTCTTAGGACTTTCACAACAACCCTACCATCGTTACTTTATAGATAGGTGAAATTAAAGCTAAGAAAGGTAAAATTACTTGTCCACAGGAAGGACATACATGAAGGAAGTGAGAGGACCATGAACTCCTAAATAAGGAATCTACTTTGCCTGAAGATAACAGGATGAATTCAATGGGCAGACCTGTAGACCAGTCACACAGAGTTGAATCTTCATATGGCCTATCATTCATTGATCCCAGATTCCTTTCCCCACAACCTGCAAGATGTGACTCATCAACTCTTCCAATGAGTGGGCTCCTTCTTCTAATGGAATAGTAACTCTAATGTAGGGATCCTTACTTTTTCTTGTAGACTCCATCCCTGAACAACCTACCATGATAGTTAGGAGGAGACTAGAATGTCATTACTACTGCTTCTGGGCTCTGGGATTCTCTTGTGTGATTTTTAGGATCTTGGCCTTTGACATTATCAAGATCAACTCTTTTGTTTTACAGATGGGGAAACAAAAGCACAGAGAAATTAAGTGACTTGCCTAGAGTGACACTACTAATAAAAAGCTGAAGTGGGATTCAAACCCAGATCTTCTGGTCCCAAGCCCAGTGCTCAGTCCACTATATCTCTCTACCTCTCAGAGTTCCTTAGAGTAACAGACACATGAAGTTCATTATTCCATATCATCTGTTCTAGTGTGGGGGAACCTTAAAAGGGATGGAAGAATTGTGAGAGGATTCAATTATAGCAGAAACATCCTGGAGTGTTTTTTTCCATCAGAGAATCCTAGAGATGAAAGGGATCTCAGAGAACTCTAGCACATCTAGCTCTGCAACATCCCTCTAAATGAGTGACATCCTTGGGCAAGTCAATGATGAAATCATGAATCAAGACTTTCTCCTGCTCCCAATTCCCACCTACCCACTCCAAGCCATTTAATTCTGATTGAAGACCAAAACAAGTATTTCTTTGTAAAACCCTCAAAGAAAATTCAATGCAAAAATATTAGGGAGGAAAAAAAAATCAGTAGAACTAGTTCCAATCCATTGATCTAATTTGAGGATCAAAATTCAACCTCTGATCCCCGAGGGTCTCAAAGTTTGGTCCAGGAACCCCTGGGAGTCCCTGAGACCCTTTCAGGAAGACCATAAGGGTAAAATTACTTTTCATAAAAGCATTAAGACATGATCTATTTTTTAAATACTCTTCCCTTTCCCAACTACATATCTGTGACAGGTTGGATTTTTTAATATACTTTTTAACAAAAACAGTATTATCACAACAGATTGAATGCAGAAGCAGACATGAGAATCCAGCTGTCCTCTATTAAGTCAGACATGAAAAAGATTTGTAAAATGTAAAAAACGAAGTCACTTTTTTCACTAAATTTTTGAAAATATAGTTATTTTTCACAAAAAAAAACATTATGACAGCATGGAATGAGCTTACTATTGTTAGTTTTAAATGAATTCATAAAAATGTCTTAAAATGTGGGTTTAATTTTTAATATAGTAAATGTCAATAGATAGAACTTACATAAACAAAAGCTCTTAGGGTTCTCTGTAATAAAACTATAATGAGATCTCAATAATTTTTCATAGTATAAAGTGGTCCTGAGACCAAAATGTTTGAGAACCACTGGGTCAGACTCATCACCATAATCAATAAGAGGACTCATCACCAATCATAAAGGGGAGGGGGTCCAATACTGAATAGCAGCCAGTCAGAAGCTCCGAGCAGAAAGAGGGATCCAAAATTTGGCTCATGTTTCAGAGCACTCTCACATATTAAATAATGCACCTTTGAGATGTGAGACTGACCACCAGATGCCCAGGGTCCTGGATGCTGAATAGGGCCAAAAACTGACCAGAGCATCCTCTTCTGGGGTCACAAGCATAGAAATAACATGTAAAATTGGGAAAAGAACTTTAGGTCCAGGTTCAGAAGAATTGAGATTTCTACTATTTACAAGTGGCTTCAACCTCTATGAATACCTATTTTTTTTTGGCAAGGCAATAGGGTTAAGTGGTTTGCCCAAGCTCACACAGCTAGGTACTTATTAAATGTCTGAGGCCAGATTTGAACTCAGGTACTCCTGATTCCAGAGCCAGTGCTCTATCCACTGCACCACCTAGCCACCCCTGAATACCTATTTTTTTATCTGAAAAACAATGGTACTAATATCTGTATTACCCACCTGCCACAGTTGCTGTGAGGACCAAATAAGATGTAAAATGTTTGGTTATTCATAAAATTGTCAACTTTTCTCATTTTCCTCCCTGGATCAGTATTCATCAAGGATCACTATCATCTTCTCCACCTTCCAGATCATAATAGTGGTTAAAAAAATATGGAAAATATGGAAAAACCTCTGATGCCCCCAGGACAACTTCAAAACTAGTAAAGACAGTTAAGTAGAGGTAATATACCATATATATAATATTATATATATATATATATATATATATATATATATATATATATATATATATGGTACATCATGTGCCATTTCTCATTGTGGAATTATCCATGGGAAACCATTATCTGACCATTCCAAACATCACCAAGTATGCATTTTCTGCATCTCCAATCTCAATGACAAATCAAGGTCTTCTGAGATGAGAGCCCCTCCTTTTCTCCTCAGGTCCTTCTAATAAAAGAACACCCAACCACCTCAGACAATCTTGGCTATGCATCAAAATCTAATAATTAATTTCCACTCTTGGAAGCTGCAGAAACATAATTTTCTAATTTCATTAAGCATAAAACTCAATATAGCTTCCCTTGTCATTTTCTCCTGGCCCATGGACACCTCCTCTCATGTGGTCTCGTGAGGAAAGTCCCACATGAAGAGTTAATTGGCATAGGTCCTGGTCTCAGTTCTGTCACCTATTACCTCTGTGACTTCCCATCTGCAAAAATAAGAAGTATCATTTCTGTCCTGTCAACCTTCCAGGGGTAGTTGTGGGACTGGATGATTAGAGGATCTTAGCAGTAGCCCTGAAAGAGACTCCGGAGAGCCTTTAAGTCCAACCCCCTTATTTTACACATAAGAAAACTAAGGTCTAGAGAGGTTAAATGACTTAGCCGAGATAACACAAGTAAAAAGTAGGCAAGGATTTTAATTGAACTCCTAAAAGAATTATATTAACATATTTTCCTCTTATGCTTTGATATTTTGGATAAGATGATGATACCTTAAATAGTGGACAGAGCATTAAATTTGGGAAGTCCTGGGTTCAAATTCCATCTCTGATAGTGACTAGCTGTATGCCCATAGATAAGCTACCAATTCTCTCTGAGTCCCAAACGACTATAAAACCTTTGTGAGGATTGGTATTTATGGATGGAATAACCACATTGACAAAATAATTTCAGCTTTCCAGGAATCAACTATTTGATTCCATCAAAGTATGGAGGGAAATTCTAAGTTCTCTTATAAGTATAACAAAGGTCCCCAACAAAATGGAAGGTCTCGGAGCAATGGACTCTGTTATCAGTCCCTTAAAAACTATTCTAATTAAATGTAGGGATCCTCACTGGCAAGAGGGCATTCCTCCAAAGGATGAAAATGATATTATAAGGTAAAATAGGGAAAGAGGAGCAAAGAAATCATAAATGCTCATAGTATTAAAAAACTGTAGGCTGTTAAAAGGTATCATCATTTAAATAATTAACCTAAGAGAGCCCTATAAACGAGCTGTCTGGGGTGGGAAAGGGTGCCTAACTCTTTCACACAATGTCATCTGCATGTGCTCTCCCCTCTTCAATTTATGTTCCTAGCCTCCACTTAGACAAAGTCAGTTCTACATCTGAGTCAAAGAACCTAGAGGCATTAAAGATATTCGGTCATGTTCACACTTCTTATTACCACCATTGGAAAGAATGAGTCTGTGGTCTTCACTTGACTTGATTTGACTTGACTTGGTCTATGGAGCCAAAAGGCAGAAGGGCATCAGCCCAACTTCCCATTCTGAAGTTGACTATAGACAGAAGATAAAAAACAAGACTGGCTCATTAATCCACAGTGCTAGAACTGAGTGATTTGGAAGGAGAAAGAAGGAGAAAAGAGCCAAGCAAGATCTTGACTTAGAAAATCTTGAGAGAGCCTTATCATAGGGTCTCACATATCCAGCATTCTCTTGCACAAGGTCCTAAAGGGAAAAAAAGGCAAAGAAGGAATAATGGGGATCTGGTACATACAGTAATACTCAAGATAAACAAGAAGATAGAATCTCCTTGAACAGCATCCCATCCCATGATTGTACAGAAGTATACAATCTACAGTAGAATAGTAGATGTGCACCTGTACATGAATGGCAGCCAGCTAAATTTATGGTAAAGAGAAGGATGCAGTCAGTAGACTAAGGATCCCTAATTCTTGTTTTAAGCCCTGAAATGACAAATTCCTCATAACTTTGCATTATGAATGAAACATTATTTAAGTAATTAATATGTGCAAAGTGGGGCCACTAGGTGGCACCATAGTGAACAAAATGAAAGCCCTGAAGTTGGGAAAATTTCTGTTCCTGAGTTCAAATCCAGCCTCAGGCAGAGACCCTGGACAAGTCACTTAACCCTTTTCGCCTCAGTTTGCTCATTTGTAAAATGAGCTGGAGAAGGAAATGGTCAACCATTTCAGTACTTCTGCCAAGAAAACCCTAAATGGAGTCACAAAGAGTAGGATACAGGGGAAACAACTGAGCAACAATCACATGCAAAGCATTGTGTTAAGTGCTAGGGGTGTAATGGAAAAAATAAGACCACCCCCACTTTCATGGACTCACATTCTCATTGGAAAGATGACACATATGGATACTAGGTCTCACCAAAAGAAGAAAAAGTAAGAAATCTAAGTTTAATCAATGATCTAAATTCAGAACACAGGTCCTTGTTCTTGTATCTTCTTCACTCTTTGCAAGGTCTTGAATATGTGTAGAAATATCATCCTACAAGATTCCAGAGGTGGTTAGATAATTCAGTGGATAGAGTACGGGAGTTAGAATCAGGAAACGCCAAGGTCAAATCCATAAAATGTTTATGGTCACATCTGACTCAGTGAATAGTTGTGTGATCCTGGCCAAATCATCAAAATTCTACTTGTCTTATTTGCTCTTCTGTAAAATGGGGATAATAATGTTGTAAGCACAAAATGAGATAATATTTGTAAAGTTCTCTGTAAATCTTAAAGTTAGATAGACAGAGAGACAGAGAGATAATTATATAATCTAGATAAATATCAAAATTATATATCTAAATACATATCTATCATTAAAGTTCATTCATTCATAATGTAATACTAGGGGAAAATGGCTATTTTAAGACAAAGTCAATTTTAAATTTTTAAATAGCATTATTTTTGAGACAAAATTTAAAAATCTGGCTATTTTGAGACAAAGTAGGGAATCTAGTCTGCTGGCTACATCCTTCCCTTTTTCATAAATTTATCTGACAGTACCATTCATGGCTACAGATGTGCTTGTGACATGCACACATATAAACACCCAGAAGCACCTTTACATATATAAGATATAAAATATACATACATGTGTTTACATATATAGCCATGACTTGACTTGGTCTATGGAGTTAAATGGCAGATTTCAAAGTCAAATCGATACACATTTATATACAGATATATATATATATATATACATATTTGTATAGACATACATACATTCATATATATTCTGTTAATAATAAAAGAGAGGGGCAGCTAGGTGGTGCAGTGGATAGAGCACTGGCCCTGGATTCAGGAGTCCCTGAGTTCCAATTCGGCCTCAGGCACCTAATAATTACCTAGCTGTGTGGCCTTGGGCAAGCCACTTAACTCCATTTGTCTTACAAAAACCTAAAATAATAATAATAATAATAATAATAATAATAATAATAATAATAGAGAAAGATAGTTTCCTATGTTTACTCTTGGCTCAGTAAATACTGGTTTCCTTGCCATTCATTCAGTCAACAAGTAGGCATAGCATTTGCAAAATGCCTTGAGAGATACAAGGGAAAGAGCTTCTGGCTAAGGGGATGATATGTATGAGCAAAATTTGGTTTTCTGAACCAGTGACCAAAATATTGGAACAACAGGCTCTTGGCCACTTAGATGGAGTGCCTCTAGCAAGCACTAGTGAAAATGATTTGCTTGGACTCTTTTGAATTTGCTTGAGAGGGCTTCAAAATTGAAAAAACAGGAGAGAAAACTGCCTGTCTATATTTACTAGGTTTGCTAAACAAAGAACCACAAATGTAACATTGGCTAAATAGGGAAGAGAAGGTCACTGATTCATGGGAGACAACATCCCCCTTGGGTTTAGATGTCTACAAGTAAATGCTCATGGATCACATATAAATCCTTGAGATTTGGTGGGATGAAATTCAGGAATATGATAAGACTTTGGAATGTTTTATCTAGTTGTAAAATATCATAAAATGTAGAACTGGAAAGACCTCAGAGACAATCTAGTCCAATTTCCTCATTTTACTGATGAAAAAATTGAGATACGAAGAAATAAAATGATTTGAATTTTCTTGCAAGAGGTAGGATTTTAATGCAAGTCTTCTTGATTCAGAGTCAGTGCCCTTTCCCTGTTACATGTTACTTCCTAGTAAGAGCAGTAGAGATCAAAAAGGGCAAGTGGCAGCAATGAATCTGGAAGAGAACTAAGAATCAAAGGAGGAAAATGAAGGCCAGAGAATTCAAGAAAAATTTCAATGCAAATGGCTATTGTTCTTGTTGTTCAAGCCTTTCAGTTGTGTCTGACTCTTTCTGAGCCCATATTGGGTTTTCTTGGCAAAGATGCCATTTCCTTGTCAAGGAAGTTTGCCATTTCCTCCTCCTCAGATGAGGAAACTGAAGCATAAGTCACATTGAAGTGACTTGTCCAGGATCACTAGTAAGCAAGGTCAGATTTGTCCTCAGGAAGATGAGTTTTCCTGATTGTAGGCCTAGCATTCTATCCACATCACCATCTATATACCCTCAGTGAAGGGGAAAAAATTATATTGCTGAGTCTACTAGAGTAAAACATACCAAAATTGAAATAATGAAGAGAAGATGGGCATGATATGCATTCATGAAGCATTTGATATGATTCATGAAACATTCTACATTTCTTTGAAAATAATGCTATTTAAAAATTATTTTTTATAGATCCATAAAAACATATTTTGATTGCTTGGGGAAATAAATATATGTATAAGTACATTTATTTATCTATATCAATATAGATATAGATTAGAGATAGAGGCAGAGACAGAGACAGAGATAGATACAGATATAGATACAGATATAGATATAGATGATAGAGACAGAGACAGAGATAGAGATAGAGATAGAGATAGAGAGAGATAGAGAGAGATAGAGATAGAGATAGAGATAGAGACAGAGACAGAGATAGAGATAGAGATAGAGATAGAGATAGAGATAGAGATAGAGATAGAGATATGTGTATCTCTGTGTCTGTATATATACTATGATATATATACTACACACTACCTGGGAAGAATAAGGAATTCTACAATTCAGGAAAGAGAGTGTGATAGTGAAGGACACATTAACAGTCTAGATGTGTTGGCACTGTACCCAAAGTACGATGCTTAAGATATTTTTTACTTGCCTTAAGGACTATTTTAACCTTTAAAAAGGAGAAGAAGTGACAGGAACAGTCTATATTGAACTGAATTCTGACCAATAGAAAGGAACCAGTACCAGAATTAACAATAATGGAAATCTTGAGGCAAATAAGCTTAATATCCAATAAAGTTTGGGTCCCTCTGATTACTATCTGGCCACTGAACCCTGATGGCTCCAGAGGAGAAACTGAGACTGGTGACTTTGCACAGCCCTGTCTCACTTAAATCCAATTCGCTTGCATGTCATGGCATCGCCTCCCTGATGTCATGATCCTATTTGAGAATAAAGGACAAACTACATGATAGAGTACAATGGGAAAGTCAGGTATATTTTAATGTTTTAGATATTTGGAATTCAAAGTCAAATCAATAAGCATTTATTAAGCACCCATTATCTTCCAGCCACTGAACTAAGTTCTGTGTTCACAGAAAGAGTAGGAAGGATCCAGTGTCTTAATGATCTACAGGGTAAGATGAGGCAAAAATGGGGAAGTCTGAAGAGTCTGATGGGATGACATGTTTTAAAAAGACCTCAGAGAAGATGGAAAATGAATAGGCAAATGAAGGAGTATTTAAAAGAGAAGACTTGTGCAATATTTATGTGTGAATATAAATATTTATTTATATATACCCATTATATAGCTATATGCATACACACACACACACACACACACACACACACACACACACACACGCACGCACACACACATCTCAATGCCCAGAATAGACCAATCTGCCAATCTGACAGTGGATGCTAAGAACAACCAAAATCAGGAATTTAAATCCTAAAGTGAGTTGTTCAAGGTAAATGAAAAGAAGATAATGACAATGAGGAGAAGGCAGAACTACTCAACACATGTAAAAACAGATCTTAAGACTTGCTTATCTTTACACAGTTACCATGTAGGAAACCCCAGGCAAGCCCAAGAAACTGTTTGACTCAGTTTCTTTACTTTAAAATGAGGATAATAATGATGCCCACCTCCTAGGATTGTTGGGAAGATAAAATGAAATAATATTTGTAAAGTATTTAGCACTTTGACACACCATAAGCACTACTTATTTACTAGCTAATCAAATTAAAGGAATGGTTTGAGAAGATTAAAAAAAAGTTATCATTAAAAACTTCCATGGCTTCATTAAGAATGAGTTATGGGGGTGGCTAGGTGGCACAGTGGATAAAGCACCGGCCCTGGAGTCAGGAGTACCTGGGTTCAAATCCGGTCTCAGACACTTAATAATTACCTAGCTGTGTGGCCTTGGGCAAGCCACTTAACCCCATATGCCTTGCAAAAACCTAAAAAAAAAAGAATAAGTTATGGCGGACTAACCTCATTTCCTTTTTTTTTTAATTAGGGTAACCAGGTCAATAGATCAAAGGTATATTGAAGTCATTGCAAAGTTAGATTTTTGGCAAAGCATTTGATGAAGTTCCTTATGTAGTTCTTTTTTTTTTTAGGTTTTTGCAAGGCAATGGGGTTAAGTGGCTTGCCTAAGGCCACACAGCTAGGTAATTATTAAGTGTCTGAGACCGGATTTGAACCCAGGTACTCCTGACTCCAGGGCCGGTGCTTTATCCATTACGCCACCTAGCCACCCTTCCCTATGTAGTTATGGACAAGACAACTGTGGGTTAGATGACAGCAACTGAAATGAATGGTCTGACCCAAAGAGTGATCATTAATGTTGTGGTGTCAACTTAAGAGTCTTCTAATAAATGACCCTGGGATTTGTCCTTGGCTGCAATTCATCATTTATATCAGTGATATGGATGAAGTTGTATTTAAGGTACACTTCTCAAATTTGCAAAAAGAATACACACACACACAAATTGGTTACTCTTTGGATAACAAAAGTCTGAAAAGAACTCAATAGGCTTTGTCTCAATCACTAGGGTGGTCTAAAAATAGAATGTTTGCCCCCAAGAGAACGGTGGATTCCTTCTCCCTAGTGGTCTTCAAATAGAACCCAGATGAGCACCTGCTAATAAAGGGATCCTTTCTCAGATGCAGATTGGGCTCCATAGCTTCTAGGTCTATTCTAACTGCTAGATTTTGTGATTGTCAGACTGGAAGATCTCTACAATCCCTTCCAGTTCTAAATGCTATGATTGTGCCTATGACTCACACTCTCAAGGAAAAAATAGAGAATAACACAAGTAAGAATTTGGTCGCTATCCAAATGTAGAGGAAAGCTATGGTGGGCAGTCAAACCCTCTCATTTTATAAGAAAACAGGCCTAGTGAGGTAAAAATGGCTTACCCAAGGTCACATAACTAGTTAGGAGTAAAATGAAGCCTAGATAGAAGAAGCCTGTTAATCTAGTGATCCGATTCACCCTGAACTCACTAATATACTGTCCTATATTGTTATCTTTTCATATATCTTTGCTTCACAACTGGGCTGTAAGTTCATTCAGGGCAAGTCAATTCTCTTTTTCTTGTATCTTCCAAAGGTCTGGTTTAGAATAGACAGTTGAGAGGGGAAGTATGGTTTACTAGCAAGAGCACTGGACAAGAAACCTGAAAACTTTGCTCTAGATCCTACTACAGCACTAACTAGATGGCAAAGCATAAGTCATTTGACCTCTCTTAGTTTTAATATCCTACCTTGTTACATGTGGGCAATCATTACTACCTTGAAAAGATTGTTAAAAAGACAAAAAAATGACCGTAGCTGCGAAAGCGGGGGAAATGCAAATTTGAGACATCATTTTATTCTTGATAATGAGAGGTATTATTAACACTTGTAGTTGCTATCATCCTCATTGACTTGCTGAGGACTGCCACATTTATCTGACTCCTCCTGCCAAGGCCTCAAATTCTTGGAGGAAAGATGCAACCAAATTGGACAGATTAACCACCAGAGGGAGTTGTGTGAATGTAAGAGAAGCCCACCAGAAACAAGTTTTTAAAAACCCACTTATAATTTGAGAAACAAATGCCACAGGGTCAGGTTTGTCTCAGTTTTCACTCTCCCATTAACCTGTACAAAGTGGGGACAGGTGGAAAGAGGATGAAGTTACAAATTATTATGGAGCTAAGAAAAAAAATTCGATACCACAGAGAGTTTAACCATGGAATATTAGAATGTGAGATGTTAGAACATTAGAGCAGAGGTTCAAACTTAAGGGAAGCCTTGAGAAGTTCAAAATTCCTGAGTACATCAAAATGCAATTGTGAAATGTTTAACATTTGCAATACAACAGAGATAGTGGTGTTCTAAGTCAATATGTGAGGGTAGGAATCTGCGTCTATTTGACTTTGACACCACTACATCAGAGAATAAAATGGTGGAAGGTGAATGCAGTAGCTGTAGGTGGAAGGGAACTTCAAAGATAGAATATTAGAATTAGGAGGAGCCTTAGAACAGAGAACTGGGAGGAACCTTAGAATGTGGAAAGTTAGCACATATGATGTTACAGCTACATAAAATGTTAAAAATAGAATAGATTAGAGGCAGTGTGGTTGAGAGAATAGTCCCAAAATCAGACATAGCTGAGTTCAATCCCACCTCTGACTTGTATTGACTTTGGGACCAAGGGTAAATCCTTTCACCTTTCAGTACTCTCTGAGGGGACTCTCCAAGATTGTAAAGTTGCAGAAGAGTGCTAACCAGCATTTGACTGAGAGTCTTTTCTCAAATGGAAGTTCCCTGTATCCACAAAAATCACAAGTTCAAAACCTAACCCTGTGTTTTTAAGAATTCAAAAGCTGGAAAGAATCTCAGACCAAGAACATCAGAAAAAAAGAATGATAAGAGAGATTGGACAGCATCTAGTTCAAAAATCTCAATTTTACCGAGAAGGAAACGGAGATCCACAAAGGGTAAGGGATTTATCCAGTCTATTAACTGATGTGCAATAGTACCAAGACTAGATTTATTGTTGCTGTTTTTAACTCAGGATATCAACTGTACTACTTCCAAAGCAGGGGGCAAGAATTCAGATTTAGGGGCAGCTAGTTGGCACAGTGAATAGAGCACCGGCCCTGGAGTCATACCTCCTGGGTGAAAAGTGGGTCATAAATGATGTATCTACTGCATTTTATTGCCAGGTTCCTCACAGTTATGGCCACTAACCCTGCCCTGTCCCAAATCTAAAGACATCAAGTCTCTGGATATGCAATGATATTAAAATTCCCAAACACTAATGGGTTGTTTTATTTTAAATGACACAATCAAACTTTTACAACTTGGAATTTAGGCTTTAGCTTACAAAGGCCAGATAGGGCACTGGGACTCAGGACATTCTGAATTCAAATTCAGCCTCAGACACTAATTACCCAGCTGTGTGACCTTGACCAAATCACTTAACCCCATTGCCTTGCAAAAACCTTAAAAAAAGGAATTTGGATTTATAGCATTGACTGTCCAAAAGACAAGACTTGTCTAAATGTGGTATAATAGAAAATCACTGTTTTTGGAGAAAGAATAGGAATTCAAATCTCAATTTGATCATTTTGTGCCTTTCTAACCCTACAGGTTTGTTTGTTTTTTTCCCTTTACCTTTCTAGGGTCTCAGTTTTATTATCTGTAAAATGAGCGTATTAGACTAAATGACTTCTATGTTCATCTGTGATCTAAATCTATTGTCCTCTTATCCTATTTAAGTGTAGCTAGCTGTCTGGGTGATTGGTTTTCAGGGATATTCTGAAGGTCTGCCTGGTCCTCTCTTTTCTCCTTCTGAGTCTCTCCCTCCTTTTAAATCCTTCTTAGTGACTGATTGATCCTTTTCATAGGTCATGGTATTTTTCCTTCTACAAAGTCAAGGAGGTTGAGAAATGTAGCCTGTCAGAAAGAATAGAATGTAACTTTTGCTTAGAATGTAAAAGTTGGAAAAGGCTTCAAGATCAAGAATATTAGAATAAAGAATGATAAGAAACGTTAGATAATATTTAATTCAGCTAGATAACAATGGCCATTTCCTTTCTGGCATATAGTAGGTGTTTAATAAAGACTTGTTTGAATGAATGAATAATTGAATGCGATGAAGGATAAATAACCCTTGGCTTATCTTTTCCTGACAATAGATGGAAAGAGGAAAGAATAAAAGGGCACAGAAAGCCTGAAGGAGAAAAAGCAGAGGAGAGGTGAGGCAGCTAACCATATAATGTCAAGGGCCAATCCTATCTATCAACTGTATTATTAGAAGGCAAACTAAAGAGTTATTTATTTGGACCAGGGGTCCTGGACTTTTTCTGGCAGTCTAATGAAGTCTGCAGACTCCTCAGAATGTTTTTAAAAGCATAGATTAAATAAAATACATAGAATTATAAATGAAACCATTTATATAAAAAATAACAGTTATCAAGATAATTTAAAAAAATAAAATAAAATAAATTCTGGAGCTCCAGGTACAGAAGAATCTTTGGTATAGACTAAAATCTAAGAGGCAGGAAGTTAATCCTCTAACTTTGTTTAGACAAATACCAGAGCCTTATCTGATCCTACAAGATGAGTACGTAGATGAAAAGGGACTTAGATGGTAAGCTTATTTTGAAAACCTCTTGGGTGAAAAGTGGATTATAAATGATGAATCTACTCCATTTTAAATTGCCAGGTTCCTCATAGTTATGGCCACAATTAACCCTGCCTCGTCCCAAAGCTAAAGACATCAAGTCTCTGGATGTGCAATGATATTAGAACTCCTAAACACTAATGGGTTGTTTTATTTTAAATGACATGATTAAACTTTTACAACTCGGAATTTAGGTTTTAGTTTCCAAAGACTGAGCATGACAAGATATTAACTAGAAAAAAAAAAAAACAATGTAAAATTGCTTCCAATGGAATCCTTCTAGCTAGCAATGCCCTCTCATCTTTATTAAAGGAAAGCCCCAAAAGTATGAACTGTAAGTTTGTTTTATTCATTGTCCCCTTTGTGGGGGTTTGGGGGCAGGGAGAAAGTCATAATGAACCAAAGTGATGTGGAAGGGTAGGATATTAGCCTCATAATAGTCAATGGCCTGGTATCTCCCAAGAGATAAAGGAGAGAGTATTAGAAACATAATCCTTAAGTGAAGCAGTGACCAGGAGTAGCCAGAATATTCTGTTTGGAAAGGACCTGTATTCAGTAGTACTGCTTGACCAAGGACCAATCACAGCCCCTCTCCAGGTCCCAGTTTCTTTATCTCTAAAATGAGTTACACTAGAGGTTTGCTAGGTCATTTCCCATTCTAAATTCTATAATCATGATTTTTTTACCCCATAAAATGGTAAAAAAAAAAAAAATGAACTAGCCCTGGGGCTGGGAGACCTGTATACCTAGGATCATAGACAAGAGGTGAAGAGTCTTTTTAGTTCATTGAATTCAACTGCCACCGCATGCAAATGAGAAAATTCAAGGCTACATGGTTTAGTGGATAAAGCAATGAACTCTCGGCAGTCGAGAAGACCTAGGCTTGAACTGGCTTGGACACTAGCTAGCTGTATGACCTCGGCCAAGTCAAACTTCTTTGGTCATCAGTTTCCTCATTCACAAATAAAGGGGATTGGACTCAATGACCTGTAAGGACTTTCCAGTTCTAATTTGTGATTCTAACGATCCTATAACCTAATGGCTAGAGAAAGGAAAATGATCTGCCAAAGTCGCAATGATGGTCAATGTCAGAAACAAGATTCAAAAACCCAGATCTTGTGACTCCAAATACAGAGTTATCTCTAATGCATCATCTCTTGTCTCTAATAAGCTGAGTGACTTTAGATAAGTCACTTCCTTCTCTGCATACCAATTGCCCAAAGGCTGGCAAGTGAAAGGGAGACTTTGGTCCATTTGTAAAAATGGAGATTTAGGGTTAGAAGGGATTTTAAACATCATTTAATCCAATCCCATCTTGTTGCTATTGTTCAGTTATTTCAGTTGTGTCGACCCTTCATGATCCCTGTTGGGTTTTTATTTTTTTAGGGTTTTTTTTGCCACTTTCTTCTCCAGCTTATTTTACAAATGAGGAAACTGAGGCAAACAGGTTTAAATGACTTGCCCAGGGTCACACAGGTAGTAAGTGCCTGAGGTCAGATTTGAAATCTCATCTTTCAGTTGAGGAAAATGAGGCCCAGAATTTAAATAACTTCACCAAGGTCACTCATTAGTACAATGATAGACAGGATTCAAACCCAAGTCTTAAGGGTTTCTGATAAGCCAGTGTGACAGCACTCTATGGTAGTCCCGTTGAGTTATTTCTAGATCTTCTAATGGACCGAGGCCATTAGAGCTTGTTCTGACCATCCCAGACACTGGTTTTGTTTCATAAATATTGTTTTCCCTGAAAACTACCTGCTCAGCACATCAGTAGCGATTTGTTGAACTAATTATGTTTCCCCTGCACTGCTTCCTCCTCAAGTCTCCTTCACCTTCTCTTTCCTGCTGCTGCTCCAATAGCTGACCAAGCTGGCTCCAGTGTTATTCAGGTTCCCATCTATGAGCCCCCTGTGCAATGAGGGGCCCTTGGTGAGTTCCTTAAACTCTCTCTAACTTGGGAAACTTTTTTTCAGGATAAAGTCATAATTGAGCTATTCTTCCCTGACCCCCAAAATACCATCAACAAGTTTAAGGAAAGCTCATTTCCCACCCCATTCCATCCCAACCCAACTTGTGGGGGGAGAAAGGGTATAGTAGAATAAAGAACCAGAGGCTGAATACCCCAACCTCATATCTTTTAGGCTGAATTCCACTCACTTCTGGGCCTCCTCTTCTTCCATTTCAACCTTATGCAAGGCTAATTTTATTAGCAGCTGAAGTAGATCTCATTATACATATGTACTTGGCCACTGACCCCAGACACCTCATCTAAATCACCAAGTTCCTGATACTATCAGCATTCTTTTAATGGAGTAGACCTGCCCCAATTGCTGAAGGGTAGCTCTGGAGCATTTTCTACTCCAAGTACAAAGTCATAAACTTGTGTGGAGTGGGGAGGAGGGGGAAGGGAGAGGCTAGATTTGGATCTGGGCATCTGTGTTCTGTCTAGCACTAAAGGGGAAGTATGGCAATAGAAAGTTGGACCTGAAGCCAAGGAGACCTGGGTTCATTTAGCTATGTCCTGGTTGTATGAGCTGGACGAAAGCACTCAGTGCTCTAAGGATGTCTCTATAACAGTGAAATCATGGGGCCATCCCCTAACCCTACCCAAAGATGGAAAAATGGTGACAAGGATTATCCTCCACATTTTGTTGTTTTAGAACCTTGCCTTCACTGATTTAAGGAGCTTCCAATGAGGAAACTCCCTCCACCAAGGAAAACTGGCAGTTTCTCTGTGATTCTGAGAGTCAATTTCCTGATCTGCTAAGGGGTTAAATGATTTATCCAAGATCACACAACCAGTATGTGTCAGAGGTGGGACTTGAACTCAGGGTATTCCTGATTCCAGTGCCATGTCCCCAACTACTAGGTCATGCTATCTTCCCATTATAGAAGAAGAAAATTGAGATGCCAAGAAGAGAGGAGATTTCAAGTCATAGAATGTCAAGGCAGAAGGGGATAGTAAAGGTCCCTCATTTTAACAGAGGAAGAAACTGAGGATTTTAGAAGAGAAGGATCTTATTCCAGGTCACAGAACAAACTAGAGATGGTCATGGAGTCAGGTGTCATGACCACCAGTGCAACCACCATAGCAAGCCACCTCTTACCTCTCTGAGCCCTTAGATTCAATTGGAATGAGTTCTCAGCTCCCAATTGAGTTATATGAAGAAAAAAAAGAGAAACTAGTTCTCCAATAATGCATTGAGTTTAAGAAAGTTACTGAATCAAGACCTGAGGCATACTTGCAGTACCAGGGACAGAGATCCCACTGAGTAACCCTGGCTGACCCTATAAACTCAATCTTCAGTCAACCACGTGACTTGCTTCTTTGAAGGGCATAGTCTAGTTGGAGGAAACAATGAGAAGACAGACAAGGGCTAAGCTGACTAACTCGTGATGCTTTCTGAAGGGTTCAAGGAGGTTGATTAGCATGGACTGGAAACCTCTGCCAGAGGGCAGATAATAAGGACTGGCCGGGTGAATTCAGGCTAGAGAAGCAGAGGATGACAAATTAGGCATTTCAGAGATGAATTAACTAGTCAGGGAAAACTTAATAGAAAAGGTGGATACTCATTGTTTCAGAGGGGTCCTGGGGTAAACAAAGTAATTTAACAACTGCAGAAATGCCACAAGGAAGATAGCAGTAGGAAGGAAGATGGGTTCCCTGACTCTCTGCCCTTGGGCATGAGCAGTAGCTGTGATTCATGTGGCCATCAATCTCTTACCTCAAGCTCTATGCCAATGACAGATGGCTTTGGAGACTTTGGTCCAGAAGGATATGATGAAGCTCTGGGAAAAGAATAAGTCTGTAGAGGAGACAGATGTGGACATGCCTTTCCTCTTTTGCCCTTGGGGAGGCTTTGTGAGATTGTGTATGCCTGTCATGAGTGAGCCAGGGGCTACCAATCAGTCTTCTTCGATCTACCCTGAACTGAGGATCAAAGAATTTCAAGATAGAAATCATCTTTCCAGCATTTCTTCAATTTTTTTGTCTTAGAACCCCTTTATACATAAAACTATTATGGACCCTCAGTAGGACTGGGCTATATCTATCTATATTTAGAATGTTAGAAGTTAAAACATCTTTGTAATTATTATGGAAATAGTATATATCATACAGACAACTAATGGGAATTTATTAAGTGTTTACTATGTCCTATATGCTGGGTCTTCACAGAGTTCTTGAAAGCATTTTGGGGATCCCCCTGGAGTCTGATATTTTAAGAACCACAGATCTAGTCCCTGCATTTTTAGATGAGGATATTGAAGATCATTGAAAAGGGAAGGGACTTTCCCAAGATCATACAGCTAACTAAGGGTAGACTCTAGATCTCTTTATTTGTAAAATAGATTGTTTGAACCCAAGAGTAATGCTTTGCATTTACCTTGCTGAATTTAATCTTATTAAATTTGACCCAGATTCTAGCCTGTCAAAATAATTTTTAATTCTAACTTTTTCATTCATTGTATTTGCTGTCCCTTTTAGTCATCTGCAAATTTGATGCACACACTGTTTTGTCTTTGGCCAAATCACTGATAAAAATATTAAATAGCAGAAGACCAATACATATCCCTGGGGAAGTAGAATGGAGACCTCCTAAGTTGACATTGAATCTTAATGGCTACTCTTGAATCTATCATTCAACTAGTATTAAAACCACCTAATTTTATACCTCTCTAGCCCATTGCTTGTATTTTATCTGTAAGAATAGTGTAGATATTCACTATCCCTTTAATGATATATTCCCATAATTTTTACAGAAAGTAACATCAAATTTATTGGAAATCTTTATGCCGTTAAAACGTTAATAAGGAAGGAGAATTAAATCTATGTTCTATATTAGCACCATGGCTGGCACATAATAGATGTTATGTAAATGTTAGCTATACTATTATTATTATCATTACTTATTATAGGATGTCCCAAAGTTTTAGCTTATTTAAGTAAGTAAACAAATAAAGTAAATAAGCTAACCTGCACTAAGACTTTTGGGACACACTGTTTAGTTTGTAGACTATAATTTCCTTTCTTTTTTGAAATGTGGAGCATTTACTCTTCTTCAGTCTGACTATACCCCCTTCATTCTATAAAATTTTCAAAGGCATTACCACAGACAGAGGTGAGAAAGGGGTGTATTCTACACTAGGAAACAAGCTGTGCATAGATACAGAGATGAGAAATGGTTTAAAAAAAGGCAGAGTTGAATGAGAAATCCATAAGATTATAGATTTAGGGACCTTAGAGACTATTGATTCCAACCTTCTAATTTTACAGATGAGGAAGTTGAAGTCATATAAAATAGATACCATTATTATTTTCATTTTACAGATGAGAAAACTGAGGTTGAAAGAGGCCAAATTACCTGTTAAGTCATTAAGTGGCTAAGGCAGGGTTCAAAATAAGGTCTTATTGACTACAAGTTCAGTACTATATCCATAGTGATTGGTGTCACCAAATTCCTTTGGTCCAAATGGGTTGTGCCTTATTTCTTGGTAGCCCTAGCATCTCCTTCTATAGGGAGGATTCAGGCAGGAGACCTGGTACCCTAAAATCTCCACCTCCATTACCTGGCCATTGACTGATGTCTTACATCTGGAGCAATGGAGAAGATTGAGTGGTAGAAAATAAAGGTCATTATAATTGAAATTAAAGGAGTGGTCCTTGCTCTTGGGTCTGCTATTTGTTATCTGTGTGACCATGAATAGGTCATTTGACATTCTTTTCTCCTCTATAAAAAATGAAGGGATTTGGAATAGATGAGCTCTAAGGGTTCTTCCAGATATAAATCACTGATATTCACCATCTATAAAATGGACACCATACTTTCTTCTCAAGTTCATTTGTCAAGGCCCAATGAAAGACTACATATGGTGTTTTTAAGTTCCAATTTAAATTCTAGTGAGTTATCTAAGGAAGTCAGTGGTGACCCAAATTGGGAATCGATCAGAGATCTGGAAATCCTGAGGTCAGTAAGTGACCCAGATCTTGGGGGTGAAGAGTGACTAGTGCCCATGATCCAGAGGTTTGGTAGTATGATGCATAGACATTCATTTGAAACAAAGAAGAGAGTCCAACCCAGTGTCAGGGAGTGTTGGCTTGGTCTCTTTTCTGCTTCCTATAGACCCTTGGATTTGAAAATGCATCTAGGACCCCGGAATCAGGGTCAGAGCTCTGGAAGGAGGTATCATGATGAGGATAATCTTTGTGGTAGAAAGAACATTGAATTTGGAATGGTTTTGACTTGCTTTGACTCTTGATCCTACCCTTAGTTAGCTGTATGATCTTGGGAAAGTCCCTTCCCTTTTCAATGATCTTCAATATCCTCATCTAAAAATGCAGGGACTAGATCTGTGGTTCTTTGTAAAATGAAGAGGTTTGACTTTTAATCAATTTAGTAGACATTTATTAAGGACCATTTATTATGTGCCAGACACATTGAAGCTAAAAAAGACAAAAATTAAATAGTTCTTGTCCTCAAGGAGTCTATATAGTCTAGCTTTGAAGACATTATGTGAATATATATATATATACATATATATATGTGTATATATATATATATATATATATGGAGAGAGAGAGAGAGAGAGAGAGAGAGAGAGAGAGAGAGAGAGAGAGAGAGAGAGAGATGGAAGAAGCAGCTTGGAGTACCAGGAAAGACCTCATCTAAAAGGTGGTTTAAGCTTTGAAAGAAACTAGGGGTTCTAAGAGGTGCATTCCTTCCATTCTAGCTCTCTATTATCCTCTCTCTCTCTCTCTCTCTCTCTCTCTCTCTCTCTCTCTCTTTCTCTCTCTCTCTTTCTGTGTGGTAATGGGGTGACCCAAGGTCACACAGCTAGTAAGTATCAAGTGTTTGAGGTTGAATTTGGATTCAGGTCTTTCCTGACTCCAGGGCTGGTGTTCTGTCCACTGCACCATCTAGCTGCACCCCCTCCCCCAAGCCCTCTACATTTAACAGTTAATAGAAGCCAAGAAAACTGAAACTTTTACCTTTGAGACTTGAACCTCTCTGACTTGAATCTTGACATCCATAAAGTAAGAGAGCTGGACTTGGCCCCTTAAGTCCCTTCCAGTTGGAGGTCATTGATTCTGGCTCAGTCTCTAATTGAATACTTCATCACTTAACCTCAGTTTCTTTTTTTGTAAAAAGAAGAGCTTGGATTCACTTTTGTCTAAGTTGCTTTCCAGTTCTGACAGCCTATGGCTCTGTGTGACTCAGGAGTGATGGCAAACAAGATTCAGGTGTTTTGTTTCCACCTTCCTCTGAACTCCTATAGCAATTGTTGTCTCTATAATTAATTTGGCAATTAATCATGTACTGCTGTGTGGCAGCTTGTCTATTGTTGTCTGGAACCATTATTTAAATCCTTTCATGCTATTTAACTTTGCTAGTGTTTATGTCACACATCATAAAAAGTAGGAGAAATGTTAGAGATTTTGTGTAATCTTTATTTGGGGGGGGGGAACTGAGGTCCAGAGAGTTTAAATGATTTATTCAATGTCACACATGTACTAGCTGTACTGGGATTCATACCTCAAAATGCTAATCCTAAATCCAGGATGGGAAGAAACAGGGGGTTCCCAACTAGACTTTAAACCCAAGGAGTGTAGCAACCCTGTCTTCTACTTCTTTGTCCTCCACAGGGGACAGATCTTCAAATAAAACAAGTGCCCAAAATATACTTTAAAAGTCTTTGTGTATGTGTGTATATCTCATTTAAAAAAAATTCAACCTATGGTGGCTAGGTGGCACAGTGGATAAAGCACCAGCCCTGGAGTCAGGAGTACCTGGGTTCAAATCCGGCCTCAGACACTTAATAATTACCTAACTGTGTGGCCTTGGGCAAGCCACTTAACCCCATTTGCCTTGCAAAAACCTAAAAAAAAATCAACCTGAAGACTTGTTTTCTATTATTAACTGGTTTTCTTTGCTGGCTTCTCTGCTTAGATTCTTCTCTGGTCATAGATGCTCCCTATATTTGTCTCTACCTTGTATGTTATTGTTCCCTATGAGCATCCTTCCTCCCACTGTTGGTACAGTAATCTATGAGAAAATATCTTCTAAAGTGTTTGGAAAATATTTCTTTTTAACTTATGTTGTTTACTTAAATGTCATATTTTGAATTACTCCATCCTCCAGCCAGCTGGTAAAAAAGTGGGGACTCATAAATTATGGTTCCAAGTGGATACTGACCTAAAATGTGTCCTAAGCTAGGCACAGATACAATTATCACAGATAAATTTAATTATATCTCATGTAAGGTCCTGGTAATCTAAAATACTTCAATATTTCAAAGATCAATTATTTTGTTATTGTAGGAATTTTCTGTCTCATCTGATACAAATTATAATCCCTCTATGACTTAATGTATGTTCTTTAAATTTTTCTCTAGCAAAAAAAAATTAATCAGCATCCAGGACAGATTTTTCTCTTTTATTTAAAACCTTTCCAACTTGATAGAACTGCTAGACTTTTTTTTACTAGTATAGGCCTTTGAGAAACTAGGATCACTTTCATGCCAAAAATGGGTTTGGATTATGAGTTTTATAGAGGAAAAGGAGTCATCATCATTATGAAATTATTAACAAGTAACGAGCTGATTACACCTTAGGGTCATCTTTATTACTGAATTATAAATTGCTGCCACTTCAATAAAAGCCTTGTAGTTTTGGGGAGGCTAAATAATATAATATAAACCAGTATGAAGTAGTAATCCTGTGATGCAGGAAGCCCGTGTAAACACTCCAAAAAAAAAAAAAAAAGCAGATCCTGGAAGCTATCTAGTAGGAAATTTCCTTTATTCCAGTCCTGAAATCACAGAATCATAGGAAAGAGTCTTAGAACATAAAGTGTTACTAGGGACCTTAGAGCACAAAGTGCCAAAACTTAAAAGATCATTTAGAATGTAGGATGGTAGAGCCAGAAAGGACCTCAGAATCTGGAAAAATATAAAAAGGACTAAAATATAGAATGTTAGAACTGAGGGGCTTCGAGGATCTAATGTTAGTATTGGAAGGAACTACAACAGAGGATGTTAGAGACAGGAGCTTGGAACAGAGAAAGTAAGAACTGGATGGAGGGGCAGGTAGGTGGCGCAGTGAATAGAGCACCGGTCTTGGAGTCAGGGGTACCTGGGTTCAAATCCGACTTCAGACACTTGATAATTACTTAGCTGTGTGACCTTGGGCAAGCCACTTAGCCCCATTGCCTTGAAAAAAAAATCTAAGAACTGGATGGAGCTTGAGCTGGGTTGGAATCTATGAGCTAGAAGCAGAGAGCTATATGATCTGGTGCCTCCCCTTGAATTTGTTACCAGGTCCAGGCTTTTCTCCCCCTCTTTACTGTGGTTTTATTACTGCTAAGGAGGCAACTGAGTTTCTCTTTTATTTTTCACAGCCCAGCTGGGGTTGGCACCAAACTGCCTAAGGAAAGTGAGCAAAGCTAGGACAGCACATCCTCATTAATATAACCTAAATTCTACTTGTTCTCTCTCCAGTCAACCTGGATCCTGTCATGCCTGGTCTCTATGGAGCTGAGATATGACATCCAAGGATAGTCTTTCACTGCCCTCTGCTGTGCCAAAGCTATAGTTAAAAAGTGAAAAGTCATGATTCCTTCATGTGAACAATGCCTGGTCAATTGAGAAAACAGAAGATCATTGTGCCAGCAAGCATTGGAACTGGATTCTAATCCTGGATCTGCCAATTATCAGTCTATTTGCAAGTAATTCAAATTCTTCTTGAACTTAATTTTTTCATTCATTCTTAGTAGTAAACATGTGGTAATATATATTTACATATGTATGTGTTTATAAATCATATATAAATATATGATATATATTTATGTATGTGCTATGTTTATAATATATGTAACATAATTATGGTATCTATTTATATAGTATGTATCTATAGTACGTAGTAGATATAGTTGTATAGTATATATAGGTAGATATATATAATATATAGTAAATATATTGTGTATAATAAATGTAGTTTAGAAAGAAATTTATTCAATAGCATTCTCATAACCATATAAGACTGTGTTATATAACTGAAGATGTGTAGTTACATACCATAACTATATACTTTATAGTATATATAAATTATAATTTAAGAACCTCTCATGTCTGTTATTTTGAATTTCAAAAACCATTTTACTCAGAACACAATGTATCCTTAAAATTTCTCCTCAAATAAGGTATCTCCTATATTTGTTAAAGGCTTACAAGACAGATGAGACCATGGAGATAACTTTGTTCAACCATCCACTAAATATCAGCAGAGTGTAAGGTATATGGAGCATAGCAAATGATGGTGTAGTCCCATTGAGGACAGTCTACATAAGCTCAGATCTCATAAGACTTTTTCCCAAGTTTTGTAAAGCCTAGTGGGAGGGAGCAGGGAAGGTGATGGAAGGAGGGAGAGAGGGAGGAAGGGAGGGAGGGAGGGAGAGAGAGAGAGAGAGAGAGAGAGAGAGAGAGAGAGAGAGAGAGAGAGAGAGAGAGAGAGAGAGAGAGAGAATGAATGTAGGGGATCTCAATAGCTGAAGTTCTTTTTTTCAGAAGAAGAAAGAACACTATACTTGGTAGGGATTTTCCCTTCCCTCCCCCTGCCACCAAGTTTTTCCACCTGCTGCTGCTGTCCTGGTGCAACCCCAGATTTTGTCAGTCCTACTGCCTGACTTCTGGACTTGCAGACCACACTCTTCAGGACTCCAAGAAGATCTTCCATTCCATGAGGGAGTTCATAGTCTTGTTGAGTAGCAGTGATTTCCAGATAGGCTGCTTTGTCTGACTCCCTCATTTTAGAGATTTTTTTTTTAGGTTTTTGCAAGGCAATGGGGTTAAGTGGTTTGCCTAAAGCCACTCAGCTAGGTAATTATTAAGTGTCTGAGGCCAGATTTGAACTCAGCTACTCCTGACTCCAGGACCAGTGCTCTATCCACTGCGCTACCTAGCCACCCCTGTTTTAGAGATATTGAAACAGAGAACCTATGTCTTCTAGCTCCAAACAGAATTCTTTGTACAGCAACATGCTGCTTCCCAATCTATTCCATTCACGAGAAAACTTAAAATAAACAGAGGAAGTAGTCGAATATATTGGGTAGATGTTCTTGGGAAAGACATGAAGCAAAACGCCCCAAATGAGCTCCTGAACTGGGTGGAATTAAGATTTGCTCTTCTGTAAAATGGGTCAGATCTCTTCCAGTTCAAAAGTTCAGTGATTTATAATCTTGAACACAATACCTGCACAAAGTTCTTTGAGTCATGTCAATAATTAATCCTAGTTACCACATAGTACATTAGATTGCGGGCCATATAACTCCATGTTATGATAGAATGACAGGGTTTTGTCAAGTTGTTTTGGAACATATTAGTGTCGAATTTGGAATTTCTACCAAGGATGACAGAACTTCTGATTTGTCCTAACAAGCAAGGTGAACTAGAATTCCTCCTACAAGGAGGGAGTGAAATTTGGTAGTATGGACTCCATGACTGAAATATGATTCTGTAAACTAGACTTTATTCAAAAGAAAGATTTGTTAAGATGAGGGGTTATATCCTAAGCAAAATGCCTTGGTTTCTTTTCTTGTTTCTTCCCTTAATCAGTCCCCTCCAAATACTTCTGCCTTTCTCCTCCCAAATTCATGCCCAGTCCCAGGATTTGACTTAACCTGGGATACATCTTTCCTTCTCTGGAATACAGGAAGCTACTCCTTACATTGTCCAGCCTCCAGATTCAGTTAAAACTCAATAGTTTCTGGGCTTGCCAGTTTTTTGAAGGACTTTACCAAAAGGTATTTGTCTGTCTTGATAACTGTCTGTCATTCATGTCTCTGACTGACAAATATAACAAAAATATAAACAAGATGAAAATTATAGTCTTAAAGTGATAGAAAATAAGAATTTGATGGGCCTTCAGAAAGTAATGAATAGGTATATTAGAGAATATTTATTTTTCATATTTATATACTTATACATAAATTGATCATGGTCTTAGAAGGAAAAAAGACAGGGAGAAATTTTAAATGCATTCTTTAGAGACTACAAGGATATAAAAATTGTATTCAATAAAAGATATATGAACCAAAGATGCTAGCCAAATAAAGATGAAAAGTTTTCCTAAATAATGAGTTGTTAGAAGACAAAATCTTACAAATAACTTAAAATAGGGCAGCTAGGTGGCCCAGTGGAGTCAGGGGGACCTGAGTTCAAATCCAGCCTCAGACACTTAATAACTGCCTAGCTGTGTGACCTTGGGCAAGTCATTTAACCCATTGCCTTAAATGACATTTAAAAAAAAGAAATAGCTTAAAATTATTTTAAAGATGAACAGAATTTAAGTTAAATTACAATTGAACTAATAGGCAAATTTTGATTGGTTAGTTCTTCTGAAACTCCATTTTGAGGAAGGACCTAGACCAACAACATTCACTCCTTTATTCTTCTCTGAGTTCCCCTCCTGATTCTCTGGACTCTTACCCCATTTTCTGCTTTCTTTTATGTATCGTCTTTCACCATTAGAAGGTAAGTTCATTGAAGGCAGAGCTATCTTTCTTTTTTGCTTCTATTATATTCCTATCTGTTAGTAAGCAATAAATGCTTGTTTGTAGTTAACAAAACAATTTTTAAAGACCAATAAATTGGTGAAGTATTAGCTATTTACTTAATTTATGTTTAAAACTATTTATGTTTTTAAATTTTGAGAGAAAATCAAATGACCAAGTCAAAATTGAGGAGAGGAGGTGGCAATAATTGAAAAGAAAATAAAGAAAATTAGAAACTATTATTCCCAATAATATATTAACAAATATGAAATCAAATAAATTTTAATGAATATCTACAGAGTCCATAAAATACTGGTAATAAAAATAAATACATAACCTAAACAATTCAATCTCATATAAGATATAAAGGAAAAGACCTAAATAATTACAATCTCAGAAAAAAAAAAATTTGGAGCCATAAATGAACTACCATTAGAATGAGAGAGAAGGGATAGAAAACTACAGGACCAAAATAAATTTCCAAATCAATACTATCAAACATGTAAGGAAATAATAATTCCAATAGAATATACACTTTTCAAAAGTAGAAAAAGAAGAAATCCTATTATGCATCCTATGTGACTAATCATTTTAATATGAGGTAATGATGAAGCAAAGAAAGAGAACCCTACACCAATATTACTAATAAGCATTAATACAAAAGTACTCCCTAAAATACTGGTAAAGAAAAGACAACTATATATCCCCAAATATCTATTATTATCATGTTAGATTTATGTTACAACTACCGGATGGTTCAATATTAGGAAATCAGTTAGCATAAAAAATTATATGAATAGCCAGAACAATAAAATCATGATTATATCAATTGATGCAGAAAAAGTCTATGTAAAAAATAGCATTCATTTATATTTTTTAAAAACTGCAAGAAAGCACATTATTGAAAGGAACTGTCCTAAGCATGATCAAAAGCATTTATTTAAAATCAAGGCTAGCTTATTTGTAATGCAGAAATACAGGAAGCTTTCTCAATATGATTAGGGTGAAGCAAGGATGCCCACTCTAATCATAAATGCTCCAGAAAGGCAATAAAAAAAAAGAAATGAAAGAAATATGCATTGGCAAGGAAGACTATCTAATAATATCTATATTTCAACAAGCCTCTATTAAGTATTTACAATGTGCCAGGAATTGTGCTATTGACTTCATATACAAATAAAAAGAGAAAGAAAAATGGATCCTTTCTTTCAGGAGTTTATAGTCTAATGGGAAGACAGCATAACATACTAGATGAAGATAAAGTAGGTGTAAGGGCATCAGTAGCTAGGGGGGATGAAGAAAGGCTTCCCCAAGCAAGTAAGACTTGAAGGAAGTCAGTGAAACTAAGAAGCAGAGGTCATGAAACATTCCAGGTGAGGGGGACAGTCAATAAAAAGGTACAGATACAGGAGATTGTCTTGTGTCTAAGGAACTACAAGTAGGTAAATGTAGCTAGAATACAGAGGACCTGGGGGAGAGTAAAGTGTTCCAAAGAACTAGAAAGATTGAAAGGCACTGGGTTATAAAGAACTTCAAATGCTAAACAAAGGAAGTTATGTTTTTTCCACTGATAAAACCATGTCTATTATGTTTCAAAGCTATTGATGGTGCCAGGAATTTTCCAAGTCCTCAATAGTTGTAGTTTCTGAGGAGGCAGGGATAGGTCAAGAAAAGGCTTCAGAAACAACTTGGTCAAATATTTGACATCTACAAGGTAGCATGAGAGACTTATCATGGAGAGATGTGGAATAGATTACAGTTAAATTCATTCAGAAATTGTTGAATGCTGGATCCCCTGTATGTCAATTTGTTAGGAAGTTAATTGTCTAATGAAGACCCAAGGGAGCTTTCCAAGGTCCTAAGCTGTTTACCATTATTGCCATGACATGGAGGATTATGGATAAGTTTTGTGATTGCTGCTGTTGTTGTTCAGTCATTTCAGTCATATCAGATTCTTCATGAACTTATTTGGGATTTTCCTGACAAAGATACTGGAATGGTTTGTCATTTTCTTCTCCAGTTCATTTTACAGATGCAGCTAGGTGGTGAAGTGGATAGGAGCACCAGCCTTGGAGTCAGGAGAACCTGAGTTGAAATGTGACCTCAGACATTTAATACTTCCTTAGCTGTGTGACCTTGCACAAGTCACTTAACCCCATTGCCCAGCCCTCCCCCCAAAAAAACTAAGATTAAATGATTTGCTCAGGGTCATGCAGCTGTATTATTTGTCCTTCATTCTCAAAGAAGACCAATGATATAAGGGAGGTAATGTCTTGGCTTGCAAGTGAATTGGGTTTAAATGAGGCAGAGCTGGGCAAAATCATCAGCCTCGCTCTCTCCTGTAGTCACTAGAATCCAGTGGCAAAACATATGTCAATACAACTGGCAATAATGCTGGATATAGTGGGAGACTTTGGTCATCTTAAGCTAAGTTCTTTCCTAGACCTCAGCCTGAGGCAAAATTCATTCAGTAATTAAAGGTTAGGTAAGAATTAAGGCAAAATATGGTCTAGTTTGCCTATAAAATAATCAGTCTGGGTGAGGAAGACCCTTTGAGTTTCTGGCCAGAACCCCTTAAAAATGCAGAGAAACCAACAAGGTAAAATTCTGTTCTGGATTTTATTTTCACTATCATGGCACAACTCATTATTGGGGTAGAAAAAGCAGGAACCTTGCAAGGAAGTGCACTAGAATTTGTGATAAAGAAAGGAGTAGAACATATTTTGGTATATATCTTAGAGGTTGAGAAAACAGTATGATTCAGAAGAAGGGTAGATAGGACTAAAGGACTAAAATTCTTCAAGGGAAGGTCAGATGAAGAGGCATAGAAAGCTCTCAGGTATGAAATTCTGAAGATGCAAAGGGAAACATTTATTTTTTCTATTTTGAATTTTTTACAATTTTCCCCCCTAATCTTGCTGCCCCCCCAGGAGGCAATCTGTTAGTCTTTACATTGTTTCCAGGTATACACTGATCTAAGTTGAATGTGATGAGAGAGAAATCATATCCTTAAGGAAGAAAACTAAAGTGTTGTGCCTGATTGTTGCACTAATGGAATGAGCAAGTCTCTCAAGATTGGTCATCACCCCCATGTTGGTGCTAGGGTGCACAATGTTCTTCTGGTTCTGTTCATCTCACTCAGCATCAGTCCATAGAAATCTTTCTGGGTTTCCCTGAATTTCCATCCCTCCTGGCTTCTAATAGAACAATAGTGTTCCATCCATACATATACCATATTTTTGTTAAGCCATGCCCCAATTGAAGGACATTTACTTAATTTCCAATTCTTTGCCACCAGAACAGAGCTGATATGAATATTTTTGTACAAGTGATTTTTTTATACATTACTAAAATATTTTTATTTAAGAGTAAACATAATACTCTCCTCCCCCCAAAAAATATAGACCCACATGAGAAATAAAGTAAAGGAAAGAGAAAAAATGTGTTTCAGTCTGTGTTCTGATATCATCAGCTCTATCTCAGGTGGATCACATTCTTTATGATAAGTCCATCATAAAAATTACTTCCATATGTTTTCACTGTTGCTGTTACTGATTGTGATTCTTTGCATCCATTCCTCCCCACTACCATATATTATATTTTCTCTCTCCTTTCACTCTGTCCCTCTTCTAAAATGTGCTGTAGGGTAGCTGAGTGGTGCAGCAGACTGATCACTGGCCCTGGGGCAAGAGGCCCTGAGCCCACATACTGCCCCTGAGAACCAGCAAACACCCAGCCCTGTGGTCCTGGACAGGCCACCCAATTCCAGCCCCTTGAAAGAAGTAAAAAAGAAAATGTGTTATATCTGACTATACTCTCCTATGATCTACCCTCTCCTCTATCACTCATATCCCCCTTCCCCCTTTCCCCCTTCTCTCCTTTTTATTCTAGATGTATATACCCTATTGAGTGTGTTTGCTGTTTCCTCCATGAGCCATTTCTGATGAGAGTGAATGTTCCCTCATTCCCCCTCGCTTTCCCCTGTCCATATCATTGCAAAAGCTCATTGTGAAAAAAATCTTTTATATGAAATATCTTAGCCTATTCCATCTCTCCTTTCTCTTACTCCCAGTGCATTTCCCTTTTAGCCACTGACTCCATTTTTACAATATATTATATTTTAAAATTCAACTCTCGCCTGTGCTTCATCTATAAAAGCTCCTTCTACATGCTCTAATAAATGAGAAGCTTCATATGAGTATTATTAGTATCATTTTCTATACAGGAATACATGCAGTTCATCATCATTAAGTCCCTCATATTTTACCCTTCTCCTCTCTCTATGCTTCACCTGAGTCCTGTATTTGAAGGTCAAACTTTCTGTTCAGCTCTGGTCATTTCAACAGGAACATTTGAAATTCCCCTGGTTCATTGAAAGTCCATATTTTCCCCTGGAAGAGTATGTTCAGTTTTGCTGGGTAGCTGATTCTCAGTTGCATTCCAAGCTCTTTTGCCTTCCAGAATATTATATTCCAAGACCTACAAGTCTTTAATGTAGTTGATGCTAAGTCCTGTGTTATCCTGACTGCAGCTCCACAATATTTGAATTGTGTCCTTCTGGCTGCTTGTAACATTTTCTCTCTGACTTAAGAGTTCTGGAACTTAGCTATATTCCTGGGGGTTGTTTTTTTGAATCTCTTTCCAGGGGAGATCGGTGTATTCTCTCAATTTCTATTTTGCTCTCTGCTTCTAGAATATCAGGGCAATTTTCCTGTAGGATTTGTTTAAAAATGAGGTCAAGCCTCTTTTCCTGATCATGCCTTTCAGGTATCCAAATAATTTTTATCTTTCCTGAATGTGTTTTCCAGATCAGTTATTTTTTCAACTAGATGTTTCACATTTTTCATTCTTTCGGTGTTGAAGTATTGTATCTTTACTTCTCATAAAGTCATCAGCTTCCTTTAGCTCCATTCTATATTTGAAGGATTTGTTTTCCTCAGAGAGCTTTCTTATCTCCTTTTCCATCTGGCCGATTCTGCTTTTTAATGCATTCTTCTCCTCAATAACTTTTTGAACTGTTTTATCCATTTGACCTAACCTGGTTTTTAAAAACATGTTATTTTCTTCAGCACTTTTTGGGATCTCCTTGAGTAAGCTGTTGACTTCTTTTTCATGTTTTTCCTGCATCTCTCTCATTTCTTTTCCCAGGTTTTCTTCTATCTCCCTCATTTGATTTTAAAAGTCTTTTTTGAGCTCTGTCATAGTCTGAACCCAATTTCTGTTTTTCTTGGAGTCTTTAGATGCAGGAGCTTGTGTTTCCTCATCTTCAGACTGAGTGTTTTGATCCTTCTTGGGATCATAGACAAAGAATTTCTCAGTGGTGTTCCTCTTTTTTCTCTGTTTACTCATTTCTCCAGCCTGTGCCTGCTTTGGGGGTGCTTCCTGAGCTTTTGAGTATTGGGACACCCGCTTTGGGAGGTTTTTTTGGGACACTCCACTGGAACCTTTATTCCTCCAAGGTCTTATGCTCTCTTGTCTGTGCTTTGATATGTAGAAGACCACAGGCATTCCCTTATGCCCTGGAGCAATAAGGAGAATCCTTGCTATCTTAGTATGGAAGGCCTGGATCTGAATGTGGACAAACAGCAGAATCCTGCCCCAGGGAGAGCAGAGAGATTTCTTCAATCTCCCCTGATCCCCTTACCATCTGTGGGCTGTGCTCTGGAGGTGCAGGCTGGTTTACCAAGATTCCTGCTGCAGGTTCTCATCTCAGTGCTGCTCTGAGGCCAGTGCTCTTCACTCCACACTCATTCTGGTGCAATAGAGTTCTCTCACCTCCCTTTCAAGCTATTCCCAGTGATCCCTGGGCTGAACTGAGCTGGGCTGGGCTGAGCTGTTGCTGGGGCTTTTGTCCCAACCCCCAGTCCTGGTGAAACATACCTTTCCTGTGGAGCTTCTAAGTTATCCTGGACTGGGAAATTGTATCACTCAGTCTTTCTGTGGGTTCTGCCCCTCTAAATTTTGGCTAGAGTCATAATTTGATGGCTTTTGGAGTTTTTTGGGGGGAAGGAGTTTCTGGGAAATGCTACCTTCATGCTGCCATCTTGGCTCTGCCCCCCAGAGGGAAACATTTATAATGAGGAAGGAGAGTTATCTGAAGAGAACAATGTTCCTATACAGCACATTTGCCAACCAATTTAGAGGTTTTTTTTTTAAAAAAGATACATGTAGGAAATGAAGGCAATACAACAGACCATGAATACCAAGCAGTGTAGTAACAAGAATGCAAAAAATGAAATTGAACTAATGCTAAGGAAAGGAAAAAAGTTGTTGTTTCATCAAACTGGGTGAAAGGGGAAGATCAAAGAAAAAATAGGGCCCCTGTTTCATAAGAATAGGACAGAGAGAAGGCAGATCTATCCAATCCTTCATCTTCACTTTTTTTTTCCATTTTTCCTACTAAAGTCAATGACTTTTCTCTGGAAAGGCAAGAATAAAAATGATTGATAGAGAGTTGATCTCCTGGATAAACAAGGAACTTATAAGAAAAGAGCTAGCTGCTCTGGTGAATTCAGGTATCCCAGACCAGATGAGTGCTAGGAACTTTTGGATCATTTAACCATTCAGTGTTTTAAAGATTCTAGAGGGTGGGAGAGGTACCACCAGATAGAGATGAGCAAATTTCCCAATTTTCAAAAAAGGGAAGAATTTAGAATCTATAAACTATAGATTCCTGAGCTTGCTTTCAATTCTGGGAAAGATTCTAGCTCAGATCAATAAAGAGATAATAAATGAACATCTAGAAAAAGAAAATGTGATTATGAAGAAAGGGCATGACTTCAGCCAAGAACAATTCATGGCAGATTAATGGTCTTTTCTTTTTTGACAAGGTTGGTAACTTTAAGAGGTTAGTGGAATACTGTATATACAGTTTAACTGGATTTCATCAAAGCATCGAAAAATAGTACCTTACACTACAGCTTGTGGGGAAAATAGAGGCTAGATGATAGAATTTGATGAACTTGGAACCAACTGAGTAGACAATTCAAATACTATTCAGTGACAACTTGGAAAGAAATCTCCTGTACATCTGGCCCAGGTCTTGTGCTATTTAACATTTTTATCAATGACTCAAATAAAAGTATCAGTGATGTTTATCCAATCTGCATATGACACAAAACTGACATAGACAGATGACATATACCGCAAAGTGGTCACTGACCAAATAATTTAGCTCCCTATACACACAAATATTCATAACACTTTTTTGATAGCAAAGAACTGCCCATCAATTAGGACATGGCTAAACAAACTGGTACATAATTTTAATGAAATACTACTGTGTTACATGTAAGATAAATATGATAACTGCTCTATGCAGTTTGGAAAAATTTAAACTTATGCAAAAAAGTAAAGTAATATGTATTACTGCAACAATGGAAATGGAAAAAATAGCAGTCACAAAATAACTGAAACAAAATATTGCAAAACTATACAGTCCAATCTTGATCACAAAGAAGATGCACCCCATTTCTCCCCATATTTTCAGAGGCAGTAATATATGAGTAGGGTGTGAAACATTAACTATTACAAGACTTCTTTTGTTTTAATTGGTTTTCTCTTTTTTCTTCTTCTTTGTTTTGAATAAATTCTTTATAATAAAGGACAATTCACTTGGAAGGGAAAGGAAAGGTATATTGTGGGGAAAGTAGGCAATATAAAAATAAAACAAATCAATAAAATATATTTTAAATAGTTTAAATAAAATTGCAATGCAATAGGCAGAAATATAGAGTCATATTTCAGTTTTAAAAAATCAGCTTCTGGGGCAGCTAGGTGGCCCTGAAGTCAAGAGTACCTGAGTTCAAATCCAACCTCACACACTTAAAAATTGCCTAGCTGTGTGACTGTGGACAAATCACTTAATCCCACTGCCTTCCAAAAATAAAAAAAAAAATCAGCTTCACAAATTGAAGGTGGGGAGGACCTATTTTTCAACAGATTCTAGTAAATGGCTGAGGTCAGGTTTGAATTTAAGTCTTCCTTCTTGTAGGCCTTGTAATCCATCTACTGTGCCATCTAGCTTCCCTAAAAAGTAGAATAGTACAATGGAAAAAAAAGGACTGGATTTGTAGTGAGGTTAAAAGTAGAATCCTAGCTATTTATTACCAGCTTGGCCTGAGGTAAATTCCTTTATTCCCAGGCCTCAGTTTCTTCAACTATAAAATGAGTCTGTTGAACTAGATGACTTCTCAATTCCCTCCAGCTCTAAATCTCTGACCCTATGTTTGATAATACAGGTCCAGCAATGCTACTCCCCTATCCACAAATATTCAGTAGTTCCATATTAACAGTATGATAAAAGACACATTTCTCAGCAATAGTCTTGAATAATCTAGCTCCCACCCCTTTTGAGAGTAACTTCATATTCTTTCCATTCATACATTCTGCCTTAGGTGAATTCAACATTCCATTCTCCAGGGTCTTGCAGTCTCTGAAAGACTGCCCCCTAATTGAATCAGTTCTTTTCTTTTCTCCACATTTTAGAATCTTTAGCTTCTTGGAAGGTCCAGCATAGGTGTCACCAATTATGGGAAGTTCCAGGATAATTTTTGCTCCATCCTTCAATCCTTCATTCTTTTTTTTTGTAACGCAAAGAGGGTTACATGGCTTGTCTAAGGCCACACAGCTAGGTGATTATTAAGTGTCTGAGATCGGATTTGAACCCAGGTACTCCTGACTCCAGGGCTGGTGTTTTATCCACTATGCCACCTAGCCGCCCCCCTCCATGCCTTGAAGAGACTAATGCCATCATGATGTTTCTTAACCTTCAAAGAAATTGAAGGCAGAACTGTATAAAATCAACCTCACTTTCTCTTCCTGAGTTATAGAAGTCCGGTGGCATGACAAAACCTCAAGATGACTGGCGATGACCTGGGATGCAGTGAATGCCCTTGATGTCTTCAATCTCTAACCAAGCTCTAAGAGCTCCACAGTACCTGCTTCAGCTCTTGGGGGTTTTTGTTTTGTTTTGTTTTGTTTTTCAGGTTTTGCAAGGCAATGGGGTTAAGTGGCTTGCCCAAAGCCACACAGCTAGGTAATTATTAAGTGTCTGAGACTGGATTTGAACTCAGGTACTCCTGACTCCAGGACCAGTGCTCTATGCACTTCACCACCTAGCCTCCCCACTTCAGCTGCATTTAAGGCCATGGGAACAATTTGTTCTCATCCATCCATTCTGCCAAAGAAAGTTTTTAAATGTTTAAGAAAGACATCCCTTTAACTCACCTGTCAGTTACTCTTAATCAGGGCTAGTCCATCTACCAAGATTGTTTCTTAGGTGAGAATTGGGTAAAGGGGGACACCAAAGGTGAATGAACAGTCCTGCAAAGGTTTTGGCAAGCCTTGAGATTAGAGATACTTGTTCCCCTTGAACTTAGTGATTTCACACCAATCATATATTCTTTTAAGATCAACATTCTTCCAGGGATACTTGAGTCTATATTATGGAACACCATAATCAAAGATGATAAAGATCATAAATAAACCAAAGCAAAATGGATAAAGGCATGGAAAGTATAAGGAAGTTTTCATATACCACCAACAAAAAAACATACAAAAGGTTGACCTGGAAACTCTCCAGGTCCCTTCTAGTTCTAAATCTGAGATCCTAGAATCCCAAATAACTTTAAGGACACCATTGGAGAAATGCATGACAAGAAAAGAAGGTGGTCTGGTGTTCAAGGACTGCTTCAGGCATTTACTACCTGCCTAACCCTAGACAGATCACTTCACCTCTCCAGGCCTCAGTTTCTTCATCTGCCAAATGGGAGAATTTGTCTCAGGGAATCTGAGTCTAGGATCTCTTCCATTTTTAAAGGTTGAATAAGTGAACTTGGATAGAGCATTGATTTCCTACGTTATTTTAATTGTGGCTTTTTTGGGGGGAGAAGGTAATTGAGGTTAAGTGACATGCCAAGGGTCACACAGATAGTTAGTGTCAAATATCTAAGGACAGATTTGAGCTCAGGTCCTTTCTCTGGTGCTATATCCACTACACTATCTAACTGTCCCTATTGATTTCCTAATATAACTAAGAGAGGAAGGTCTTTCACCACATTGAGTAGAATTTATGGGAGGATATAGACAGATTGAAAATACATGGGAGAGTTGTTTTCTGTGTTATTGAAGGGAATAACCATATCAACAAAAATAATACAACTTTTCAAGTATCTAAGCCATCTTACATAGGTTCCCAAAAAGATGGTTATACATTTATAAGAAGTCAGTCTTTTAGGCAGGGGAGTATCAGTCTATATACTATGCTCTATACTGTTTACCCACCTTTGGTACTACACTACTGTGTGATTTTGGGTTGAATCATTTAACTTTTCTGATTCTCAACTTCTTCATCTACAAAATGAATTCAAATAGATGGTGTTTGAGATTCCTTCCATCTCTAAATCTTTGATACTTGGCATGCAAATAGTGGAAAAGTCATTGGCTAACATATCAGAAAACCTACATTCAGAAACATATCAGAAAACCTACTCCAATGCCTGTTGACTGTATGATTTTGAGGATGAGTCATTTATACTTTCTCAGTTTCCTCATTTGTAAAATTGGACTGCAATGACCGCAAGATATTTTCCAGTTAGGAATTTTTTCCAGCTTTCCAGAGAAAATGTACTCTCAGCATACTTTTTTTAGGCAATGCAGTTAAAATGACTTGCCAAAGATCACACAGCTAGGTAAGTATTAAGCATCTGAAACCAGATTTGAAGTCAGGTCCTCCTGACTTCAGAGTCAGTGCTCTATCCACTGCACATCCATATCTGCCCCCCAGCATAGTTTTAAATGAACAGTTTCTTCATCATTTTCTTTAATCTAAACAAACAACAAAAAAAATCAAGCCCTGATCTGTAGCATTTGCTGATTTCACAAAATCAATGCTCCTGGTGAAAATTTAATAACCAGTTCTTGCATACTACTTCCAAATCAAAAACCAAATCTTGCTGTTTCAAGTCTGAGAGATTTGAATTCTCTCTATTGTAGAGCTTTTGTGTGCTCTACAAAGCCACAGATGATATTCCAATAGTATAGGCTTGACTGTATTACCCTCCAGACTAAAATATGTGTGTGTATGTATGTGTATAAAATCACCCATTGTTATCTTACCTTTCCCACCTTCTTTTATATGATTCCCCTTCCTGAACTCTTTAGTCTGACCCTACTAACCTCCTTGATTTTCCTCAAGCATGATAATCTTATCCCATGATTCCAAGCCTTAAATTGATTATTCTCCAGGCTTGAAGCGCTTTCGCCTCCTCAGTTTTATCTCTTGGAATTCCTTATTTTGGTCAAGATCTGGCTCAAGATCAATTTTTGACCATTCCCAGTTCGCAATTCATATAACCCTCTTCTCCAAGGTCATCTTTTACTTGTTTGCTGTGTGTTTTGTACACACTGATTTGTGTTTAGATAGATATATCCATAAATTTTCCCCACTGCATCCCTGGACGGGGAGGGCCATGACCAACTCTAGGGCAGGAGCTATGTCATATTTTGGTCCTTCAATCCATATATATTCATTGGGTACTTCCCATAAGACAATGGTAAGGATTTGCTGAGTAAATTGCTTGCAATTGAATTCCTAGTTGAAGTTCATCCAATTTGAGAGCTTTGAGATCATGTCATAGAAACAATAATCAGAGGAACTGTAGACATTCACTTGGAAAAGAAAAGATGTAGGAAAAACATGAAAGAAGTATTTCAATATCTGACTATCACCTGGAAAAGGGATTAGATTCCTTCAGCTTGGTGTCAAAGAGCAGAACTAGAGTAATGGATAGCAGTGGCAAAGAGGCCAATTTAGAAGATGCAATGAATGAATAAATAAGAAATGAATGGGGGAAAAACATATTTTAAGTGCTTTGTGTATACCAACCAGCCCCTGTGCTAAGAACTAGGGTACGTGAAAACAAGACAGTTTTCATTCTAATTACAAGGAACTTACTTCCTTGAAATTGGAGTTGTCCCAAAGTGGAGTAGGCAGCCTTGGTAGGCAAGGGCTTCCTCCTCAATGATGGCTGGATAGCCCCTTGTTAATGATGTAGAAGACAGCATTCTTGATAGATATAGGGAATATGTCCCTACATTGCCAGTGAGGGTTCTTTTTACCTTGAGATTCTATGATTCTGGAATAAATGTTCTTTATTAGAATGTGAATGGTGCATTAACTATCAATTAACTATTTACAATATTTACTGAAGCCTCAAAGACTTAAGATGAACCCTTAGATCATTAGATTTGCTTCACTGCTTGCATAATTCCTCTTCTTTAATCTGGAGTATTTTAGAGAACCACAGTGTAAATCATCTCCCTTTACTCTCATTTAGGAAACATAAGTTTTAATTATATACTATCAGAGAGAGCTGCAAAAGCAGACTTTTAAGGAATTGCCTTTCACCTTTCCAAAGAATGAATTACAAGCTTTGGTGCTTTCTTAATATCCTTCTGAAATGATTTTACTGAAGCAAATTCAGATTAAAAAGGCCTGCAAGAAATAAGATCTGATTATTGCCTAGAACTCTGTTGTTTATCCCACCTCTTTCCCCAACCTTCCCATCTCCTCCCCATCCAACCAGAAAGCCCTAATATTTGTTAACAATCAAGGTTTGACATGTTGTTGATGTAAAACACATTGTTGATGCATCACTCAATCAACATACATTTATTAAGTGACTACTTATGCTCTAGATACTGTATTAAGTGCTAGAACTACAAATACAAAGAATGAAAAAAAGTCCATCTTCAAAGAAGTTGGAAACAGTATGGCCATGCAGACAGTTGACCTTGGTGCACAATTCCTTTGGATGAAGGATAGGAAGAGGGAAGAGGGAGATGTCATTTATACAATGAAATTAAGAGTTGAAGAAGATGTCCTGAGACCATTTTTTCTACTAACTTTTCCTCTAGTCCTTAAGGTTTATATAGTACTTTGATTTTTCAAAAGCAAAGCTGCAGCATAAATCCCTCTCTGCATCTTTCAGATTTTTCACTTGTTGCCAGAGGCAAAGAAATTGTTCCTTCTCCCTTGCTGCAAAACCTGCAGAAACTGGGGTCAGGTATTTGCAAATGAAAACCAGTCTCCTTTCTTAGTTGATTGGAGCTGATTTAATCCAGCAGTTTTATACAAAAGGTAGAATAGTGGAGGGGAAAGAGTATTGGATTTGAACAAAAAAAAAAAAAAAGAAAAAATAGGGAAGGGTATTGGAACTAAAAAATAAAAGACTTGGGTTCAAATCTCACCTCATAAGGGCACTAAATGTGCCTTTATTTCTGGGTGTCTGTAAAATGAGGGGGCAAGATTAGAACATTGCCCATGTCCTGCATCACTCTAAATCTTATGATGATCTTCCAAATTTTGCTTCTCTCAGTTCCCTATTAGGAACCCTCCATTCTATTCAGATAAATGTCTTCATTATCCCTGAGACATCCTAATTCTCACCTATAAGAATTTCATCTCCTCTCTCCTCCACATTTCCAAATCTAACCTACCTTTAGGACCCAAATTTGAATTAGCTCAAATTCAACCTTAAGGTTGAAACTCAAATTCTTAAGCATTTCCCACTTCAAATCAATAGCTGCTTACCTATCTCTTAGACAAAGTACTGAACTAGTCATTCCACAAAGCTTGTGAAAGACATGATTTTGACAGTCATGGAGTTTAGCAGAGCATAACATCCACCCATCAAATGCAACTAACTAAAATATAAAGTAATTCTGAAAAGTGCCTTAGAGAACAGAGTGCTTTGTGAAAATTAGGGGAAGAGTTTCTTGCTGAATAGCAGAGAAGACTTCCCAAAAGAGCTGACATTTGAGCTGTTTCAAAGGATGGCTAAAAATTCAACAGGGAGATAAAGAAATAGAGTACAGAGAGACACTGATAGACACAGAGACATAGAGAGATTTACAGAGAGATAAAGACATACAAGGACACAGACATACAGACAGAGAAACAGAGAGAGACCTAGAGAGAATATACCAATTATAGGGGGAAATGGGAATAAATACTTGGAGATAGTTTTTTAAAAAGCAAATTAAATTCAATGAACAGAGAACAGAATCTGGAACTTAGAGTACATGAAGGGAAATAATATTCTATATGGCTGAAAAATAGAGTGGAGAGCTTTGGATTTCAAACAAAAGAGTTTGAACTTTCTAAAACAGACAATAGGAGTGAAAAAAAATTTGCAAAAAGTGACAAGCTCCCAAATCCTTTGACCCACCTGGCAATAATCATAACTCCTATTTATGTATCTCTTATACCCGAGTCTCTCATGTGACTCAGGGGACTCAGGGAGATGATTGGGGAATTTTTTTCTTAGCTTTTTTGTTTGTTCCCCCCAGAAAATATGTGAAGTTTACTATATGATATATACCACCTTCATTTCCCTACTGATTGAGTTTTTGACTCTCCAGATTTTACCACTTTGGTTCAACTCCTTTCTCACACTGGACTGTCCCTCCTTCATGCCAATTCCATTCTTCATTGGTAAGTTGCTTGTGGGGTTCCATTTAGGGGACAAGTCAGATTAGCCATGCTTCATTCCCCTACTGACTGTTTTTGATGCTCTCTCATATGTCATCATGCCCCTATTGGGTTGTCCCTCCTTGAATATGCCCCTGCATTTGGTTACCCCAATCATAATATAATTTTTTTGAGAGCAGAGATTGTCTTTCTTTTTCTTGGTATTTGTATCCTCAAGGAGTAGCAAGTGGCTGGCACCATAGTAAATACTTTAAAAAATTATTTCCTCCTGCCCATTTCATGTTGTCCCCAATTCTTTTGTGAGCAGAGGTTTCACAAAAGTCAAAGAAGAAAAATAGTTTTTTCATGACAAGGAAGACAAATAAAACTCTTCCTAGAACTCATAGAAAAGAAAGACGATTCCCAATGAGTAAACTTCCCCCCAGAAATCTGGACAGCCTCAGTCATTTAGAGTCATGGGATAGGTGGGGCTCTTAGCTTGTGCTGTCTCTTGGAATTGTTCAGCATGTGGCACCCCTGAAGTTTATTTGGCTTGATTGTCCCTTGTTGTTTATCATAAAGTCACAGGCTCATAGATCTAGCCCTAGAAGGGAGGAACCTCAGATATAATCTAGTCCAATCTTCTAATTTTAAACGAGGCTTTTCCAAGGTCAGACAGCACCCCTTGCCCTTGGGCCTCTCTCTCCCTCTATTTGGAAAGAGTGGAAGGTAGGCAGCAGAAAACTCTTCCCAAGTCCTCCATTTAAGAAGGGGTCCAGGGCAGCCCTCCCTTCATTTCCCTTTTACAATATTCTTCTGATGTCATCATGGTCCTGGGCTAGTGTTTCTATGTGATCTCATACATACCATTATTTCTCTCTCTTTGTTATATGTGTATGCTGTGACTTGCAGTGGAGAACCAGGCTCTTCTATCCCACATTATCAGGTTCTTCTAGAACTTTTTCCAAATGCACAGGACTGAAGCCAATCAGTCATCTCCTCCACTACATATAAATGATAAGTCCCTTAAAGACAGAGGGCTATGTTTTTTTTTCTTTTTGTATAACTCATAGCCCCAAAGATAGAAACAGAAAGTATATAATAAATAACAACTAAGCAATTGTTTTAGAGCATCACACATATAGTTTTGACTCTAACACTGACCTAATATAAAGATCATAGATCTAACCCTAGAAGAAATCTTACAGGCCATTTGGTCCATTTTGGGGGGAGAAAATTGAGGCCTAGGAAGATTAAATCAGTTACAAAGGTCACATCCTATATTAAAGGTAGATGTCAAGAAAGAACTCAGCTCCTTCCATTGCAAACTCAATGTTCTTAATACTACATCACCTAAAGTGAAATCCTGTCTGTTTGGTATAATTGGGGAGATTTTCTAAGGAAAATAGCTGGCCTGACATTCTGGTAGTTCTATAAAGAGACCAGCAGAATCTTTTCACTCTTACCTTTGGAGATGCCCTGTGTTGATTGGTTTTCCTTTGGGACTTGTCTGATTTACAACTGTCAAGGATCTGGATTACCTGCACGTATGATAGGAGTAAAACTGAAAAAGGAAAGAAAAATGAAATAATAGAAAATGCAACAGGCTAAAGTCTTGGGTCAGGACTCCTTATTGCTTGTTTGATTTAGCCCCTCAGGGACTCAGTTTCCAGCATGTATAAAAGGGTGAAATATCTTAGGATGATCTTTAAAGTCTCTTCCAATATATTTTGCATAACTATATATGTACAATTTATTTGCTTGCCTTTTTGATGGGGGGGAGCATTTGAAATTCAAAATCTGAAAAAAGAATGTTAAAATTGGTTTTTTACATACAATTGGGAAAAAATAAAATATTACATTAAAAAAGTCTTTTCCAGCACATGATCCCATTAACTCATTTGGGGAGTGGGCAACCTTCTATCACAGAAGACTAGGAGTCTGCTCAAGGCTAAGCAGCTTATTAGACCTCCCACTATAATTCACTCATCCCACCCCAGAGGTGTACTAGTAAATATTTAACAACCAGTTCTTGTGGGGGGTGGAGTGGAGGGAGGAAATCCATTACACACTTTATGTATAATCTGTATTAACACTTTACCTCACTTTCTTCTGTCAAGGAAAACAATGAAACAACAAACAGAGCCCTGATTTATAGCATTTAACTTTTACAGCACAAATGCTCACACTGAAAATTTAACAATGGACTCTCTCCATCCCACTCATCCACCTCCCCACCCCCCATGCCCATCTCAGTTCAAAGGCATAGTTATAGACTTTGGGGCTATTTGAAAGACGTTACATTTATTTTCTCAAGGAAATATCATGAATGGTATCACTATCCTTCAAAGTTATAATGGAAATATCAATAACTCTTGACTCACATGCTGGAAGTCTGACCACCTATAAACCATAACTACTTTTTGTTAGGTTTATTTTTGGCAAGGCAATGGGGTTAAGTGGCTTGCCCAAGGCCACACAGTGTCTGAAGCTGGATTTGAACTCCAGGGCCGGTGTGTTCCATCCACTGCACCACCTAGCTGCCCCTATATACCATAACTATTAAAAAACATTGAAGATTATCTAACCTTTATACATATGAAAACCGAGGCTTAGAGAGACCCAATTATTTGTCCAAAGTCAAACTGGCAAAACAGAAGAGGAAACAATGAGATTCATTCCTCTCTGCCACCTTTCTTTACACACTCTAAGCACAGGAAGCCTCTGTTCTGCCGTCATTTGTTGTTTTTCTCAGCTTCCCTGAGATTGTGCTGCCAACTTGAGTCTTCACTCTTGGTCTGGCTCCCTGTGTTGTTCTGCTCCAGTGTATTAATTCTCACAGCTGCTATCTTCTTTGGAATGGCAATTCTTCCATCTAACTCTTTAGGATTTGATCCCTCCCTATATTGCCATTTCTGCCATCACTGGGACCCAGCTTCTTCTACTAAGCAAAGAATAGTTTGCTCTTATGAACAGCTAACCTTGGACAGTGGGAAGAGGGAAGAGAATAGAGGAAAGGTTGTTATTCTTTGGTCCAAACACCCAGTTTTGTTAACAGTTTCTCACACTTCACACTTAGTTCTCAGTCACAGATTATTGATCAGTATTTTTATCTCAATGTTGAGCAAATATTCTGTATGGGTAAGAACAACCATGGGAATGAATGGCGAACCCTGCCGATGAGCTGGAGGAAGATGAAAGGAGAGTCTTCTCGTTAAACATACCTGCTTTGTTCATTGTCCTCAACTGAAGAAGGAGAAAAAAACTAATAAGCTTCCATGTTGATACAGTTATGCAAACATAAACACAATTAGACTTCCTTTATGCTAAAATGAGCAGCATCCTAATGAGAACAGCTGAATACATTATCCCTGGGGTATTTGTGGGTATCAAGAGCCTTATATTAGAAATCATTTTTCTTTCTTTTTTTTTCCTTTGCCAATACCCAAGAGAACATTTTTCTTTAAGCAGCAGGATGCTACAAGAAATCTAAAAAATTAATAACACCACTGTCGAGTTTTCCCCTTCCTTCTGTTGCATGGAGTTGATTCATCCCTTTTGGTTTCACATGAGGTGGCAGCACCATTCCTATTTGGGATTGTTGTTTTCGCACACACATACTCCCTCAGAAAATATTGCTGAAACGCTTTGGTGCCAAATGTACAAATAGAGAAGGGCCCCCAGTGAGTAAGAATTAACACCACGCAGCATTGCTGGGACCATATGAAGCTTGTTAATTCTTCTGCAGTTTGGGTGAGAATTTTGTATTGACATTTATAAAGTGCTTTTTCTATATTCTACCTCGCCTACACTCAGAAACTATGAATCATGCACCAAGCTAGAGTAGAGAGTGTAGAGATAAATAAGGTAGATGCTGTGTTCTTAGTGGCTACTTAAATATATGTCTTCTTTATTGATAAGACTCTCTTGCACTCTCATGGACTGTGATAAACTAGGGAGGAACAGTGATACTTACAGGGCTGAATGATCACTGACAAGTCATATTATTCCTTATAGCCATAACTTCCACATTTACAAAATTATAGTAATTATTATACTTACACTAAATACGTAATAGAGTTATTTGGCAGAAGGGAATTTGATTACCTTAAACACCATAAATATTGTTCTTCTTCTTATAATTATTGTCATCATCATCATCATTATTTGGACTGGACCCATAATTTTATTGGATAGGAGTTGCTTAGTTAAAGAACTCTTTCAATGGAAATCAGCACCATCTTTGAAACTTGTAGTACTAGAGAATGACTTGGGGGACATGAGAAGAGGTGTCTCTCCCAATCACACAAGAATACTTTTCAGAGTCAAGACTAAAATCATCCTGACTCTGAGGCAGGTTTTCTCTACACTGTACCACATTTGTTGAGGCTATTATTTCTTTGGTAAAGTCCTCTTCCTATGACTTATTGGAAAGTAATCCTTCTCAAAGCCTATGAGATGAGAGAGGAAGAACTTTACAGTTTACCAAATGAGCAAGGATGATAGATCAAAGTACCAACTATTCAGAGAGTGTTCTAGGCAGCAGAGAAAAAAATGAATTTGGCATCAGAGGACCTGCCTAGCTTTGAATTCCAGATTTGATCCTTAATAACTTTGGGTCCTTGACCAAGTTCCAACTTCCTTGGGTTCACTCATCTATAAAATGAAGGGATTGGATTAGATACTCTGAGTTCCTAACCATGTATAAATGTAGGATCCTTTGATCTTTTGATGTCTAAGATCCCTTGGAGCTCAAAATTCATGATACTAGAATCAGATTTTTCAATCATAGTAGTTCTCAAAATTTTTGGCACCCCTTTAGTGGTATGAGTTAGCAGTCTGCTGTAGTGGAGGCTACATTCACATTGATCAAATTTTAGGACCTTTAAGTATTATTCTTTATTATGAAATCTTTATATTCTTAATTATAACTTTATAATCTTTATTATATTCTATATAAAACTTTATATTCTTTGTTACAACTTCATCATAACCTAGGGCTTCTGAAAAAGGACGTCCCTCTTTTTTTGACTCTCCTACATAATCTCCTCATTTTTAAAAATACATTCCTAAACATATATGTAAAATTCAATCAGTGAAGGAGACTGCATTCCTGTCCCTCATGTCCAGGAAAGGATATACCTGGAGGGGAATCCATTAAAGTTTCCTTCAACAAACCCTCTTTATGTATTTATAGGGGAGAAAAATAAAGGGAAGGGAGAAGAAAAACAATAGTGGTGAATTGGGGGTAATCATATGAGGTTAAAAAGAGAAAGGGTTTGGGATTGGGGGGGCAATTTTTTTCTCCCTCGCCTTGCACCAGGGAGATGACAAAGTTTGGAAAACTCCATAGAGACTCATAGATCTGGCCTAAGAAACTAACAGACTGTAAGTTAGATAACTATCATGAGCATTAACAATAACAAATTCTTGGGGTGGCTAGTGGATAGAGCACCGGCCCTGAAGTCAGGAATGCCTGAGTTCAAATCCGACCTCAGACACTTAATAATTAACTAGCTGTGAGGCCTTGGGCAAACCATTTAACCCCACTGCCTTGCAAAAACCTTAAAAAAAGAACAAATTCTTGCCCTCACTGGCAAGATATTGAATAGAGAGAGAAATACCATGATCATTTCTCCTTTTCTAAATAACAGGGAAAGTTGCTGACTTTGGTAGTAAGACCTTAGTCAGACAATGTCTCAAACTTGAAATTTTAAGTTGTTCTGGTAATTCAGGATCATTTTGGGGACTAAGAGTTAATCAAGAATTTCTGTTTTCTTTCTCTTTTTAAATAATATATTATCCTATAATATTGTGAACTGAACTTCAGGCAATGGACTTTGGTATACTTAGAGGACCACTGTTCCAGATTTAATGAGTGAATCTATGAGCCAAGAGAATTGAAAAGATTGAGTCTCTGACCCAAGAGTTACAAGGAGTATCTAGTTTAAACTAGAAAGGCTGAGATCAGATTGCTGACAGCCTTGAATGACAGTTCAAGATTTTGACCTTTATTCCAAAGACAAAGAGGTGCTCTGAGACCTATGCTTTGGAAAATCCATTTGAAAGCAATGTATACATATATATATATATATATATATATATAATAAATTAGATTAGGCAGCAGAGAGACTAGTTAAGAGAACATTTCAATAGTTCAGGCAGGTATTAATGACAACCTGATATAGAGTGATGGAGATGGGAATAAAGAACAAAGGATAGCAGAAAAAGATAGTGGGAGGTAGAATGAAGAGGACTTGGCAGCAGATTAGAAAGGATGAGATAAAAAGGGAAACAGATGCATTAAAGAATGTAAGCATCTGGAATAGAAATTCTTAGCCTATGGAGGTTCATGAATTTGCATGGGAGTATTTTTATTTCCATCAACCTATTACTGAAATCTAGCAATTCTTTCAATCATTCAAAAACATAATTCTGAGAAAAGGTCTTCACCAGACTGCTCAAAAGGCCCATTCTTAGTACTTAGCTTCATCTTTTATATGGGTACTGAATACAATGTAATGGATTTAAAACACGAATTCTCAGGTTTTGAGATTGGGTTTCTGAAAGAGCAGGGGAACCATAAACAGGAAGAAGAAACTCAGGAGGAAGAATGGAGGTGGAGGTGGGGTAGAAATGATTTCAGTATTGGAACATGTTGAGTGTGATATGGCCACAGAAAGATTGATGGGCCCTTTAGTTTGATTCCTTTAAATTTCTCTAAGGTCAATTTTTATCTCTGGCCAAATAATTTAAGTGAATCTTTGGGCAGAAATGCAGGCTTGGCTTTTAGCCAGTGTTCATGAAGCAGCTATAAGACAAAGTTAGATTATATTTTATGAGCTCATTGGTTAGTTTCTGGTTTGAAATTTCTGGCAGACAGTCACAAACTATGTTTTTAGTTCCTACATCCCCACTCCTAAATCATCAAATGGCATCCCCTTTTTACTACAAGGAATAGAATCAGAAAATTTCCAGCTAGAAAGAAACTTTGCAGACTTAACAGAGTTCACCTACTCCATGGAATATTCTCTAAAGGAAGAGAGACAATGGTACTGACACATTTCAAAGCTGAACAAGTAGAAGACACAAGCATTCTATATACTTAAGTGCATCCATGATCTCATCAACCTCCACTGTATACTTCCATTGCTATTTTCCACAATCAAGGGATAGAATCAAGGGATGGAATAATGGAAATGGCATAGGACTTGGTTTTAGAGAGTCCAGGGTTCAAATCCTGCCTTAGATAGTTATTAGTTGATTAACCCTCAGCAAGCCACTTAAGTCTGTGTGTTTCCTCTTTAGTAAAATGGTAGCTATATTATCAAATTCTAGATCTATGATTTTTTTAGTGATTCATCCATGCTTTCTCATCCTCATCCTCATGCTTGTCTTCATTCTTCTAAAAATTATCTACAAATGTTGTACCTCATATTCCCAGTGGACTTCCTCTAGGCCAGGACCCCTCTAGTAATAAGTCCAGTGAAGCCTATGGCCCCTCTATTAGAATCACACTTTTGAGTGCATAAAACAAAATATATAATACTACAAAAGAAACCAATTGCATTAAAATACTATTACCAAAATATTTAAAAAAACAATTTCCTGAAATACAGTACAACTACTCTATCTTTTTATGTTGTATAGATATCAGGCAGCACTTGTCTATTATCTATAACTTTCCCCACATGACTTGTCCATTGGTTTTGGCTGTCATCTATTTCCTGAATGTTATACTAGTATTTATTTCTTAGGGGTGAGGTCATCAATGGAAATAAGCTCTTGGCTACTTATAAACATCATCTATATTGCCATTGCCCCTTTACTCTATCGAGATTGTGGTGTTACAAGACCTGCTGCCAAACAGCATCTTTGGGAAAACCAAAAATTAAAAAAGAGAATTTTCTGTGGAGGGGAACAGCTTGAGAGCACTAAAAAGCACAGAACAATCAAACTAATTTACAAATATTGAAAAATCCAGCATGGGGTGGCAAGGTTTAGTCTGGGGACAAAAACCAAAAACCAAAAAAACAAAAGTGAAGCTTTTCAGGCCTTATCTTTCTTTTCTTTCAGGTTTTTGCAAGGCAAATGGGGTTAAGTGGCTTGCCCAAGGCCACACAGCTAGGTAATTAGTAAGTGTCTGAGACCGGATTTGAACCCAGGTACTCGTGGCCGCCAGTGCTTTATCCACTACACCACCTAGCCGCCCCAAGCCTTATCTTTCTTGAGACAAAGGATATCTTCACTAGACAAACCCCCTTTACCTAACTGGAGTCCTCTCTTTTTTTCTAGAATTTACATGAGATCTTTCATTCTAAAAACTTTCATTTTCTGTGTAACCTTGATGATTTATATCTCCCTTTTTTGTAGCATCTAAGGGGTGAAGTCAATCAGGAAAACTCTATCTTTTATTCTACAGAATTGATTCCCATAGTACTTGGGAGAGGTAATGAGAACTTGGCGAGCTGGGGACGTTGGGTCTGCAAGGTGCAGTGCCTCCACCTAACACAGTCTGAAGATCACCCCACTCTAGTACCAGACCTTCTAGATCCTGATCAATAGTGGGATTCAGCCGATTCACAATGGTTCAGCAGAACCATTACCTAATTTTATGTTAAGGTCAGGGAACAGTTGATAAAATGGCACTTGTAATCAGGTTTCTCTCTAAGTTGGATGCCTGCACAACTGCTCAATGTGGAAATCACAAATTTACATTCCTTACTCTTTTTTAACATTAATCTGTGCAATAGCATTTTCTAGGCACCCGTAGTAAAGTTTATCCAATCCACAGGTGAAAAAATGTTCATAGAACTATGCTTGCAATATTTATTTATTCATTTCTTATACCTTTGATGAAATATTACATTTTAATTCCTTCATTTTTGTTGCTTCAGTAAACATATAATGTAAAGAGAAAAAGTGCCAAACACAGGGTGACAAACTGTCTTTTGTTTCTGCTTTGTTACACCCCAAATTCCCCCCAGATATTATGAGTGTGTTGGTGTTCCCTGAAGGGTGAAACCAGTAGGAAACTGGGACACAATCAATAAAAATATAGAATTCAAGGGAGCCGGGGAAAAAAGAGTAAGAATAGGTAGAATGAGTTTTGCTTCTGCAGATGTTCCAACATTGGCTGCTGGGGCCATATGGCTACTTTCACTCTATAAGGATATATTTCCTTTCTGTGAGTAATATAATCTAGTTTTGTGTACCTCTTTTATTATTCTTATTATTCTTATTTGAGTATTAAAAGAATAAATATTAAACTGTCTATATATCTTTTTTTAATACTTAAACCAGTCAGCTGTTAATTTAAGTGATTTCCACCACTGATCCTGACCCCTGGTGGAATCCAGTGGTATCCTCATCTCGTTGGTAATGGTGTTAAGAATGCAATCAACCTTTCCTCCTCTTTTCTTACTCCTCATCACACCCTTGAGTACCTACCTCTATGGAAGCCACAAATAACAACAACAGGGTGAAATTAGGAAGGAAAAAGTATAAAGTTTTTGGTTTTATATATACAAAGAAGGTAACGATAGCAAGAAAATCCTTATTCACACAAAAATATTCATAGCAGCATCACTTGTAAGAGTAAAATGTTGGAAACATACAATGTGCCTATCAATTTGGAAATGCTTCAGCAAATTGTGATATATGAATGTAATAGAATATTATTGTGCTAGGAAGAATGACGGGTACATCAAATTATTGAAGTATGGAATAACAAACATTAAGAATTCAACGAAGTATAAAATGCTTTATATTCAAAGCAAAAGAAATCAGGACCAAAAACCAATATGTCTAGAGATTGACATTCTGAAAATGAAAACAAAATTAATTCATCAACTTCCCCCAATCCCAAACCTATCCCCATACCTCAAGTCAAATATAGTAGATAAACTGGCATTAATTGGTTAAAGTTAAAATATACACTTTTCCTTACATTTAAAAAAATCCATTAACAATTTGTTGTACATTTTCAGCAATGTCCAACTTTTTGTGACCCTTTTTGAGGATTATATTGACAAAGATTTGTTGTTGTTCAGTCATTTCAATACAAAACTAACTCTTTGTAACCCTAGACCATTAAGGTCTAGAGGCCCTAGAGTAGTTTGCCATTCCCTTCTCCAATTCATTTTGCAGATGAGGAACTGAGGCAAGCAGAGTCCAGGGTTACAAAGCAAGTTAGTGTCTGAGGTCAAATTTGAAACCTGGAAGATGAGGTTTTTTTCTATCTGCTGTACCACCCTGCAGCCCCATATTACTAAGAATAATATCTCTTTTATGTTGATTTGTTTAATTGATTGAGGAGATGATTTTATGGGTACTTTCATTTGTACTTGTTTGGATTTGCCAAAACAAAATTTATCAATAAAAAGAAAGTGTTACACTGGTGCCCTAATACAATCCTGCACTCTTTCTTCCTATTTTAAAATTCTGGACCCAACATATTACCTATCTTCAATGACTATTAAAGGGACAAATAGATGAGTGAATGTAATGATAATTTCATTGCACATAAAGCCTGGACAGCTATCATCCTTCATTCTCTGTTTCTTCTACTAGATGATTAGCTTGAACTATTCAACTAATCATGGATCTCAAGGAGGAGTTTCTGTCAAGTTCTGTAGCTGGAAGCAATCCCCCAAATGTTATCCATAAGAAAGAGGATCAAGAATATCTTAAAACCTAAAAAGGGCAGCTAGGTGGCACAGTGGATAGAGCACTGGCCCTGGAGTTAGGAGGACCTGAGTTCAAATTTGACTGCAGACACTTAATAATTACCTAGCTGTGACCTTGAGCAAGTCACTTAACCTCATTGCCTTGCCAAAAAAAAACCCTAAAACGAATCTCATTTTTATGTGAACCCTGCCTACAGGGATATCCTTCAGGATGATGAAGATGAACATATTTGATGAGCCTATGAATCACAGTTTATGCCTCACTTGACAACCAGAAGTCATTGAGTAGAGTTATCTCTAAATTGTATATATCAACAAACATGCATATATTATGTATCAACATACATATATGTCAACATGCAATCAAAAGTCATTGAGCAGAATTATCCTGACACTGTATTAATCAACTTATATTTGTATGTCAACATGCACATGTATGTGTATCCCAACATGCAAGTGCATATCAACAATCAAAAGCCATTGGGCATTTGTCTCTACATTGCATATGTTAACATGCATGTGTATATCAACATGAGTATATATATGTATCACAATCAAAATTCATTGAGCAGGGTTATCTCTACGTCTATATCTGTATATATCAGCATATATGTTCTTAACATGTGTTTAAGACACTTATTAGAGGAGAGATATTAAGATTTAATTCAATTCTCTAGATGCCTTTCTGATCTAAGAATTAATGATTCAGAGAGTTGTGGTACATAAAAGTAATTAACCTGAGGAAATGATAGATATAATGAATAATAAAAATATCAGAAGACATATTAACTGATATAAAGGAGAAAAGGCAGAGACAGAAAACTGTATATGTAATAATTACAATAACACATGTTGATAGAATAGAATAACAACAAAATAACTGAAACTAAATGTTATAAAATTATAATGACCAAGCATAAGGAGGAACTGGGGAAAGAACTCTCTTCTTTGCAGAAGAAGGGAAATATGGTACAGTATAGAAAATGTCAGACTCTTCCAAATTGTTAGATTTTGCTTAGTTTTTTCTTTTTCTCTTTTTTTTTAGGTTTTTTTTTTTTGCAAGGCAAATGGGGGTTAAGTGGCTTGCCCAAGGCCACACAGCTAGGTAATTTTTAAGTGTCTGAGACCGGATTTGAACCCAGTACTCCTGACTCCAAGGCTGGTGCTTTATCCACTACGCCACCTAGATGCCCCCATTTTTTCTTTTTTTCTCAATCTTAGGTGCAAAGGTTAGCTTTCCTTAAGAATGAGATGGGGTTTATTGAGAAATTTAGATGATATAAAAATGAAAGGTAGTAATAAAATTTTGCTCATTCTACTGAATCAAAAATGCTGTTGTGGGGAGGCAGCAAAGGGGTGACAAATCAACAGAAAAATAACTTTCACTTTTCAGTCAATTATATAAATGTAAAGTTATTTCCATGATAGAAAATTTGTGGGAATGCATGCCTCTGTTTCCTCTTTTTGTCTTCATCAAGGGCACCATCAATACTTGTGTAGATCATTCTCACAAAGATTTTATAAAGATGAAAAAATGGACATGTGGGTCAATACTTATTGATATTCCCATTATAACCTTTGTAGAATAGTAATACCATCCATAATATCTCCTCTTCTCTTATTATATTCCTCTGAGAGGACTTGTAAAATGATTTATAAATACTTTTGGAAATCTATCACCTCCAGTATGAGACTTATTCTGTTTTATGATGTATTGTAGCTGTAATTCCCAACTTTATCTTCTTAAGTGTCCTTTCTGCTTCCTCACAAAACATGTCAAGGACTGAGATGGCAAAGCACAAATGTGGGAATTCCATTGCATTAATGATGAAAATAGCATTCTAATGTGAACAAATTGGATCAGTGTTCTGTCTCATTGTTGTCCTTCTGTCATTTTCATTGATGAAAGTTCTTGGGGTGATGTGACTCACTTGGGTCTCATGCCAAGCTTTCTGGAGACTTGTTTTTGTCTCTTTCCAAACATACTTTTTATTATTTAATGAGATGGCACTGGTTATAATTTTCTGCCATCCTCCTTCTCTATGGTATTAAATAAATAAAATTGTGTTATAAAAATGTTTCCCTTACCTACCATAGCAATGACTGATATTTACATTGATATCTTAAAGTTTCCCAAAACACTTTATCTATATATTTCATTTGCCATGTGGCCAAGAAAAAATAACTTTGTCTAGATTAGAGTAAATAAGAATCTCACAACTTGTATAGACTGGATTTGAAATCCTGAGTTTGAAAGCTGACTGTGTCATGATCTTGGATGTGGTAGGAGCAGCATCTGATGTTTTGTAAAGTGGGTTATCTCTTTAAAGAAATATGGAGGCTGCTTGGTTTCCTGGTCTCTTGAGTTAAGAATGCAAGTCTTTGGGGATTCATGTCAGAGGTTTTAATTTAATTCCCACTGCTCTGTAGGACATCTTTCTGACCTAGCATTACCAATTGGCAGAGTGAATTCAAATGCAGGGCAGGGAGTGCCATTTTATTTGGATTAATTTTATTGTTTAAAATCTTATTATTAGGAAAATTGTTTCTAGGGGTTTTCATGGGTTACAAATGTTTCTACATTCTAACCACAAATATCAGTCATAAGAGTTAGATCTGGACCAGAATATTGAGCAAGTCATGAATCCCATACCTGGGCCTCAGTTTCCTAATCTACAAAATTAAATAATTTAAATAAAAGAATTCTAAGATCTCTTTCAGTTATAAATATATGATTTTATGGGTCTCATGACAATGTCATGTCTACAAATATGAGTAGTATTTTTATCTTTATTCTTTCTCTTAATTCTCTATTGATTTTAACCTCTAGTCTAACTAGTCAATAGTCTAATTGCACTCAGATAATTGATCTTGACATAACAACCAACTCAGTCTCCAGTTAGTTTTTATCTGATAAGATGCAATCACTTTCATTGTTCATGCTCTTATTCAGTGTTCATTGTGTCCATAGCCTTCTGACACTCTTTTGGAAGAAGGTATTTACAGTATAGAGAGACCATACTTCAGCAATTTGCAAGTCTACAAACTTTTTCAATTCTCACACTTAAATCATATTCTAACATATTTCTCATTATCATGACCTGTGTCTATATTCAAATTAAAGTAACCAAGTATCATGATATGTATTGGTTTGGATTAGAATAGGAATTTTTAACCTTCTTTTGCCTCATTGGCCCCTTTGGCAAACTGGGAAACCATAAGGACCTCTTCTCAAGATAACATTTTTTTTAAATAATGCTAAAATTCAATTAGAAATAAATGAAATGGAAATATTTTTCTCCATACAAGTTTAAGATACCCCTGAAATCTATCTACAGGATAAGGTTAACCAGGATAAGGTTAAGAATTCCTGGCTTAAAAGATTTTATTGTGTTCTTTGTTGAGAAGATCTTTGTTGAGTTATTCATCTGCTTTGGCAGTGTAATTCTCTTCATGGTGGTGTCTTAATTAATCAATTAATCAATAAACATTTATTAAGCACCTACAATATGTTAAATACTCTGCTACATACTGGGGATACAAAAAGAAGAAAAAAGTCAATCCTTGTTCTCAAGATCCAATTTGGGGTTTATTGGAAGAGATGTTAAATGACTTGAAATTTCCTTTTCCAACTCATCTTACAGATTAGGATACTGAGACAAATGGTTAAATGACTTGTCCAGGGTCACATAACTAGCAAGTATGTGAAACATGATTTGAACTCTGATCTTCTTAACTCCAGGTCCAGCAATTTAATAGCATTGAAGAAATCAATTTCTAATTCAGTGAACCTTAGAACCCTAAGACACAGAATTGAAGAGGGTATAGTCAACTGAATAGTTGGAGTTCTGAACATAGCAACACATGGGCATTCAGATTCCATCAGTGCATGATTGCCCTCACCCTAAAACCTACCAAAGTTCTCTCCAAGGTCTTAGTCTGCTTTTGCCTAAAGTTCTGTCTACTGTACACTAAGAAGCCCTGAGCTTGGACAGTGGTTCTATTTTTAAACTTCCCATTGTGATTTTGACTACTTCTGATATTAGTCATCTTTCCTATCCATACTTTATTTAATTAAAGATTTTATTTATTTTGAGTTTTGCAATTTTTCCCCTGGTATTACTTCCCTCCCCCACCCCTCCTATCCATACTTTAACTGAAATTTTCTTCCCTTTGATCCCTGCTGCTTGACTCATGTCTTGTATGATTTTTGCCTAATAGCCCACATTTACATTGTACGTTATAGTTAAGAAAGTACTTTCCTACCTTGAGAAAGGGTTCAAATAGGTAATAATATCCCTTTTGGCAGATAAGAAAAATGAGAAAGAATTATAAAGAAACTTGCTCAGATTCACAAAACTAGAAAAATAGTGGGATTGTAAATCAATTCAGTTCTAAACCTCAAAGTTTCTTCAGTTTTTAAGATTTAAGTTCTTGTTACAGTCTGGCAGTTAGACCAATGAGAAAAAGAGAATATAGTTTGCAAATTGGATAACATAGTGAGGATCTGAAATTATCTCAATAAGCTAGAACTAAGGACTAAATTAAATAAGATGAAATGTAACAGGAATAAGTAGAGGCAGGAGATCATATATTTAGAGATGAAAATGACCATAGATGTCCCCTAGTTCCATTCCCTTATATCATCAATGAGAAACTAAGACCAGGAAAGTTTAATGACTTACCCAAGATCCCAGAGGTAATTAGAAGCAGAACAGGATTAGAAGTCAGGCCATCTGATTCCAAATCCAGTACTCTCTCTCCTTCCATTATGCTGTACTTCCTTAAAGGACAAACTTAAATTGGATTTGTAGATCTAGAGCTAGAGGTCATCTACTCCAACCCTCTCAGTTTACAAATAAGGAAACTGGGGACCATGAAGGTTTTGTGATTTGTCCAAGGTTACACAAATAGAACCAGATATGATATTTAAACCGACACTAAAGAGTCAGTGGTTTTTTCCCCAAGGTACAAATGATCTATACTTTAATTTTAAAAGTTTACTGCATAAAACAGGATTTATTCATCCATTGAATATTTATTAAGTACACATTATTTACCAGTTCATATGTTAGACATTAAATACATAAATATCAAAAAAAAAAGAATCAAATGGGACTTCCAGGGAGGAGCCAAGAAGGAGCCAAGATGGCAGCATGAAGCTAGCTTGGTCCTTGAGCTTTTCCCTACACAAAATTAAATGAAGCCTCTACATAGATATTAAAGTTACATATCTCACCAAAAAAAAAGGTAGAAATAAGTTTTCAACTGTAGACATTATGGAGGATCTTCAGTGAAAGTCTGTCTCTTATGGGGATGGGGGAAGGGGAAGTAAAGACCAGCTAGGCAGGAGAGTGGGAAAACCAGCAGGAGGGTTTTAGAAACAGTGCAGTTCAGATCCCAGTAGCTAGATAGCAAGCCAAGAGGGACAGTTCCATTCTCAGACCACATCTGAACTCTGGGAACACTGGGTCAAAAGAGAGGACTCGATTGGGAACAAACCCCTGCATAGACAGAATCTGAACATAAAGGAGGAAACAAACCTGTGCATGGCCAACACTTGCGCTGCATAGGCAACATCTTGGCAAGCAATAAGCCAGGAATCAGACTCTAGCCCTTGAACAAAAAACTCAGGACTATACTCTCTATACCCCAGGAACAGGCTCAACAACGAACAAAAAAATGCTAAAAGAGTGCTAACCATAAAAAAATTACTATGCAGATAGAGATGCCATCTCAGAAGAAAGTAATGACAAATTACCTACATGGGAAATCTCAAAGGAGTCTATGAATTGAACTCAAATCCAAAACCTCATAGAAGAGCTTAAAAAAGAAATTAAAAAACCAAAAAAGAGAAGATGAAAAATGGAAAACAGAAATAAAAGCCATGAAGGAAAATTATAAATGACTTACCAAAGAAAACAACTTCTTTAAAAGTAAAAATACCCAGGGCAGCTAGGTGGATGGAGCACGGGCCCTGGACTCAGGATGACCTGAGTTCAAATCTGACCTTAGACACTTAATAATTACCTAGTTGTGTGACCTTGAGCAGTCACTTAACCCCATTGCCTTGCAAAAAAAAAAAAGTAAAAATACCCAATTGGAAAAAGGATATAACTCTCCAAAAAATAAAATCAACCAACTAGAAAAGAAATGTAACTCATCTAAAACTCAAATCAACCAACTGGAAAGGGAAAGCAACTCAGCAAAAAGTCAAATTAACCAACAGGATAAGGAAACACAAAAGCTAAGTGAAGAAAATGAAACCCTCAAGATTAGAATTGGACACATAGAATTTAATGAATTTATGAGACATCATCAATTCCATCAAAAAAATCAAAAGGTTGAAAAAAATGAAGAAAACATAAAGTACCTTTTGGGAAAAGCAAGCAACCTGGAAAGTAGATCCAGGAGAGAAATTTACAAATTATCTATCTACCAAAAAAAAAAAGAATAGACTATAGTTGACAAATTGGATAACATAGTGAGGATCTGAAATTATCTCAATAAGCTAGAACCAAGGACTAAATTAAATAAGATGAAATGTAACAGGAATAAGTAGAGGCAGGAGATCATAGATTTAGAGATGAAAATGACCATAGATGGCAGCTAGGTGGCACAGTGGATAAAGTATCGGCCCTGGAGTCAGGAGTACCTGGGTTCAAATCTGGTCTCAAACACTTAATAATTACTTAGCTGTGTGGCCTTGGGCAAGCCACTTAACCCCATTTGTCTTCCAAAAACCTAAAAAAAAATGACCATAGATGTCCCCTAGTTCTATTCCTGGAAAATATCTTTCAGAAAGTTAAAACTGTCCCAATATATTAGATCAAGAAGATAAAATAGTCCTTGAAAGAATACACAGAATATCTCCAGAAATGTATCCTAAAATAAAAACTCCAAAAACTATCGTAGCCAAATTCCAGAATTCTCAAATAAAGGAGAAAATACTATAAGCAGTCAAAAGAGGCAATTTAAATACAAAAAAGCACAATCAGGATTACACAGGATTTATCAGCTTCAACATTAAAAGATCAGAAGGCCTAGAATACCATATTTTGGAGGGCAAGGGAACTTGAATTACAACCAAGAATTTACTACCCTGCAAAATTCAGCATATTCTGTTAGGGGAAAAGATGGATGTTCAATGAAATAGAAGACTTTCAAAATTTCCTGATAAAAAGACCAGAACTGAACAGAGAATTTGATCTTCAAATATAAGACTTAAAAGATGAATAAAAAGGTAGAGAGAAGAGAAAAAATGTTAGTCAAGAACATTAAATTGTATACAATCCTAAAAAGGAAGATAACATTTGTAACTCTTGATAACTGCTTTTCTCTAAGGATAGTTAAAGGGTTGAATACAGTTGAAGAGATTGTACTTAGAGGATATGACTTTGGTTCTTGTCCTTCTATTACGGAAGATCAAAATGATATCACTATGTTTCAGGCAAATTACAGTGCATCCAACTATGGTTGATCAAACTAATTTAAGCTCAGGATGCTCTACTATAGCTCATGCCCCAATAGTCCAGGAGAAAAGCTTTTACTCTAAATTTATGTGTCTCACATTTTCTTTGAACTAGTTTAATTCTGCCTTGTTCAGAGAGCTCAGCACTTTCTCTGATGGGGACATCCTGTGCTGGGTGATCCTGTGCTTGTCTCCCATACCCTATAATCAAACATAAAGTTCTGAAGAGAGACCTTTAGTTTTTCCCAGTACTTAGAGTACTTAGAGGCTCTATACTTAATTAAATCAAAAGTGATGTTGCTTTGCTAGATACTTGGAGGTTTGGAGTACCACAGGGGCAGTAGGTGGAAGTCTACTTAGAAGGGTTGGACATAAAGAAATTACGAAGTAATCTTAACTTAATCCATCCTTAATCCTTAGTTAACAAGGATTTAAGTACCATGGTTGGGGTGCTAAAGGGACAGTGGGAGAAAGAATCAAAGTGAAGTCACCCTTTCCTGGCCTCTACTCTTCAATATGTATTGTCTTTCCCTAATAGAATGTAAGTTCCTTTAGGGTAAAGCCTCTCTTATTAAAGGGTGCTAGTACTTAGCATGGTACTTGACATATGTTTAATAAACACCTTTGCATTTATTCATTCAAGAACAAATGGTTACAAATTAACTTGTATGGAATTTGTATCAGACTCTGTGGTCAATAAGATCCAACAATATGATATGTTAACAAAAAATGCTAGTAAAATCTTCAGCTACATATATCTAGAACACAGCGGGTGACATTCCCATTATCCTTTGCTCTGGATAAACCGCATATAGAATAATATATTGAATTGATTGCCATATTATAGTTAGGATTATGACAAACTGAAGTGCCTCCAGAGAAAAATGATCAGAATAGTAAAATGCCTAGACACCATAATGTATATAGATCATTTGAAGGACCTAGAAGTAGTTTGCCTGAAGAAGATTATGTTGGGCAAGATAACTCTTTGGGGCTGTTAGACTTGTTTGAGTTCCCAAAGTCAGAACTGGGACAGAATGATAAAAGGTTCAGTGAAGAAATTTTTGAAGTGTTAATATACAGGAGAAAGATTTAATTTGTTTTTTTCTTGGCCTCAAAGGGTGGACAAAGAAGTAATTAATTAGAAGAAATAATGAGGAGGCAGTTTGAGAATTGTTAGGAAAACATACTAGCCATCAGAGTTGTACTCAAGTGGAATATATATTACTGAAGGAAGTAGTGAGTTTTCATTCACTGTACGTCTTCCAGAAGAGATTAGATTGTTTTGTGGGATATTGTAATAAGAATTTCTTTTTAGATATAAGTTAGTCTGTGGGACGTCCTAATTCTGTGATTCTGAGGTCTAATTCTAATGCTAGGACCAAGGCCACCTAGTGTAGCCACCTTTCCTGAACAACATGTAGCTTTACTTCAACCATAGCCTCTATCTCCTCCTGTGCCAGAAACCTCCTGAACTGCTACCCTACAGCCTAGATCTGCTGACCAATGTCAGTTTTTCTTAAAATGAGGCAAGCTACATTGATAATTTATAATTTGTTGGTTGCCTTCCAACTCTATTGTTTAGGAATATTTATTCCTACAGTCATTCTGGCAGTAGATCAGATATTTCATAACTGACAGCTAACTACTACAACCTTACAATGGAGAGAAGCCTTGGATTGGAGAAACCTCCCAGGTTGAAGGTAGGGAAAGGAGTAAATAACTTTTCCTACCATAAGACACCAGGACCTCCCCCCCACTGGATTCTACATCCAACAAGCAACATATCATCAAGTATTATAATACTCATTGAATGTGACTCATATTTAAAAGAGTATCATATCAGATAATTACCATGTTTAAACCCCAGAATAATAATAATAGCCATCATTTTTACAGTGTTCTGAGGTTTTCTAATCACTTTACAAAATTCTCTCATTTTATCCCCATCATATCAATCCTATTTTCTCTACTTTCCAGATCAGGAAAATGAATCAGAGAAAGGTTGTGACTTGTTAGAGTGACAGAGCAAGTAAGTACCTGAAATTGGATTTGATCTCATATCTTCCAGATTCTAGGTGTAGCGCCCTATCAGTAGTTCAAAGGAAATGTGAGATGCACAAACTTAAAAACATCTCTACTCTAAATGTTCATATGGATTACTTTGTCCGATCTGTGGTACGGCCTTCTGAGTTCATATTGATCTTATCAGTCACAAGGAACACACTGTACCTTGAACCCCAACATAATGATGCCATTTTGATCCTTTTCAAGAAGGAAGGACAACAATCAACCTAATATTCTATCTATTGCATCAATACTGGGAAGAAAATCATAGGAATAGATTGATCAAAGGAGACACTTCCTGGACAGTTAGAACCATCTAAAAATGAAGAGTCATTTTGAGGGGACCACTCATCAGGGAGGTTGTAAATATTCTTATTGACTGGGGGGGGGAGGGAGATAAAGTGTGAGATGGCCTATTAAGTCTTAGACTCTATGGTGCTGACTTCAGCTCCTCCATTTTTCTGAGGAATTAATGCAAAGTGTTGCTACATGTAAATCATGATCATAATTATTATTTGCATGATTTCAAGGACTGATATATTGACAAAGAAACATCAAATAAATTTTGTGGAAACAGAAAGGTTTGTGACAACAATACAGGTCATTGTTCATTGTTTTTGTTGTTCAGTCATTTTTCAGTCATAATTGATTCTCTGTGACCTTATATGGGGTTTTCTTAGCAAAGAGACTGAAATGGTTTGCTATTGTGTTCTCCAACTTGTTTTACAGAAGAGGAAACTGAGGCAAAAATAGTTAAGTGACCTGTCCAGAGCTACATAACTAGAAAATGTCTGAAACCAGATTTGAACTCAGGAAGAATCTTCCTGAGTTCAGGCCCAAGAAATTTATCCATCACAAACTATAAAAAGGATTATCCTTAAAGAGACTGGATTTAGTCATCAATGTAGATCATGTAGGAAATAGCAAAACTGTGCAGCACATTACTGTAGGCTGTAAAATTTTAGCACCTACCAAATCCCTAGCAAGGTATGAATTCTTGGCTAGTCACATGCCTCAGAAATTTGCTGTTTCAAGGACTGATAAATGACAAATTCACATACTGCAAATAGAGTATCCAGATAACTCAACTAATAAACTGACAGATGACTGTGATGAATGGCCTGCTGCTGCCCTGTCAAAAGTGACACTATGCTTGACCACTACCCTGCCTACGCACTGAGAAGTTCCCTTGACACAAAACTTCTTGAGGCAGGTGCATTTAAACAAGGAATGCAAGGCTCTGCTTATCATCATTAGTTCAGCAAAGTCCATCTGATCTATATATACAAAGTTAACAAACTTTTAAAACAAATTTATTTATGGCAATGGGATTAAAGTGACTTGTTCAAAGTCACACAGCTAGGCAATTATTGTCTGGGGTCTAATTTGAACTCAGGTTCTCCTGACTCCAGGGCCAGTGCTCTATCCACTGCACCACCTGCCCCCCCCAAAGTTAACCAACTTTCCTAATCATAATGCTCTTGTAGTTGATAAATGAAATCACAATCTAGACCATTCACTGATTAACTACGGTTTTACTTTCACTCAGTCCCTGTGAATTTTCCCATTGACAAGTTATAAGATCAGAGACCCAGCATTCTGGGTTCTCATTTGGGATATACATCCCATTGAATGCCTGAGCCACTATTTGTTCATATGACCAGGAGACTGTAGAGCTAGAGTCACACATTTATATAAATATTAAATAATAAACTGCCAACTTGTGATTCTTTTTATCTCATTTTTAGGTGTTTTTTTTTTTGCAAGGCAAATGGGGTTAAGTGGCTTGCCCAAGGCCACACAGCTAGGTAATTATTAAGTGTCTGAGACCGGATTTGAACCCAGGTACTCCTGACTCCAGGGCCAGTGCTTTATCCACTGCGCCACCTAGCCTCCCCCCAACTTGTGATTCTTTAATGCACTTATGTTCCTCACATAATTACAAATCTCCATACTGCAAATAAAGACTTCCAAATATACTGGACAATTCAACCAATGAACTGACCTGGAATTGAACCACTATCACATACCAAAATGTTGCCCACAATTGTCCCACTATAACAATGATCCTTAGGAATAAGGATTTCATTGGTAAAGGGAGTTTCCAATGAGGAACTTTCCCTACCAGTGCAGGTTGGTCCCTTCTCTGTCATTTATAGTTTCAGTGTTGACTTGACCACTGAGATTTTAAATAACTTGTCATGGATTACACAGTTAGGGTATGTAAAAGGTTGGGGTTGAATCCAGATCTTCCTGGATTTGAAGCCAGCTTTCTTTCTTTTATGCCATGCTATCTCTCATCATTGATTCCTAAGAACTTCCAAACAACATATCTGGTAGATAGCAAACTACCAAGTATTCATCATCTAAGAGCTACATTAAGCAATAGCTTTCAAAACAGAGACCTAGTAGAGAAATTCAGAGCCATGTGGCAATCAGATGAGGCACCTATCATCCCTACTGTTCGGTCTGCTTCTGGAGCTGTACTAGGTGCACTTTCAATGAGTCAACAGAAAATAAGCCAACATCCAGTGCTTTTGTTCAGCTACAAAAGGCAGTTCTTTTATCTACCTATGCAGTAGTCCAGAGCACTACATATAAAAGAATAATAGAAAGCTATTGACTTGTCAAAGGACCATTTCTACCTGAACTCCATGGGAAAAGATAAGAAAAAGGGAAAGATTAAGTGTGCCCCCCATTAATGCCTCTAGAGAAATTGGGGGCATTGGGAGAAAAATAAGCCTTCATTATTATCTTGGCTTCAAAGATAAAATAATCAAAAAATGAGAATTAGTCTTTAAGAAGAAAAACATTAATGTAAGGAGGTTTATTTAGGGTGTAGAATGTAGTAACTGGTACATTAAGAATAAAAACCTACGCAGTGTCACTACTCCTTTATACTTTGAGAATGTTTTTGTCTTAAATCCTTGCCTTAAACACTGGTGCTAGATAGTGTCTCATTGTCTTTGTTCTTTGGGAGAGCATGAAGCCCTGATGAGGTTCCATTGATCAGGATGCTTCTATGGCAAATAAGAAGAGAGAGAGAGAGAGAGAGAGAGAGAGAGAGAGAGAGAGAGAGAGAGAGAGAGAGAGAGAGAGAGAGAGAGAGAGAGAGAGAGAGACTAGGGAGAAGGGTGCTAGTCTAAACCAGACCAATTAGTGGAATCAGTGGTCATTGTTAACCCTTCCTAGATTATTCCCAGATTTATATCTGAGAATATGACTCTTTACCTCTCTCTAGCAGCCAGTGAGAGATACTCAGAAAGAAGCTATCTTTTCACCTATTCAAATCAACAAATATTGAGCAGATACATTATAAGAAAACTTGTATGTACTACCAAGCTCTATCTAGCATCATTTCTATGAGGATACAATATTGAGATGATGAAGGCAATAAGTTAGAAGTGAATAGATTGCCTCTGAAGAAGTATTCAAGTGTGCATATGTCTGAAAGATGGCAGTCATATGGGTTCTATTTATTTACCCAATCAGATAAACTTCTGGCACCAGTTGTACCCATTATTTTTTGGTCAAAACAAACACAGATGGTGCACTAGCATTTTTTTAATCCTTCAATTTCAACCATGATCACATCTCTGCATCTGCCAAAGGAATAATCATTAAAGCCAAGAGAATGATGAAGGTTTATTTTTCTTCCATTGCCCCCATTTTCTTTAAAGGCATTAAAGAGGGGGGAGTACATTTAGTCTTTCCTTTGCTTTTTTTTTAAAGTGCACTATCTATAATGCACTTCTACTTTCTGATTATATTCCTACCTGGGAAGATCAAAGACAATCTTCAAACAGCCTGCTCAGGTCATGCATATTAGCCCTAACCAAAGGCCTATAACCTGAGAGCATTTGAAACAAAGAAAAAGATTTCTTTCAATGCATCAAATAAATATATTCTTCCCCCCCAAAAAAAAGTCTTAAATTGTACAATTTATAATTTCTAACTGAAAGAGGACTTTAAGATATTCTGGTCTAAGCCCTTCCTTTTTCAGATGAATAAACACAAGGAGGAAAATTAACTTGACTAAGGTGGCTAGATGGTGATAGAGGGAAGCATAACATCTCATTCCCTGGACCCCTGTGGTTAGAAACTGGAAATCCACATTCTAGAGATCACATTTTATAGGATCAAATAATTTAGAGCCAGAAGTAATGGTTAAAATCATTTAGTCTAAAAGTTCTTCAGTGTTTTTTTCCCTCCCTGTTCCTGTTATGCTGTCTTGGGAAGCCTATGGCGCCCTTCTCAGAAGAACATTTTAAATGCATAAAACAAAATTCATAGGGTTACAAAGGAAATTAATTATATTGAAATATTTCTTTTAAAAATGTAAAACTTCCAACCCCCAGGTTAAAAATCCTTGATGTAATCCAACCTTCATATTTTACAGATAGGGAAATCAAGCCTTTTCCTTAGAAAGTTCCTGAGTTCCTCAGATAGAAAATATCCTTTAAACCCAGGTCTTTTGTTCCAAATTAAGGGTTCTTTCTGCTACACTAAACTTTTAGGACCAACATGCTCTGAGTTCAACAGAGCAATTTATTACTGTAAAGAAAAGAGAGAACAGGAACACGGAGCTATTACTATGGTTAAGAAATAGCAAATTGAGAAGCATGACGAAAGGGACATTTTTAGCTCAAGGTAAGAAATTCCTTCTCAGGCTTCAGTGGAAAGGTATCACTGCTTCTATTAAAATCACTGACCTAGTGCCCAATTATAAAATGACAGGACTAGTGAATTCTTTCATTATGATGCCAAGTGCTATAATAATGTGGTTGGTTGCAGGCTGTCATGTCTGGAACATTACTGAAGGGCCCTGGCATGTTTTCTTGCTTTTCTTTTTATTAAGGGCACAGCTTGGTGGCCCTGATCATAAAGGAAAATAATTACTCATTTATTTATGAAGGTCTCTACCCTCCCTCTTTCACCCACTCAAAAGCACTTAGGGATTTGAGCAGACAATTAAAGCATAATAGTAATAAACCAAATCATAGACTTTAGAAATGGGAAGAAAAACTATTAGAGGTATCATCTCATCCATCCCCCTGGGAAACCAGTGATATAGAAATAATTGATGCAACATGATCTGCTCCTGATTAAACCAACTCTGAATGTAGAGTATAACACAGCAAATTTATGTGCTAATTGAGCCAATGGCAGATGCCTTCATTTGGTGCCAGGCCAGTCCTCATCAAAATTGTGAATCTTTATCTTCTGATTTCCCTTCGTATACCCATTTCTCACATCTCTGCTCCTTTCCCCTCTTTTTTCTTTATGCTTCTGGCATCCTCTTGCTTTCTCTTCTTAACCTTTCTTTTCCCACCAGACATCAAAGCTATTATCAGGTGAGCAAGAAGAAGACTGAATCTGAAATCAGAGGTCTTGAGTCCAAATCTTGGCTCAGTTGCTTACTAGTAATGTGACCATGGGCAAGTCACTTGCCCATTACTCTGGACCAATTTCTTACAAAATAAATTGCTTGGACCAGATGATTTTTGTTGTTGTTGTTTGCAAGTCAATGGGATAAGTGACTTGCCCAAGGTCACACAGTTAATCATTAAGTGTCTGAGGTTAGATTTGAACTCAGTTCCTCCTGACTCCAGGGCCAGTGCTCTATCCACTGTATCATCTAGCTGTCCCTCAAGTTGATTTTTTCAAGGAGAGAGTGTGTCACAGTGGACAGAGATCTACAACTTCAAGCCCATCTAGAAGTGGAATGGGTTGCTTGGGGAAGATAATGGATTCCCTTCACTTAAGGTCACACCAAGTTCAGGTGACCATTTGACCTTGATGTTGCAGACAGAATTTTTGCTAAGGCATAGTTTGAGTCAGATGATTTCTAAGGTTTCTCCTAACCCTGAGATTCTTTGACTGTAAATAATAAAATCATTATTTAATTAGTTATTAAAATAATGATTATTAGGTTGAATCATTTCAATTAATACAATTCTACTGGGCTTAAGCTAAGGTAAATTACTTGTACCTGAGTAAAATTATGAGCTAGTGAAATTTGAGTTATTCCCTGGCTCCAGATTTTTTATGGTAAATATTAAATGATAGATAAAAAGCAAAAAAAAATCATAAAAATTTCATCCTTATTATTTCTTTCTTTTTTTCAACAACCCTACCCTACAATATATCAGACTAGCCTTATGAACAGGTTAAACAGTTGGCATCCACAGTCATGAGTTTTTCTGCTTCTGATTCATTGGTTTACAGTCCTCAGATTTTTTTCATCCATAGTATTGTCTAATACAGGAAGTCTTTACCTTTTGTAATCAAGGATGCCTTTGCTAATCTGGTAAAGTCTATCGATCCTTCTCGGAACAATATTTTTAAGTGTATAAAATAAGATACATATGATTAGAAAATCAAACAATTTTACTGAAAAATAATTATCAAGGTATTTTTTAAAACCAAAGTTCAATGTCCCCAGACTAAGAACCTCTTGTCTACTCCTAGTCTCATCTTATAATTAGAATGTTGACTTTTCTGAATCTGTGAAGAGGAAAGTCAAAAATCATTCTCCAGACAGCCCAAATCTCTTCAGTTTCTTATGCATTTATCAGACTCTGAGAAAGGAAAAGGAATGGAGAGAAGAACCTCAGGTACTACTCAATAATTTCAAGTAAAAGAGATATATTCCTAGTTCACAATACCAATAGCACTGAACTTGGAGTCAAGACGAAGGAGATAATGAGGATATTGTTAGAGGGATATGAGATGGGGATATTAACTTCAATTTTTCAGAAAAAGGATGAAGTGAGGTTCTCAGATAGAGAGGAAGTCAGAGTGCCATGGATAAACTAGAGGAGAGAAGAAGAAAAACTAGAACAGTTGCTACAGTGAGTGGAATATGAAATAATTATGAGGAAGTGAATAACTGCCTTTCTGCAATGAAGGTTCAGCTAAGATTGAATAACATAAATTTATGGTGAGTCCAGTCACCACAAATTCATGATTCCCTTTAGGTCCATTCATCAGCATATGAATAAGAACAAAAGAAGCTTATGATTGGTTCAGGTTTATCAAGACCTGATTGACCCTAGTGGGTAGGGGATTCAAGAATAGAAATTATAGAACTGAACTGGTTCCCATCCTTAGGCAGGGAAGGGAGGATAATGTAATTAGTGCAGTTGGACTTGGGAACTCCTAAGAAGTCAAGGGATAGAGAGCATAATAAAGGCAAAGATTCAAGTTGGCAGTCTTAAGGAAAGATGGAATGAAAAAAGGAGTTTGGGAGTTGAAAACTTATAGGTGATATCATGAACAAGGCTATGACCATCTCTGTTTGTAGGTGTATGGGAAGGAGGAATAGGAAATAGACACCAAGAAAACTGAAGCTGTCCAACAGTAAAAATGATCTCCTTAGAAAAGCAGTGGGTTGCCTCTCCTTGTTAGTTTTTAAGCAGATGTTCTCAGGTAGTGAAGATTCCCTTTTTGTCTTATTGTTCTAATCTGTTAGTTTCTTGGTGGATATGACAAAGGGAACTTTAACTTAAAAATATTTGGACTTAGTTATATTCAACATGTCACAGTAAGAACAAATATTTTCCTGATTTTACTGATAAACTTAATACCTGTAATTAAATCATTAATTAAAAAAAACCTACTTATATATAAATTTGATACCACTCTCAACTTTGATTCCCCATATGGGTAATTTGAGAATTTTTAAAATATTTAATGACACTCTATCTTGAGTTTGAGTACTATATTATAGAAGGCAGAATTTCAGTTGAGACTTAAAAGAAAGTCAGATAAGTCAATAGTTGAAACAAAGGAGGGAGAGTGAGAATTTCAGGCATGCAAAGACAGTCAGATCTAACCAATAGAAAGGAAGAATTGAGAAATGCATTTTTACAGAATAAGGTCTCTCCTTGAGGGAGCTGATCATGAACCTGGAAGAGTGGTTGAAAAGTAAGGAAAATCTTAAATGATATTTTCTTGCATGGATGACCCTGATCCCCTACCACTTACTTGGAGATGGCAATCATCAGAGGTGAAACCCCAGGGAAACAAAACTGGAGAAGTTTTAATCAGTCCAAGGGTGAGTCCTTGTTCTCTTTAGAAATCAAAGCAATATGTAATCCAAACCAATAAGGAATAGTGAATAAAGTACTGGAATTGTAGTCAGGAAGACCTGGACTCAAATCCTATCTCAGAAACTACTGGACTTTGAATAAATCATTTTATTTCTCTGAGCCTCAGTTTCTTCATCTGAAAATTGTACGGGTTGGTTAGACTCAATGCTGCGTCTAAGGTTCCAGACCACCAAGCAAATATGACAATGAAGTTAGATACATGAATATTTTGGTTTCTGAATGCATATAATTCATACTATATTATCAAGTGTGCAATAATATTATGTCTAAAATAAATATATAGGCCTTAATTAAAAAATACTTTATTGCTAAAAATTGCTAATCATCACCTGAGCTTTAGGTGAATTATAATCCTTTTGCTGGTGAAGGGTCTTACCTCAATGTTGATGGCTACTGACTGATCAGGGTGATGGTTGCTGAAGGATGAAGCAATTATGATAATTTCTTAAAATGGGGCAACAATGGATTTTGCCACAATAGATCCTTCCTTTCACAAAAGATTTCTCTGTAGTATGCAATACTATTTGATAGCATTTTACCTACAATATAAATTGGAGTTAATCCTCTCAAACCCTGCCACTGTAAATATTCTTCATTATTGTTGTGTCTCAGGGAATAGTCTGTGGAACAGTCAAAATGCACTCAATATTTATCTATTAAGTTTGCCATATTATATAGGCACAGTGGTGACCTAAAATAATTACAATATTAACATCAAAGATCACTTATCACAGATCACCATAACAGATATAATAATAATAATATTGTTGAAATAATACAAGAATTACCAAAATATGTCATAGAGACATTATGTGAGCACATGCTAGTGTAAATATGGTACTGATAGACTTCTTCACTGGAAGGTTGTCACAAACCTTCAATTTATAAAAAAATGCAATATCTACCAAGTGTGATAAAACAAAGGTCATTAATGAGATTTGCCTGTATAATTGTCAAATGAGGCCAGTTCAAAAGATTCCAGGTAGGGAAATGGAGAAGGAACCCTTTTGAAACCCCAGGACCTAATTAAATAAAGTAAGGAACCAACAATGAGGTGTTAAGCTAACTGTAAAAATGTGAATAAATACAAGATGATTGGGGAGAAGAATTGGGAAAGGCTTCAAGGGATTGGAGAAAAATTTTAATAGATCAATTAGATGCCCTGATCTGGACTTTCATGTTCAGCTATTTGGGTGGCTGGGAGAGGAGAGCCTAGAAACCCCAGGAGACAAAGCAATTCCATACAGCTGGTATGCCTTCCCCTCCCTTTTCAGTCAACCTAGGGCAAAACAAAGAAAGAACTAATATTGAATCTGGGGAACTTTAGTGGTCAAAGTAGGAATCCAGGAGATATAAACATTAGCTAAGATCATAGGAAGATATCCTTCACCCTGTGTTTTCTTAATGAAGCATCCCTTGCTGTTTCCGCAGTTTGTTGCTGAATCAAACTTGGCCATTTCCAAAATTCTGCAATCCCGTAAACCTGACCCTTCTTCCTCATGCTTCTGGCAGTAAAGTGATAGTTTCATCAATCACATCATTAATAATAGCTAGAATTTTTACAATATTTTCAGGTTTGAAAAGTGCTTTACAAATATTATCTAATTTTACCCTCAAAATATAAACAAACAGCTCTGGGAGGTTGATGCTATTTTTACCACCACTTTACAGGTTAAAAAACTGAGACAATAGAAATTTAAGTCTTGACCACAGTCATATACAGCTAATAGGTGTCTGAGGCAAGATTTGAACTCAGACCTTCTGGATCCAGTACTTTATCTACTTTGCTGCCTTTGGTTCAAGAAATCACATAGTTATTAAGAAGTGAATTATCCAAATCCTGTGAATGAGATGAGTCTCATTTCTTTTCAAAAAGAGGGATAGGAGGGACAGCTAAGTGGTGAAGTAGATAGAGCACCAGCCCTGGTCTAGCCTCAGTCACTTAATACATTATCTATGTGTGTGACCTTGGACATGTCACTTAACCCCTATAGCTTGCAAAAAATAAAAAAAGAAAAAATATATGTAGGAATAGAACCCAGAAAATAGGAGAGAGTTTTCTATTTCAGCAATTTTAATAAGCAATTCAGTACTGAAGCTTTCAAATGATGAAGAATTCACAGCCAGTGATGCTGCCCAGGCAATTTGGAGAGCTCTGCCCTTGGACTGAGGGGGGTCTTTGTGTGTAATCAAGATGCCCTCTGGTGGTCAAAATATAGATTATATTACCTTCTCTAAAACAGCCTGCAGTCTTTTTTTTTTTTTTTTTTTTTTTTTTTTTTTTTTTTTAGGTTTTTGCAAGGCAATGGGGCTAAGCGGCTTGCTCAAGGCCGCACAGCTAGGTAATTATTAAGTGTCTGAGACCGGATTTGAACCCAGGTACTCCTGACTCCAAGGCCCGTGCTTTATCCACTACGCCACCTAGACGCCCCCCCCCCTTTTTTTTTTTTTAGGTTTTCAGCCTGCAGTCTTAAAGATTGCAGAAAATCGAGGAATGATTCAGGGGTACTGGAAACCAAAGTTTAAAAATAAAAATCCTGAATAGCAAAAGTATGCTTAGCACCATAAAAAGGCTTAACCACTGAAGTATCAAAGTGGGTCGGATGAGTGAAATTATCAAAATGTAAAACCAATTCAAAAATGGACATTTTTTTTTTTTGGTTTTTGCAAGGCAAATGGGGTTAAGTGGCTTGTCCAAGGCCACACAGCCAGGTCATTATTAAGTGTCTGAGACCGGATTTGAACCCAGGTACTCCTGACTCCAGGGCCGGTGCTCTATCCACTGCACCACCTAACTGCCCCTAAAAATGAACATTTTCATTATTGACTTTTCATAGGAAGACCTAGGAAGGATGCTGAGGAAACTGATGATGGGGATTCTGTCATCACCAGGGATGTTGGTACCAACAAAGATGCTGCCACAAGAACACACAGAAGATAAGACAGTAGTGAAATGTTACCGAATACAACACTGATGATAGTTATTCTAACAATAACATGGCCATCATGAAACAGTAAAATGAATGCTTGCCTGGGACTTAGATTTCAATCTCAGCTCTTCAACTTGCTGCCTGTGTGACTCTGGCAAGTTACTTCATTTCTGAGAGCCTCAGTTTCCTCATCCTCATCTTCATCCTAAAAGGAGGGTGTTTAGATGGTCTCTGGATTCCTTTCCAGTATGAGTCTATGGTGGTCCTTTATCTTGGCAAAGCAAATCAAAAGTTTCCAAGAATTTTTGATCCTCAGAAATGGTGGCACCAAGATAGGACGAACAGTCATTTTATTATTTCTTACTCTTATTGGGCAGATAGGGAAATTAAAATTTAGAAGTCTAGCTTTTCTGGATCAAAGTCATGAAGTGGTGGAACTGGGATATAAGCTGGAGTCCTCTGAGTGATCCAGGCCAATGCTCAAGTGAGGGTCTTGACATAATTCTCAACACATGGGGCATCCCCGATGCCCCAACAATATTCTCTTGGTCCTGGGGATGGAGGACAGAAGGGTGGGAAGCAATAGAAGGGCATGAGGAGAGACCCTGGCCCGAGTGCTTCGGGGTCCCTTGTGCTGGCCATCCAGCCAAGTAGAAGCATCATTCAGACGGATCCTCTGCCTCCATCAGATGCCACGAGGGGAGCAATGCTTATTTGTGGGGACCACATTTTAGGAACGTTATTGATGAGCCCCAGCATGTCCAAAGAAGGACCACCAGGGACCCCTGAGTTTGCGCCGTATCAGAAGCCTTTGTAGAAACCGGGGCTCTTATTTATGTGGAGAAAAGACAACTTTCTGGGGCAGAGAGAGAGCTATGAGAGCTGCTTTAGAGAGCGGCCTAAATGGCACTAGACCTAGCCAGAGTGATGATGATGATGGTGATGATGATGATGATTTGTCCTTCATTCTGGAAGAAGGCCACGACATCAGGAAGGTGATGCCATGACATGCACATGAATTGGATTTGAGTGAGGGGGCTCCGCTGAGGGTCCTGCCTCGCTTTCTCCTCCAGGGCCATCTGGGTCCATGGGTCAGATGGGGATCAGGAGGCCTGGAGATGGCCCTGGAGTGAACTAAGGCTCCTGACCAAAGAGTAAAGTCCTGGGGAGAAGTGGGGGACAAGCGGGGGGCGCCCAGGGGCGGGGCCACAAACAGCCTCGGCGCTCCTCGCTGCCACACTTGCCCTCCCTAAGATGGCGCCTGAGAGGCTCCGTGTTGCTTTACGGCACTGTCAGAAAAGCGCCCCCCCCCCCGCGTCGCTTTACGGCACCGCCGGGACGATCGCTTCCGCCTGGAGTTGATGGGCCGGGCCGGGCCGGGCCGGGGCCTCCGGGACCATGGACCGCAGGAAGAAGCCGCTGGACGTCACGGCCTCCTCGGTGAGTGCGCCGCGCGCGGACCCCGGACCCCGGGGGCCCCGGCCCCGACTCGGGCCAGCCTCCCCCCGCCACCGAGGACGCTGGCCCGGCGCAGCCGCGGCCTCGGCTCTGCCGGCCCGGCCCGGGCTCCTGCCCCCGGGGGCCGCGATGACCACCCCCGGCAGGCCCGGGGCAGAAGTTCTCCCCTCCCCCGGGGGCCCGGACCTCCTGCTCCTCTGCTGCTTGGACCTGGGCCTTGTGGCTGGCCCTTGAGTCCAGATACTTAGATCCGGGGCCTTGGGCCAGGTACTTAGATCCGGGGCCTTGAGTCCAGATACTTAGATCCGGGGCCTTGGGCCAGGTACTTGGATCCGGGGCCTTGAGTCCAGATACTTAGATCCGGGGCCTTGAGTCCAGATACTTAGATCCGGGGCTTTGGGCCAGGTACTTGGATCCGGGGCCTTGAGTCCAGATACTTAGATCCGGGGCCTTGGGCCAGGTACTTAGGTCTGGGTCCCTGAGTCCCGATGCTGGGTCCAGGCCCTTGGGTTCCCCCCAGCCCTGTCATCAAAGCCCCCACAGGATCATTGAAGAAAATCAAGAAGCTGCAATTTGGATCAATGTGCAACATGGATACAATGTAACGATGGACAAGCTACCTCCTGTGAGGATGGGGGAGGGAAGTAAGATGGGGAAATTGTAAAACTCAAATAATATCTTTAATAAAACAAAATCAAGGAGTTGGATTTTTACAAGGACAGCAGTAAATACTCCCCTTTGAAGAGGGGAGTATTTATGTGAAAATTTACTTGAGAACAATGCAGAATTAGAAGGTATGGGTGAATCAAAGCCTTGAAGTGAGATCACAGATCCTTTAAGTACTGACAACAGGGAACTTGTTTAAAAAAAAGGCTTTAATTTTGTCTATATGGCTTCACTGATGCATGCAGCAACCTGTCTATAAGATTGATTAGAGAGTCTTTGGGGGTTTCCACAGCTTAGAACACAGAACCTTCCTAGACGTAGCTGGGCTGGACCTTGGGCAACAGATATTTTCTTTCCATTACCTGGGATGGCCAAGAACCTGCCCCATTAGTTTATTTTCTATTGGCAAAGCTTTGGAGAACTAAGAGTTGACTCCATACTGTGATGAAGCTTAAAGAACAGTTTAAATAGGATAAATCCATGTCTTGACTTGGATTCCAAGCCGAGTTATTAGGTTAACGTGGACCCCATCTGATTCTTCCTGAATATCAAGGAATGGATTTCAGATGCTCCAGAGGAGTAAGAACTTCCTGAGTCTGTGGACCGTGTCTCCCCTAGAATATTGTATATTTTATGACTGTAAGAAGAGATTAGATGAACATATATCAAAAATCTTGTACGAATTCTTGTTCATGTATGGATTGGACATAATATTTTCCCATTTTTGTTTATTTAAAACTGGAAGGGACCTTAGGAAATTATTGATTATACCTCATTGTGCAGGTAAAGAAAATGAGGCCCAAAGAAATAAAATAATTTGCTCAAAAAGTAAGTAAAAGTCAGGTTTACAATTTTTTATCTATTTTATTTAATTTTATCTATATTATCTTATTTTCTGTGCCCTTTGACTAGTCAAAAATTCTTCTGAGTCCTTCTTGACTTAACTTTTTAATGTGTGATTCAGATATAGAGAGGTCCTTTCTGTGGTTCAGATTACAGAAAAATATCCAAGTCAGAAAGTACCTCAGCAGCCACCTCATCCATCCTGTTATTCCTTCCATCACATCCCTGAAAAATGACCAACTCTCTGCTTGAAACCTCAAGTGACGCTATCTTATAGCTTCCACATATCAGTCAGTCAGGGAACATTTGATAAGTGTTTTATTTTGTGCCATATTTTTCTTAAGTGTTGATAATGCAAAGCAAAAGCAAGAATGACTCTAGTCTTTAAGGATCTTCTGTTTGAATGGAGCAGACTATGAAAATCATAACATAGAAGATATATATATATGTGTGTATATATATATATATACATACATACATACATACATACATACAAAGTTAGTGGAAAGGGTGGCACTGGAAAAGTCCAGACTATGAAAATCATAACATAGAAGATATATATATATACAAAGTCAGTGGAAAGGGTGGCACTGGAAAAGTTCACACAAGGAGCATCTGGTCCTTGTGCTGTGTCTTTAGAGAGCAAGGAATTCCAAGAGTGTGGGACTGGAAGGGAGAATGTTCCAGGGATGTATGGGACAACCAGTGTCTAAAGTAAATAGACAGGAGATAAGGGTTCAAGGAATACCAAGTAGTTCAGTCTGATGGGCTTATCAAGTGTGGAGGGGAATAGAATTTAGGAAGACTGCAATAGTAGAAGTACCCAAGTTGTGAAGAACTTTAAAAACCAAATGGCTCTATATTTGATCTTGATGAGGGAGCCATTGGAATTTATTGAGTAACAGATGTCATGATCATCCTAACATTTTAGGAAATTCCCTTTGGCAACTAAATGAAAAAGGAATTATGTGAAGGGGAGAGACAAGGCAAATGACAAATGTAAAGGATTATTGTCATGGTCTAGGCAAGAAGTGAGGAGGGCTGAAACTCATTGGTAACTAAGTATAGAGAAGGAAATATAGAGAAGGAGAAAAAGAAATGACAAGATTTGTCCATAGATTAAGTAGGTAGAGTGAGTGTGAGATAAGAATTTAGGATCATAATGAGATTGGGTTGACTTCAACAGTAATAGAAAGATTGAGAAGAAGGTGGGGATTGAGGGGAGAATTGAGTTTTGTTTTTATCATGTGAGTTTGAAATGCCTACAGAAATCCACTTGTAAATGTCCAAATGGCAGCTGATCATATGGGATCATATACTTGGGAGAAAGAGACACTAAGGTTGAATAAAAAGGTGTAGGAATCATCTTCAAGAAGTTGTTGATAGAAGATGTTGAGATACTATACAGAGAAGAGAGAAGATGACCTTGGGCAGAACCTTGGGGGATACCCTCCATAGAGACTAAGATGAAGCAATTAGGACAAAGAGAGAAATCACAAGAACCCAAAGAAGAGAGACTCTCCAGGAGAAAAGAGTAGTTCACACTGTCAAATGCCATAACCTTTGATGTGGGCAGGCCAGGAGCCTGAAGACTGGAGTCTAGCAATCCCAACAAAGCTCAGCCCAGTTAACAGGTAGGGACAACTCTGGGTTCCTACATACAGTCTGGGCTATAGATTCTTGGAACTTGACCTTGGGAAATAGGATCTGAAAAATAGAAGCACTGGACTAAATGATCTCTACATTTCTTTCCAGTTCTCAGTTTTGCGATGCTTTAACCTTTGTAAGTGTCATTTAGAACTATCTTTATGCTGTTGTGATTGAAGAATTTGTCTTAGGCAGGCCCAGAGGAAAAGATGAAAGCTTAACATCTATTAAAGAAAATTAAATTCTGAAAATGAAACTGTCTCTTACTCTGGAAAGTGACACTTGGGATATTCTTCCAAACTAGAAACTGATTGTCGAAATAAGAAAAACCTTTTCTGAAGCTCAGAAGGATAGAATAAAGATATAGATGAAAGGCAAGAGAACATGAAATTCTCTAAGTCCTTGTAAGATCCTTAGAGTTCTTGTTTAATCCCCTTATTTCATAGAACTAAAGCCCAAAATGTCATGTGACTTGCCCGAGGTCAGAACTATTTAGTGATTAGATCAAAAGATTGAAGCCTGAGTCTTCTGATTTTGTATTCAACTCTCTTTGCATTAACATTATCTCTAGTCAATAATTATATCCAAGATCTCATTGGCATTAATAAATGTATTTATTACATTTACTTATTTTAAGCAGTTTGAAAAATTGAATCTCAGCAGTGTATGTTCTCCCCTGGTGGAGATCACAGCTATTCATGCTCTCTGCTGTATGATTCTCTTTTATGTTTACATTCTTTCAAAAATCATCTGAAGAATATACACCAAATGCATTAAAAACCAGCCATCCTCTGGATTTTTTAGTAATGAGGACTAAGGCAACACTTGGGTAGCCTTTTGTTATTCCTGCCATATCACAGCATGTATTGTGAACAGAAGAACTGTCCTTGAAAAATGGGAACGGCCTTGGCTCTTTTCCTACCTTTACCACATACAGGTTGTGTGTACCTGGACAAATCCCTTAACCTCTCAGTTTTCTAGACTAGGACTAGAAGCAAAGGTAACAGTTTGCATTGGTCAAGGGATTCCTTGTAACGATGAAATCTGAGCTTCTATTCCTATCCCTACCTTTTCTGGATGAAATGTGTTATGCCATTTTTTTTCAGTACAAGTTATCATTGGTAATATGATATAGCCTGTTTATATATGCCATGAATTTCTCCATTGTCTTTGGGGTTTGATTCTTTAGAGATCATGATTTTCCATGATTTAAAGCCATAGAGAAGGACACGGACAAGATGCTTTTTAAAAATTGTGACGGTATAATTTGTTTTTTGTTTCACCTTCATATTCATTTCTGAATAGTCTCCTTTCTTCCCTATGTAGCAAAGCATCTCTTGTAACAAAGAATTTAAGACGGGGGGGGGGGGGAGTGAGGGGAATTGGGAAGCAAATCAGCAAAACTAACCTATTATCAGAGGTTGAAGCTATGTGTAATGGCCCATTCTCAGTCCCCACCTCCTCAGGGGTCAGTTTCAATCATATTTATTCAGTATTTAGTTTTGTGGTTTTTCTTTCCTTCCATTTACTTTATGTTTATCTTTGTATATTGTCTCCTGGCTCTAACTTCTCCACTTTATATCAGTTGAAATAAGTATTCCAGTGTTTCTCTGAATTTTTATCATTTCTTACAGTAGTCAGTACAGTAATATTTTATTATATTCATGTACCACATTTTGTTTAGTCACTTCCCAATTTATGGGTATCTACTTTGTTTCTGTTTCTTTGCTATTACAAAAAGTTCTGCTCTGAATATTTTGTTGTATATGTGATCTTTCTTTATGTTTTTGATCTTATAATATATACCCACTAGTGAGATCTCTGGAGCAGAATATGGACTTTTCTTCACTTCTTTATCAAAATTCCAAATTGCTTTCCCACGTAATTGGATCACTTTTAGCTCCATTTAACAGTATATCAGTGTGTGTATATTTTTCTATAACCCTATCACTGTTAACTTCCATCTTTTATCATTTTATCAATTTGCAGAGTATGAGGTGAATCTTTAGAGTTGCTTTAATTTTCATTTCTCTTCTTCAATAGTGTTTTGGAGCACTCTTTCATGTAGTTGTTAAGTAGTTTGTGATTTGTGAACATTAAAATGAATTTTTGTGTTGGGGAGCTTCTTAAGATCTTTCAGAGGGGTCTCAGACACTTAATAATTACCTAACTGTGTGGCCTTGGGCAAGCCACTTAACCCCATTTGCCTTGAAAAAACCTAAAAAGAAAAAAAAAAGATCTTTCAGAGGGTGCCCAGTTTCCTAAAGACAACCTGGTCTACCCAATCTTCTCTTACAAACTAATTGTTCAAGATAATACTAATGGCCTAACACAGTGAGCTGTACATATAACTGCATACCCATAATATAATCAATGTTCATTCCTCATCCTCTTTGATTTTCACCCATTCAGTTTGATTAATGTTACAAGTGATTGCTTTTAATTTTTCTTCTAGTTAGTGGACCTCAAGGCTGAACTTTTCCGAAAACAAGAAGAGTTTAAACAAGAAAAACTTCTCAAAGATGCTGGAGTTCCAGGAAAACCAAAAGCAACCAGCAAGGTAGAAATACAATAATTATTCATTTCCAGTAGGCATAAGATATATATTGTCTCCTGAACCCAGATGGTAGAAAATAATGTCTATTCACATGTATTTTGGTTCTAACATAATCCCAGGGAATAAAATCCACTTGCATTATTATACTGGACAGATATCAAATGAGAACAGCAAAACGTAATGAGGAAGCCCTAAGAGAGTTGTTGGCTTCAGATTTTAGTGGTTTAGCTTCATTTATATTGTCAATTATGTACAATGGATATTATTCTACAAATATGTCAGTTTTTAAAACTGGAGAACTCAGTGAGGCTGTAATTAATGAATAGATTAATGCTACTAATGATATTATATGAATGTATGGAAAATGTTGTCAACAAGCTCCCCCAAGCACCATAGGTATGTTTTGTGTTCCATTGCTAATTATTTGCACGTTGTTTCTCTTTGACTAATAAGTAGTGGTCTTACTGACAGACATATGTTTGTTTTGTTGTGGTTTTTTTTTTAATTCCCCAGAAACCAAGTATCTGGAACAAACAGAATGCTGGTGTTTCAGAACGGGCTGAAAAAGATGCAGAACAGAAAATTGAAGAGCAGAAGACATTAGATAAATCAAGGTAATGTCAAACCCTAGAAACTATGGGTTTTCATCACCTTTAGAGATTTAATTTTAGCCTTTAGGCCAAGGAGAATCTAAATCATGCCAATAAAATGGGTATCTCCAAGAAAACGGATTCTTTTGATTGCTTCCTACCCTTAATATCAGCATGTTTCAAAGTTTTAGCTCCTTGGTTCAGTTTAGTTGTGACATAAGATTTCTGGAGCAATCCCACCTGGTCCTGCTTACTTCTGCAAAAAAGTAAACCTCACCAGAACTAAGAGAACAGCTATTTCTTGAGAGGTGATATACTGTAGTCTGGATTAAGGTTGGACTAAGAGTCAGGAGAACTGACCTGACTCCTCCTGGCTTTGTGATTCCATGAAGTTGCCTTAACTTCTCTGGACCTCAGTTTACTCATTTATAAAATGAAGATAATGCCACATGTTAGTATATGTAAACTCACAGAGTTGTAATGCGGATCAGATTACGGAATACCCATAAAGTGTTTTATACACTATAAAATGATCAATACAGGTCAACTCTTGCTATATATATATATATAGATAGATAGATAGATAGATAGATAGATAGATAGATAGATATAGATAGATAGATAGATATAGATATATATATATAATTAGTCGTAGTAGATTGCTCATGTCAAAAGAGCATGCTTTGTAATAATGTAAACACTAGTGTGATGAGACATCAACCCACAGATGGCCTGGGTCTGGCTCCCTGGCTACACTGAGAGCCACTGGCTTTCAATTCTATTACAAAGATTGAATGTTTTCTTGTTAGTGTGTCTGTGGACACCTTTTCTGAAGTCTTTTGTTCTTGGTGTTTGGAGGCCTCTCACCTTCTTGACATTTAATGCCACTTGTCGTTTGGGGTCTTTGGTAACTCTGAATTAGTTTTAGTTTTATAGTTGAAAGTACTATTTTTTTTTAACACTGATTTCTTCTCTTTAGGGAAAAATTAGAAGAAAAAGCCAAATTGTATGAAAAGATGACTAAAGGGGACTTCTTAGGTGAGTAAACTGAGAGATGTTGAAGTGTTTCTAATTTTGTCTTCACTTAGAACCCTGTTGAAATATGTATTTTGTTTTTCAACAACAACAATAATAATAGGGAAGAAACCTGCCAAATGGTCCAGTTGGCATCTGTTATTTGCCTTTTTCTACACATTTGCCCAGAAAAGGAATTGAATCAAATCATCAGTATTTATTGAGCACTGATTCCATTTTTATAGTTGATCCATCATCAAGTACCTACTATGCTCAAGACACTGTGATGACTACAAAGAAGGAAACGGTCCTGGCTCTGACACCAGACACTGTGTCAGATTCTGACGTTTCAGGACAGTGTTTCTGGTGGCCCATATTTCTCCTAGCCCTTTGTATTATTCGTAGTAGTCTTTGAGTAAATATTTACTGAGTAGTTAGATAGGATTCCTGTGACTCTTTTAAAACTGAAATTAAGTGTTGCAAAAATCTCACATAAAAACAGTTTAAAGAACTTAGTTATAAAATAGTTCAAATAAGGTTCACCACATACCATGTGATGTGATTTTTCCCACTTACATCAAGAATATCTTGCACAATCAGTCTCCCCCAAATTGGTGCTGTTCTTTATTGATTTGTCTGTCATACATAGAGAAGGGTAATTATTTTTTGCCCTCTGTCATTGGCCCAGTGTTTCTCTAAACTTATCATTGTGCTCTCTAGCCAGCACCATTCTCACTGAGCGTAACAGTCCTCTAAGAGTTAGTCTTCATTGACAGAACAACGGGCAGCTGGCAACATCACGAAAGGCCTTCAGGGTCTGTGTCTTCGTAAGAGTGCACAAGGGGAGGGGTAGGCATCATCTCATGAAGCTGTCAAGGGAAATGTCAGCCACCATGAAGAAGAATGTGACTGTTTTGTATTGATTTCTTACTCAGTGTGTTCTTTGATGTCAAATATCTAAAAATTGATTTTTCTTTCAGATGAAGAAACAGAAGAGATGTACCTTGTGGATTTCACACAGAAGATCATAGACAAACGAAAAGAAATGCAAGCCCTAAACCGGAGCAAAGAATCCAAAGAGAACTCAGAAAGGGAGGAAGTTGAAGACAAAGCTCTTTCTGAAGCCGATATACCTCCTCCCCAAGACCCCAGTGAAGAGTGGTTTGTAGTATTTAATCATTCGTGTCTCATTACGTCAGATTCACTTTTTCCCTTTTTTCTCATGATGTTCTCTGAGAACATCATGACTTTTATTTTTCATTACTATCTTGCTCTCCCTTCTTAACTTTTTTAACTTTTAGCATTCCTTTGTAAGTGAGTCTTTTGTAATCTAAGTGATGTTAAGACTAGAATGGATTATCACAGAAGTAAACATGGTTATTTATGAATGTCTTTTTATATCTATCCACAACATATTATGTGACTTTCTACAACAGTTTAGCACCAAAAAAAGTGTTTTGAAAAACAAAGCAAATGGGAATATGTTATTTGTTCAGAACTAAGCTGTTCTAGACTTTTTCTTCAGCTGCTGATTAGGACTGTACTGTTTTATTTCTGTCTTTATTGAACTATCAGTATTAGCAGATATTTTGCCCAGAGAATTCTAGGTGCAATAAATATTACCCATTTATGAAATATTCTGGTATATATAGGTCCTTCTAGAAATCAATGAAAGCTTTAAAAGATAACACAAACCTGAAAATGCATCAGAAATAACATTTTTTTCCTTAATAAAGATAAGTTAACTTAGATTTTTTTTAAAAAAAGGTAGTTCACATGAATATAAAATTACTCCTTACTATTTAATTTTAAATGATCTTCTTAGTGTTTTCCTTACATTGATATAAAAACACAAGTTTAATGTTTTGTCTTGGTGGAGATGTTGATGATTTCTGGTACCTTGTCAGTTAAATTTCAAAAGATATTATCTTTCCCCAAAGAGCTTTTAGAGTTAGGTGCACACTGTCCAATAAGAATTATGGTAGAGGGGAGGGTGGAAAGGGGGAAACCTCTGTCTAGGGTGTTGTTCCCATTCTTCTCCCTTTTTATTCTAATCCTTTTCCACTTTGTTGAAACCCTTCTGCCCAGATCTCTTCTCTTGTTATCTTTGTCTCTCAGTGCCTATAGTTTCCTATCTAGTTTCCTATCTTCCTGTACTTCACACAATCCAGATTGGTTGATTGAACAGTTGACTTAACTAGTAGTTATTGAACTTCTGTTTTCCACAGCTTCTTCAGAAATGACATTCACTCCAGAAACCTTCTAAATTTTGAAAGGTTTAATGCCATTGTTCATTTATAAATTCTGTATGATCACAAGCAATTTTTCATGGAACTGAAGAGTTTGGGGGACAATTGAAGGTGTCACTTGCCACCATATGGTGCAAGGAGCTGCTTTCCCAGCATTTCTGAACGCCTCTTTGTTTTTAAATTAAGCTCTAGAATTCTAATTGCTCATAAAAAGTACTCTGTAGTTAAGTTCCAGGTGGCAGATAATCTTTCAGCAGTGATACTGTAAATAATGATGAAGGCCATCTGGCAAGATCTTTTTTTTCTCCTTTCAATTTATTCATTAAAAAAGGAAACTGCTTAGACAGTTAGAGATTTTATTTCTTGTAGTAATCAGCTTAGGACTGCAGTTACAAATTCCCATGCATTCTGTTTTAATACATGGTTTGAATATTGAGCTCTCAGTTCTATATATTTGCTTTCAATATGCTTGAAGGGAAGAATATTTAAAGAATTCAAAGCTGCATCTCTGAGATACCTATAGCTGTGACTTTTTAATCAATCAGTGAATCCACAAGTATTTAGTGAGAGTATACAGGAACAAACTCAAGACTAGGTCCCAGAAGATCTGAGTCCCAGGCCTGATGGTCCTTGTCAACTTTGTGACCTTCAACAAGCCATTTCTCTGTTGGGTGTGCATTTCCTCCTTTGGATATTGAGGAGATTGGATTGGAATCTGCTCCCTGGGTGATCTCTAATGCCTTTCCAGCATAGGGACCGACCTGGGATTTCATCAGAATCAAAGAGAGGATCTTTTCCACCTGCTTTGAAGCTTGAATATGTAGAGAGTTGCCTAACACCCTGAGAAGTTTAAGTGACTTGCCCAGTGTAACACAGCCAGTGTAGGAGTGAGATGGAGCTTGAACCCAGGTCTCCCCAGCTCTAGCCACTGTCACAGACAACCATTATGTCTCTGCTGAGCTATAGAACACAACCATCCCAGGAGACTTGGGGAGGCAGCTTGGGTTAAACGACATGGGTGTAAATCCCACTCTGTATTTCCTGAACGCCTTGGGTCCCAGTTTCTATATCTGTAAAATGAGGAAAACAGACCAGATCATCTCTCAGGTCCTGCCAATCCTGGACTTATGTATGCTCCTAGAGAATTTTTGTCCTTAAAGAATTTATAGTCTTTTGAAATTCTCTTTTTAATTCTCTCAATCACATCATAATACTATTTTAATATTTTTTAGTAGAGATCAGTTTGTGGAAAAGGTGCCAAACTGGGACTGGGAATCAGGAGACCTGGATTCTAGGACCAGTTCTGCCACTAACTGTTATGTGGCTTTGGGCAAGTCTTCTTGCTGAGCCTCCTTTTCTTCATCTCTTAAATAAGAGAGTTTGACTTGGTGATCTCTAAGATCAGCTTTGAAACTCTGCCTGTCATTTGTGCATTGGTCAAACTGCAAAAATAATTTATTTGGGAGGAGGGCAGCTAGATGGTACAGTGTATAGAGCACTGATCCTGGAGTCATTAGGACCTGAGTTCAAATTTGGCCTCTGACATTTGTTACTAACTAGTTATTTGATCTTGGACAAATCATTTAACTCCATTGAAAAAAATTTCCACTCACAAAAAAATTTTTTATCTGTTCTGTTTTTCCTTGTGTTTTCCTTCCTTCCCATAATCTTAAAAAATTAAAATTGAGCAAAAGTAAGAAAAAGAAGCCAGAGATAAAGGATATAAAAACTATTTGTCCAGAAAGCTTTTACAGCACTGAGTACTGCTTATCAATGTTACAACTTAAGAATAATAAAATACCTGTATCTTGTAAAAATAGAAAAATGCTGATTCAAAAACAATAATTAAGCCCACTTTTGTATAGCTGTTTAACCTCTGTAGAACACTCTTCTCACTACAGCCCTGGGGGAATTCCTGGTGATGCAATTGTTATTCTCATTTAATAGATAGAGAAACAGGAGCTCAGAGGTATAACTACTCCCATTCCCTGACTTTCTACTGGGAAAGGACAAGGATGAAAATTGGAATAAACTGAGAGAAAACTTTGGGGATGTAGAATAAACTTAAACAAGTGACTATAATGTAATTTAGGAAATTTATATCCAACCCTAGTCTGTATTTGAGCAGTCTTGAACTATGACAATATCTGTTAGAAATCAGAGCTTTAAAAGACCTGATGCTCTACAATTTCTAAACATGAGATTAGTATATTGTAAATCTCTTTTGGGTCAACTTTAATGGCTTTGTTTTTGGTTTTTGTAGGGTTATTTTCATATTATCTTTAATAGTTTATAATCAATATGTTAAAATGTTCTTTAGCCAACTTTATTCTTCAGTGAGCACTAACTTCCTTCTTTTGGAAAGCATAAACCTCAATTACAGATCCTTCTTGATTTTTTTGTTTTTCCCTTTTCAGGGTTGATTATGTGGATTCTTTAGGCCGTTCTAGACGCTGTATGAAAAAGGATTTGCCAGGCCTGTTGGAAATGGATAAAAATCTTAAAGGAAAACTGTAAGTATACATGAAAGAACTGCATTCTGCCTGGGTGGCTTGGTGGTACCGGCATATTGGTGAAGCTCTATTATAATGGAGTGCCAGAGACCCTCTTGACAGCCCAACAGACCCATTATGCAACACCTTCTACTCTAAAATAATGTAGTGTGTACCTAGGAGGGATGTACACCCTCTGAGCCTTCAAAGGCTCCTCTTCTATGGGACTCTGTGACTCAGGGCCCTTCCAGATTCAGATATGCATCCTCTCTCCTTATGTCTAATATGTTATAATCCCTCAGAGTCACCTTTCCAAGTGACATTATTTTTGTGACTCTCATGATTTATCCAAAGAAAATGTTTCAGCTCTGAATGACTGAGTGGCACAGAAATGTTACACACAAGTCATATTTGAAGGTAGTCTTGCTTTTTTTTAAATTTGTTTACTAGATATGTTAGTGACAAAACTCTATTGTCTGAAGATATGAGAAGAGAGCTTCAGCGCCAGCAGTGGGAGGAGGAAGAGCAGGAGGCCTTGAGCAGACCAGTAGGACCTGTCCACTATGAGGACATTCGAGAAAATGGTAGGGTTGATTTTTTTGACCTTAATATCATCTCCAGTTAAAAATGGTGAATGGGATGGGGCTGGGCATAGGTGGGGAAGAAATTAGGGTTAATCTACCACTGTAATGAAGATAGCTATTGTCCCATTAGTTTATTCTATTACCCTTAAAAAGTGATCAATCAGGTAGTTTTTTAGAAACTCTTCTTACTTAACGCCTAAGGGCTACCTCTTCGTTTTTGTCATGCAGTATTGATACTGGATATAAAGTGTTAGCTTTTTTTTGTCTTGGTGACAGGTACTTTCCTTTCTGGCTTTACTATCAAGCTTGAGTGTTCAAGTAACATGAACCTTTATATAAATCAAGGAAGTTTGATCTCTCCTTTGGGTTTTCTTTATTTCAGAGGCCCGGCAACTTGGTGTTGGATATTTTGCCTTTGCCCGAGATAAAACACTGAGAAACAAGCAAATGGAGACTTTAGAAATGCTGAGAGAGCAGGTATGGAATTCCAAGCAGATGGCCAGGTTTCTGTAGACATGCTTTTTTTCCTCATTCTGCTCTTGGGAATATTGCAGATATTTGGTCAACTGAAAGAAAGAGCCAAGACTATGCTTTCACACAGAGATATCCCAAGCAGCCCCATGGCTTTACATTTTCACTGCTAAGCAATTATATGTCTAACAAGGGCCCCCTGGAAGTTTCCACCTTTTGTTAGTATCTGTGAAGAGAAGCGGTTTGTTCTCACCTTGAGTGATGCTTCAGGGGGATCTGGATCTCCTTTTGAGCTATAAGGCCATGGGGCGTAATACCACTTGTCCAACCTTACAAGAGCTTCAGCTTGCTTGCATGAGAATTTGAAATACTAAAATAAAATAGCATTGATGATCATTTTCATTTAGAGGATTTTAGGGGACAAATAAACCAACCAACTAGTTTGAGTTCATTTTTAGAATGTGATATGAAGCTGGTGGGCAATACTAGTGTCCAGATGGAATCCAGATGGGAGGATGTTATCCAATAACTGTTCCTTTGAAAAAGTTCTGGGGTCTGCAAGAAAGGAAGGCACCAAAGCTGAGGCAACTTTAGGCTCCAATAGTAGAAGTATCATGTCCAGAGCTGAATCGGTTCTTGATGATTTGTACATTGTAACAGCAAACAGGTAGGACGGAAAAACTAGAGAGATGCAGAGGAGGGTCACCAGAATAGCCTGGGAATAAAAACCACATCATCCCCTGCAAAGATCCATTTTTAGAAACCTCAGAATATTTGACTTAGGAGAGACAAGATGGAGCAGAACTATGATGACTCTTTTTTAAGTATTTGAAGGGTGTTGTAGGGATAGGGAATTAGGGAGACTTGGAAGACTAGGTTCAGATCCAAACTGTGACACATCCTGGCTGTGTAGACATGAAAATGTTTCTTAGACCCCGATCCTCGATTGTCTCTGCTATAAATGTGTCTAATCTTTGAACTACCGACCTCACAAGGTTGTTAAGAACAAAACATCATAGACATTAATTATTTGATCCTTAGCAGGCAATTAGGGACAATGTGAAAAGGTAAACAAATTTTAATTATGACATAAGGAAAAACTTCTTAATGATTAATGTTATCCAAAAATGGACACAATGGTGTGTTTACATGCATTCACTTGTAGTGTACCTATGTTTGTGTGTACATGCATGCATGTGCATGTATGCATGCAGATGATTCTTGCTTTGAGTAAGCAGGCTGTTCTGCAGATCTTCATGAAAAGCAATTTTACGTAATGTGAATTTGCCTGTGGAAGTGGGAAAGGAAGGGAAGGAAATAAGCAGTAAGGAAGGGGGCCGGTGCACAGTTCAATGACATATTGGGGCTGGAGTCAGAAGGAGGAGGAGCACATTGGGGTGGGTCAGCCATGTTGGGTTCTGGTAGGAATCAAGAGAAAAGACACAGGGGGCCAGGGACAGAGACAGGAGAGGAGAGGAGAGGAGAGGAAAGGAGGCATAGGACCAAGGATGGGCACATAGAACAGGACCATGGTCTCTTCTCTCCCAGCCCATAAGTCTCAAACCTTACATCAAGCTCAGGATTCAGCAGCAAAGATGGGTTTTCTTGTGACCATGCATCTCCTTTCACTTGGAAGGGATTTTGTAGTGGTAGGATAGGGGAAGGAGCAGAGAGAGAGAGAGAGAGAGAGAGAGTGTGTGTGTTATATATAAGCTAACAGATGTTTTGGAATGAAGATTTCTTTCAGAATTCTTTACATAACTTTGAAATTTATGTATGTAATGAAAATTTACATAAAGTGAGAACTGTATTGAGGGATTTGGAGACATATGTGTGCATGTGTGCGTGCACACACACATACACACACACACACACACACACACACACACACACACACACACTCTCTCACACACTCTTCCCAAAACCAAATGCTTATTAGACCTGTTGTCGAAAAGAGATTTCTCTTCAGATACATCTTATTTCCTAGACAACCTCAGTGGTCCCTCTGATTAAGAAATTTTCTGTTTTATACCTTTATGTATGAAAAATGAGTATGTTGATGAATACAACTAGTTATGTAGTTTCAGTCCTTTTTAGAACTATCCAGAAGATGAGAATTGTATTTTCTCCAATCACTCAACCACTAGCTTCATTTTTAACACTTTTTTCCCTCTATTTATTCAGACTACAGACCAAAGAACCAGACGAGAAAACATCAAAGAAAAGCGAAAAGCACTTCTGGATGCCAGGCTTGCAAAACTGAAGCAAAGAAAAATGCAGAAAGGAAAAGACAACAGGCCTGAGGAACAGAATGCAGGTATGTCAGGTTCTGTATCCTTGACCTTTAAAGTGAAAAGTTTCATTGTTTTATTAATGATTGATAAATGCAGCTGCATGCTTTTGTTACTCTTTCTAAGAAAAGAGATAATTTTTTAAAAAATAAGACAGAATAAACAAACTTGAAGTTTTGTTTTAAAAAAAGAAGTGAGAAAGGAATATTCTCAAAGATAGCATTGAATCCCTACAGGGAAAGTTGATATTTTAAAAATAAATTCCCTTTTAATCAACTAAAAATCAATTTGAATTGATTTTTACCAGTTCAGTCCTTTAATGTACCCTTTAAATATAGTGTAGTCTATATTTTGATTTAACTAATGTCAAATGGAAATCTTTTGTGACAGACATTTTTATTTTCACTTCATTGTTAATTAGATGAGTGTGTGTACGTGTGTATGAGTGTATTTATGTACGTATGTTACTTTTGTATAAGCTGAATGAATTCCATCCAGCTTGGACAAAGTTTGGAAAAATTTGTAGTAATTTCAGTTGTTGTTCTACACAGTAATAGAGACTCTGTCCCCAGGCATGCCAAGTTCTCCACAAATCCTAAGATATTGGCTATTATCCATATTGTTATGTGAGGAACCCCCTCAGGGTTGCTGCTGCTTCTCCCTTTGTCCACAGTAGAATAAATGGAGTGAACTAGAATTAGTCAATTCTAGGATCCTGTACCTTTACTGCCTGTACTTTGTTTTTCATTAAGAAATAGGTAGAACCAAAAACTGTTGGGGTCATTAAATAATTTGAATAATTTGTTTTAGTTTTTAATCGCAGTGTTAGTGGGTCTGATCTTGTGAACTTTTTTCCAAAGGGATACATTTAAGAGGCTGTAACTTAAATCTTGTAATAATATTGTGCTTTCCACTTCCCATCTCTAACAGAAGAAGAAGTGATTGGGCCAATCCCACCAGAACCAGAAGCAACTCCAGCTGTCCCACGAAGCAAAGTGGAAGTCATCATCCAAGAGAGAAAAGACACCAAGCCAGGCGTCCCTTATGTCCGAGAGTGGGACCGAGGGAAAGGTGAGAAAGCTGGTCAGGGGCACCTGTGCTTTGTGAGGGGCCACTGCACCCCCCTAAGGAGGAGCTCTTGAGGCATCTTCTCCCTGACTGGGCCTTTCAAGAGGCTCCTGCAACTTCTTCTGGGAGTTTCAGAGAGCTTTGCTAAACTTACAGCTTGGCTCTTCCTGATCTTAGTAACGTGTTTGGGCCCAGAGAGCTAGGAAAAAAGAAGGGAGAAATACTGCCAAGATACTGGAGTGGTATGCCATTTCCTATTCCACCTCATTTTACAAATGAGAAAACTGAGGCAAACAGGGTGAAGTGACTTGCCCAGGGTCATGCAGCAAGTCACACATCTAAGGCCAGATTTGAACTCAGAAAAATTAGTTTCTTGACTTCAGACCTGGCACTCTATCACTGTGGCATCACCTTGGCACCCCAAATAATTTAAATGCTATCATTTGTTTTTGCATCCCTTCTCTGGCAATTTATCCCTTATATCTAAGAGTCAGAAAAGAAAAAGACATCAGTTCTGCCAAACTAACACATCAGCAGAGTCTGATGGTATTCTGCATCCACAAACCCTTATATCCCTCCCCTTGAGAGGGGAAGGTGCCCAGGCTCTGAGCTCATCCAGTTAGGGAAGGTTGTTGTCATTTTCTGTCTCCAACTTATCTGGCCTCAGTCAATACTTCATAAAGGCTTGTCAGCCTGATTCCTGTTTTTCTTATTGGTCTTCTGGGCCTCTCCTGGCCCAGCATTGTCTCTCCTTGTTTCTCTTTTCTTCCTTTCCTTTTATGTTGCTACTGTCATACATTTGTCTTGCTCTGGTTACTTAGTTCTGCCTTAGTTCTCACATGTCTCCCATACTCCTCTTACCATTTGTGGGCCAAAATTTGTTTCGCTGTTCCCCAGTTTGGAGGTATTCATTAAGTGTCTACTTCTTTATTACTACAAATAATGCTGCTAGGAATATTTGGGTGGTTGGGATACTTTTTATCTCATGTTTTTTTGTTTTTGTTTTTGTTTTTGTTTTTTGCAAGGCGAGCCGGTTAAGTGGCTTGCCCAAGGCCACACAGCTAGGTGATTATTATTAAGTGTCTGAGGTCAGATTTGAACTCAGGTACTCCTTACTCCAGCGCCAGTGCTCTATCCATTGCACCACCTAGCTGCCCCTATCTCATGTTTTTCTAACATCCTCTCCACCAAAAATGTAAATAAAGAGTGTGCCTGTCTTGTAATAGTCTATCTTAATGATAATTATTCTCATGTTCTGTCATTTTTCTAAGGGTGAGGAGAAACCTTCAAGTTCACAGGCTCTAACACATAGCAGGTGCTTAATGATCACCAACTTGTTGTTAAGGTCCTAGAGCTGCAGCTTGAAAGGATCCCAGAAGCCTAGCTCTCCTCCAATCCCCTCAGTCCATAGAAGAGAAAGCAGAGGCCTGAGAGGTCTCTAAGGGACTTATTGAGAGAAGGTCTCCTACCCAAGAGGTAGGAAAGTGACAGAAATGGGATTTGAGCATAGATTCTCTGATGTTGGGGCAAGCTTTTCTTTCTTTTGCATTTTTCTTATTATTAATAGTTTGGAACGGTCTCTCTTATTGTCAGTAGTTTGTGTTTCTTTTTGAATTGTCCCTGGGCTCTTTACTCCTTAGACATCAGATCCTCACATAGTTAAGTAATTTTTTTCCTACTTTCTTATCTTAGTTTTGCATTGATTCTTTAAGTGCAAAAGGTTTGTTTTATTGCAATTCTATGTTTTCGAAATTTTATTTTTTTGAGAATGTCTCTAATCCTCAATTAAGATTTCTTTCAAGTCATAACTATGGAGAGCCAATCTGTTCCTTTTAATGTTTTAATGAATACCTTACATTATCATAGCAACTTATAGTTTACAAAAACCCTTTGTAATGCATAACCTGATTAAACAAATGATGTAAATTTTTGAATTCCAAAATTCCTTATCAAATGTCAATAATTCCTTTTCCAGGTAAAGAATATTTCATTGTCTGGGGAATAACAGAATTCTTAAAGCTTTTTTTTTCTTTTTTCCATAGAATTTTCCTTTGGACATTGGTCAAAGAGGCAGTCAGATCTCAGGGCTGAAAGAGATCCTGAGTTTGCCCCACCATCAGATTACTATTCAAGCCAGAAGAGAACTGGTCATTTCAGTAGTCAGCCTTGGAACCAATCTGGACCTTCATGCAACACTTCAGGACTTGGCTTCAGCCAGAACAACACATCCTCCTCCCAAACTTCCCCTGATTACCCAGGACGAGCCCCCAGTCCCCCTTACCAAACTCTGGATGATATGCTCTCATATTACAAACAAGTGACATAAATATTAAAAGATGGTGGTTTTCTTCTCTACCAGCTCCCTCCTTTAGAGGAAGAACTTGACTTTAATTACACTGACTTCCTCCCCCCTTGGCCTTTCCCTGGGAGGTGAGATCACCGTGTTGTCATTAAAGAAATGTTAAGTCATTAGAATGCTAATTTTAGTATGAAAGAGAAGAATCCAGCAAAATTGAGACCCTGGGAATTCTGCTGCTCCTGAGCTGGCCTGGTATATCATTTTAATTGGATTAAAATGCTATTGGAATTGTAATGGAAATATTCTTTCATATTTGAAATAATAGAACAAATTCTAACCAAAAAAATCCTTATTCCCATTGTTAATTATTCCAGTTTAACAGATATTTTCTGTTATTATATATTATATTATATATAATATATATTATATATTATCAAAGTATTAGATCATATAGGATTATCTTTCAAAGATTTGGCTACCAAATGAGTTGATTTAAATATCTTAAAGAGAACCTTCCCTGGAAAAACAGTGATTAGTGAGGTGAGACAATGAGTGAATTCAAATCCCAATCTGACTGTCAGTCTAAGAGAATGAAATTGTAAACTCTCAGCCAAAAATAGACCCAGCAAGTCACCTAATGAGAGCGTTCTCTAGGAAGGCAGCATCATTTCAGGCCCAAATGAGTGAGACCCAGTTTCAGGTCCTCCCCTATAACAACCCTGGTCATGTCACTTAGCTTCTTGGTGTTCAGACATCTTCCTAGAATTATGTGTTACAGAAAAGTGAGCCATCTGCTTGGTCATAGCAGGAGTTCCTAAGGAATGATTCATTTTTATAAAATCTTCATTGATGATCCCTGGACCTAGAATAGTTTCTTGAACCCGACACACCCTCAGGGAGTGTGTACTGATTGAATTATTCTGCCTAGTTTTAGAACATCCAGACATCGGGGCTTGTTCTTCATGGTTGCTGGCATTTCTTTATTATGGGAATATTGGGATTTCTCCTCTCCTCACCTCTCTCTCACCACTACTCTGGGTCTAAGTCAGCGTGGGGAGCAGTTAAGCGCAAGGATCCGTCTCTGCCCCAAAATGTTACTGTTTATTTTGGGGGAATGCTCTAAACCACAGATCAGAAAATGAAAAGAGAAGACCCTGCTGTCAGCTCTCATAGCCCCATGCCCCAATTTAAAGTAGCAGGTTAACACAAGCAAGTGTCCACATTCTCATGGTGGAAGGGGGAAGGTTAGGAAAGCAAAGCTAAAAATCACATTCCTGTCACCAACTTCAGTTTTTTATGTACCTCTGAGACCCTGAGAAAGAGAATTAAGGTTCCAGATGAAAGTTTAAATCAAAAACATAAAAACCTAGTTCTTAACAATAGCATTGGATTTAGTCGGGAGGATCTGAGTTTGAATCTTGCCTCAGACTCTAACCATGCGGCTTTGGGCAACACAACCTCTGTTTGCCTCAGTTTCCTCGTCTATAAAATGAGTATAATAGCACCTGCCTCACAAGGTTGTGAGGATCATTTATGATAATATGTAAAGTGCTTTGTAAACCTTAAAACACAAACACTATCCATTTTTATTATGTATCTGTGAGCCAAATGATAGAATGGATTGCATTGCTAAACATTTCTGTACCCATTGTATCTGGGATTTCGTTGCTCCCTCCAGTGAAACATATCACAATCTTATCCTGAACATCCTCATGGTGCAATTCCTGTCCACATCATCCCAAGGCAACTAGGGATCTAAATACATGTTAGCAACCTCTCTCTAGGTTAAAATGGAAAGAAATAAATGGAATCCATGGGTAGAAGAGAAGCCAAACAGAAGGAAAAAGGCAAAGGAAAATGCTAAGCAATTAAAAATAAGAGATGAAAGAAAGGTCAGGGAGAAACAAGTAAAAGAAGAAAAGACAAAATGTGGAGAAAAGGGGAGAAGAAAAAAAATGAAATGGAGAAGGGAAGCAAAGGACAGGGAAGATAAAAGGACCACCGCAGGCTGCCCAGCACTCTCCCCACATGTAATCTCATGTGGTTCATGGAATTTCTTTTGTTAACACAGGATCTAGCATGATAGTCTACCCAACTATTTTACTCAGTGTCCCAAACTTTTCCCCATCATGTTTTCATAGGAATTCCAAATGCCACATAACCTATTCCTAAATCTTTGTCCTAAATATAAATTCTCTTCAGTTTTCTATGTATATTTTTTGTTATCCAAACCCATTTCAGACTTCAATTTCTTGAAATACCTTCTAAAGGCTTCATTGTTGCTTTCAGATACATTTTGTAGTACAGCAACCAGTAGATGGCAGTAGAGTTCTGAAATTACACATCTGTATGCTAAAAGATCTATTTTTACATACTTCTGTGAAAAAATTATGTTCATTTCTTCTTTTAATAATTGGGGAAATTAGCCTATCAATTTCTTTTATGTATTCATTGAACACTGCAGACATTTTTAAGGGCTCTGTTAATCTTTGGGGACAAATAATTCAAATTATTTCTATAGGAAATATAACAGACCATGTTTTTGGTGAGCTTAACTAAAATATATGTATGTATTGGCCTGATATAAATATATACTTAATTATATATGTTGATATATCCACACACATGTTTATGTACATACATTTTACATATACATATATACACATTAACATAACATTTACATATACTTATATTCGCAGTTGTCTATATCTACACACATACACTGTATACACCTATATGCATGCATATACATATATTCATACTCACACATATCTAGAAACATGGAATGATCACTTTTAATTTTGCTATGAATTCAGCCTCCTCCAGATTTTTCTGTATTGTGATAAGATTTTGTTTGTTTTGGCCAAATTAACTTATGTTGGTTAAAATCCCCAGAGAAAATTAAAATGTTCATATACAAGATTCCTGCCAAGTCAATCAGACCTTCCACAATTCCACAGTCTCAGTAACATGAACATGCTCTCCATTGTGCTAAAGATATAAATGGATATTCTTTTTCTCTTTAGCATGCAAAGGAACTCTTGCTATGAGGTTTTGACCTGATCTTCTTGTGACATACAGGTGAGAGTAGAATTTAGAATTTGGAACAGAAGTGTTTACTGGTCCTTGCAGTTAAAACAAAAGAGACTAGCCATTTACATTTACTTTCCTTCAGCATCTTGAACTGAAATGGTATTTTAATCGAATCCTGTGAAATTTTTTAGATGGCTAAGGTAAGTCATAATAATTGATAAGAATTTCCCAAGACTTCAGAGACTATCAACAGTAAAACGCATTTGTTCATCAATGAAATTCATCATCTGCCCTGTCTCGAGCTATGAGACATTTTGTTTGGCTAGGTTATTGAAATCTACTACAGTTTCTTAGGGAAGAAAAATGATAGAGCAGAACAAGACAATTATCTAGGAAGACTGGAACATGAAAATAAATGAAATGTTATTGAAAACCTATGTAATCACAGGGCTTAATATTGATTCTGTATTTTAATAAAGCGAGGGTTGCATTCGAATATCTAGCAATCTATGTCTTATGACATTACCTACCAGCCCTTCCAGAAGTTGTCCAGAAATGTTGTTTCTGACCATCTGCTCATATTTGGACCAATAATATCTGAGAATTCACTGACAGTTAAAGAGAAAAATGGCTGTTTATTAGGGATACATGGATACTGAAAACCAGAAATGAATGGAAGGGGCTTTGTAAATAATTAGTTAATAAACCCAAAACTGTTCTCTAAAATGATTTCATCAGAAGAGCTCCAGTTCTCAATGAATTTCTTCCTGAATTAGTTCCCTATTTGTGATCAGTCTGTCTGTCTTGATTTTTAATATCTCATACTTTCTAGGTAGAACTTTGTTCATTGTTTCTCAGTTTCTTGGAATCTGAGTGCTGTGTCCCAAGGGATCCTCTTAAGTGCAGGGTGAAATTATTTGATTTACTTTAAGGGGTATTTTGTAGCCCCTATAAGACTGTAAGTCTCCCAAGTACAGAACTGTCTTGATTTTTATTCTATCTCCCATGGTCTCTAGAGCAATGTCCCTCACATAGTAAGTACAAATTTCTCTAGCATATTAGAAGTTTACCAAGAATTTGCTTCACAGCTGAGATTAGGAAGGACAAAAAATCCTCATTTTATAGTAGGTGCTTAATAAATGAGGAGCCAAGTGTCTTTAGGTAGAGGCAAAAGGCATGGGTATGTGGTCTTGTAAATTAACAAGGCGATGGGGGAGAGATTTGAATAATATTGGGGAGTAGGTATATTGAGAGACTTGATAATTGTTTTTCAGAATTTAAAGGGTTCTCAGATGAAGAAAGAAAGACATTTTTTGTTTTGGTCCCAGAGGTCAACTCAGGGTACCCAAAGAGGTAGATTTATCCTTGCTTCCTGATGTTGAGTCCTTTTGTGTCCATGCTCCATTTGTGGTATACTTAGTTTTTTATTTCCTTCTCTAGCTCATTTTACAGATGAGGAAATCAAGGGAAATAGGGTTAAGTGACTTGCCCAGGGTCACACAGTAAGAACTCAAAGGTATCAGACACCAAATTCAAACCCATGTCTTTGGAAAATAAATTATGAAGGCCAAATCTTGTTGGTCCCTCTCCACATTTCTCACAGTTTAATGACATAGTGGATAAAGCCTAGCTCTGGAGTCAGAAGACCTAAATTCAAATATAATCTCAGACACTTACTAGCTTTGTGACCCTGGACAAGTCATTTAACCCAGTTGACCTCAGTTTCCTTTGTAAAATGATCTGGAAAAGGAAATGGTAAACAAACCCCAAATGGGGTCATGAAGAGTTGGACCCAACTGAAAAAATGACTGAACAATAACAACCCCATTCAAAGAGCCCCTATAAGGCTTCTCAGGCCTCAGGATGTCTTGTATGGAATATTGAGATAGCCTATTGATTGATATTCCTGTTTCTGGTCTCTCCCCATCTCTAATTCAACAGGACCATACATGAAAAATGATCATCTTTCGGGGAAGCTAGGTGGCACAGTGAATAGAGCCCTGACCCTGAAGTCTAGGAGGACCTGAGTTCAAATTCAGCCTCACACACTTAATAATTACCTTGCTGTGTGACTTTGGGCAAGTCACTTAACCCCATTGCCTTGCAAAAATAAAAAGAAAAGAAAATAAAAGATCATCTTTTTACCTCTCCCTAATTGAGTTTTCCCCAAACCCTATAGAGTCTATTCCAAATCTTTTCTCAAACTTCCAATCCAATCCCTTCCCTGAGAATCCCACCTCATACTTTGCTGAGAAAGTTATAGTCATTCACCAAGAGTACTCTCTTCTTGCCTTTTCTCAATACTGCACTTTGACATCATCCTCCATTCTATCCTTCACTCCGATCTCTAATGAAGAGATGGCTCTTCTCATTGACATGGAAATCCCTCTAAATGTACCTTCTCACCTCTAACAGATTGTTTCCACAATCCAATTTGAATCTTTAATCTGTATTAATCTATTCTTGCCTTCCTTATTGCCTACAACCTACAAAGTCACTTAATCCAAATTGCCTCACATTCAGGGCCATCTCCATTTATCCTGATCCATATATGAGCACTAAGACCCAGATGGCTTAGGAGGAGAAAGTGCACAACATCCCCTCACTCAAATCCAATTGACGTCATGGCATCACCTCCCTGATGATGTCATGATATTCTTTGAGAATGAAAAAAACAACATTCCTTACAAAGCACATTCAAGTCTTTTCATCCTATACAAAACAAAACCAAAAAAACTCACTAGACTGCCATCTGCTCAGTTTAAACTTCTAAATCCCCTATTTCTCAGTCAAACTCTTAGGGAAAAAATTGTTTAAACTCTTATCTCTACTTCCTTTCCTCATACTCATTTCTCTACTCTGCATTCTGCCTTCCAATTTCATCATTCAACAAAAAACACTCTCTCTAAAATTACTCGTGATTTCTTAATTTCTAAATCAAATGACCTTGTCTCCATTCTCATCCTTCTTGCCCTCTCTGGAGTATTTGGAACTATGATCATCTCTAGGTTTTTATAGCACTCTTCACTCTTGGACCTCCTTCTCCCTATATGACCACCTCATGATCCCATTTTCTAAATCACCATCTGCCCAATAAGTCTGGATATTGTCTAGAGTTCTCTCTTGGATGATTTTTTCCTTGCCTACGTACATTCTCAATGACTTCATCAGGTCCCATACATTTAATTATCGTTTCTATTTCATCTGGAAATGATGTCTAACTCTATCTAGCCTTGGTCTCCAATTTAGGATCACCAACTGCCTATTGTACAGTTCCATCTAAATATAACTATCTCAGATTCTATATATCTATAGTAGAATGCATCATTTTCTCTATTCCTAGAACTTCCCTCTTTCTGTCAAAAGCACCATCAACCTTTCAGATTTACAATATTTTATCTTTCAGCTCCTGTGTACAAGTGACATCTCATCTCTATAATCACTTATTCCTCACCTTCCCCTCCTGCAATTGTTTTTTTAATTGTTTAAATCATAGCTGACTTTGTGTAACCCTATTTTGGGGTTTTCTTGCAAAGATTCTGGAGTGATTTGCCATTTCTTTTTCAACTCATTTTACAAATGAGATACTAAAGCAAATAGGATGAAATGAATTACCCAGGGTCACCCAGCTAGTAAATGTCCAAAACCCAATTTCAACTTATGAAGATGAGTCTTTATGATTCCAAGTCTAATGTTCTTCCCTTTGTTCCACCTGGCTGCCCTCATAATTGATCCATGGTTTCCATTAATGCAAAGTGCACTTGCCACTTAGCACACAAGAATGTCTCTGACTTTTACTACCACTACTCCAAGTTATTAGAATTTTCTCTTGAAATTGATTTTGTGATGATGATGATGATGATATTTAATATTATTATTTAAAAGTATTTTAAGGTTACAAAGTACTTTACAGAGATGATCTCATTTGATCAATTTTAATTATTTTTACAGACTTTATATTGATATGGGTATGATATATCCCGCAGTAGAATGTAAGTTACCTAAGACCAGGGACTATTTCTTCTTTTCTTTGTCCCTAATCCATGCATAATTTCCTACTTAAACAGGAGTGAGAAGGATATTTCTTCAGGAAGTGGAAAGCACATGAGCAAAAGCAGGGGGAATAATAATGGGGCTATATTATTTCCAGAAGGTCTAAGTAGGTGAGTCTCAGTACAGCAGATAGTAGTATGTGTTGGAGAACAATGGCAAACAAATGTCAATAAATTGACTTGGTCCAGATTATAGATGGTCTTAAATAACAACCTAGGAGTCTGAACTTGATCCTGTAGAAAATAGGGAACCAGTGATGGTAAATGAATCTAAATCTTCATGGTTTGTCCAATAATTTCTCAAGCCTTTTCTTTTCTCACCTTTCACCTTGGTTCCCTCCAGTTACACACTTTCTCACTGGTTACACATTAGCCTTTTCCTCCTTTCAGCTACTCAGTCCTGGGAAAAAGAGCAACTATACCACCGAGGTCAGATTCCTCTGGCTAGTTGCCCAGATATCAGAGTCTCTGAATTCCCCCTCTTTCCTACAAACCTACCCATCCTAGAATAAGAAGCCATTGTCCAGCTCTCCAAGCATCAAGGGCAGGGGGTCAGCATTCACACTGGTGCCCATAGAAGTGAGAGGCAACATCACCCATGGGGTAACAGCATGTTGACAGAGTTTGATCTGAAATTCTAGTTCATTTGACAATGGATAGGAAACAGTGTGCCCCCATTGGATGTGTGTGAATCTTGAAAGATAACAGAGAAATGCTGAATGAGGAATCAGAAGATCCTAGCTCTTTCAATTGTTCGTTATATATTTCTGAGTAAATAACTTAGTATTTCTCTCTCTGAGTCTCAGTGTACTCATCTGTAAGATGACTATAGTTTTGAAAGCAATTGACTGTAACAAGGCAAGTTATCAAGTCAAATAACATAACTGAAAGTGCTTTGTGAATTTTGAAATGTTAAATATAATGCAGTGTTATTAACCTCTAAGATCCCTTTCAGTTTTTACTATGATTATAGTTAAATACTATTATTATTATATTATAGTTACATTATGATTCTAATTATTATAAAACTTCCAAATTTGAATTGGTTCCATAAAGACATCCATGGTGACTCAAGGTTTGGAAAAGAAATTAGAATTCTAGTATCTGGAAAAAGGATTGTTTCTTTCCAAAAAGAACTTTTCACATACTTGATGAAACACAGAAAGTTTTTACTAGCAAATGTGATCTAAAGTTAGTGGGGGGAATCTTTATGTAGGTAATGAGATTTGAATTTCATTTTTAAGGATAAGGAAAAGGAAAAAAATGCAACAGTGGATAAGAAATGGAATTGAAGAAATAGATAAGAGACTTAGAAACTTAACTCATGGTGGCCAGGAAGGAAGGGAAACCAATAATAGGAAATAAGGGGTTGAATAGATTTTAGAAGATCTTGGAAGCCCAAGTTGAGAAATTTAGATTTAATATGGGATAAGAAAAAAAGGAGTTATTGTAAATTTGTGATTACCTGTGGATAGTGGGAGATGGAATGAAAAGATAAATAGGGAATTAAATGGCTAGTATAGAAAAGTAAACTGATCAACTTTGAATGGCTTGCCAAAATTACCTTCTTTCACTGGCTCCTGCTATCTTATGGGAGAAAGTTTGGCCAAGTCATAGAACTTCTATGAGGCTCATTTTTAATCTCTATAAAGGATCTGAATTAGATATTCTCTTAAGTTCCCATGGCTTCAGACACTTGTCGCTGTGTGACCTTGGGCAAGTCACTTAACCCTGACTGTCTCACATCCAGGGCCATCTCCAGTCATCCTTATTCATATCTGACCACTGGAGAAAGTGAGTCTGATGACATAGGATATCATCTCCCTCATTCAAATCTAATTCAGATTCTTGATATCAGTTCCCACCTCCCTGATGTCATTGTCTTCTTCAAAAATGGACAAGTTTTTTTTTTTTTTAATTTGGACACTTTATCACTCTGGTGATACAAAGACAAAAAACTTAACATTCTGCTGGGGAGGGGTTGGATAAGATGACCACAAATAAATCAATATGAAATAAATAAGAGTTAGTTTGTCCAAAGATTTGTCCTGATACCATCAGTACAAGAATGAATCTGATAAAAATAAAATTCTGAGAGATTCAGTTAGGGTTTGAATCATTTAGTCATTTTTACCACCCACCATTGTCTAAACTTTCATCAAGCTCAGGATAATAGAAAATTAGTTCAAGCTTGTTGTTGTGATTTGTCTTGTATTCCCAAAAACATCAGGAAAGTGATACCATGAGTTAAGTGAATTGGATTTAAGGGAGGGAGGACCTTGCAAGGTTACCAGCCTCACTTTCTCCTCCGGAATTATCTGGGTTAAATGACAAGATATGATCAGGAAGATGGCCCCCATGAAAAATTACAAGTAGGCTAGAATGATTGATTTTTCAAGGTTGTGGAGGAGAGTAAATTATAAGAAGCCTGGAAAAGTAAGAATAATAATAGCTAATAAAAGCTAACACTTTTATAGTGTTTTAAGGGTTGCAAAGTACTTTATAAATATTCTCATTTTTTCCCTCACAAATAACTCTGAGAGGTTATGTTATCCCAGTTTTGCAGTGAGTAAACTGAGGCAGACAGGTTGCTTAAAGCTCATTCTAGAGCTAACAATCATACTACACTAGAAAACTTCAATTAGAGAGTACAATTCTGAGGCATCTCTACAAAAGGTGATGAAACTACATATTCTGTTTCCATCAGATCAATGGGAAGAAGGAATGGGATAAAAGCACACTAGTTCCAGCCTAGAGTTGCCTTGATAATTAAGGTTTATTTGATCGCTTTTCCTAATTAAACCAAATGAGGGCTCTCCTTTCTTTTTTTTAAATTTATTTATTTACTTTGAATTTTACAATTTTTCCCCTAATTTTGCTTCCTTCCCCCACTCCTCATAGAAGGCAGTCTATTAGTCTTTACATTGTTTCCATGGTGTACATTAATCTAAGCTGAATGTGATGAGAAAGAAATCATATCCTAAAGGAAAAAAATAAGGTATAATAGATCTCAAAATTACATAAGAAAGTTTTTTTTAAATCAAAGGTATAGTCTTTGGTCTTTGTTCAAACTCCACAATTCTTTCTCTGGATACAGATAGATAGTATTCTCCATCACAGACAGCACCAAATTGTCCCTGATTGTTGCACTGATGGAATGAGTAAGTCCATCAAGGTTGATCATCGCCCCTATGTTGCTGTTAGGGTGTACAGTGTTTTTCTGGTTCTGCTCAATCTTACTCAGTATCAGTTCATGCAAATCCTTCCAGACTTCCCTGAATTCCCATCCCTCCTGGTTTCTAATAGAACAATAGTGTTCCATCACATACATATACCACAATTTATTAAGCCATTCCCCAATTGATGGACATTCACTAAATTTCCAGTTCTTTGCTACTACAAACAGGGCTTCTATGAATATTTTTGTGTAATTGATGCTTTTACCCATTTTCATCATCTCTTCAGGCTATAGACCCTTTAGTTGTATTGCTGGATCAAATTGTATGCACATTTTTGTTGCCCTTTGGGTGCAATTCCAAATTTCTCTCCAGAAAGACTGGATGAGTTCACAGCTCAACCAACAATGTATGAGTGTCCCAGATTTCCCACATCCCTTCCAACACTGATCATTGTCCTTTCTTGTCATATTGACTAGTCTGAGAGGTATAAGGTGGTATCTCAGAAATGCTTTAATTTGTATTTCTCTAAAAGGAGTGATTTAAAGCAATTTTTATATGACTATGGATCACTTTGATTTCCTCATCTGTAAATTGGAGCGCTCTCCTGCTTTGAGATGCTTGGGGTTGGAGTTTGCAGTACAGACATTACTAGTCAATAGAACAGCGGCACATTTTGAAAACTGGGAAATAATACTCATTCCCATTAAAACCTGGTAGAATAGAGCATGAAATCAAGACTTATTTCCTTTTCTGTTGCAGAGTAGGAAGAGTACTAGAGTTCGGAGGTCTGTGTAGCTAATCTACTTAGTCATACCATCCCACTTTGTCTCAATGTCCTCATTGGTTAAAGATAAGGGTTCATTTTTTTTGTCTAATACTTATATTCCCTCTTCCAAAGCAGATTAGCATTTTTAGAGTTGTCTGAGATATTGAAAAACATTAAATCTGTAATAATGAATGAGTGATCAAATTATTCATTAACAATTTACTATGTTGTCACAAGTTGGACTAGAACCTTAGCTTGCATGGGACTTTGCACATTAAAAACTTGCAAAAGTTGATTTTCTGACCAAATAATCATAACACTTTCAATTAGCTGGGCTGTTTTTTCCCTCTTTCTCTCATAGAAAGAGACTAATGACTAACAAAGAAATAATAAAGAAAATGCAAAAGGAAATGAAGGTGAGAGGAAGGGAGGGAGAGGAGAAAGGGAGGGAAGAAGGAAATATGAGGTAGGGAGGGAGGAAAAAGGAGGGAGGAAAAAAGAGGGAGAAAGGAAAAAGAAGAGGGAAAGGAAAAAGGAAAGGACAGAGGAAGGAAAGGAAGGAAGAAGGAAAAGAAAAGGAAGGAGAGGAGGAGGAAGGAGGTTGAGGAAAGCAAAGGAAGAAGGGAGAGGAAAATGAAAGAAAGGAAAAGAAGGAAGAAAAGGAAGGAAGTTAAGGGTTTGTTGCTGCCCTTCATGCTTGAACAGGATCAAAATGACATCATTATGTTGGGGTCAGGGTATGGTATTCTACTGTGACTAATCAGACCAATACAACTCAGCACGCTCTAACACAGGTCAGGTGCAAAGAGTCTGTATGAACATTTGGAATGGAGATGTTCCTAAATTTGCACATCTCATGTTTCTTTTGAGCTACTTCAATTCTGCTTTGCTCAGAACACAGTGCCTTCTTTGATGTGAGCATACCATGCTGGGTGGTCCAATGCCAGTGTCTCCCATGGCTTACAATTGATTCCATAGTTCTTCATAAAGACCTTGAGAGTGTACATGTGTTGCTTCTTCTGACCTCTCTATAAGTGTTTGCCTTGTTCTCCATAAAATAGTCTTAAGCAGAGGGACATTTGGCATCTAAACAATATGGCCAGCCCCCTGAAGTTGTGCATTCTGCAGTAGGGTTTGATTGCTTGGAAGTTCAGCCTGAGAAAGGACCTCAGTGTCCAGTATCCAGTGTCCAGTTTCCTTATCTTGATAGGTAATATTCAGAATCTTCCCAAGGCAATTCAAATGGAAGTGATTCAGTTTCCTGACATGGCACTGGTAGACTGTCCAGGTTTCACAGGCATACAACAATGAGGTCACCACAATGGCTCTGTAGATCTTCAGTTTGCCAGGCAGCCTAATGCCTCTTCTCTCCCACTCTTTCCTTTAGAGCCTCCCAAAAACTGACCTAGCTTTGGCAATGTGTGAATCAACCTCATCAATCATCCTACATCCATGTAAAGTATACTGCCAAGGTAAGTGAACTTATCCACAGCATTCAAAATTTCTACATTTGCAGTACTCAGTGACACCATGTATGGATGGTGTTGTGGAGAACCTCTGTTTTCTTATTGTTAATTGTTAGACCAAAATTAGTATAATCATCAGACAATTCATATTCAGTCTCAGAGTCTCCACTGAGTACACAAATCATCTGTGAACAAAAAAATCACACAACAACTCTCCCTTTACTTTAGTCTTGGCTTGTAATCTTTTCAAGTTAAATAATTTACCATCAATGCAGTAGCTAATCTTGATGCTGATTTCATCCTCCCTGAAGTCATCTAGTAACATTGCTGAAAATATCTTGCTTGAAAACTGGGAGCAAGCACACAACCCTGTTTCATTCCATTGGTTCCTGGGAATCACAAAAGCATCATCCATTTTCTAAAATCTATGTAAACGTGAATCATGAAACCGGTGTACAATGCTAATGAACACTGGGGCAACCAAAATTTGCCATGATCTTCCACAAACCCTCATTACCAACAGAAACAAAGGCCTTGATCAGACTTATTCATGTTGTGTACAGACCTCTCTTCTGCTTCTGACATTTCTCTAGCAGTTATAAGGCAGCAAACAACAGTCATTCCTCAATCATTTCTGAAGCCACACTAACTCTCAGATGATCATCTTCCAGATTAAGTACCAGCCTATTAATGAGGACTGTGGCAAGAATCTTGCTGGAAAAGACTAAGTGATAGACCTCTCTGGGATTATCAGAAGACAACCTATTTCCTTTTCCTTTATAGAGACGGGCATTGGAGAAGGCATCCTCAAACTTCTCAGGGATAACTTCCTCTTGCCACGTAACTTGGAAGATTCCAGTCAATTTTTGAATGAACAGTGGATGCCCTGCCTTGTAAATCTCACCTGAAATAGAATCAATATCAGGGTGTTTGTCACATGAGTGGAGCCTAATTGATTTCAAAACAACTTCTTCAGTTGAAAGAAGAGGAATTGATTTCAACATGAAGTACATGCTCAATATCTTAAACACTGGTTGTTTAGAATCAGACTGTTAAGAAATTTATGGAAGTATCCAGTCCATTTCTCCAAGGTCATATTCTTGACCTTAATCAACATGGTTCCATTAAAGTCATTCAGTTTGAATAATTGAGATACACTATACAACTTTGGCCTATCTTCACAAAATTTTCCTTTGAGCCCAACAGAGTGTCATAATGGAAGCATACATACTAATGATGGCATGGCACTCTCCCGGAAGTGGCAATCACATTGTCATGAGTCTATTGCTCACTTCTTTTGGTAGGCATATAAGATTGATGACTAGGTTATATTTCATTATGAAACCTCCACCAGCTTCACAGCGTTCCTCATCACCATTGACCACACCAGAAAAATGTGTATTCAGTTCTGACTTCAGTAAGCCTTCATTTACCGGTTTTGTTTCATTTAGGGCTGCTATTTAGACGTGATACCTGCTGAGTTCTCTCATAACAAGAACTGTTCATCTTTCAGTACTACAGGATTTTTTGTGTTATCCATAATTATTCACATTTCACATGTACCAGTGTTGATCATCTTCAATCTTTGTACATCTTTTTTTGTTTCAGTCTTAGATAATGATCCCCGCCTACCACAGTAAGCATGTCAGAGTTAGGCTGGATAAAGCAGATAGGTCTTAGGACACCTTTTCTAGCTTCTTCCTCATGCCAGATGTTGAACAGTGGTCCTTTAAAGGACTCTAAAAGGTTTTTAAAAGGCTGCTCAGTCACCTACTGATGCTTCAATCCTGTAAGAAGACAACCCTATGGTTTGGACCAACTATGTGAAGGGTTATTACTAGAGTTCCCAGTGTATCTATACCTGCTGTTTTGTCATTTACTTATTGCCATGGGACTTTGAGGTAGGAAAAAATAGTAAAATGGTGTGTTTTTGACTCAAGTATATAGGGGCTTTAAGTGAGGCAGAGTTCAGGAATTTGTGGGCCTCACTCTTTCTTCCAGTCCTTGAAATCCACTGGCAAGACAAAAGTCAAGACAATTTGTAATGACTCAGCAAGAAGTGAATGTAGATAGCTTCAACATCATTCCAAGTCTAAGTGCTCCATAGCATTTGTTTCTACTGCCTTCATGTCCCATTTGAACAAATTATTCACATCCATCAACTCCACAGGTCAGGTCTTCACAGGTTTGGGGTAGATACACCATTAACTCACTGACAGATCTGAAGCAAATTGGTTATCCTCGACTCGCCAAAATGATTTTTACCAGGATGTGGCTGCTGAGCATGCTACTGCTTCTTGAACCCACAACTGAGCATTGGGTAGCAGGTAGACACCAAAGGTAAAAAGCAGCTCTGAAAAGGGCTCAACAACCCTCATAGGGAAGGAAGAGAGAGAGAGAGAGAGAGAGAGAGAGAGAGACAGACAGACAGACAGACAGACAGACAGACAGACAGACAGACAGACAGAGACAGAGACAGAGAGACAGAAAGGAAGGAAGGAAGGAAGGAAGGAAGGAAGGAAGGAAGGAAGGAAGGAAGGAAGGGAGGGAGGGAGGGAGGAAGGGAGGAGGGGAGAGAGAGGGAAGGAGGAAGAAGGGAAGGAAGAAGGAGAGGAGAGGAGAGGGAGGAAGGAAGGAAGAGGGAGGGAGGGAAGGGGGAAGGGAAGGATAGAAGGGGAAGAGAAGAAGGAAGGGAAGAATGGAAGGAGGAGAGTGAAAGAGGAGCAGGAGGAAGCAAGGAAGAAAGGAGAAAATGGAAAGAAAACTTAAAAATCTTTGTCAGAGTTTTTTTGGTTTGTTTTATTAATTTTCAAGCCCAGAAACTTTATGATTCTTTATGTACATACCCTGTATCCTTCACCCTTCTACATCTCCATGTCCAGGACCATAAAATGAGAATGAATGTTCAGCATGGAGACAGTTTCAGTAGTCTTGTCTTGACTCTTCTTTCTAAGGCAAGGAACAGTTCTTGTTGATGAACTACAAGTATTTGAAGACATGGAGGACCATAGATTTAGAGATGATCTTGTACAATTCCCTATCAATTAACTGAGACAAATGAATCCCAGAGAGGCAAAATAATTTCTCAAAGTCAAAAAATGGCAGAGCTAGGATCAGAGCCCAGTTCTTTGATTTCAAATCAAATTAAATTCATGAATCAAGCTTTTTAAAGCACCTACTGTTTACTATATGATAAGAAGAGATATGTCTATGCCATACTATATCATGTGAGTAGAAAAGGGGGACATATGAGACAAGTCAGGAAGGTGGTATCTACAAAATTTGGCAACAGACATGTGAGGGTAAGTAAGGTGGCAAGACCAATTAAAAGATTGAGAACCTGGGTGACTGAAAATGTGCTAATGCTTCAACAGAATCTGCAAGCTTGGAGGAGGGGGAGATAAATGAAGAGAATTTTTTAAAATGCTCTTTACATGGCCATTAAACAACAGTTAGTGACACTCCCAAAAGAGGTTTCTGATTACTCATAAAATTAAATTAAACAAGAATTTCTGGTTTCTTAAGCATCCCAGTTAGTTGAGGTTTTATTAATTTAATTTACTATAACTAGGGATATGGATCAAAGTCATTTTCCTGTAATCTGTGAGAGGCAGTGGGGCACATTGGATTAGGACCAAATCAGGAAGATAAGCATGAAATCCAGACACACATACCTATGGTGATAAGGAGCCGCTCCAAATTTTCAATTTCTACATCTAGGCTTTGTTTCAGTTGTGTCCAACTCCTTGTGACCCCATTTGGAGTTTTCTGAGATGGATTTTAAGCAAATTGGCTATCCTCAACCCCCGAAAATGATTTTTACTGGGATGTGGCTGCTGAGCATGCTATTGTTCACCACTACCTTCTCCAAAGCATTTTATACTTTAAGAAAGTAATGCAAACAAGGGTAAATGATTTACCAAGGATCACACAGTAAAGTGTCTGAGGGTGGATTTGAACTTAGGTCTTCCTGACACCAACAAGGATATTAATAACACCTATTCTCATAAGTTTGAGGTGAGATCAAATGAGATAGCATACACTGTGCTCTGTAAATCTTTTTTTTGAAGAAATATTTTATTTATTTTGAGTTTTACAATTTTCCCCCATTCTTGCTTCCCTCCCCCTACCCCCCCACAGAAGGCATTCTGTTATTGTCTACATTGATTCCATGTTATACATTTATCTCAGCTGAATATAATGACAAAGAAAATATATCCTTAAGGAGAAAAATAAAGTATGAGATAGTAAAATTACATAATAATATAATGCTTCCCCCCCCCAACTTGATGGTAATAATCTTTGGTCTTTGTTCAAAGTCCATAATTCTTTCTCTGGATGCAGATGGTATTCTCCATTGTAAATATGTGCTTTCTAAATCTTAAATCTCCATATAAACCTAATCATTCTGATGATTAGGTTATTATAAACATTATTAGATTAGGTTAATAATATTAATATTAAGCTGAGAGGTGACTTCATGAAGTGGCTATTGAGGTTACCTCAGAGCCTATCTCTGACACAAACTGCTTACACAACTCTGGGAATCTTAAGCCATGAACCTTAATTTCCTTATTTGTAAAATAAAGATAATAATAGCACCCCCTTCCCAGGGTGGTTGGGATACTATTATTTTAGACATTGGATTTATAGACCTAGAACTGGTCATCTGGTTCACATCTTCCAATTTTCCAGATGAGGAAACAGAGCAAAGGAAATTTGATGATGAGTTCAAGACCATGGAGACAGGAAACATCCAAGATAGGATTTGAACCTAGGTCTTCTTTCAACAGTTCTTTCCAGTGTTCATGTTGCCTCCGTTAATTCTTTTGTCTTCCAGATCCCTCCTCCAACTCAAAAAGCATTTTTAGGCAGATGCATCTTCCTGCACCATGAGCAACTTTCCTAAGAACAATACTGAATTGTACCATCAGTGCAAGGTGATGGCCCCTAAGCTTATAGAGGAGATCTCAAGGCTCCTGAGTGCCTGCAGGAGGTTGGGCATTATCATACCCAAGAACATCCAAAATCTCTTTGACTTCTCATTGGAGGACCTTATCATAGAAAGCTCCAAGCCATCAGCATCCAACATCACTGACCTGAAAATCCATTTTGGACAGCTCTCTTCTATGATGGATATAGCTTTTTCTTCTACCTTCAAGAAACCCTTGACCAAGAACTCACCAGGGCAACCAGTCTCTGTCCGCCTCTTGCCCAACAGCCAGCAGATACTCCAAAAATTCCAGAAGAAATCAAAACGCTTGCTGTCAGAACTCCTTTGCCTTAAACTGAAGATGACAATAGAGGCCTCAATAGGTGAGTGTAACTTTGGGGGAGCCACTCTCAGTCCCCTGAAAGACATGTCCTCTAGGTAAGAATGAAGTTTTCTGGTTCATTCATTTATTTTGTAGTTGAAAAATGAGGCTTAGAATAAATAAGATCCCACTGCTCTAAGCACTACACCATTCTACCTCTTGATTAGAAAAGTTAGGGTCCTCATCTTCATTGTATAGCCAATCACTCTACTCTGGAGACAGAGCACCTGGATTTAAGTCCTATCTGAGACAGATTATCTGTGACCCCTTGGGAAAATTATTTCACTTTCCACATCTACATCCTGAGAGAGTACACAGTTGTGGTTCTTTGGGGACAGGGACAGGGAGGGGGAAGATCTCCACTTCTGAACTTTCTCTTCCTACCTTCCCTTCCTTTATTCTTTTTTCTTCTTTCCTTCCCCAACATTTCCTTTCCCCATAAGCTCAAAAAAAGCTTATTGAGGGGTGGACAAACATAGTACAGATTTAGCAGGAGGGAGAAGAAGATTCAATTCCTTTTCATTTCACCTTAAGCTCTGCCTCCAATTTTCCAAGATCTATACCTGGGAGAGCTAGTGGAGGAGGGGATCTCCTGTGTGTTCTGGGATAAATAGGCACAGAAACACCAGGAAATTGTCCAAATTAAGAATTGTAATTAGGTGGCTGCCTCCCCAATTTCCCCCTCTGATGATGCCTCTTCCTTGATCTTCCTCATTAAAAAATGTTTTATTCAATCAATTAACCATCAAATATTTATGATGTGCTTACTATTTGCTAGGTGTTGAATTAGGCCCCAGGGTTAGCGATGCAACTTCCCCTACTCTCTGTTGTATTTTGTTTATGCAGCCCTTGATTCTGGAGAGCTCTTCCTTAGAACAAAGAAAAATACTACCATAAAAATACCTGATAGAATGACTATTTTGATAAATGTATACAACCTAATGACCTGTTATCCCCCATCTCTCTACTGAGGGGGGGGGGTACATTCATTATCTCTTTGTCATTCCCTTTATGTTTGTGGAATGTCTAATATAAGATATGACATGGTGAATGAGCCAGAGTCCTACCATGTAATGGGGGGATAAGGCAGGGAAACAAAATGGTGATTATTCTATGTAAGTGCTAGCTGTTCTTTTCTCAGAAGCCCTCCCAGAATCTTGAACCTCCATTTCCCCAAGACTCACATTAGTTTAACCTGTCTACTCATTTACAGGACTATTTCCCCTAATTCACTGGTATATTATTGAGAGGAAAACAATTTTTCTGGTTTTTTTTTATTTTTTCAAGGCAATGGGGTTGAGTGACTTGCCCAAGGTCACACATCTAGATAATAATTACCTAGATTATTAAGTGTCTGAAGCTGGATTTGAACTCAGGTCCTCCTGATTCCAGGGCTGGTGTGCTATCTACTGCACCACCCAACTGCCCCAACAATTTTTCTTATTTTTTATTAAAATTTAGTTCCCATATATATTGAGCACTTTGAAGATTTACAGAGCACTTTTTCTACAATTAATTTGATCCTCTGGTTAACTAAGTTTTCTACTATTACATGGCTAGGGAATAGGAAAACTGTAACCCAAAGTTAATCAATTCTAAGTTCAGGTCTCTTTTAGATTCACTTAGACAAAATCTCATTACCTCATTTGATCTTCACAACCACCCTCAGAGGGAAATGCTTTTATTATTCCCACTAAACAAGGAAATCGAAGCAGATAAAAATGAAGCGACCTGCCCAGAGTCACAGAGCAGGTAAATGCCTGAGGTGGGATTTGAATTCAGGTCCTTTTGACTCAGGCCATCTCTACCACTGAGCCTCCCGCTGCCCTTGCATTCCATTCCCCCACTCATAATCAAGATATTACATTTTTCACTCAGTGAGCTCTTTCTTGATGGTTTCAAGGGAAAAAAAACCTTAATCATTTCTTATTCTTCATGAATAAGCTAAATAAAACAGCCAAGGAAGCCAAGGATCAAAGACATAAGTGACTTACCCCAAAGCACATTAGTACTAAGCAGCAAAAATAATATTTGAACTCAGGTTGCTGGGATCAGAGGATCCTGGTATGAAATGCCATGGATCCCTCTTTTGACAGGCGGATTCTCCTCCCACCCACCCAACTATCCCCTAAATTCTCCTGCATCCTCACTCTGCCGGTCCATAGGATAACATTCAGCTGAAGACATGATGTCCTCGTCTAGTTGCCCCATCATGAGGGAGACCTGCTCCTCCCTCTCCTCAGCATCCAGCTGGATCTTCTAAAGCCCAATGTACCATCATTGGACCAGTTTGGGATGCAGGGCATCCTGAAACCAAGTCTGGAATCTACCCATCCAATTTCAATCACGGAGCACTCTCCCTCCACACGCCTAGATTTCCAAGTCCTGGGAAGGGCATTAAACTTGTGAGTCAGTCAGAATATCTGACACTGACTAGCTGCCAATATTTTGGAGGCTCAGAATCCTTACCTTAAAATGTGGACAAGAACATCTGCCCTTATAGAGAGCTTAAAGTTTGACAAAGGCCTCTACATAAATCTTGTCTCTTTTGGCCCTCCCAACAACTGCACAAGGGAGGTTCTGTTGGGCTAATGGGGTCCATTCTGGTCAAATTACAGCCTCCCTCACCATCTGACTGCCACCACTTTTACATCCAACAATTTTTCTTTATCTCTTCATAGGTTCAAGGTTCTCAGATGTTTCCAAGCAGTTTATTGAAGCAAAACAGCTCCTGTATCTCAGGACCAAGGAACTGATTTTGGAGTCTGTGCTGAACACAACGGGAATGGGGAAAGCAGGTTTGGCAAGATAATTCAATCTTAACTTTAAAGCTACAGATCTCTAGAGTCCTTTTTCTTAAAGAAAGGATAAAATTATGTCTGTCTCCTAGGTGGTCTCAAAGAGGAGGGTAATTTTTTTTTTAGTCACAAATTGAAATTTAGTCAGAGGAAAAAAAACAAAAACCAAAATAAATTTAGTCAGAGATGGAACTTCCATATCTCAGCCTCAGTGACATAGATGGAAAATCTGATAGAATGGGTATGACCATATCTCAACCATAAATTTGTCACTGGTCAATTATTTTTATTTGTTTTTTAATTTTCTTTTTTCTAATTACTCATGTAAAGATAGTTTACAACAGTCATTTTTTGTAAGATTTTGAATTCCACATTTTTCTCTCTCTTTACTTTGACTTTCCCACCTTGACAGTGAGCAAACTGCTATAGGCTATATATGTATAAATATGCTAAATATATTTCCATATTAGTCATGCTGTGAAAGAAGAATCAGAGCAAAAAGGGGAAAAAACCATGTGAGAGGGAAAAAATTAAGCATAAAACAAATTTTAAAAATTGAAAACAGTATGCCCTGATCTACATTCAGATTCCATAGTTTTCCACTGGATGTGGATGGTATTTTCCATCACAAATCCTTTAGAATTAGCTTTTCATTGTACGGCTGAGAAGAGTTAAGTCTATCACAATTGATCATCACACAATATTACTGTTGTGTACAGTGTTCTCCTGGTTCAGCTCATTTCACTCAGCATCAGTTCATGCAGGTTTTTCCAGGTGTTTCTGAAGTCTACCCATCCATAATTTCTTACAAAACATTAGTCATCCATCACATTCATATACCACAATTTGTTCAACCATTCCCCAGTTGATGGGCATCTGCTCAATTTCTAATTCTTTGCCACCATAAAATACTATTGTCCTTCATTTTTGAAGAAGACCATGACATCATGGAGGTGATGTCATGACAAACACATGGATTTGAGTGAAAGGAGCTGTGCTAAGTCATCAGTCTCACTTTCTCCTCCAGAGTCATCTGGGTATCAGTGACCAGATAGGAATCAGGACGACTGGAGATGGCCCTGGATGTGAGACAGTCAATGTTAAGTGACTTGCCCAAAGTCACACAGCTAGTAAGTTTCTGAGGTCATATTTAAACTCAGGTCCTCCTGACTTGAGAGTCAGGGTTCTACCCACTGTATCATCTAACTGCCCTACCACTACAAAAAGAGCTGCTATAAACACATATGGGTTGTTTTCCCTTTTTAAATGTCTCTTTGGTATGCAAACCTGGTAGTGGTATAGCTGGATTAAAGGCTATGCATAGCTTTATTGCATAGTTAGGCACAGTTCCAAATGGCTCTCCAGAATGACTGGATCAAGTCACAACTTAATCAACAATCCATTATGTTTCCTACAACTTGTCCAACATTGATCATCTTCCTTTTTTATTAGATTGCTGATCTGATAGATGTAAGGTGGTACCTCAGGGTTGTTTTAATTTGCATTTCTCTAATCAATAATGATTTGGTGCATTTTTTCTTTTTTTCTTACTGACATTTTATTTTTCCACTTACATTACATAAATGACCTGAAAGACTCTTCATCTTAATCCTAGGTTTAGGATTTTCTGTTTTAAGAATATGAAGGTCTGTCTACATGATTCTTGACAATGGAAAAGGATTTTCTATCGGGGGTTTGCTCAACAGAAAAATGGGAAGAAAGCGAGTGGCTATTTGCCAGCATAGTATAGTGGGAAATGTATTCGACTTAGAATCAGAGAACTTGGATTTGAATTTCAGCGCACTTTGCTGCTTGCTTGCTTACTGCCCTATTAGCCTTGGCCTCGGTTTCTTCATCTGTTGAAATGGAAGAGTTGAACCAGCTGAATCTTAAAATCCATTTCAGTTCTCAATGATCCTGTGACCTTACAAAAAAGGCTAATTATTTTCAGAAGGTTACAAATTGCAGAAATAAAAAATTAATTTGTTCATGACCATATTTTTTTTAAAAAAATGTCCTAGCTCACTATTGATTGGAGAAATGCAGATTAGAACTTCATACCTATTGGGTTGCCTAATAGAGAAGAAGGGATGTTGGGAAGGGATGTAGGGAAGGATTGTAGGGATGAGACATTAATGCACTTTTGGAGGAGTTGTGAAATGATTCAACCATTCCAATTGTTGTTTTTGATTTTTTTCTTTTTAGCAAGGCAATGGGGTTAAATGTCTTGCCCAAGGCCACACAGCTAGGTAAATATTAAATGTCTTAGGCTGGATTTAAATTCAGGTACTCCTGACTCCAGGGCCTGTACTCTATCCATTGCACCACCTAGCTGCCCCTGATTCAACCATTCTGAACAGGAATTTGGAACTATGCCTACAGGGCTACAAAACCATGCCTACCTAACCTTTGACCTATACCAGGTCTATATTCCAGAAGAGATGGAAACTAGGAAGGAAAAGGACCCATAAGTATAACAATATTTATAGTAGCTCTTTTTTGGTGGCAAGGAACAGGAAATTGAGAGGATGCCCATCACTTGGGGAATTACTGAACAAATTGTGATATATGATTACAATGGAATACTACTCTGCTATAAGAAATTATGAACAGGATGTTTTCAGTAAAAGCTGGAAAGACTTACATGAGCAAATGAAATAGGAAATGTACTATATACAAAGTAACAGCAATACTGAAGGATGATTACCCAAGGCAACTCTGAAGGAGTTATAGTAAAGAATATCCATTCCCAAAAACAGAGCTGATGGTGTCTGAATACATATTGAAGCATACATTTTTTTTTACTTTATTTTTCTTGAGGTTTCCTTTTTTTGGGGTGTGGGGGATTCTATGTTTACTTTCACAACATGATTAATATGGTAATATTTTTACATGACTACACATTTTTAACCTATATCAAATACTTGCTTTCTCAATGACAGGGAGTGGGGTGGGAAGAAGGGAGAGAATTTGAAACACAAAGTTTGAAAAAATGATTGTTAAAACATTTTTACATGTAACTAGGGAAAAATAAAATGAAACTAATTGTAAAGAAAAAAAGAAAAAGAAAATTTAGGTGAAATTGAAAGTTGCCAGATAATATGTTTTTCCCTCTCAATCCCTTCTTTCCCATTATTTTCCCCTCAAATTCATCCCTCTTACTCATTTCCTTATTTCTGTCAAAGGCACCACCATTCTTCCAGTCACTCATGGCAATATTCCTTGTTTCCTTGCTTCAAGTCTATCTCTGAAGTTCCTTTTTTACATCCAGTAATCCTCCAAGAGCTGCTGAAATGATTTTCCATAAGTTAAAAAAACCTTTTTTTAAAAGATTTTATTGATTTTGAGTTTTACAATTTTCCCCCTAATCTTACTCTCCCCACCCCCAACAGAAGGCAATTTTCCAGTCTTTACATTGTTTCCATGGTATACATTGATCCAGATTGAATGTGATGAGAGAGAGAAATCATGTCCTTAAGGAAGAAACAAAGTATAAGAGATAGCAAGATTAGACAATAAGATATCAGTTTGTTCACTTTTTTCTAAATTAAAGGTAATAGTCTTTGGTCTTTGTTCAAACTCCACACTTCTTTCTCTGGGTACAGATAGTATTCTCCATCAAATACAGTGCCAAACTGTCCCTGATTGTTGCACTGATGGAATGAGCTAGTCCATCAAGGTTGATCATTACCTCCATGTTGTTGTGAGGTTGTACAATGTTTTTCCTGGTTCTGCTCATCTCATTCAACATCAGTTCATGCAAATCCCTCCAAGCTTCCCTGAATTCCCATCCCTCCTGGTTTCTAATAGAACAGTAGTGTTCCATCCCATACATATACTACAGTTTGCTAAGCCATTCCCCAATTGAAGGACATTTACTTGATTTCCAATTCTTTGCCACCACAAACAGGGCTGCTATGAATATTTTTGTACCAGTGATGTTTTTACCCCTTTTCATCATCTCTTGAGGGTATAGACCCAGTAGTGGTATTGCTGGATCAAAGGGTATGCACATTTTTGTTGCCCTTTGAGCATAGTTCCAGATTGCTCTCCAGAAAGGTTGGATGAGTTCACAGCTCCACCAACAATGTATTAGTGTCCCACATTTCCCACAACCCTTCCAACACTGGTCATTGTCCTTTCTGGTCATATTGGCCATTCTGAGAAGTGTGAAGTGGTACCTCAGAGATGCTTTAATTAACATTTCTCTAACCAGTTATGGTTTAGAGCAATTTTTCATATGACTATGGATCACTTTGATCTCCTTATCTGTAAATTACCTTTGCATAACCTTTGACCATTTGTCAATTGGGGAATGGCTTCTTTATTAAAAAATTTTAGAAATGAGTCCTTTGTCAGAAATACTAGTTGTAAAGATGATTTCCCAGTTTACCTTTCTTTTGATCTTGGTAACAATGGTTTTGTCTGTGCAAAATTTTTTTAATTTAAAATCATCTAGTTTGTTTTTAGTGATGTTCTCCATCTCTTCCTTAGTCATAAACTGCTTCCCTTTCCATAGAGCTGACAGGTAAACTACTACTTGATCTTCTAGTTTGCTTATAATATCGCTGTTTATGTCTAAATCTGTATCCATGTTGATCTTATCTTGGTATAGGGTGTGAGGGGTTGGTCTAATCTAAGTTTCTTCTATACTAGTTTGCAATTTTCCCAGCAGTTTTTATCAAAGAGAGTTTTTATCCCAATAACTGGACTCTTTGGGTTTTTCAAACAGCAGATTACTATAATTTTTCCTGCTTTTTCACCTAGTCTATTCCACTGGTCCACTGTTCTATTTCTTAGCCAATACCAGACCGCTTTGATGACTGATGCTTTATAATATACTTTTAGATCTGGTAGGGCTAAGTCACTTTCTTTTGCACTTGTTTTCATTGAATCCCTGGAAATTCTTGACAGTTTATTTCTCCATATGAATTCACTTACAACTTTTTCTAACTCATTAAAGTAATTTTTTGGAATTTTGATTGCTAGGGCACTAAACAGGTAGTTTAGTTTTGGTAGAATTGTCATTTTTATTATATTAGCTCTACCTATTCATGAGCAATTGATGTTTGCCCAGTTATTTAAATCTGATTTTATTTGTGGGAGAAGTATTTTGTAATTGTTTTCAAAAGTTTTCCGAGTCTGTCTTGACAAATAGACTTCCAGGTATTTTCTATTGTCTGAGGTTACTTTGAATGGGATTTCTCTTTTTAGTTCATCCTACTATATCTTGCTAGTCATCTATAGAAAAGTTGAGGATATATGAAGGTTTCTTTTATATCCTGCAACTCTGCTAAAGTTGCTAATTGTTTCCAGTAATTTTTTGGATGATTTCTTGGGATTCTTTAGGTATACCATCATGTCATCTGCAAAGAGTGAGTTTTATCTCTTCTTTCCCAGTTCTAATTCCTTCAATTTCTTTTTCTTCTTTTATTTCTGAAACTAACATTTCTAATTAAATATTGAATAGTAATGGTGATAATGGGCACCCTTGTTTCACCCCTGATCTTACTAGAAATGGCTCTACCCTCTCCCTATTGAATATAATGCTTGGTTAGATATATATATATATATATATATGTATATATATATATGTACATATATATATATACATATATATATATATATACACATACATACATACATATATAATATTTATATATTTATTATGTATGTATGCATATATATCTCAGATAGATACTGCTTATTATTCTAAGGAACAATCCATTTATTCCTACACTCTCTCGTGTTTCTAATAGGAATGGGTGTTGTATTTTGTCAAAAGCTTTTTCAGCATCTATTGATATAATCATATAATTTCTGATAGGTTTCTTACTGATATAATTAATTATCCTAACAGTTTTCCTAATATTGAACCAACCCTGCATTCCTGGGATAAATCCTACTTGTTCATAATGTGTTATCCTAGTGATAACTTGTTGTAATATTTTTACTGAGATTTTATTTAAGATTTTTGCATCTATACTCATCAGGGAGATAGATCTATAATTTTCTTTCTCTGTTTTAACTCTTCCTGGTTTAGGTATCAGCACAATATTGGTGTCATAGAAAGAGTTAGGCAGAGTTCTGTCTTCACCTAATTTTCCAAAGAGTTTATATAGAATTGAGATCAATTATTCCTTAAATGTTTGGTAGAATTCACTTGTGAATCCATCAGGCCCTGGAGAATTTTTCTTAGGGAGTTCAAGGATGACTTGTTGAATTTCTTTTTCCAAGATAGGTTTCTTTAGGTATTTAATCTCTTCTTCATTTAACCTGGGCAATTTATAATTTTTGTAAATATCCATCCATTTCACTTAGATTGTCAAATTTATTGGCATAGAGTTGGGCAAAATAATTCCAAATTATTACTTTAATTTCCTTCTCATTGGTGGTGAGTTCACCTTTTTCATTTTTGATACTAGTAATTTGGTTTTCTTCTTTCTTTTTTTAAATCATTGACTAGAGGTTTCTCAATTTTATTGTTTTTTTCATAAAAACCAACTCTTGGTTTTATTTATCAATTCAATAGTTTTTGCTTTCATTTTTATTAATTTTGCCTTTAATTTTTTAGAATTTCCAATTTGGTATTTAATTGAGTTTTTTCTCTAATTTTTTGTTTCATATTTAGTTTATTGATTTACTCTTTCTCCATTTTATTCATGTAAGCATTTGAAGATATAATATTTCCCCTGACAGCCACTTTGAGTGAATCCCATAGGTTGTGCTGTGTTGTTCCATTATTGTCATTATTTAAGATAAAATAATTAATTCTTTCTATAATTTGTTGTTTGATCCACTCAATCTTTAAAATGAAGTTTTTCAGTTTCCAATTAGTTCTGGGTCTATATCTCCCTGGCCCAATATTGCATATGATTTTTATTGCATTTTGATCTGAGAAAGGTGTATTCACTATTTCTACCTTTTTGCAATTTATTATTTGGATTTTATTTAAGTGCCATATACTTCAGAAAAAAGGTGTACTTATTTCTATCCCCATTCATTTTCTTGCATATGTCTATCATACCTAGGTTTGCTAACATTCTATGTACCTCCTTAACTTCCTTCTTGTTTATTTTATGGTTAGATTTCTCTAAATCTGAGAGCAGGAGGTTGAAGTCTCCTACCAGTAGAGCTTTGCTCTCTATGTCTTCCTGTGATTCAATCAACTTCCCTTCTAAGAATTTGGATGCTATATCATTTGGTGCATACATATTTAGTATTGAAATTGCTTCATTGTCTATGGTACCTTTTAGGAAAATATAGTTTCATTACTTATCTCTTTTATTTTTTTAATTAATTTTTATAGAACATATTATTTGAGTTTTACAATCTTACTTCCCTCCCCCCACCCCTCCATGGAAAGCAATCTGTCGGTCTTTACTTTGTTTCCATGTTGTACCTTGATCTAAATTGGGTGTGATGAGAGAGAAATCATATCCTTAGAGAAGAGACAAGAAGTCTAAGAGGTAACAAGATCAGACAATAAGATATCTGTGTTTTTCTAAATTGAAGGGAATAGTCCTTGAACTTGTTCAAACTCCAAAGCTCCTTATCTGGATACAGATGGCACTCTCCTTTGCAGACAGCCCAAAATTGCTCCTGATTGTTGCAGTGATGGGATGAGCTAGTCTATCAAGGTTGATCATTACCTCCATGTTGTTGTGAGGTTGTACAATGTTTTTCTGGTTCTGTTCATCTCACTCAACATCAGTTCATGCAAATCCCTCCAAGCTTCCCTGAATCCCCATCCCTCCTGGTTTCTAATAGAACAATAGTGTTCCATCACATACATATACCACAGTCTGCTAAGCCATTCCCCAATTGAAGGGCATATACTTGATTTCCAATTCTTTGCCACCACAAACATGGCTGCTATAAATATTTTTGTACAAGCAATGTTTTTACTCTTTTTCATCATCTCTTCAGGATATAGACCCAGTAGTGGTATTGCTGGGTCAAAGGGTATGTACATTTTTGTTGACCTTTGGGCATAGTTGCAAATAGCTCTCCAGAAGGGTTGGATGAGTTCACAGCTCCACCAACAGTGTAATAATGTCCCAGTTTTCCCTCAACCCTTCCAACAATGATCATTATCCTTTCTGGTCATATTGGCAAATCTAAGAGGTATGAGGTGGTACCTCAGAGAAACTTTAATTTGCATTTCTCTAATAATTAATGATTTAGAGCATTTTTTCATATGGCTATGGATTGCTTTGATCTCCTCATCTGTAAATTGCCTTTGCATATCCTTTGACCATTTGTCAATTGAGGAATGGCTTTTTGTTTTAAAAATATGACTCAGTTCTCTGTTTATTTTAGAAATGAGTCCTTTCATCAGAATCATTAGTTGTAAAGATTGTTTCCCAATTCACTACATTTCTTTTGATCTTGGTTACAGTGGTTTTATCTGTGCAAAAGTTTTTTAATTTAATGTAATCGAAATCATCTAATTGGTTTTTGGTGATGTTCTCCAACTCTTCCTTAGTCATAAACTGCTCCCCTTTCCATAGATCTGACAGGTAAACTATTCCTTGATCTTCTAATTTGCTTACAGTATTGTTTTTTTGTCTAAGTCCTGTAACCATTTGGATCTTATCTTGGTAAAGGGTGTTAGGTGTTGGTCTAATCTAAGTTTCTTCCATACTAACTTCCAGCAGTTTTTATCAAAGAGGGAGTTTTTATCCCAATGGCTGGACTCTTTGGGTTTATCAAACAGCAGATTACTATAATTTTTTCCTGCTTTTACACCTAGTCTATTCCACTGGTCCACCTCTCTATTTCTTAGCCAATACCAAACAGTTTTGATGACTGATGCTTTATAATATAATTTTAGATCAGGTAGGGCTAAGCCACCTTCTTTTGCACTTTTTTTCATTAAGCTCCTGGCAATTCTTGGTTTTTTATTTCTCCATATGAATTTACTTACAATTTTTTTCTAACTCATTTAAAGTAATTTTTTGGAATTTTGATTGGTAGGGCACTAAACAGGTAGTTTAGTTTTGGTAGAATTGTCATTTTTTATTATATTAGCTCTACCTATCCATGAGTAGTATATTTGTACAGTTATTTAAATCTGATTTAATTTGTGTGAGAAGTGTTTTATAATTATTTTCAAAATGATTCTGAGTCTGTCTTGGCAAATAGACTCCCAAGTATTTTATATTGTCGGAGGTTTACCTTGAATGGGATTTCTCTTTCTAGCTCTTTCTGCTGTATCTTGCTAGACATATATAGAAAAGTTGAGGATTTATGAAGGTGTCTTTTATATCCTGCAACTCTGCTAAAGTTGCTAATTGTTTCCAGTAATTTTTTGGATGATTTCTTGGGATTCTTTAGGTATACCATCATGTCATCTGCAAAGAGTGAGAGTTTTGTCTCTTCCTTCCCAATTCTAATTCCTTCAATTTCTTTTTCCTCTCTAATTGCTGATACTAACATTTATGATACAATATTGTGGTGATAATGGGCACCCTCGTTTCACCCCTGATCTTATTGGTAATGACTCTAGCCTCTCCCCATTGTATATAATGCTTGTTGATGGTTTCAGATAGATACTGCTAATTATTTTGAGGAACAGACTATTTATTCCTACACTCTCTAGTGTTTTTAATAGGAATGGATGCTGTATTTTGTCAAAAGCTTTTTCAGCATCTATTGATATGATCATATGGTTTCTGATAGGTTTGTTGTTGATATAATTGAGTATACTAACAGGTTTCCTAATATTGAACCAACCCTGCATTCCTGGGATAAATCCTACTTGATCATAATGTATTATCCTAGTGATGACTTGTAATCATTTTGCTAGGATTTTATTTAAGATTTTTGCATCCATATTCATCAGGGAAATAGGTCTATAATTTTTCTTTCTCTGTTTTAACTCTTCCTGGTTTAGGTAACAGCACCATATTGGTTTCATAGAAAGAGTTAGGCAGAGTTCCGTCTTTCCCTATTTTTCCAAAGAGTTTATATAGAATTGGAACCAATTGTTCCTTAAATGTTTGGTAAAATTCACTTGTGCATCCATCAGGCCCTGGAGATTTTTTTTTAGGGAGTTCAATGATTGCTTGTTGAATTTCTTTTTCTGAGATAGGGTTCTTTAGGTATTTAATCTCTTCTTCATTTAATCTGGGCAACTTCTATTTTTGTAAGTATTAATCCATTTCATTTAGATTATTAAATTTATTGGCATAGAGTTGGGCAAAATAATTTCAAATTATTCCTCCTCATTGGTGGTGAGTTTACCTTTTTAATTTATGATACTAGCAATTTGGTTTTCTTCTTTCTTTTTTTTATCAGATTGACTAGAGGTTTATCAGTTTTATTGGTTTTTTTCATAATAACAACTTTTGGTTTTATTTATTAATTCAATATTTTTTGCTTTCTATTTTATTGATTTCTCCTTTAATTTTTAGAATTTATAATTTGGTATTTAATTGGGGATTTTTGATTTGTTCTTTCTCTATTTTTTAGTTGCATATTTAGTTCATTGATTTCCTCTTTCTCCAATTTATTCATGTAAGCATTTTGAGCTATACTATATCCCCTGAGAGTCACTTTGAATGAATCTCATAAGTTTTGGTATGATGTTTCATTATTATCATTATCTAGGATAAAATGGTTAATTCTTTCTATAATTTGTTTTTTGGTCCACTCATTTTTTAAAATGAGGTTATTCAATTTCCAATTTGGTCTAGGTCTATATCTCTTTGGCCCAATATTGCATATGACTTTTATTGCATTGTAATCTGAGAAAGATGTATTCACTATATCTGCCTTTCTGCAGTTGATCATTAGGTTTTTATGTCCTAGTACATGGTCAATTTTTATATAAGTTCCATGTACTACAGAGAAAAAGGTATATTCCTTTCTATCCCCATTCAGTTTCCTCCATAAGTCTACCATATCTAATTTTTCTAACAATCTATTTACCTCCTTAACTTCTTTCTTGTTTATTTTATAATTCAATTTATCTAGATCTGAGAGCAGGAGGTTGAGGTCTCCCACTAGTAGAGTTTTGCTGTCTATGTCTTCCTGTAGTTCTTTCAGCTTTTCCTCTAAGAATTTGGGTGCTGTCCCACTAGGTGCATATATATTCAGTATTGAAATGACTTTATTATCTATGTTACCTTTTAGGAGGATAAAGTTTCCTTCCTTATCTCTTTTAATGCTATCTATTTTTGCTGCTGCTTTGTCTGAGATAAGGATTGCTACTCCTGCATTTTTTTACTTCAGATGAAGCAAAATATATTTTGCTCCACCCTTTTACCTTTACTCTATATGTATCTCTCTCCTTCAAATGAGTTTCTTGCAAGCAGCATATTGTAGGATTCTGGTTTTTAATCCACTCTGCTATTTGCTTACATTTTAAGGGCGAGTTCATCCCATTCACATTCAAAGTTATGATTACTAATTCTTTATTGCCCTCTGTGCTATCTTCCCTCTGTTTGTATTTCCCCCTTCCCCCCCTTATCCATATTCCCGAGTATTTTGTTTCTGTATATCAGCCCGTTCAGTGTGTTTGCCCTCCTATATCACACCCTCCCCTTTCCCCTTTCCGTTTTTCCCTTTTCCCTTCCCTTCCTTTTGTTAGTTCCCCTTTCCCCCCCTCCCCTTTCCCCCTTTTTAATACTTGAAAGGTTAGATGTTTTATAACTTAACTGAGTATGTGTAGGTTGACTTTAAGCCAAGTCTGATGAGAAGAAGATTCAGGTGTTTCTCATCTGCTCCCTTATTCCCCTCTATTACCACAGGTTTTTTGTACCTCTTAGTGTAATGAGATTTACCCCATTCAATCCCCTCCCTCCTCCTGTCTCTTTCCTGTCCCCTTTTTAAGGAGGTAGTGTTTTGTAGATCATTCTAAGTCAGAAAATTCTGAGTGTCTGTCCCTTCTAGTTCAGTATATTCTATTGAATAGAATCAAAATTCCTGAGAATTATTAGAGTCTTTCTCCCAAGTGGGGTTAAAGCCAGTTACATCTCTTTAGATAGCAGTCTCATGGATAGGTCATGAATGTCCTTCATTTCTGGTTAAGTATATTCTCTCTGTTAGAGTTACAATTCTCAGGATTTATGAGAATCTTTTTCCCCATGCTGGGATATAGCCAGTTTCAACTTACTGGATCACATTTTTTTTTTCCTTTTACTGACCCCTTTTTTATTTTTTACCTTTTCATGTGTCTCTTGAACCTCCTGTTTGATGTCCAAATTTTATGTTTAGCTCAGGTCTTTTTCATCAGGAATTTTTGGAATTCTTCGATTTTGTTAAATGTCCGTCTTTTTCCCTGGAAGAGAAGGCTCAGCTTTGTGGAAAAGTAGATTCTTGGCTGCATTCCAAGCTCCCTTGCTCTTTGAAATATCTCATTCCAGGCCCTTCAATCCCTTAATGTTCATGCAGCCAGGTCCTGCATGATCCTTACTGGGGCTCCTTGATATTTAAATTGTTACTTTCTGGCTGCTTGCAGGATTTTCTCTTTTATCTGATAGTTCTGGAATTTGGCCCCAACATTCCTTGGTGTTTTCATTTTAGGATCTCCTTCTGGTGGGGATCGATGTACTCTTTCAATAACTATTTTGCCCTCTGGTTCCCTGATATCAGGGCAATTTCCATCACTAAATCCTGCAATATTAAGTCCAGACATTTTTTTATCTTCAATGTTTTCAGGAAGACCTATAATTCAGGTTGTTCCTTCTCAATCTGTTTTCAAGGTCAGTGGATTTGCTGATGAGGTATTTTACATTTTCTATTTTTTTCTGTTTTTTAGTTTTGTTTAACAGGCTCTTGCCATCTCATAAAGTCATTAGTTTTCACAGACTCCATTATTTTTTTAAGAGAAGAATTTTCTTCATTTTCCTTTTGCAACTCCTTTTCCAGTTTATCAATTCTGTTTTTGAAAGAGTTTTCCATTTGACCAATTGAGGTTTTGAGAGAATTATTTTCTTTGTGCATTTGTCCAATTGTATTTTCCAATGATGTTTTCTTGTTGAAAAGTGTTAATCTTCTCTGGGGTTTCTTTCCCCAAATTTTCCAATTGATTTTTAAACTTCTTCCTTATTTCTTCAAGGAAGTCTTTCTGGGCTGGAGACCAGATCATATTCTCCTCAGAGGTTCTAGATCTCTCTGAGCTAGGGTCTTTTCCTTCCAATAATTTTTCTATGGACCCTGGTTTTTGCTGGTCTTTCTTCATTTTACCAAGACCTTGTGTTGGAGGAGGGACTGGTTCACAGAGGTTTGGTGTTGGGATCCCTAGAGGCTTTACTCACTGAGTGTAATATCTCCAGCTGGCCAGGAGGGGGTGCTGGTTGCTTTCTCTGGAGTGTTTGTGACCTTGATTGAGGCCCTTTCCCTTGGCCTAGAGGGAGTGATTGAAGTTGTTAAATACTTTTATCTTCTATCAATGGTGGGCTATACCCTGATGTGAGGTGCTCAATCTCCCTATTATCAGCTGAGTTGGTTCTACTGCTCACACACCTGCTCCTGAGGAAGAAGTAATCTATAATTGTGTTTGTTCTGGGAAGAGGCTTCAGTTGAAATGGAAGTGTGGACTCTGAGTTCCTCCTGATCAGAGGAACCCAGGGTTTGATGTATGCAGCTCTCCAGCACTGGAACTCTCCCACTAGCCCTGCCCATCTAGCCCTGCCAGCATGCTCCAGATAGTCAGTGCCACTACCAATGCCTCTGCTCCCTAGTTGATCCAAGCCCCCAGTCCACCAGGCTCCAGCCCCACTGCTGATCAGTCTAATCTGCAGCTAATCCAGACTCCCAGGCTCTCACCATCCCATGCTCCCAGCAGAGTCTGCCCTCTTCACCTGGTCTCAGCCACTAGTGTGTAAGACAAATCCTGAGGTCAGTGTTCTTCTCCTGGCTCTTCTTTCTGAGTTTTGTTGATTGGATTTCTGTTAAGAGGTTTGTTTCATATTATTTATGAGGGAAGGTCAGGAGATTAGCACTGTGCCTCTCTTCTCTCCACCATCTTGGTCAGAAGTCTACATAAGTTAAAAATCCTGACTATTACTCTCCTACTCAATCAACTTCAGTCCCTACTGCCTCTAGAATCAAATAGAAAATCCTCTATTTAACTTTTAAACCCTTTCACAAGTTGGCTCCTTCCTACCTGTTCACTTGAAGTCATGTTGTATAAGGAATGTTTTTTTTTTTTTTTCTGGACAGCTTTTTGATCCAGTGAAAACATTTTTCTTTCTCTTCCTTACATAACACTCCATCTCCCCCCTACTTTTCTCCATGTCAAGAATGCACTAGCTCCTCACTTTCATCTCACAGAATGTCTCTCTTCATTCAAAACACATTTTAAGCCCCATCTTGGTCATAGAAAGTTCTGACTCCCTTCCTGCCACCCCAGTACCCTGCCCTTCTTGCTCCTTCCCAATTACTTTGTTATCTAAGAACTTTATTTTCTCCAATATATATTTATCAAATTCCTGTAAGAATGTAAATTCCTCAATTCACAGTAGGAAGTATTTCATTGTATTTTCTATAAGTGCCACATAGTAGGCACTTAACAAATATGAGAGAAGTCAATGCCTTTCTTCTCTGAATGATTTTTATTCTCTGTTTCAGGAAACCAGCTCAAGTTCTTCACTGCCACTCCTTATCAAGTCATTTTTCAGGCTTCTGCTGCCTGTTTGAGTTTTTCACTCTCTGGAAAAGACCAGAAAACAGGCTCCATAAGTAAGGATAGTCCTTGACCCACCCTCCCCCTACCTTGAAAACTTCCAGGTATTTTTTTATAATCACCCAAGCTCCCCCTCCCTACCTTTTTATAAATCCAGAAACAGGAGCACCAATGCCCTGATTTGATGGCAAGATGATAGTGCTTTAAAGTGTGTAAAAGCACTTTACATATTTTATCAGATTCAAGTCTCACAGTGACTCTTTGAGATAAGTACTCTTGTTGAACCCATTTTATAAATGAAAGAATTCAGTTTGAAAGAGATGCCCAGGGTCAGACAGCAAATGTCTTAGAAGAGACCAGAACTCATTTTTTCTTGACTCCAGATGGAGAGATATCACCTATCTCTCACAGAGGAATTCAAGATGGGGGCAGAAGGGTACAATGGAAAGAGAGCAGAATTTGGAGTCAAGAGAAGTTCAGTTCAAATGTCAACTCTCTCATACATTACCTGAATGATCTTGGGCATGTTATTTCACTTCTGTATGATCTGAGTTTCCTCATATTTAAATAGAAGGGTTTGGACTAGATGACCATTAAAGCATCTACAAGATCTAAGCCCATGATCCTGCAAATCTCAGCTTAGTCATACTCTTAGTGTCCTGGTTCTTCATCTTTTTTTAAAGTAATTTATTTATTTATTTTGAATTATACAATTTTCCCCCTAATCTCGTTTCCCTCCCCCCACCCCCCCACAGAAGGCCGTCTGTTAGTCTTTACACTGTTTCTGTAGTATACATTGATCTAAGTTGAATGTGATGAGAGAGAAATCATATCCTTAAGTAAGAAAAATAAAGTATAAGAAATAGCAAAATTTTATAAGATAAAGGATTTTTTTTAAAAAAAAATAAAGGTAGGGGGCGGCTAGGTGGGGTAGTGGATAAAGCACTGGCCTTAGAGTCAGGAGTACCTGGGTTCAAATCCAGTCTCACACACTTAATAATTACCTAGCTGTGTGGCCTTGGGCAAGCCACTTAACCCCATTGCCTTGCAAAAAAAATTAAAGGTAATAGTTTTTGGTCTTTGTTTAAACTCCACAATTCTTTCTCTGGATACAGATGATATTCTTCATCACAGATACCCAAAAGTTGTGCCTGATTGTTGCACTGATGTAATGAGCATGTCCATTAATATTATCACCCCCATGTTGCTGTTATAGTATGCCATGTTCTTCTGGTTCTGGTCAGCTCATTCAGCTTCAGTTCATGCAACTCCTTCTAGGCTTCCCTGAATTCCCATCCCTCCTGGTTTCTAATAGAAAAATAGTGTTCGATGATATACATATACCACAGTTTATTAGGCCATCCCCAAATTGATGGATATCCCCTCAGTTTCTACTTCTTTGCCAACACAAACAGAGCTACTATGAATAATTTTGTAAAAGTGATGCTTTTACCCTTTTTCATGATCTCTTCAGGGTATGGATCCAGTAGTGGTATAGCTGGATCAAAGGGTATGCACATTTTTGTTGCTCTTTGGGTGTAATTCTAAATTGCTCTCCAGAAAGATTGAATGAGTTCAAAGCTCCACCAACAATGTATTAGTTTCCCATGTTTATCACATCCCTTCTAAAATTGATCATTGTCCTTTCTGATCATACTGTCTAGTCTGAGAGGTATGAGGTGGTATCTCAGAGATGCTTTAATTTACATTTCTCTAATCAGTTATGATTTAGAACAGTTTTTCATATGACTATGGATCGCTTTTATTTCCTCATCTGTAAATTGCCTTTGACCATTTGTCAATTGGGGAATGGCTTGGTTTTTTTTTTAAATTTGACTCATTTCTCTGTATATTTTAGAAATGGGTCCTTTGTCAGAAATACTAGTTATAAAAATTGTTTCCTAATTTACTACATTTCTTTTGATCTTGAATACAGTGGTTTTGTTTGTGCAAAAGTCTTTTAATTTAATGTAATTGAAATTATCTAATGTTTTTAATGATGTTTTCCATCTCTTCCTTGGTCATAAACTGCTTCCCTTTGCATAGATCTGACAGGTAAACTATTCCTTGATCTTCTAGTTTGCTTATAATATTGTTTTTTTATGTCTAAATCCTGTATCTATTTTGATCTTATCTTAGTATGCGGTGTGAGGTGTTGGTCTAATCCAAGTTTCTGTCATACTAACTTCCAATTTTCCCAGCAGTTTTTATAAAAGAGAGAGTTTTTATCCCAATAACTGGACTCCTTGGGTTTATCACACAGCAGGTTACTATTATCATTTCCTGCTATTGCACCTAGTCTATTCAACTGGTCCACCAATCTATTTTTTAGCCAGTACCAAATAGTTTTGATGACTGATGCTTTATAATATAATTTTAGATCTAGTGGGGCTAAGATACGTTCTTTTGCACTTTTTTTCATTAAGTCTCTGAACATTCTTGACTTTTTATTTCTCCATATAAATTTAGTTACAATTTTTTTCTAACTCATTAAAGTAATTTTTTGGAATTTTAATTGGTAGGGAACTAAATAAGTAGTTTAATTCTGGTAAAATTGTCATTTTTGTTATATTAGCTTGGCCAAGCCATGAGTAGTTGATATTTGCCCAGTTATTTAAATGCGATTTTATTTGTGTGCAAAGTGCTTTTCAATTGTTTTCAAAAAGTTTATGAATCTTGCCTTGGCAGGTAGACTCCCAAGTATTTTATATTGTCTGAATTTACTTTGAATGGGATTTCTCTTTCTTGCTCTTCCTGACGAATCTTGCTAGTCATATATAGTAAAGTTGAGGATCTATGAGGATTTATTTTATATCCTGTGACTTTGCTAAAGTTGCTAATTATTTCTAGTCATTTTTTAGATGATTTTTTGGTATGCTCTGGGTATACCATCATGTCATCTGCAAAGAGTGAGAATTTTATCTTTTCCTTCCCAATTCTAATTCCTTCAATTTCTTTTTCTTCTCTAATTGCTGAAGCTAACATTTCTAGTACAATGTGAATAGTAGTGGTGATAATGGGTATCCTTGTTTCCCTCTGATCTTATTGGGAATACTTCTAACCTATCCCCATGGCTTATAGTACTTGTTGAGGATTTCAAATAGATACTACTTTTTATTCTAAGGAACAATCCATTTATTTCTACACTTTCTAGTAGGAATGGGTGATGATGCATTTTTTCAAAAGCTTTTTAAGCAGCTAGTGATATAATCATATGATTTCTGATAGATTTGTTATTGATATAATTAATTATACACACAGTTTTCCTACTATTGAACCAACCCTGCATTCCTGGGATAAATCCTATTTGGTCATAATGTATTATCCTAGTGATAACTTGTTTTAATTGTTTTACTAAGATTTTATTTAAGATTTTTGCATCTATATTCATTAGGGAGATAGGTCTATAATTTTCTTTCCCTGTTTTAACTCTTCCTGGTTTAGGTATCAGCACCATATTGGTGTTGTAGAAAGAGTCAGGCAGAGTTCCATCTTCATCTATTTTTCCAAAGAGTTTGTATAGAATTGGAACCAATTGTTCCTTAAATGTTTGATTGAATTCACATGTGAATCTGTCTGCTCCTGGAGATTTTTTCATAGGGAGTTCAATAATGGCTGTTGAATTTCTTTTTCTGAGATGGGGTTATTTAGGTATTTAATTTCTTCTTCATTTAGCCTGGGCAACTTCTATTTTTGTAAACATTCATCCATTTCACTTAGATTATCAAAGTTATTGGCATAAAGGTGGGCAAAATAATTCTGAATCATTACCTTAATTTCCTCCACATTGGTGGTGAGTTCACCTTTTTCATTTATGATACTAGCAATTTGGTTTTCTTCTTTGCTTTTTTAAATCAAATTAACCAGAGGTTTATCAATTTTATGGTGTTTTCATAAAACCAACTCTTGATTTTATTCATTGGTTCAATAGTTTTCTTGCTTTTGATTCTATTAATTTCTCCTTTAATTCTTAGAATTTTTAACTTGCTATTTAATTGGGGCTTTTAAATTTGTTCTTTCTCTAATTTTCTTAGTTGCATGTTTATTTCATTGACTTCTTCTTTCTCTAATTTATTCACATAAGCATTTAAAAATATAATATATCCCCTGACAGTTGCCTTGGCTTTGCCCTATATGTTTTGGCATGTTGTTTCATTATTGTCATTATCTAGGATGAAATAAGTAATTCTTTTTATAACTTTTGTTTGATCCACTCATTCTTTAAAATGAAGTTATTTATTTTCCAATTAGATTTGGGTCTATGTCTCCCTGGCCCAATATTGCATTTGATTTTTATTGCATTATGATCCAAGAAAGTAGTATTCACTATTTCTGCTTTTTTGCAATTTATTATTATGTGTTCTTGCCCTAGTGTATATGGTCAATTTTTTGTACTGAAGCCATGTACTGCAGAGAAAAAAAGTATATTCCTTTCTATCCCCATTCAATTTCCTCCATAGGTCTATCATGTCTAGGTTTTCTAACAATCTATTTACCTCCTTAACTTCTTCCTTGTTTATTTTATGCTTAGAGCTATCTAAATCTGAGCACTGGAGGTTGAGGTCTTCCACTAGTAGAGTTTTGCTATCTATGTCTTCCTGTAATTCCTTCAACTTCTCCTCTAAGAATTTGGATCCTGGGGCACATAGATGGTCCAGTGAATAGAGCACCAGCCCTGGCATCAGGAGTACCTGAGTTCAAATCTGGCCTCAGATACTTCATAATTACCTAGCTGCATGGCCTTGGGCAAGCTACTTAACCCCCATTGCCTTCCGAAAACCAAAAAAAAAAAAAAAAGAATTTGGATGCTATACAATTTGGTGCATACATATTCAGTATTGAAATTGCTTCATTGTCTATGGTACCTTTTAGGAGGATATAGTTTCCTTCCTTATCTCTTTTAATGATATCTATTTTTGCAGCTGCTTTGTTTGAGATAAGGACTGCTACCCTTTCTTTTTTCACTTCAGCTGAAGCAAAATATATTTTGCTCCAACCTTTTATCTTTACTCTATATATATCTCTCTGCTTCAAATGAATTTCTTATAAGCAGCATATTGTACAATTCTGATTTTTAATCTACTCTCTTATTTGTTTATATTTTAAGGGAGAGTTCATCCCATTCACATTCAAAGTTATAATTACTAACTTTTTATTGCCTTCCATGTTATCTTCCCTCTGTTTGTATTTTCCCCTTTTTTCATTTTATCCATATTCCCCAGTATTTTGTTTCTGAATACCACCACCTTCAGTGTGTTTGCCCTCCTATATCCAAGCCCCCTCCCACTTTCTTTCCCATTTCCCTTTGCCCCTTCTTCTTTCACTTCCTTCTGTTGGTTCCCCTTTTCCTCCCCCCTCCCCTTCCCCCTTTTAATACTTGAAAGGTAATATAGATTTCTTAACTTCTTAACTTAACTGAGTGTATGTATGTATGTTAACTTTAAGTCAAATCTGATGAAAGTAAGCTTCGGGAAGTTCTCACCACCTCCCTTCTTCCCCTGTATTGCAATAGGTCCTTTGTACCTCTAAATGTAATGAGATTTACCCCATTCAGTCTCTTCCATCTTCCCATCTCTTTTCTGTCCCCCTTTTTAAGGAGGTATTGTTTTAAATCCTTCTATCTGAGTCACAGAAAAGTCATGAGTGTCCATCACTTCTGGCTAAGTACATTCTCTCTAATAGAATTACAATTCTGAAGAGTTATTAGAGACTTTCTCCCAGCTGGGGATATAACTAGTTTCATCTTATTGGATAGCAGTTTCACAAATAAGTCATGAGTGCCATCACTTCTGGTTAAATATATTCTCAGGTAGGGATATAACCAGTTTCATCTTATTGGATAGCAAGGTTTTTTTTTCTTTACCCTTTTTTTAAACCTTTTCATGTATCTCTTGAGTCTCCTGTTTGAAATCCAAATTTTCTATTAAGGTCTGGTCTTTTCATCAAGAAAAGTTGGAAGTTTCCTATTTCATTAAATATCCATCTTTTCCCCTGGAAGAAAAGGCTCAGTTTTGCCAGATAATAAATTCTTGGCTGCATTCCAAGCTCCCTTTCTTTTCGAAATATCACATCCCAGGCCCTTCAATCCATTAATGTTGATGCAGCCAGGTCTTCTGTAACCTTACTGTGGCTCCTTGGTGTCTAAATTGTTTCTTTCTGGCTGCTTTCAGGATTTCTCTTTTATCTGATAGTTCTGGAATTTGGCTACGATATTCCTTGGTGTTTTCATTTGGGGATCACTTTCTGGAGGGGATCAATGTATTCTTTCAATAACTATGCCCTCTGCTTCCATAATGTCAGGACAATTTTCCATCACTAAATCCTGTAATATTAAGTCCAGGCTTTTTTTCCCTCTACAATATTTTCAGAGAGACCAGTAATTCTTAAGTTGTCCCTCCCACTTCTATTCTCTGGGTCAGCAGTTTTGCTGATGAGGTGTTTTACATTTTCTTCTATATTTTTTTTTATTTTTTGGTTTTGTTTAACAGATTCTTGTTGTCTCATGAAGTCATCAATTTATACCAACTCCATTCATTTTTTTAAAAGAAGAATTTTCTTCATTTACCTTTTGCAACTCCTTTTCCAATTGGCCAATTCTATTTTTGAAAGAGTTTTCCATTTGACCACTGGAGATTTTTGAGAGAATTATTTTCTTTTTGCATTTGTCCAGTTGTATTTTCCAAGGATTTGTTTTCTTATTGCAAGGTGTTAATCTTCTCTTGGGTTTCTTTTCCCACATTTTCCAATTGATTTTTAAACTTCTTCCTGATTTCTTCAATGAAGTCTTTCTGTGCTGGAGACTAAATCATATTCTTCTCAGAGGTTCTAGATCTCTCTGAGTTAGGTTCTTTATCTTCTAAGAATTTTTCTATGGACCCTCCTTTCTGATGGTCTTTCTTCATTTTCCTAAGGTCTTGTGTTGGGTGTGGGGCTAGTTCACAGAGGTTTGGTGTTGGGAATCCCTAGAGTTGGATCTTAAACTGAGTTTAAGAACTCCAAGTGGGCTGGCCAGTAGGGAGTCCTACAGGCTTTGCTCACTTGCCTTAGTAACTCCAAGTGGGATGGACAGTAGGGGGTGCTAGAGGCTTTGCTCACTGAGTTTAATAACTTCACATGGGCTGGCAAGTATGGGGTGCTGGTTGTTTTCTCTGGAGTTTCTGTGACCTTGATTTGAGGCCCTTTTCCCTTGGCCTAGAGGGTGTGTGTGAAGCTGCTGGATCCTTTTATCCTTGAACAGTGTGGACTATGCCTTGGTGTGAGGTAATTACTCTCCCTATTCAAAGCTAAGGGAGCTCTACTGCCCACACCTGAGGGGGGTGGGGTGGGGAGTGAGGAGGAAGTGGGCTGTTACTGTGTCTGTTCTGGGAAGAAGCTTCAGCTGAAATGAAGTTATGGAATCTGAGGTCCTCCAGACCAGAGGAGCCCAGTTATTCGATGTCTGCAACAATCCTGCACTGAAACTTGCCCTCCAGCCCTGTTGGTAAGCGCAGACCTTCAGTCCCACAGCCAACTCATCTGCATCCAGTTGGCTCTTGGACTGCACGGCTCCCACAGTCAATGCCTCCACAACTGATCCTAGGCTGATCTGGCTCTTGCCTGTCCTGGCAGGTTCTCTGCTCTATGCTCTCTGGTCCCAGCTCACTCACAATCCCTGAAGACAAACCTTGAGGTAGATGTTCTTCTCCTAGCTTCTTTTTCTGTTTTTTTTTTCAATCAGATTTTTGTTAAGAGGTTTGTTTCATATTATTTCTGAGGGGAAACCAGGAGACCTTAGCACAGTGCTTATCTTCTCTCTGCCATCTTGGCCAGAAGTCCTCCCCATCTTTTTAAAAATTTGTTTGTTTTTTCCAACTACATGTAATGGTAGTTTTAACTAATCATTTTTTTGGTTATGTTTTGAGTTTTATGTCTTTTCTCCCTCTCCCTGACAGAAAGCAGTCTAAGATCTATATTTATAATCATGCTAAACATAGATCCATATTGAACATATTGTGAGAGAAGAATCAGATCCAAACAAAAGAAAGAAAGCCTTAGAGAGAGAGAAATGACATAATACATAAGACAATTTTTAGAAATTGAAAATAATAATCTTTGATCTTCATTTACACTCCAGAGTTCCATTTCTGGATGTAGAAGATATTTTCCATCACAAGTCTTTTAAAACCGTCTTTGATTATTGTGCTGCTGAAATGAACAAGCCCATCATGTTTGATCATCACCTCATATTGTTGTTAAGGTATATAAGGTTCTTCTGGTTCTGCTCACTCAGCAGCATCACTCAGCAAATCTATTCAGGCTTTTCTGAAATTCTACCCCTCATAATTTTTTATAGAACAACAGTCTTCCATCATATATATATATATATACATATATATATATATGTATATATATATATATATATATCACAGTTTGCTCAGTCATTCCCCAATTGATAGGTTTCACCCAATTTCAAATTCTTTACCACTACAAAAAAAAGAGCTGCTATCAATATTTTTGTACATGTGGGATTCTTACCCTTTTCCATGATCTCTTCAAGATACAGACCCAGGAATGTTATTGTTAGATCAAAGTGTATGTACATTTTTTATTGCCCTTTGGACACAATTCCAAATTGCTCTCCAGAAAAGTTGGATCAGTTCACAATTCCACCAACAATGCATTAGTGATTCTGTTTTCCCACATCCCCTCCAACATTGATCATTTTCCTTTCTAGTAATATTGACCAATATAACAGGTGTGTGGTGGCCCCTCAGAGATGTTTTAATTTGCATTTCTCCATTTAATAATGTTTTGGAGCAATTTGCTTTGATTTCTTTTTCGGAGAATTGCCTTTCTTTATCCTTTGATCATTTATCAATGGGGAAATGACTTTTTTTTATAAATTTGACTCAGTTCTCTATATATCTTAGTAATGAGTCCTTTGTCTGAAACACGAGTTGTAAAAATTATTTCCTAACTTACTATATTCATTTTAATTCCTTGATTGCAATGGTTTTGTTAGTGCAGACACTTTTTTAATTTAAAGTAATCAAATTTGTCCAGTTTATTTTTTTATAATGTTCTCTATCTTTTCTTTGGTCATAAACTGTTCCTCTTTCCATAGATCTGACAGGTAAACTATTCATTGTTCTTCTAATTGGCTCATGATATTACCTTTTGTGGCTAAATCCTACACCTATTTTGGCCTCATCTTGGGTATAGGGTGTTAAATGCTGGTCTATGCATAGTTTTTGACCTTGCTATCTTCCAGTTTTTCCAGCAGTTTTAATCAAAAAGTGAGTTTTTATCCCAGAAACTAAAATATCTAGGTTTATCAAACAGTAGATTACTATAGTCATTTAATACTGTTTCTTTTGTATCTAGTCTATTCCACCAATTCATTACTCTGTTTCTTAGCTAGTACCAAACAGTTTTGATGACTGATAATATAATTTTAGGTCTGGTATGGTTAGGCCACCCTCCTTTACATTTTTTTCAGTAATTCATTTGATATTCTTGACTTTTTCTTCCTCCATATGAATTTAATTACTATTTTTTCTAGCTCATTAAAGTAATTTTTGAAAGATTGATTGGTGTGGCAATAAATAAGCAATTTGATATAGGTAGAATTGTCATTTTTATTATATTAGCTTGACCTACCCTTGTGTAGTCGACATTTTCCAGTTATTTAAATTTGATTTTATTCGTGTGAAAAGTGTTTTATAGTTGTTTTCATAGAGCTTCTTAGTCTTCCTTGGTGGATAGATTCCCAAGTATTTTATGTTTTTTAAATGAGATTTCTCTTTCTATCTCTTGCTGCTGTATCTTGTTAATAATATATAGAAATGCTGAGGATTTATGTGGGTTTATTTTATGTCCTGTAACTTTGCTAAAGTTGCCTTTTTTATCAACATTTGTCTCTCCTGGATCTATTTTTCAAGGCAGTTGTTTTACCACTTAGGTATTTTATATTTTCTCCTATTTTTTTTATTTTGTTTAACAGATTCTTGGTGTCTCATGAAGTAATCAGCTTCCACAGATTCCAATCTATTTTTCACATAAGAATTTTCTCCATTTATCTTTTGCCAAATAAAGGAAAATAAAAGGGAATGTGAAAGGAAAGTATGTAACATAACTATGCATGTGGATAAATGTTGAAAGACTTAGATAACATATAATTGGAAAAATAAAATAAATATTAAAAAACGAAGGACAGAAATCTACTATGATTCAGTAAGGTTTTGAAATGGATTTATATTTGAAAAATCACAACCCTGTTTATATACAAAAAAAATAAAGTCTTTGTGCTATAGAATTCATGACTGCATATTTAGTTACATTGAGTCATTTGATAAGATGAACTCCTTGTAGTTACTCTAGTTTTCTGGGATTATCCATATTGGTTATTATGTCTTCCAGTCATTTCCATATAAAAGGAGCATAAATGATTTTTAAATTTAATTGTATTTTATATTCAGTTCCAAATTCTCTCCCTCTCCCCTTTCTCTCCCCTACTTGTTAAGAAAGAAAGAAAAGTAAAACCCAATGCAAATTTGGGTATTCAAGCAAAAGAAATTCCCATGTTACCACTACTGGGTCTATACCCTGAAGAGATTGTGAGAAAGGGTAAAAACATCACTTGCACAAAAACATTTATAGCAGCTCTGTTTGTGGAATTGGAAATTGAATGAATGTCCATCAATTGAGGAATGGCTGAACAAATTTTGGTATATGTACATTATGGAACACTATTGTTCTATAAGAAATCAAGAGGGATGAAATTTAGAGAAGCCTGGGAAGACTTGCATGAATTGATGTTGGGTGAGAGGAGCAGAGCCAGAAGAACATTGTACACCCTAACAACAACATGGGGGTGATAATCAACCTTAATAGATTTTTCTCATTTCATCAATGCAATAATCAAGGACAATTTTAGAGTACCTGCAATGAAGAATACCATCTGTATCTAGAGAAAGAACTGTGGAGTTTAAACAGATCAAAGTCTATTACCTTCAATTTTTTAAAAAGGGTCTTATGTGCTACATAACTTTGCTATCTCTAATATTTCATTTTCTCCTCAAGGTTATGATTTCTCTCTCAACACATTCAATTTGGATCAATGTATGGAATGGAAACAATGTAAAGATTATCAAACTGCCTTTGGTGGGGAGTGGGGGAGGGAAGCAAAAGTGGGGGGGGAAGTGTAAAATTCAAAATCTTACAAACATGAAAACTACTATTATATATAATTGGAAAACAAAATATTTTTTAAAAAGAAAGACATTAAAGAAATTAAAATTTCAAAAAAATTAAATTCTTATATTAGCCAGAATCATAGATTTAAAGGTAGAATTCCTGCAGGTCATATGGATAATAATGAACAAAGGCACCCTAATCTGGCACTCTCCTAAATGTGTGGGGATGGGTTCTGCTGTTCTGCTATTCCTCTCTCTTGGAACTCATTCCTTCCCTCCCTTTAGGATTAGATTTTCTTCACTTTTCTCAGGTTGAGTAAACATCCTCAACTAGACTGTAAATTGTTTCAAGGCAGAGACCACTTCACCTGTGTCTCTTCATACTCCTTGGTACCCCACTTTTCACCCTTAGTGTCCCAAAAATGTTTAATGATGTATCCACATGAGGTCTGTCAATTTTACATAAGGGAAACATCCAGGCAGCCCAGGGAATTACTCAATTTGCCTGTCTTTTCACAATAATTAGATTTTTATCAGGGAGAAAACTTTTTCATAGATAGGATTAGGTCATAGATTTAGAAAAGGGAGGGGGTTTGAGAGATAACATAGTCTTTTTCAATCTCAACCTTTTTGGTTGAGACCTCTCTACACTCTTTTTTTTTTATTAGGGGAGAGAGGTAATTGCCTAGAACCACATAGCTAGTACATTTTTAATAATGATAGAGGGACATATATCTCCTCCTCCTAAGAACTTTTGTTTATAAGGGTTATATCTATTGATATTTTCCATATTAAAAATATAAACATCTTAGAATTATTATGAAATTATTGAATAACAGATCCCCTAAAATGACTTTTGGGACTATACTTTGAGAAACACTGCTTTAATCCCATCCCTCTCCCTCCTTGTCCCTCACCCCCTTATACAGAAGAAACTAAGATTCATGAATTTAAGGATCTTACTCAAGGTTTCACCATGAGATGAGCTGGGTTTGAAACCCACGTTCTATGACCCCAAATCAAAGGTTTTTTCTACTGCTCTCCCACCTCTGATTTTTAGAATCCCCCCCTCAAAACTCTAGTCAAATGTGAATCCCTTCTATATGAAACCTTTCACTATTCTTCCCTTCCACTACCCTTTGTTAGTAGCACCACTCTGTTATCTTGCATTTTCCCTGTCTATATTTTGACTATACTTATTAATATAATTTTGGACTATGCAAAAAAGTTGCTTGCTTCATTTCTTTCTCACTTGCCTTAATCACTGACATAAAGGGTCTTACCCTCCCAACAACTTTTTTCTTCTTTTTTTTTGGAAGTTGTCATTCTTGGCCTCTTTGTCTCATCTCATGGGCATTATCTCCATTAAACTGAGATATGGAAAAGACCTAGAGTCAAGGTTTCCAATTGCTTCCAGGGCCATCTTTAGTTATATCTGGCCATTGGACCCAGATGACTCCAAAGGAGAAAGTGAGGCATGGTGACTTTATACAGTATCCCCTCACCCAAACCCAATTCACTTGCTTGTCATGGCATTCACCTCCCTGATGTCATGGTCTTCAAGCATCATTAACCCCTCACTTAAATCCAACTCATTTGCAAGTCACAGCATCATTTCCCTCATGTCATGGTCTTCTTCCAAAATGAAGGACAAACAACAGCAACTTATTAATGTATATATGGTACTTCCAATAGAGAATAAGCTCCCAGAGGGCAGGAATTAATATTTTTTTCTTTTTAATGAGGAAACTTAGGTGGTACAGTGGATAGAGGTTTTCCATTAGAGCCACAAGGATTTGAATTCACATCCAGATTTAAATACTTCCTACCTGTGTGATCCTGGGCAAGATAATTAACTTCTATTTGACTAGATTTCCTCAACTGTAAAGGGGGGGGGTAATCATAGCCCCTATCTCCCAAGGTCTTTATTGTAAGGATCGAGCAGGATAATATTTGTAAAGTGTAAGCCCTTCAAGGCATCACTTCAACTGTTTCTCTTCACATTCCTTGGCACCCTACTTTTCACCCTTTGTGCACAATGCCTCACACACATAGGGACTATATAATTACTAGCTATTATTATTTTGGTCTTTGAGTTCTCAGGACTCAATGTTTGACCTATAATAAGACTTAATAAATTTTTGTTATTTGGTTGATAGTGAATGACTTTCTTTTCACTAGACCTAGTCCTCCTTGACTCTATTGAGTCTGTCTTTTTAGAAATCTTTTCAAAGTTCCTCCCCAACCTGGAATGACTTGGAATGGTAACACAAGAGTCACTTTGCTTCTTTCTTCTTACAGGTAAACAGAAGATATCTAATACTGATCAGTTCTCAGGAAGATTTTTAGAAATCAGCAGGAGAGAATTCTTTGTACCTGATGACCCCTGCCTAGAGGCCCAAGAAAAGTTGCGAGAAATGTGTCGAGTTATGTAAGCCTCTTTCAGGGGATGGAAGGTTGGGATGGAAGTAGAACCCTTGAGGCCAGAAGTAAAAGAGGTAGCTGGCAGTATCCCCACACAAAAACAATGAGAAGAGGTCTCAGGAAAAGTAACATCCAGGATCTATCCTACTGCTGAATTGGTGTAGGGTAAACAGAGATAGAAGCATTTTTAAGGTCAGATCTGTGCTAAGGTCAGATCTGTGTATTTTTCAGGGAACATACCTGAAACATACCTGACAAATGAGATTATAATTAGAAGAGTTTACTTTCAGCACACCCATGTCCCATCCCACATTCTCTCTTAGAAAGAATAGCTAATGTTAGACATCCAGTAAATGGAGAGTAGGCAACTTCTTCAATAAACAGGACCAGAACAACCTGTGGAAGAATGGATCCTTAAAATTGCAGTCTTACTGAGTGAGGGGATATTGTATAAAGTCACCATGCCTCACTTTCTCCTTTGGAGCCGTCCGGTTCCAATGGCCATATATGCCTTAAGATGGCCCTGTAAGATTACTGATTTCTAGTGCATTTTGTTGCTATTTTCTAAGCATCTCAACAATGAGGCAGATAGAGTCTTAGACCTGGAGTTAGGAAGATCTGATTCAAATACCATTTGAGATATATATCAGTTGTATGATCTTGGATAAGGTTAATTTCTATCAGCCTCCTAATATGCTTTGCAAAATTCCAAGAGTTATATAAATACTAACAATTATTTTTTTTGGCTTTATAGGTTTTATTTATTTTGAGTTTTACAATTTTCCCCCATTCTTGATTCCTTCCCCCCACGCCCCACAGAAGGCATTCTGTTAGTGTTTACATTGTTTCCATGGTATACATTGATCTCAGTTGAATGTGATGACAAAGAAATCATATTCTTAGGGAAGAAAAATAAGGTATGAGATAGTAAAATTGCATAATAATATAATGCCTTTTTTCTGATTTGATAGTAATAGTCTTTGGTCTTTGTTCAAAGTCCATAGTTCTTTCCCTGGATACAGATAGTATTCTCTATTGTAGATAGCTCAAAATTGTTCCTAGTTGTTGCACTGAAGGGATGAGCAAGTCCATCAGGGTTGTACATCAGGGTGTACAATGTTTTTCTGGTTCTGCTCATCTCACTCAGCCTCAGTTCATGCAAAATTTCCAGGCTTCCCTGAATTCCCTTCCCTCCTGGTTTCATTCTTCTTTAAAAAAGATTTTATTTATTTTGAGTTTTACAATTTTTCCCCCAATCTTACTTCCCTCCCCCCCCCACAGAAAGCCAATTTGTCAGTCTTTACTTTGTTTTCATGTTGCACATTGATCCAAATTGAGTGTGATGAGAGAGAAATCATATCCTTAAGAATGAAACAAAAAGTATGAGATAACAAGATCAGACAATAAGATATCTGTTTTTTTTATGTAAATTAAAGGGAATAGTCCCTGAACTTTGTTTGAACTCCACAGTTCTTTCTCTGGATACAGATGGTATTCTCCATTGCAGACAGCCCAAAATTGTCCATGATTGTTGCACTGATGGAATGAGCAAGTCCATCAAGGTTGATCATCACCCTCATGTTGCTGTTAGGGTATACAGTGTTTTTCTGGTTCTGCTCATCTCACTCAGCATCAGTTCATGCAAATCCCTCCAAGCTTCCCTGAATTCCCATCCCTCCTGGTTTCTAATAGAACAATAGTGTTCCATGACATACATATACTACAGTTTGTTAAGCCATTCCCCAATTGAAGGACATTAACTTAATTTCCAATTTTTAGCCACCACAAACAGGGCTGCTATAAATATTTTTGTACAAGTGTTGTTTTTACCCCTTTTTATCATCTCTTCAGGACTACCATTTATTATTAGTGATTTTGATTTTCAGTTCCAAATTCTACCTCTTTCTTTTACCCTACCCTTTGAGAAGGTAAGAAATATAGTACCCATTACATATATAAAATCATGCAAAACATATTTTCATATTAGCTATGTTGTGTAGGAGGAAATGGGAGAAACAAGAAAAATAAAGTTTGAAAACTATGTTTCATTGTACACTCAGAATTCCCCAATCTCTGTGGAGATGTATAGCACTTTAGTTTTTATCATGAGTTTTTTGGAAATCTCTTTGCATCATTGTATTGATTAGAATAGCTAAATCTTTCGTATTTGATCATTGTTTCAGTATATCTGTTCTCCTGGTTCTGCTCACTTCACTTTGCATCAGCTCATTTAAGTGTTCCCAATTTTTTCTGAAAGTACTCTGCTCATCATTTGCTAGATCAAAGGGTATGGCACATTTTTGTTGCCCTTGGAGCATAGTTCCAAACTGCTCTCCAGAAAGGTTGGATGAGTTCACAGCTCCACCAACAATATATTAGTGTCCCAGATTTCCCACAACCCTTCCAACACTGATCATTGTCCTTTCTGGTCATATTGGCCAGTCTGAGAGGTATGAGGTGGTACCTCAGCATGCTTTAATTGGCATTTCTCTAATAAGCAATGATTTAGAGCATTTTTTCATGAATATGGATCACTTTGATCTCCTTATCTATAAATTGCCTTTGCATATCCTTTGATCATTTGTCAATTGGCAAATGGCTTTTTTATTAAAAATTTGACTCAATTCTCTGTATATTATAGAAATGAGTCCTTTCTCAGACATATTAGCTGTAAAGATTGTTTCCCAGTTTACTACATTTCTTTTGATCTTGGTTACAATGGTTTTGTCTGTGCAAAAACTTTTAATTTAAAATCATCTAGTTTGTTTTTAGTGATGTTCTCTAGCTCTTCCTTAGTCATAAACTGCTTCCCTTTCCATAGATCTGACAGGTAAACTACTCCTTGATCTTATAGTTTGCTTATAATATTGCTGTTTATGTCTAAATCCTGTATCCATTTTGATCTTATCTTGGTATAGGGTGTGAGGGGTTGGTCTAATCTAAGTTTCTTCCATACTAACTTCCAATTTTCCCAGCAGTTTTTTATCAAAGAGAGAGTTTTTAATCCCAATAACTGGACTCTTTGGGTTTATCAAACAGCAGATTACTAGAATTGTTTCCTGCTATTGCACCTAGTCTATTCCACTGATTCAGCACTCTATTTCTTAGCCAATACAAGACAGTTTTGATGACTGATGCTTTATAATATAATTTTAGATCTGGTAAGGCTAAGCCACCTTCTTTTGCACTTTTTTTCACTGAATCCCTGGAAATTTTTGACTTTTTATTTCTCCATACAAATTTACCTACAAATTTTTTGAACTCATTAAAGTAATTTTTTGGAATTTTGATTGGTAGGGCACTAAAGAATAGTTTAGTTTTGGTAGAATTGTCATTTTTATTATATTAGCTCAACCTATTCATGAGCAGTTGATGTTTGCCTAGTAATTTAAATCTGATTTTATTTGTGTGTGTGAAGTGTTTTATAATTGTTTTAAAAAAATTCCTGAGTCTGCCTTGGCAAATAGATTCCCAGGCATTTTATATTGTCTGAGGTTACTTTGAATGGGATTTCTCTTTCTAGCTCTTCCTTCTGTATCCTGCTAGTCATCTATAGAAAAGTTGAGGATTTATGAGGGTTTATGTTATATCCTGCAACTTTGCTAAAGTCTGCTCATTTCTTGTAGCACAAGTTTTCCAACACAATCATATACCACAACTTGTTCAGTCATTCCCCAACTGATGGACATCCCTTCAATTTCCAATCATTTGCAACTATCACAAAAAGAGCTGCTAAAAATATATTTGTACATTTTTTTCTTTTCCTTTGATCTCTTTGGGATATATACCTAGTAATAGTAGTTTTGCTGAGTCAAAGGGTATGCACAGTTTTATAGCTCTTTGGACATAATTCCAAATTGTCTTTAAGAATGGTTAGGCTAGTTCACAACTCTACCAACAGTGGATAAGTGTACCTATTTCCCAACATTCCTCCTAGCATTTTTCATTTCCCCCCCTCCTTCATCTAATTGTTAGTCAATTTGATAGATGTGAGATGATAACCTCAAAGTTTTAATTTACCTTTCTTTAATAATAAGTGATTTAGGGCATTTTTTCATTTAACTATTAGTAACTTTGACTTCTTCTTTTGAAAACTACCTGTTCATAACCTTTTGACTATTTAGCAATTGGGGAATGGCTCTTATTTTTATAATTTTGACTCAATTCCTCACATATTTCAGATATGAGATTTTTACTAAAGAAACCTGCTATAACAATGTTTTCTCAGGGCGGCTAGGTGGTGTAGTGGATAAAGCACCGGCCCTGGAGTCAGGAGTATCTGAGTTCAAATCCAGTCTCAGACACTTAATAATTACCTAGCTGTATGGCCTTGGGCAAGCCACTTAACCCCGTTTGCCTTGCAAAAAAAAAAAGTAAAAAAAATGTTTTCTCAGTTTCATGCTTTTTCTTTAATTTTTGATACATTGGTTTTGCTTGTGTAAAAAGTTTCAATTTAATGTAATCAAAATTTTGCATTTAATCTCCCATGTGCTGCTTTATCTTTCATTTGGTCATTAACTCTTCCCATATTCATGGAACAGATAAATTTTTTTCTACCTTCCCCTAATTTGCTTATTATAATCCCTATAGCTCTAAATTATATAGTCATTTTATTCTTATCTTGATATATAGTTAGTTCTTGGTCATGTCTATATTTTGTCAGAATGGTTTCCAGTTTTCCCAGAGTTTTTTTTTTTGTTTAATGGTACATTCTTATTTCATTAACTTGGATCTTTAAGGTTTTCATACACTTGGTTACTATGGTCATTTATGTTGTTGTATTTGTTGTTATTCAGTAATTTTAAGTTCCTAGAGGAATTTCCTCCTTCAGTTCATTTTACAAATGAGAAAACTAAAGCAAACTAGGGTTAACAGACTTGTCCAGGGTCACATAACTAGGGTCTGAGGTTAGATTTGAACTCAAAATTTTTTTATTCAAATCCCAGTATTCTATCCATTCTACCATCTAACTGCCCCATAATATATTTCTATATATTATGTACTTAATCTATTTTATTAATCAAACATTCTGTTTTTTATTTGATACCACATAGTTTCAATGATTACTACTTTTTAGTATAATATGAAATCTTATACAGTTTGTTTGTTTTATTTTTGCAAGGCAATGGGGTTAAGTGACTTGCCCAAGGTCACAAAGTTAAGCAAGTATTAAGTTTCTGCCTGAATTGGAACTTAGGTCCTCCTGACTCCAGGGCTGGTGCTCTATCCACTGTACCACCTAGCTGCCCCAATATCTTATACTGTTGGGCTCCATCTCTTCACATTATTTTCATTGATTTCTTTGACAATATTGGTCATTTGTTCATCGAGATGAATTCTATCATTTTGAAGGAGTAAGGGCAGGGACTCCCTGAGCTCTCACAAATTCTCCAAAATCTTTAAAATAATATCCTAAATTGAATTTTGGAATAGTAGGACTAACAAAAAGTCAAGGTAAAACAATTTTCCAGTCCAGGACAACTTAAGAAATCAGCAGGAAAGGCTGATCTTAGCAGGGTAGTGATTGGACTTAGATCCCATCATAGTCTGAGCAGTATAAGCCCCAACAGGATGCCAGCATCAGGCTTTGCTGGCAGTTGAGCAGCTACAGCTGCAACTTTGGGAGCTGTCAGCCCACATTTGATAAGGGTATTGCAAAACTAGTCATAAGAAGATTACAGGAAACCCTTTGTTGGCACTAGGTTCAGGACTCTGTTGTGTTATCCAACCGAAGTTTGAGGTTGCTGTTCCAACATAAGACTAACAGTAGCTCACTAGTACTTGTAGCCACAGGGGTACAAAAGCCATGGTCACATTTCCAGGGTAGAGAAGACTTTTTGGGATAGTTCACAGGCTAGTAGAGCAGCAATCACACCTCTTCTTAGGTCACACAACTTTGGAAAAAGCAAAAATATATGGAACCCCAAGAGCAAGTTCTGCAACAGCAGGAGCAAAGATTTGGATAGTGCCCTTCTCCATTCTGGAAGCAAAGTATAACCTTAACATAAAGTTAAAGGTCAAGAAATAGACTGGATAATCCATAACAATATGAAAAATGCTCTAAATCATTAATTATTAGAGAAATGCAAATTAAAGCTTCTCTGAGGTACCACCTCACACCTCTCAGATTGGCCAATATGACCAGGAAGGATAATGATCATTGTTGGAAGGGTTGTGGGAAAACTGGAACACTATTGCAATGTTGGTGGAGCTGTGAACTCATCCAGCCCTTCTGGAGAGCTATTTGGAACTATGCCCAAAGGGCAACAAAAATGTGCATACCCTTTGACCCAGCAATACCACTACTGGGTATATACCCTGAAGAGATGATGAAAAAGGGTAAAAATATTACTTGTACAAAAATATTTATATCAGCCCTGTTTGTGGTGGCAAAGAATTGGAAATCAAGTAAATGTCCTTCAATTGGGGAATAGCTTAGCAAACTGTGGTATATGTATGTCATGGAACACTATTATTCTATTAGAAACCAGGAGGGATGGGATTTCAGTGAAACCTGGAGGGATTTACATGAACTGATGCTAAGTGAGATGAGCAGAACCAGAAAAACACTGTACACCCTAACAGCAACATGGGAGTGATGTTCAACCTTGAAAGACTTGCTCATTCCATCAGTGCAACAATCGGGAACAATTTTGGGCTGTCTGCAAAGGAGAGTACCATCTGTATCCAGTTAAGGAGCTGTGGCGTTTGAACGAAGTACAAGGACTATTCCCTTTAATTTAGAAAAAAACAGATATCTTATTGTCTGATCTTGTTACCTCTTAGACTTCTCTTCTCTTCTTTAAGGATATGATTTCTCTCTCATCACACCCAATTTGGATCAAGGTACAACATGGAAACAAAGTAAAGACTGACAGAGTGCTTTCCATGGAGGGGGGAGAAGCAAGATTGGGGGGAATTGTAAAACTCAAATAATATCTTTAATAAAAATAAATTAAAAAAAAGAAATAGACTGGAAAATGAGCAAACAACAAAATAAGAACCTAGCCTTAGAAAATCATTATAGTGAAGGGAAAAAGCAAGGCACAAACTCAAAAGAAGACAGGGACATCAAAACATCTACAAGCAAACCTTCAAAGAAAAATGCAAATTAGTCACTGATCTAAAAATAATTTCTAGAAGACTCAAATGGGGATATTAAAAACTCATATAAGAAAAACAGAAGAAAATTGGGGAAGAAAATGAGAATGATGTAAGAAAATTATGAAAAGAGCATCAATGTTTTGGTAAAGAGTCATGAAAAATACTGAAGAAAATAATCTTTAAAAATATAGAAGTCTAAATGGTAAAAGAGGTAAAAAATCCAATGAAGAGAAGAACTCCTTAAAAAACCAGAATTGACCAAATGGAACACAAGATACAAAAGTTCCTGGAAGAAAATAACTGCTTAAAAGTAGAATTGATAAGTGGAAGCTAACGATTCCAGGAGACATCAAGAAAAAATAAAACAAGTCAAAAGAATGAAAAAAAAGAAGAAAATGTAAATATCTCATTGGGAAAAAAACTGACCAGAAAATAGATAAGAGAGACAATATAAGAATCATTGAACTACCTGAAAACCATGATTAAAAAAAGGCTAGATCTCTTTAAAGCAATTCTCAAGGAAAACTGCCCCAATATTATAGAACTGAAGGGTAAAATGGAAATTGAATGAATCCACTGAGATCAACTCCTGAAATAGGTCCTAAAATGAAAACTCACAGGAATATTATAGCCAAATTCCAGAGCTCTCAGGTTAAAGAGAAAATGCTGAAAATAGCTGGAAAGAAACAATTACAATACAATGGAGAACAAAGATAACACAAAATTTAGGAGCTTCAACATTAAAGGATAAGAGGGCTTGGAATATTATGTTCTAGAAGACAAAATAGATATTATTACAATCAAGAATAGCCTACTAAGCAAAACTGAATATAGTTTTTCAGGAGAGGAAGAGAATATTCAAGGGAACCGAGCTCTCCCAAATCTTTGTGATCAAAATACCAGAGCCAAAAGAAAATTTGACATTTAAATATGACTCAAGAGAAACATTAAAAAGGTAAACAGAAAAGAGAAATCATAAAGAATTGAACAATGTTAAGCTATTTACTCTCTTACATGGGAAGATAACTTGTAACTCCTAAGAACTTTCTTCTTTTTAGGGCACCTGGAATACATAGACAAGAGGGCATTATTATGACAATGATAGGATAATTTCAAAACAATATAATAAAGGCATGAGAAGGAAGGATGACAATGGAAAAGGGTAAGAGAGAGTAACAATGGTAAATTGTCTCACATAAAAAAGCATGAAATATCTTTTATAGAGGGAATAATATTTGGATATTAAAAAAAATCTATCTTTCTATACATGGATGTAGGAAGAGAAGGGGGGAAATAAAAGGGGTGATGATAGAAAAGAGAGCAGATTGAGAGAAGCAGTGGTCAAAATCAAAACAGATTTTTGAGGAGAAAGATATACTGGGAGAAAATGGGATGGAGGGAAATGAACAGTTAGTAATCCTAACTGTGAATGTGAATGGGTTGAACTCACCCATAAAATGGAAGCTGATAGCAGAGGGAATAAAAAATACTGGAATCCAACAATGCATTCTTTACAAAAAAACACATTTGTTACAAGGCAACACAGAGTAAATATAAAGAACTGAAGCAGAGTCTGTGCTTCATGTGATGTAAAACATGCAAGGGTAACAATCATGATCTCAGGCAAAACAAAAGTGTAACCAATTTAAAAAGATAAATAGGGAAATTTTTTGTTGTGGTTGTGGTTGTTATTCAGTCATGTATGATTTCTTGTGACCTTGTGAACTGTAGCACACCAATATTGTCTATGGGGTTTCCATGGCAAAGGTTCTGGAGTGGCTTGCTATTTCATTCTCCAGTGGATTTAGGCATACAGAAATTAAGTGACTAACTCAGAGTTGCATAGTAAGTGTCTGGATTCTTTTAGCAAAATGATGTTTCTTTCATTTCTTTTAGTTGGCATTATATTTTTGCTTTTTCATTGTCTAAGTTCATGTTTGTAACTTTTGCTTCTTTAAAATTTTAGCTAAACCATAATAGATTTTGTTCCAGTTTCTTATTTTTAAATCTCTGTATAACTTTCTATTTCTAATATGTCTTATAAACAATATAATATTGAATTTTGGATTCTAATTTATTATTGTGTCTTTCATAATTTTATTTCTGTTGTTCAAATTCACAGTTATGGTTGTTAAAAATGTGTTTCCCTCCATATTACTCTCTTCTATTTATCTTTCTCTTTTTCTACCTTGTTTCCTTTTCAAAGGTCTTTTTAATTAAAACCATTGTCTCTATTAATCTTCCATCCCTCTTAATACCTCTCACCTTTCTCATAGCCCCTTCCCCTCATACCTGCTTGCTGATCAGCATGAACTTTGAAACTCAACTCTGTGTGTATGTAGTATTTTGTGTGCATTTTTGGAACCAGTTCAGAAGAGAGTGAGTTTCAAGCATTGTCTAATCCCCTGCATTTCTCCCTCTATTTTAGAAACTGTACCTCATATATCTCTCTTATGTGAGATAATTTTCCTCTTCCTTCCTCTACCTTCCTCCTTCTCCCAGTACATGCATCTTTCTCAGTCTTCCATTTTTCTTTTGACATCATACATAAATAAAAGACTCATGTGCCCTCTGTTCAGGAAGACTCCCACTAACTGCCCTAAGAATAATAAAGTTCTTAGAGGTTACATGACACCTTCCTCTTTACAAATGTAAATTATAAATATAAATTGACCTTGTTAACTTCCTTCTGATTTCTGACTCAGGTTCAACTTTTTCTGGATTTTTTTTTTAAATCCTGTGTTTGAATGTCAACTTTTTTTTCTTTTCTTTGGATCTGTTTTTTACATTTTATTTTATTTTTCTCTAGATTACATGCAAAATGAAGATTCAAAATTTCACTTCCAAAACCTTGAGTTCCAAATTCTCCCCCTTCCTCCCACCTCACTCCCCCTCATTAAGAAAGCAAGTTACTTGATATAGGTTAAAAATGTGTAGTCATGAAAAACATTATCACAGTGGTCATGTTGTAAAAGTGAATATAATAACAAAAAAAAAGAACCACAGAAACTCAAGAAAAATAAAGTGAAAAAAACATGCTTCAATTTATATTCAAACATCATCAGCTCTCTTTGGGAGGGATAGTATTCTTTATTGTAAGTACTTCAGAATTCTCTTGGGTCACAGCATCACTGAGAAAAAGTAAGTCATTTACTGCTGATCATCCTGCAATATTGCTGTTACTTTGTATAATACACATTTCTCACTGCATCTGCCTATGTAAGTTTTTTTTTTCCTTAGAGCATTCTGTTTCTCATTTTTCATAGCAGAACAGCATTTCATTTCAATCACAAACTACAATTTATTACACCATTTCCCAACTGATGGACATCCCCTCAATTTCTAGCTCCCCACCAGCAGAAAAGAGCATATATCTGTTCTTTTCTTCTTATATTTCATCTCTTCTGGAATAGCAGTGACACTGCTAGGCCAAAGGATAGGCATGTTAAATTTAATAACCCTTTGGGCATGGTTACAAATTAATCTACAGAATTATTGAATCATTTCACAACTCCTCCAACAGTGCGTCAATGTCCCAATTTCCCTGCATCCCTTCCAACATTTATTAATTTCTCCCCATCTTATTAGCCAATCCAAAAGGTATAAGGCAGTGTTTCAGAATTGTTATAACCTACATTTCTTATACCAATAGTGAGTTAGGACATATTTTTTAAAAATGATTTAAATAAATTTAATTGTTTGAGAAATGACATCTTTATCAGAGAAACTTGTTTCAATATTTTTCCCACAATTACTACTGCTAACTGTATTTCCTCTGTCCTATTCCCCCACCCCTGTTTACTTTACTCTTGCTCGCTCCTCTTTTACCTTGTCCCTCCTCAAAAGTGTTTTACATATGACTACTGGCTTCCACCATCTTCCCTCTCTTCTATCATCCCTCCTCCCCCACCTGCCATTCTTTTCTACTCCTTTTTCCCCTCTAGATTAAGATAGATTTCTATATTCAATTGGATATGTATATTATTCTCTCTCTGAATCAATATTGATGAGAATAAGTTAGCTCACTCACACCCTCTTAACTTCCACCTCTTCCACTCCACTATAAAAACTTTTACTTGCCTCATATATAAAATAATTTATTCCAGTCCACCTCTCTTTTCCCTTTCTCCCAGTATATTCCCCTCTCAACAATTAACTCCATCTTTTTAAAAATATTGTATTTTCAGTTTCAATTTTCACCTGTTTTGCTTATATATGCTCCTTCTAACTGCTCTAATAAATGAGAAAGTTCATATGAGTTATCAATATAATCTTCCCATGCAGTAATATACACATTTCAACATCATTAAGTCCCTTATGCTTTGCCTTTCCTGTTTACCATTTTTATGCTTCCCTTGAGTCTTGTATTTGAAAATTGAATTTTCTGTTCAGCTTTGGTTGTTTCATCAGAAAATTTTACAAATCCTCTAATTCATTGAATAACCATCTTTACCTCTAAAAGAATTTGTTCAGTTTTGCTGGCTAGATGTTTCTTAGCTGTAATCCAAGCTCTTTTACCTTCTGGAATATCATATTCCAAGACCTATGAACCCTTAATGTAGAAATTGCTAAATCTTGTTATATACTGACTGTGACTCTGTAATGTATGAATTGTTTCTTTCTGGCTGTTTACAATATTTTCTCCTTGACTTGAAATTTCCAAAATATGACTCTAATATTACTGGAAGTTCTCAATTTTGGATCTCTCTCAAGAGGCAGTGGATTCTTTCAATTTCTATTATGGTTTCTGCTTCTGGAATATCAGGGAAGTTTTCCTTAATAATTTCTTGTAAAATGATATGTAGGCTCTTTTTTGGGTCATAGTTTTTCAGTAATCCAATAATTTTTTTTATTAAGGGTTTTTTTGCAAGGCAAATGGGGGTTGAGTGGCTTGCCCAAGGCCACACAGCTAGGTAATTATTAAGTGTCTGAGGTCGGATTTGAACTCAGGTACTCCTGACTCCAGAGCTGGTTCTCTATTCACTGCACCACCTAGCTGCCCCAGTAAACCAATAATTTTTAAATTAACTGTCCTGAATCTGTTTTCCAAGTCAATTGTTTTTCCAGTGAAATATTTCACATTTTCTTCTAGTTTTCATTTGTTTGATTTTATTGTATCTTGATTTCTCAGAAACTCATCAGTTTCCCTTTGCTTCATTTTATATTTTAAGGAAATTATTTTCTTAGGTGAGCTCTTAAATTTCTTTTTCTATTTGGTCAACTCTAATTTTTAAGGCACTCCTCTTCATTGGTTGTTTAGACCACTTTTTCCATTTGACCCAATCTGATTTTTGAGATGTTATTTTCTTCAGTATTTTTTGTATCTCCTTTACAAGAAGGAGTTTTCGTGATACTTCTGCTTCACTCTCATTTTTCTTTTTAATTTTTCATCCATCTCCCTTGATTTTCAAAATCCTTTTTGATATCTTCCATGACCTAAGATCAATTCATATTTTTCATGAAAGTTTTGGATGTGGAAGCCTATACTTTAGTTATCTTCTGAGTGTGTATTTTGATCTTCCATATGACCAAAGTAATTGTCTGTGGTTGGTTGGATATTTTCTTTTGTTTTTTGTTCATTTCCCTAGTCTATGACTTGATTTTAACTTTTTTTTTTTGTTAAGGCATGGTTTTGCTTTCAGGGTGGAGAACATGCTGTCCCAAACTTTTGAGGGTTTTTGCAACTGTTTTTTAGAAATATTACCAAGTATCTGCTAATTTTCAGTTTCTTCAAGATCTTAGGAGAGGCTAATGACTACTCTCCTGGCCTGTGTTCCAGTCTATGAGTGACCACAAGCACACCCCTTGGCCCTGGAAATGTGAGGAGAGTCTTCCTTCTACTAAGGCAGTATACTCTGTTGTTGTTCTACTCCTTTTCTTGAAACTGGCAGTCCTACAATCTCCCCTTAACTCCCCTACTGTCCATGAGCAAAGAGCTCTGGAAGTGATTCCCAAGACTTGCTCCTAGTCCACTGGGTTTAAGTCTGTGCTTCTGAGGCCAATATTGAACTGTCCTCTACTCTCACCCCTATGTGGCAGAATTTTCCTGCTGACCTTCCAAGTTACCTTTTGGCAATCCAAGGACTGAAAGGTCTATAAACTAATACCTCTGTCACTGACCCAAGAACTCTGAAGTCTGTTTCTGGAAGACTGGGACAGATTCACTCCAGTATAGCACAGGCTGCATTACAGGTCCTTTGTTTTTTTTAAGAAAGATTTTACTTATTTTGAATTTTATAATTTTTCCCCCCATTATTGCTTCCCTCCTCCCACCCCCCACAGAAGGCATTCTGTTAGTCTTTACATTGTTTCCATGGTATACATTGATCTAAGTTGAATGTGATGAAAAAGAAATAATATCCTTAAGGAAGAAAAATAAAGTATGAGATAGTAAAATTACATAATAAGATAATGTTTTTTCCCCCTTAATTTTAAGATAATAGTCTTTGATCTTTGGTCAAAGTCCACAATTCTTTCTCTGGATACAGATGGTGTTCTCCATTGCAAATAGCTCTAAATTGACCCTGGTTGTTGGACTGGTGGAATGAGCAAGTCCATCAAGATTGATCATCACCCCCATGTTGTTGTTTCTGCTCATCTTGCTCAGCATCAGTTCATTCAAATCCTTCCAGGCTTCCCTGAATTTGCATCCCTCCTGGTTTCTAATAGAACAATAGTGTTCCATGATATACATATAACACAGCTTGTTAAGCCATTCCCCAATCGAAGGACATTCACTTAATTTCCAATTTTTTGCCACCACAAACAGGGCTGCTATAAATATTTTTGTACAAGTGATATTTTTACCCTTTTTCATCATTTCTTCAGAGTATAGACCCAGTAGTGGTATTGCTGTATCAAAGGGGGATTCACATTTTTGTTTCCCTTTGGGCATTATTCCAAATTACTCTCCGGAAAGGTTGAATGAGTTCACAGCTCCACCAACAATGTATTGGTGTCCCAGATTCCTTGCATCCCTTCCAACACTGATCATTGTTCTTCCTGGTCATAGTGGCCAGTCTGAGAGGTGTGAGGTGGTATTTCAGTGATACTTTAATTTGAATTTCTGTAATAAGTAATGATTTGGAACAATTTTTCATATGACTATGGATTGCTTTGATATCCTCAGCTGTAAATTGCCTTTGTATATCCTTTGACCATTTGTCAATTGGAGAATGGCTTGTTTTTTTGAAAATTTGACTCAGTTCTCTGTATATTTTAGAAATGAGTCCTTTGTCCGAAAATGTTGTAAAAATTATTTCCAAATTACTACATTTCTTTTGATCTTGGTTACCATGTTTTTTTCTGTGCAAAACCTTGTTAATTTAATGTAATCAATATTATCTAGTTAGTTTTAATGATGTTCTCCATCTCTTCCTTGGCCACAAACTGCTTCCCTTCCAGAGATCTGACAAGTAAATTACTCCTTGACCTTCTAGTTTGCTTATAATATTGTTTTTTATGTCTAAATTCTGTATCCATTTGGATCTTATCTTGGTATAGAGTGTGAGGTGTTAGTCTAATCTAAGTTTCTTCCATACTAACTTCCAATTTTCCCAACAGTTTTTATCAAAGAGAGAGTTTTTATCCCAATAGCTGGACTCTTTGAGTTTATCAAGCAGCAGGTTACTATAATCATTTCCTGCTTTTGCACTTAGTCCATTCCATTGATCCACCAATCTATTTCTTAGCCAATACCAGACAGTTTTGATGACTGATGCTTTATAATATAATTTTAGATCTGGTAAGGCTAAGTTAGCTTCTTTATTGCAAATCCTTTCTAACCTTCCTGTGAATCTTCCAAGTTGTCTTAGATGGGAAAATTATTTCATTCAGTCTTTCTGTGGGTTGTACCACCCCACAATTTGGTTAGAGTCAAGGTTTGAGGGAGAGCTTTGGAGAATGCCTATCTTAATTTTCCCATCTTGATTTCACCCCTTAGGTATTGCTCTGCATGACAAATTTTTCTTTTCATTACTTGTCTTTTCATCAGGAATGCTTAGAAATCCTTTATTTCATTAAATGATCATTTGGAAGGATTATACTCAGTTTTTCTGGATACATTATTCTTGTTTGTAATTCTACCACCTTTGCCTTTTGAAACATCATATTCCAAGCCCTCCCTTCTTTTATTTTGGTAGCTGCTAAATCTTGTGTCATCTTCACTATGATTCCACAATTACTGAATTATTTCTTTCTGACTATTTTCAGCATTTTCTCTTTGATCTTGCAATGCTCTTATTTGGCTATAATACTCCTGGGATTTTTTTCATTTTGAGATCTCTTTTAGAAAGTGATCAATGAAGTCTGTCAATTTGTATTTTGAGCTAAGGATCTAATGTGTCCAGAAATTTTTCTTTTATAATTTCTTGAACTAAGATGTCTAGATAATTTTTCTAAAAATCATTCCTTTCATATTTCAGTAATTTTTAAATCATCTCACTTTGATTTGTAGGTCACATGTTTTATCTATAAATTATTTCACATTTTCCTCCTTTTTACCCCCTTTTTTGATTTTACTTTCCTTCTTGATGTTTTATGGAACTACTAGTTTCCACTTGATCAATTCTAATTTGTTTTGTTTTTGTTTTTGTTTTTGTTTTAGGTTTTTGCAAGGCAAATGGGGTTAAGTGGCTTGCCCAAGGCCACACAACTAGGTAATTATTAAGTGTCTGAGACCGGATTTGAACCCAGGTACTCCTGACTCCAGGGCTGGTGCTTTATCCACTACGCCACCTAGCCGCCCCCAATTCTAATTTTTAAGCATTTGTTTTCTTCAGTGAGATTTTTACCAATTTACTATTTTCTTATCATTTAGTCAATTCTGATTTTTTAAGAAGTTATTTTTCTTCAGTATTTTTGTGTCTCTTTTGCCAAATTGCTAATTTTCTTTTCATAATATCCTTGCATTAGTCTTATTTCTTTTCCTACTTTTTCCTCTTTGACTTTTACTTGATTTATAAAATCTTTTTTAGCTCTTTTTAAAAAAATAGCATTTTTTAGCTTTTCCAGGAATTATTTGTTATTGTTCTTTTGCAAAGTAATAGGGTTAAGTGGCTTACCATCTAGGTAACTATAAAATCTGTGAGGCCAGATTTGAACTCAAGTTCTCTTGAATCCAGGGTCAGTCTCTATCTACTGCACCACATAACTACCTCTTTTCTTTCTTTTTGTGATTTTGGGTTTTTTATTGTTTTTTGAATTTTACAATTTTTGCCCCCCAATCTCACTTCCCCCCCACCCCACCCCACCCCCCTCTAGAAGGCAATCCGATAGTCTTTATATTGTTTCCATGTTATACATTGATCAAATTTCCTTAAGGAAAAAATAAAAGAGATAGCAAAATTACATAATAAGATACCTTTTTTTTTCAAATTGAAGGTAATAATAGACTTTGGTCTTTGTTTAAACTCAACAATTCTTTCCTTGGATAAAGATAGTATTCTCCACAGCAGATACCCTAAAATTGTCCCTGACTGTTGCATTGACAAAATGAGCAAGGCCATCAAGGTTGATCATCACCCCCATGTTGCTGTTAGGGTGTACAATGTTCTTCTGGTTCTGCTCATCTTGCTCAGCATCAGGTCATGCAAATCCTTCCAGGCTTCTCTGATTTCCAATCCCTCCTGGTTTCTAATAGAACAAAAGTGCTCCACAACATACATATAATACAATTTATTCAGTCAGTCCTCAGTTGATGGACATTCACTTAATTCCAATTTTTTGCCACCACAAACAGGGCTGCTGTGAATATTTTTGTACAAGTGATGTTTTTATCCTTTTTCATCATCTCTTCAGGATAGAAACCCAGTACTGGTATTGCTGGATCAAAGGGTGTGCACATTTTTATTGCCCTTTGGGCATAATTCCCAATTGCTCTCCAGAAAGGCTGTATGAGTTTACAGCTCCACCAACAATGCATTAGTGTCCCAGATTTCCCACATCCCTTCCAACCTTGATCATTGTCTTTTCTTGTCATATTGACCAGTCTTAGAGGTGTGAGGTGGTACCTCAGAAATGCTATAATTTGCATTTCTCTAATCAGTTATGATTTAGAGCAATTTTTCATATGACTATGGACCACTTTGATTTCCTCATCTGTAAACTGCCTCTGCATATCCTTTGACCATTTATCAACTGGGGAATGGCTTGTTTGTTTTTTTTATAAATTTGACTCAGTTCTTTATATATATTTTAGAAATGAGTCCTTTGTCAGAATGTTGCAAAAATTGTTTTGCAACTGGTTGCAAAATTTGTTTCACAGTTTACTCCATTTCTTTTGATTTTGTTAAAAGTGATTTTGTTTGTGCAAAAGCATTTTAATTTAATGTAATCAAAATTATCTAGTTTGTTTTTAATGATGTTCTCCATCTCTTCCTTAGTCAAAAAACTGCTCCCCTTTCCATAGATATGACAGGTAAACTACACCTTGATCTTCTAGTTTGCTTATAATATTATTTTCTATGTCTAAATCCTGTATCCATTTGGATCTTATATTGGTATAGGGTGTGAGGGGTTGGTTTAATTCAAGTATCTTCCATGCTAACTTCCAATTTTCCCAACAGTTTTTATCAAAGAGTGTTTTTATCCCAAACTCTTTGGGTTTATCAAACAGCAGATTACTACAATCATTTCCTTCTATCTCTTTTTTACCTAGTCAGTTCCACTGATCCACCAGATTCTTAGTCAATACCAGACAATTTTAATGACTGCTACCTTATAATATAATTTTAGATCAGGTAGGGCTAAGCTAGCTTCTTTTGTACTTTTTCATTAAATCTCTGCAAATTCTTCAATTTTTATTTCTCCATATTAATTTACTTACAATTTTTTCTAACTCCTTAAAGTAATTTTTTTGAATTTTGATTGGTAGGGCTTTAAATAAGTAGTTTAATTTAGGTAGAATTGTCATTTTTATTATATTAGCTCAGCCTATCTATGAGCAATTGACATTTGTCCAATTTTTCAAAACTGATTTTATTTGTGAGATAAATGTTTTGTAGTTGTTTTCATAGAGATTCTGAGTTTGCCTTGGCAGATAGACTCCCAAGTATTTTATATTGTCTGAAGTTACTTTGAATGGGGTTTCTCTTGCTAGCTCTTGCTGCTGTATCTTGCTGGTAATATATAGAAATATTGAGGATTAATGAGGGTTTATTTTATATCCTGAGATTTTGCTAAAGTTGCTAGTTGTTTCTCATAAATTTTAGATGGTTTTTTAGGATTCTCTAGGTATAAAATCATGTCATCTGCAAAAGGTGAGAATTTTGTTTCTTCCAATTCTAATTCATTCAATTTCTTTTCTTCTCTTATTGCTGCAGCTAACATTTTTAGTACAATATTTAATAGTAGTGGTAATAATGGACAGCCTTATTTCACCCCTGATCTTATTGAGAATGCTGATCCCCATTGCATATAATGCTCGCTGGTGGTTTCAGATAGATACTACTTATCATTCTAAAGAACAATCCATTTTCTCCTATGCTCTCTAGTGTTTTTAGTAAGAATGGGTGCTATATTTTGTCAAAGGCTTTTTCAGCATCTATTGATATAATCAGATGATTTCTGGTAGGTTTGTTATTGAGAAAGTTAAACTAACAATTTTCCTAATTTTGAATCAACCTTGCATTTCTGAGATAAATCCTGCTTGGTCATAGTGCATTATCCTAGTGAGAAATTGCTGTAATCTCTTTGCTAAGATTTTATTTAAGATTTTTGCATCTATATTCATTAGGGATATAGGTATGTAATTTTCTTTCTCTATTTTGACTCTTCCTGGCTTAGGTATCATCACCATATTGGTGTCATAGAAAGGTTAGGCAATCCTATCCTCACCTATTTTTCCCAAGAGTTTACATAGAATTAGAACCAATTGTTCCTTAAATGTTTGATAGAATTCACTTGTGAATCTATCTGGCCCTGGAGATTTTGTTTTAGGGAGTTCAATAATGGCTTGTTGAATTTCTTTTTCTGAGACAAGGTTATTTAAGTATTTAATTTACTCTTCATTTAACTCAGGCAACTTATATTTTTGTAAATATTCATCCATTTCACTTAGATTCTCAAATTTATTAACATACAGTTGGGCAAAATAATTCCTCATTGTTACTTTTATTTCCTCCTCATTTTCATTTATGATACTAGCAACTTGGTTTTCTTTCTTTTTTTAATCAAATTAACCAGAGGTTTATCAATTTTGTTGTTTTTTTCATAAAACCAACTCGTGGTTTTATTTATTATTTCAATAGTTTTCTTGCTTTTGATTCTATTAATTTCACTTTTAATTTTTGGAATTTCTAATTCGCTATTTAATTGGGGGTATTTAATTTGTTCTTTCTCTAATTTTTTTAGTTGCATGTTTAATTCCTTGATATACTCTTTCTCCAATTTATTCATGTAAGCATTTAAAGATATAATATATCCCCTGACAACTACCTTGGCTGTTTCCCATAAATTTTGGTATGTTGTCTTGTTATTGTCATTTTTAGATGACATCATTAATTCTTTCTATAATTTGTTGTTTGACCTACTAATTTTTTTTAAATGAGGCTATTTAGTTTCTAATTAGATGTAGTCTAACATAGATTGCAATATAGATGCAGTCTCTCCCTGACCCACTATTGCATGTTATTTTTATTGCATTAAGATCTGAGAAAGATGTATTCACTATTTCTGCCTTTCTGCATTTGATTATTAGGTTTTTATACCCTAGTACATGGTCAATTTTTGTACTGCAGCCATGTTTTGCAGAAAAAGAGTATAATCCTTTCTATCTCCACTCAGTTTTTTCCAAAGGTCTATCATGCCTAGCTTTTCTAACATTCTATATACCTCCTTAACTTCCTTCTTGTTTATTTTATGTTTAGATTTATCTAAATCTGAGAGCAGGAGGTTGAGGTTTCACACCAGTAGAGCTTTGTTGTCTATGTCTGCCTGTGATTCAATCAACTTCTCCTCTAAGAATTTGGTGCATACATATTTAGTATTGAAATTGCTTCATTGTCTATGGTGCCTTTTAAGAGTATATAGTGTCATTCTTTATCTCTTTCAAGGAGATCTATTTTTGCAGTTGATTTGTCTGAGATAAGGATTGTTACTCCTGCTTTTTTCATTTCATCTGAAGCAAAATATATTTTGCTCCAACCTTTTACTTTTACTCTCTCTCTCTCTCTCCCTCTGTGTGTGTGTGTGTGTGTGTGTGTGTGTGTGTGTGTATATATATATATATATATATATATATATATATATATATATATATATATATATATATATCACTCGGCTTCAAATGAGTTTCTTGTAAGCAGTATATTGTAGGTTTCTAGTTTTTAATCCAATCTGCTATTCATTTATGTTTTATAGGAGTGTTCATCCCATTCACATTCAAAGTTATAATTACTAACTCTCCTCTGTCTATATTTTTCCCCTTCTTTCACTTTATCCATATTTCCCGGTATTTTGTTTCTGAATATCACCTGCTTCAGTGTGTTTGCCCCCTTGTATCAACCCCCTCTCCTTTCTTTCCCCTTTCCCTTTGCCCCTTCTTCCTTCTGTTAGTTCTTCTTTTTCTTCCCCTCCCCCTTTCCCCTTTTAATACTTGAAAGGGAAGAAAAATTTCTCAACTTAACTGAGTGAGTGTATATTAACTTTTGGCCTAATCTGATGAGAGTAAGATTCAGGTGTTTCTCACCTCCTCCTTCCCCTCTATTGCAATAGGTCCTTTGTACCTCTATGTAATGTGATTTACCCCATTCAATCTCCACCATTCTCCCATTTCTTTACTGTACCCCATTTTTAAGGAGATAATGTTTTTAAATTATTCTATCAGAGTCATGGATAAGTCATGAGTGTCCATCACTTCTGCATAAGTTTATTCTAATAGAGTTAACAATTCTCAAGAGTTATAAGAATCTTTCTTCCAGGTGGGGATATAACCAGTTTCCTCTTATTGGATAGTAGTATTTTTTCTTTACTCTTTTTTTAAAACTTTTCATGTGTCTCTTGAATCTCCTTGTTTGATGACCAATTTTTTTGTTTAGCTCTGATCTTTTTATCAGGAAAAGTTGGAAGTCTCCTATTTTTTTAAATGTCTATCTTTTACCCTGGATGAGAGGGCTCAGTTTTGCCAGATAGTGGATTCTTGGCTGCATACCAAGTTCCCTTGCTTTTCTGAATATTGCATTCCAGGCCCTTGGATCCCTTAATATTGATGCAACCTGATCCTGTGTAATCCTTTCTGTGGCTTCTTGGTAGCTACATTGTTTCTTTCTGACTACTTGCAGGATTTTTTCTTTTATCTAATGATTCTGGAATTCATCCACAATATTCCTTGGTGTTTTCATTTTAGGATCCCTTTCCAGAGGAGATTACTGTATTCTTTTAATAACTATTTTGCCCTTTGGTTTGAGGATATCAGGGCAGTTTTCCATCACTGAATCCTGTGATATTCAGTCCCAGTTTTTTTCTCTTCAATGTTTTCAAAAATCCAGTGATCTTAAGTTTTCTTTCCCGAATATATATTATTGAGGTCAGTGGTTTTGTCAATGAGATATTTTACATTTTCTTCTATTTTTTTTTTTTATTTTTTGGTTTTGCTTAACAGATTCTTGATTTCATATGGGGTTATTAGTTTCCACAGATTTCATTCTTTTTTTTTAGAGAAGAATTTTCTTCATTTATCTTTTGCAACTCCTTTTTCAATTGGTCAATTCTATTTCTTTAATGAAAGATTTTATTTATTTTGAGTTTCACAATTTTTCCATGGTATATATACATTGATCTAAGTCGAATGTGATGAGAGAGAAAGCATATCCTTAAGGAAGAAAAATAAAGTATAAGAGATAGTAAAATTACATAATAAGATAGCAGATTTTTTTCTAAATTGAAGGTAATAGTCTTTGGTCTTTGTTTAAACTCCACAATTCTTTCTCTGGATACAGATGATATTCTCCATTGCAGACAGTCCAGAATTGTCCCTGATTGTTGCACTGATGGAATGAGCAAGTCCACCAAGGTTGATCATCACCCCCATGTTGCTGTTAGAGTCTACAATGTTTTTCTGGTTCTGCTCATCTCACTCAGCATCATTTCATGCAAATCCCTCCAGGTTTCCCTGAATTCCCATCCATCCTGGTTTCTAATAGAAAAATAGTGTTCCATCACATACATACCACAATTTGTTCAGCCAGTCCCCATTTGATGGCTATCCCCTCAGTTTTCAATTCTTTGCCACATGGCTGCTATGAATATATTTGTACAAGTGAAGTTTTTACCCTTTTTCATCATCTCTTCAGGGCATGGACCCAGTAGTGTTATTGCAGGATCAAAAGGTATGCACATTTTTGTTACCCTTTGGGTGTAATTCCAAATAGCTCTCCAGAAAGGTTGGATGAGTTCACAGCTCCACCAACAGTGTATTAGGGTCCCAGATTTCCCACATCCCTTCCAACACTGGTCATTATTATTTCTGGTAATATTGGCCCATCTGAGAGGTGTGAGGTAGTGACAGAGATGCCTTAATTTGCATTTCTCTAATATGTAATGATTTAGAGCAATTTTTCATGAGTTTGGATCACTTTGATTTCCTCAACTGTAAATTCCCTTTGCATATCCTTGATCAATTCTGTTTTTGAAGGAGTTTTTCCCTTGCCCAACTGAAGTTTTGAGAGAATTGTTTTCTTTTTGCATTTGGTCAATTGAGGATTTGAGAGAATTATCTTCTTTTTGTATTTGCCCAGTTGTATTTTCCAAGGATTTGTTTCCTTGTTGCAAGATGTTAATTTTCTTTTGTAAGATGTTAATTTTCTTTTGCAAGGTGTTCATTTTCCCTTGAATTTCTTTTCCCAATTTTTCCAATGATTTTTAAACTCCCTCCTGCTTTCTTCTAGGAATTCTTTCTGGGCTAGAGACCAATTCACATTCTCCTCAGAAGTTCTAGATCTCTCTGAGTTAGGATGTTTGACTTCAAAGTAGTTTTCAATGGGGCCTCCTTCTCAATAGCCTTTCTTCATTTTCTAAAGATCTTATATTGGGGGGGGTTGGTTCACAGATTTTGAAAACTCTAGAGGCTTTGCTGTCTGGGCTTAGTAACTCCAGCAGGCTGGCTAAAAGGCTTTCTTTGAAGTGTCTGTGACCTTGATTTGAGGCCCTCTCTCTAGCCCTTGAGGGGGTGGGGGTGCCACTGGATACTGTTATCCTTGAACTATATGGACTGGTCCCTGGGGCAAGGTAGTCAATCTCCCTATTCAGCTGAGGGAGCTGTGCTTCCCACACCTGCCTGGGGTGGGGGGATGAGGGGAACTGTTACTGTGTTTGTCCTAGGAAGAGGGCTCTGCTAAAAGTATGGAGGCCATGGCCCGAGTCAAGTAGATGGACGTCCAGCCAATGCAACTCTCTGTGCTGGAATTCAACCTCCAGCTCCACAGGGACTCCCCTGACTGCCACTCCCACAGCCATAGCTTCCATAGCTAAAGCTAGTCCTTTGGCTTCACCCCACCACTGACTCTATTCTTTGTTCCTGGTTCACCCATGGTCCCCTGAGACTGACCTTGTTGGGAGATGTTCTTCTCTTAGTTTCTTTTTCTGGATTTTGTCAATTGAATTTCTGTTAAGATGTTTCTTTCACATTATCTCTGAGGGGAAACCAGGAGACCTTAACATAGTGCCTGGCTTCTCTGCCATCTTGGCTGGAAGTTCCACTATCCCTTTTCTTTTTAAAAAAAATTTATTTATTTAAGGCAGTGTGGTTAAATGACTTGCCTCAGGTCACAAAGCTAGGCAATTATTAAGTGTATGAGGCTGGATTTGAATCAGGTCCTCCTGACTCCAGGGCTGGTGCTGTATCCATTGTGCCACCTAGCTGCCCCTAGCTAGACTTGTGTCTAATCTACATCTTTCTTTAAGTGTTTGTAGATATTTTTCAAGTTGTTACCTTCTTTTGAATCTGAAGCTGAAACTTCTCTGTCATTATAGAGGAGTTTTATGTTTGGGTTCTATTTTTTTCTGTTTACTCACTTTTCTAGACTTTTATGTCTTCCTTATTTCACAGCTAGCTCAGAGACTAAATTTTCAGTGCTTCTAAGATGATATGATTTGGGAAAAGGTGTGGCCAATGTCCTTATGATCTATACTCTAGTTCTTACCCAGAGAGGGTCTGTATTCCCTCGTAACCACAACTCCTCCATCCTGAAACTCTGACCTTGAACTGGATAATGGGCAACTGAGTTGTCAAATGGTACCCAATGATAGCACAAGGATCACCTGTAATATCTTATTAACTAGGGTTTTAATCCCTTTTTTGTTGTCACTGCCACCACCTCAAAGGTCAATAATTGGTATCACTCCTACAATGCCATGTTCCCTCTCCCCAGTGTCCACAGACCTGTCCCCCAAAGCTGTCCTGATGTGAAAAAATGTGACTTTTTGTTGACTGCATAACTTAAAATTCAATTGCACAATTAAAAGTTATTTGGAGAAGAATGTTGGGAAAGCTTAAGGAAAAATATTCATATTTTGACATCTTGTCTCTGTTCTTGTATTATTTATTATTAATATTATTAAGGCAGTTCATGTAGCAAGGTGTCTTGATGTAATTTCACAAATGTTTATTGATTACCTACTGTGTGAAGATTACCAAACTAGGCACCACAGACTAGACCAGAGCTGAGTGGATAGATATGAGTTTGATAGATTCAGAAAAAAAGAATGTCTCTTCCTATCATTAAATGATTGTCATCTTCATAAGATACCATGTTCAGACTAATTCTACTAGAAAATTCAAGAAAACCCAGGAATAGCAAGTCCATGAATAGGAACTAAGAATGATCCAATACAGGGAGTTAGAACAAGGATTCAATTTGTTAAGGGGAAGCCCATTTGAATTTCATTAACCTCTCATTTCTTCCAGAGAAGCTGACAGGAACTCATGCAAAGGGAAAAATTTTTCTTTCCCTATCATTTTATGCAACTACCGTGAAAAGAAGCACAGTCTTTACTCAAATCTCATTAAAGGGAACTCGACGACTCTCTTATTTGCTGCAGCACACCCTCATCACCCCACTGCTTCATTAGTGGACACCAAGAGTAAAACAGCCTGCAAGTTTCATTATACCTTCTATGATGGGACTACTTTTGTTTTGTATCCTTAACCTTGTGGGAGGGGTTTGCCTCACTCCACTTGCTCATTCCCAGATGTTTCCATCTCTCAAAAAAGTATTGATGTGGATTCTGGTTCCTAACTTAGGGCATCTGAAACAACATGGACCATAGGGGTATCTGAAGCCATATCCTGACTGACAAAGCTCCCCTGTGTCAAAATAACTAAATCCACCAACCCTCCAAGCATGAATTCAAACCTTCCTGAAGTCAAGAGCATTAAAATCTATATGCCCTTGAATAATCTTGTAAACAAAATGTTTTGTTTTAATGAACTTGAAATTCAGTCGGTGAGATGAGCATCACTAAAAAATGTGCTCTTTTGGAGTTCCACTTTCCTCTTGTATTAATCAGGTAGGATTTAGAGGGGTAGATTCAACAGGGAATAGGTCTACTACCTGGGTAAGATCATGGATTCACTAGAGGTAGATTACTTACTATGATTTTCCTGCTTTCCCAGGTCAGGCAAATCACAAAATAAAAGGAGTCAAAAACCTAAATATCTCTCTTTGGAGTGAAGAGGTTTGGAGCAAGGCTTAGAATTGGAAGAAATGGGAATGATAGTATTCCTAGATAAAGAGCTTGCTTTTTTTCAGGTTGGTTTTTTTTTTTTTGCAAGGCAGTGGGGTTTGCAAGGCCACACAGCTAGGTAATTATTAAGTGTCTGAGGATGGATTTGAACTCAGGTACTCCTGACTCCAGGGCCAGTGCTCTATCCACTGTGCAACCTAGCTACCCCAAGATCTTGCTTTGATCTTAAAGATATTGTCCTGTCTTAAGGGACCAGGACTACAGGGTTTGGGATGAGTTCATTTAGTTTAGTGCTAGCCAGTTTTATGTCAGTTTTATAGATAGATAGATAGATAGATAGATAGATAGATAGATAGACAGATAGATAAATAGACAGACAGATAGACAGATAAATTATTAACTGATTGAGATCATGGAAGAGTGGGTCACCAATTTCCATGGATATTTATATGTATAAAAGTAAAAAAATACAGGATTAGACTTTTCTATAGGGTATCCCAAAAGTCTTAGTGAAGTTTTAAACTAATCAGGCTTAAAATTGTTGTGCAGTCATTTTCCAATCAAGTCTGTGACTTCATTTAGGATTTATTAGCTAAGATACTGGGATGGTTAACTAATTCCTTCTCCAACTTCTTTTATAGAAGAGGAAAGCGAAGCAACTGAGATTTACTCTTTTGCCAAGGGTCACATAAGTAGTGAGTGTCTGAGGTCTTCCCAACTCCAGACCCAGACCTCTAACTGCTACACCATCTTATAAGGGTCTTTAATGACCTCAAAGTACTGGATACCTTGATTCTCTAGACCTTCTTCTTAGCCACTAATCACAACTGGATGAGAATAATTCCAGTTGTCTCTGGGTGAAAAGGGTTGCTTTCAGAGGTAGTGAGCCTCATGGAAGGTTTTCAAGCAAAGGTTGCTTGATCAATTGCTAGAGATGTTGTAGAAGGGATACTTTTCCAACAGGTTACCCCAGGTAACTAGTAGGGTCCCTTTCAATTCTAGATTTATGACGCACAAAGGGAATTTGGACTCAATGATTTAGCACAACTTTTTTTAAATTTTGTTATAACTTCTGTTATTTTGTAACTCAAGGATACTCTTTGACTTGTTGATCATATAGTAATTAATAAGCCAACTTTACATAGCATGTAAAGTCTGGGGCTGACCTAACATCAAAATGGACGTTCAGTAGGAACTTGGCAATAAGAGAATAGGGGTGCAGGGGTGGATAGATTTATAGCATGAGAAGCTTTTATGGGAACAGAGGAGAAGACTACAGAGTCAAGAGTGGAGCTGAGAAAGGAAAAGCAAGCAACGAGCTATTCCTCAAATTAACTTAGAGAAGAGATTTATTGTGATAGTTTATCCCCATATTACAGATAAGGAAGCTGAGATGCAGAGATAATGAAGATGTGGAGAGATAGCTAAGCTAATATATTTGGAGAGTGGAAGTCCAACTTAAGCGAAGCACTTATCTTCTTGGGTGACTCAGTTTCCTTATCTGTAAAGTAAACTCTTAAGGTTACTTCTTCTATGTTTCCCCCAAAATAAGACTTAACCAGAAAATAATCCTTGCATGATTTTTCAGAACACTCATAATATAAACTCTACCCCCCCAAACACAGACATGCTAAGTATAAAATAATAAAATTAGCATATAATTAAATACAAATAAATAATATTATTGACATTAATACTTAAACTAAAAGATAATATAACTAATATTTAAGTATTTATAAATACCTAAGCAGGTGCCTTTGGACAAAAAGGTAAAAGCCTATTAAACAGATGAACTCAAAACTTATTGCCGAATGACCAGTCGGAGTGGAGACACAATGCTCAACTAACATTTTAGAGTCCATCCTCTAAACATACTAAGGGCAAAAAAAAGATAAGATTTAACATATTTCAGGCATTTATGTTCTTGAAACAAAAAAAGCCTGGTTCACAAAAGCAGTTATAAGGAAGTTGATTTAATGCTGCCACTTGTTTTGCCACATAGCCAAAGAGGTCTGCCAGTCTGGGATTCAGTCAGCATTCACAGCACTGAAGACATAAAGAACTTCCTTGCAGGGAGAAGAATAGATCAAATAATGATTCCTTCAGGAATGACATCCCCTGAAAATATGCCCTAATGCATCTTATGTAGCAAAATTTAATATAAGACCCAGTCTTATTTTTGCAGAAATATGGTAGCTCTAAATCTATGATTCCATGAATCCCTGATAGTTTTGATGATAAATCTAGAAGTCTTTCCATTACACTATGTTGTATTATTTTAACTCTTCTGTTTGTAGATCTTTCTAAAACATATTACTTTTTTGTCTTCTTAAAGTGAGTGTGTTATTTAACTAGTGTAAACATTATTTGATAAGTCTAGGTCATCACTGAATTTCAGTTATTATACTGTGTTGATAAGAAGGAGTATCCAGGTGTATAGCAGGGCTATTCATCCCTTCCCTGCCTGCCCCTCACCCAGACTACTGTGTTTTTTAATTTCTTGTACAGGTTTGCTTTTTAGAGTTATTGAGGTCCAAGTTCAGGTTGCAAGGGTTTGATTGTGAGATAGGCAGCAGAAAAATAATGTTAACAAGGATTTCACTCTGGGCCTCAGTTTCCTCATCTATAAATTAAAATGATTGATTGGAGGCCTCTGAGGTCTCTGCTGGGTGTTCATCAAAACACAACTGTTTTTATGTCTGGCCAACATCTACCTTGTCGCTTCTGAATAAGAATTAACTGGACAATTACTTTCATCATTGTTACACCCATTGCTCTCCACGCCAATAGCTAATTTTACACAACCAGTGACTTCATTTTTGCTCATCTAGGTCTTGAACAGTTAAAGATACTTGGCAATTGACTGCTGGGGAATTGGATTTTAGTATCCTTATTCAGGAAGATAGGAGCCGTTGTCAGTATCCCTCAAAAAGGTACTCAGTCCCAAAACTGAGACTGTGTAAAGGCAGCAGCTAAAAGCAAAGAGGTTCAAATTCTTCCTTTTTTGGCTGAAATTCCACATAGGCAGAATGGAAAACTGATAATAATAATAACTAGCATTCATAGTATTAAGAGTTTGCATATTGCTTTATACATTATCTCATTTGGAGGCAAAGAAGAAAGAAAATGGCCGGTGAGACTTTTGTGAAGTGGCGTAGCTTTGCCGATCTTTTGTTTGTTTCTTAATAGTCTTTCTATTTGTCTCTGTGTTCTCTTGTGTTATATGAGTCCTTGAAAAATCGAGCTTGAAGTTTAACATCAATGAGACTAAAATCTTGGCAACTGGTCTCATCACTTCCCAGCAAATAGAAAGAGAAGAAATGGAAGCAGGGTCCAATTTTATATCCTCAGGCTCAAAGATTGTTGCAAGCATGAAATTAAAACACTTGCTACTTGGAGGAATGCTATAGCAAATCTGAACAGCATATTAAAGACAGAGATATCTCCCTGCCAGCAAAGATTCTTATAGTCACAGCTCTTGTTTTTTTCCAGTAGCATTAGACTCTAAAGAAAGCTGAAGAATGGACATTTTTGAATTGTGGTGCAAGAGAAGACTTTTGAGAGTCTCTTAGACAAAAAGGGAGATCAAATCAGTCAGTATTTTAAAGTAATTCAGGCTGATCACTGGAAGGTCAAATCCTGAAGCTGACCATTAAGTGCTTTGACCACAGAATGAGAAGTTGAGGCTCACTGGAAAAGACCATGATGTTGAGAAAGATTGATGACAGAGGATGACATGGATAGATAAGATCATGACAGCAAAGAACATGAACTTAGACTTCAAAAGATAGTGGAGGATAGAAGACTTGGTGTGTTAAGGCCCAGGGGATCCGAGAGAGTAGTATGCAACTGAACAACCTCCCGTGAGCCTCCTAAGTATATAGAATCCCTAAAGGCTTGTCCATGATGACAGTCATAAGATCTTCATTTGCTGAGTCCAGGTGGGGAAGGTGCTGCTTGAGAGGTTTTGTAAAGAAGGAAGAAAGAAGCAGGAAAGAAAGCAGGGAAGAAGGAAGGAAGGGAGGAAAGAGGGAGGATGGAGGGAAGGAGAGAGAGGGAGAGGGGAGAAAAGGAAAGAGAGGGGGAAGGAGAGCAGGATAAATGAAGGGAGGGGAAAAGGAGAGGAGGGAGAAGGAATGAAGGAACAAAGGGAGGGAGGGAGGGAAGGAGGGAAGGAAGGAAAGGAGAAAGGAAGGAAGGAGTGAGGGAAGAAAAGGAATGGAAGGGAAGGAGGAAGAAAAGTATGAAAGAAGGAAGGAGAGAAGGAAGAAGAGGAATGGAAAGGAGGAAGGAAAGAAGAGAAGGAATGAGAGGAGGGAGGAAGGAGAGAAGGAGGAAATGAAAAGAAAGAATTGAAAGAAGGAAAGGAAAGATGAATTTGTCAATCACCTACTATGTACTAAGTATTTTGCAAATATCTCCTTATATTTTTGCAATTCTGTGAGGTAGATTCTGCTAAGCCCATTTTATAGTTGAAGAAATTGAGGCAAACATCAATAAGTGATTTGTGCAGGGTCAAAACCACAAATAGTAATCGTCTGAGGCCAGATTTGAATGCTGATCTCAAAGGTGACTTAAAGATACTGGGCACCTCAGGGACAGGGTATCAAGGCAATGAAGACTTCATTGACTTTGGAATTTGACCCTGAGGTCTTGGAAATAAAGTCCTGGGGACTCTTGATGACCTATCAGAAATTTTTGTGCAGGTGGTTCAACAAGACACCAAGGGCACATCTCACAGAGAGTATATGACCAGATCTGTCGGAGGTACCCTAATCTAGCAGATCAGCTCCCTCCACCATAACCCCTGTTATTCCGATGCATTATGAATTCATCTTTGAATGTCACACCTCAAGAGACCTCTCATTTGACAGAAACTGGAATATAGGGAAATTACTTCTCTAAGTAAACAGCAAAAAACCAGGATCAGAACCTGAGTATAGCCTTTTATTCCAGACAAGTGCCTTTTCCCCTAATGGCCAACTTTCCTTCTTTGGAATAATTGAATAATGCCACTTTCAATTGTTTCTTTTTCCTTTTTCTTTCTTTTTGGTAAAAGCATCAAGGGATCAATTTGAATAATTTCTCATTCTGCTCAGGGACCCCAGGTCCTTAAAATAAAGAAAAATTGTTAGCTTAGCAACCTTTCTAAGGGCTGGAGGACTTGGGCAGGCATCCTCCCAGGCTGCTCTAGGAACTCAAGTTCAATTTTGCCTTTATACCATTTTGGGAATTCAGAATTTAAGCTCCCAGTCAAAGATGTCACATTATTTCTCTAGCCTAAATGAATCCATTCATCATGTTCTATTCAGCTTCAGCTTCCAAACGTATAGTGGTATATTAAACACAGAGGGCTCATTCAAGTGGTCCCCCTCCCCGCCTACATTATCCTTTTCCAGCTCTTCACTGAATTTAATAGGATCAACTACCCTGGTGCCCCATGAAGATGTCCATGAAATAGGTTCATATAAGCTACCCAGGAGAGGGAGATGAAATATTTATGATGCAAGCACAGGATTCTATCCCATCAAAGATCTTTGTTCACTAACAGGATTATTTACCTGGCTCTTGGCCCCACTATTCACACCCATACTGGGACCATAAAACTTTCTTGTTTGCCAAGCAGGACCCAAACTTTGCATTAGTTGTGATCAGTTGTGCATAGGCTATTATCCTATCATCTTAATGGCAAGTCCATATTGATGGTCAAAAGTCATCAGTTTGATAGGACACTATAGTAATTTGCCTTATATTGAATTAAAATCTTTATCAATTATCAAGCATTTTTTCTCCCAGGGTGTGGTGAGGGGGAGGAAGAAAAGAAAACCTTTTAACAAATACACACAGTCAAAAAAATGAATTTCCACACTGACCATGCCCCCAAATGTGTTTCTCTTTCTATATATTAGCCCATCACCTCTCCATCCAGAGATAAATTGCCTAAACTTTATCTTTTTTATAAGGTCCCTAAGTAGTCTAAGAGAAAGCTGAGCTTAGCACCTAGCTAGCACCTAGTTAGCAAGAATAACTGGTTAAGCTACTTATGGAATTAGAATGATCAAACTTGATCCTTGGGAAGAAATTTTTTAAAAAGGCAACTCTCTCCTCCTTGCACAATAGAAGGAATCAATACTTTAAAAAAAAGGGAAAGCTATAATATGGCATTCCCTGTTCCCTCATCTCAGGTGAAAGCTCTTCCTTGACCCATCCCTACCCCTCTATCTTCCCAGGGCTCCCCAAGAGGGATTTTCTAGTATCCTGAAGCTTCTATCCACCCTTACACACAGGGTAAGCAACCACAGGAAAGGATCCAGAATTCCTTCTCCAGTACTTACATAAATTTCAGTCATTTTTCAAATTTTGTTTGGGATTTTCTTAGCAAATATACTGGAGTGATTTGTCATTTTCTTCTCCAGATCAGGAAATTGAGCTAAATAGGGTTAAGTAATTTGGCCAGGATCACACAGCTAATAAATGTCTGAGAATGGACTTGAAATTAGGTCTTCCTGAATGCAAACCTTATTACACTCTATCCACTGAGCCACTTAGTCACCAATTCCCATCAAAGTTGGCTTTAAAAATTGACTTGAGTTTATTTCAGGCCTGTAAATTGCAAATTAAAGCTTTAATAATAGTGACTAGATATGTCTGATAGGAATCTTTTGATTTTGGCTAGATCATTCATTCTCTATATGACCTTGAACAAATCATTTCTCTAGGTTTCCTTTTCTGTAAAATGAAATGGGCTAAATGATCTCTAAGGTTCCTCCCCTTTAACATTCTAAGAGAGTGCTGGAATTAGAAACAGAAGATTAGGGTTCAAATCTTAACTCTGTCCTTATGAAGGTTATTTAACATCTCTTGTTTTCTCCACTATAAAATAGAAGTGTTGAGTTTAATCATCTCCAAGTTCTCTCTCAGTTCTATAACTACAATTCTCTTTTTTTGAATCTTCGCTGGACTGGCCAAAACACTTCCATGTATTTCCAGTGGCACATCTTTCTTTAGATTGTGGAAATATTTAGGTGACTCTTGTCTGTCTTAGCATCTGAATAACATCATTGATTCTGAACCATCAACAGTTGGATACCAGAACTATTTCAGTGATACATTAGATCTGAGAGGATAGCAATGAATGTCACCCAAATAAGATGCTAGGTTTAAACAGTACTAGCCCATGAATTTTCTGTAAACCACTTAGTCACAGTAGTCAGAAAAAGTGCCCCCCACAGTAAAATGGTTACATCTATAAAATTTGTCAATACCCCAGGGCATGTCAATCTAGGTTTCTTTTATCCCTCTATTGCCTTAAGTTCGGATCCTTTGTTCACCCTGATGTCAAGAGCACCAGGTTCAGAGTCTAGGGAAATGAGTTCAAATCCCCCTTCTGCTCCTTAATACTTGTATGACCTTGAGTATATCCCAGGGCTTAGAATTTTCATTGAGAAAATGAGGTTAGATTAGATTATCTCCAAATTCTCTTCTAACTCTAAACACATGATCTTAAGAACTTAAAGAAATCCTTGCCCCTTTCCAAGGGATGTATATAGTGGTGGTGTGGGAACAAAATCCAAGACCGGGAGTCAGGAAAAAGTATGCCTCCTGTCTCTGATGCTTAGCATCTGCTTGCCTAAACAAGTCACTTGACACCTCTAAGCCTTAGTGGAGACATATCTCTGGTACCTATCTAACATAGCTGCTGTAAAGCTCAGAATAACATCATGAATATAAAGAGGTATGAAAATCTTAGTGCTGTGTAAATGGAAATTATTATTTAAACAGAGATCAAAACCTCAAACTTATAGACAGATCTTCAAATATTTGAATGACTATCACTCCAAATGAATGAATGAATATAAATCATTTATTAACTACTTCTGGTATATCAAACACTGTGGTTCTGTTCTGTAGAATACAAAAACAAAGTGAAGAAATCCCTGTCCTCATAGACCTTATGTTCTTTGGTGATTGGAGATGGATTATCTTGATTTATAAAGTTATTGTGGTAGTGTACACCCTTTGAGAATCTTGATTTGAATTATGGTTCTGCAACTGAAAAGAGTAGAAACGGAAGGATAGTATGTGAAGCAAGGCAGAAAAAAGAGTAGGGAATAAGGTGAAACAAGACTAGACTGGAGGACTAGTAAAGAGGAGTATAGTGGATCACAAGGGAATCTTCCCTGCCCTCATGCTCCCATGCCCTCAGTTCTAATGTATATTAGAACTAATGTATAAATGTATAAATAAATCTAATGTATAAAGACATTTTTTCCATGGAAGGGAAAGTTCTCCAAGGGGGTTCTTAGAAATTGTCTAAGAAACACAAAAAGAATGAAGAAAAAAGTATAATCTTCTTCCCCCTTTTGTAAAAGTGTGTGTGTGGGGGGGAGCTACATGTATAGACTATTGTAAATTCTGTTAGATCCAGTTGAGACAAATTTCTTCTGTTTGATTGTTTTTTCTGAATTGTTTTCACTGTCTTTGGAAATCTTTGTTAAAATGGATGACTGTGCAGTAATGGGGGCAGGGTCAAAAATGAAATCAATGTAAAAGCAAAGGATCAATAAAAATAAGATTAAAAAAATAAGGAGCATCCAAGAAGGGTGGCACCCAAGGTCATCAAGTGATGGAAGTCTTTTATTTCTTAGAATATTCATTCTCAGATCCTTCACATATTCTTACCCACCCTCCTTGATTTATAAACAAGGTAAGGTCTGAAGAAATTCAGTTAATTGTGCAATGTCTCATAGCTAGTAATCGGTAGAGCTGGGATTTGAATCTCAATCTTTTGACTTCATATCTAACATGCTTTCATCTGTATCTCACTGCACCCCATCCAGAGGCCTTAGAAATTTCTCTTTATTTGACTTAACTGGCCCCATCAGCTATCCATCAGGACATGTTGCTGTGTGTCAGATTCCTACATGCTGCAGAGGAAGATACACAACCTGCATTTTCAATGATACACCAAACTTCACAATCATAGGTCTGTTTACTGCGGAAGGCCATGGAAGTGTGCAGTATAACCTCAAGAACCGGTGAGTAGGTTATTAGGACTTGTAATACTGAGAACAGAAAATCTGAATTTTAAAAAATCAAGAAAAATCATTTATTAAGCACTTAACAATGTACCAAGTACTATGTTAAACTCTGAGGATACAAACAGAAATGCAATTCCTGTTCTCAAGGAGCTCATTTTCTGCTTTGGAGAGACAACATATAATGGAAAGGTCAGCTGCCAGTCAGGTGGAAAGATCAATGATCTAGGAGTTCATCAATGGTGTAGATAGCAAAACTAAGAGGTTCTTAATGTGAGGGAACTGCAAAGTATAGGATCAGAGTATGTGGTCAGGTCTGGAGGATCTTAAGAAACAGTAACTTGGCAAATTTTAAGGACTGGTAATATTTTATCACAAGTAATAGCTGGTTTACTTCCATCTCATTCAAATGAGCACTCAAGTCTTCAATTTCAGCATTCTGTCATAGATTTAGAGCCTTAAAAGCCATCTAAACCATTCCTTAAAAATTCTTTCTACAATATACTTGAAAGGGAGTCATCTGCAGTTTTTTTTTAAATTAAATTTTGCTTTCCTGACCAACTCACCTTTCCACAAAAGCATCAGCAAGAAGAAAAACAAAATCCCAATTACAAATGTAGTCAAGCAAAACAAATTTCCACATTCTACTAATTCTCTTTCCAATTCTTTTTTCCCCCATAGCTCTCATTTCTTTTCCATTTTTCTACTAGTACTCTCACTACATTTATAAAAAATCTCAAACATTTTTCCACCTCTTATTATATCTCTTCCAGAAATTCTAGTTTGAATTTGTGCCAAGCAAGTCATATATATTTTGGAGTTTATTTCTTCTTCTGGGTACACTTTTTCATGATAGAATTACTTCTTTGTTATTTTTCTCATTTTTCCAACCTACTTCATGACTTTGAACTTCCAAGCCCTTCTGAATATAATGTCTGGAATGACCTGGTGTACTCTAGATTTATGTCATTATTTTTATGGGGAATTCAGTGTTGTGTTATTTCAGAATTTGGGCAACAGTTTAGATTGGAACCTGCAAGATTGTTGTGCTCCTAAAATGGTCTGATGAAAGGCCTGAACATTTCCTTTCTAGTGAGAGCTCTGGAAGTTTCTGATCTGAATTTGGCTCTATACAAGACATCTCTAAGCTTAATCCAGTTGGAGTTGTAGTAAATTGGTTCAAGACCACTATCAGGCAGCTGGAAATCTATGTTGATTCAATAACAGATCTCAAAACTAATCTTTTGTCTGGGATTCCTGCCCTGGTTATCTACTGAAGGCTTTAGGATGGATTGGGACCCTCTTCTGCTGCAGGGGCCAGAGTCACACAGCTACTACTTGCTTCTGAACTTCTGAACTTCTTTGCTCATTGCATATTTTAGGATTTGAAACTGCTTCTCATATTGGAATACTATTCCCTAGATAAAGATAATCCTTGTCATCCTTGAATCTATGACCTGGAACTAGGTAATGAACAACAAAGGTAATAATTGGCACCCATTGATATGCCCTACACAAATTTAGGCTCCTCTGTGCTGCTTTTGGGGGCCATCTTGATGCTCTGGTTTACAACCTCTACCTGAATTAGAATTCTTTCTGTAACTATTCCTAGTTTTGAATTATCTCTGATGTCTATAAGCCTTCTTGTCTATCTCTCTATGCTGATCTGGGATAGAAAAAGTCAAATGATCTGGATGCACTTTGACTTTTTCCTTGGATTTTCTAATCAGGATTCAGGCTGATGCATTTTCCAGATCCATTTGAGAGAAACGTGGGGTCGAGCTAATCTGTTGTTCTTCCTACTATGCTGCCATTTGATTCTGCCTCCTAATAGCTTCCAAAGCAATTCATTCTATTAGTTAATCATTCTCATGGATAGTTTATATTTCCTTATATTGACCTTAATCCACCTCTTGTCAATTCCCTCTTCCTCTTCCCATTGCTCCTTCTTTAAACTTTTGGGAACTATGTCCAACTGGGGGTACAAAACTGTCAGGAAAACATTGATTGGCTGGCAATTATTCAAAAAAGGATGAAAAGGATGGTGATTGACCTCAAGATCATGACACCTTAGAATGATTTGAAAGCTCTGGGAAAGGTTAACCTAAGGAAGAAAAGACTTAGGTGGGGGTATCAACTATCTTCAATTATTTTAAAGGCTTCATATTTTAATGGAAGCATTATTAAATTGATTCTCCTTGCTCCAAAGGAGAAGCACCCTCTGGACTATCATCTATATGGTCTCTGAGCATAACCCTTTTCTCATGTTCCTTCTCTCTACTTTTTGAATACAGAAGAAAGTCTAGGGCAAAAAGAGGCTGGGCAGTATAGGCAAAAGTTCTGCACCTGAAGTCAGAGGACCAGAGCTCAAATAGCAGTCAGTTTCTTCCACTTTGTAAAATCTTAAGTGATCTATTTTACTTCTCTGGGGCTAGAATAGTTCAGAGCAGTCAACCTTATGGAACAGAACCAGATTATAATGTAATTGGGAGAAGTTTAGCAAAATAAATAAAAAATATAATGCAACACAGATAATGTTAATTTGTTGTTTTCTAAGTCATTATGAGGCCAACTACATGACAGTGGATAGAGTGCTGGGTCTGGAGTCAGGAAGATTCAACTTCCTGAATTCAAATCTGGTCTCAAGATATTTAGTAGCTGTATGAACCTTGGCAAGTTTTTAACAGTTTGCCTTAGCTTACTCAACTGTAAAAAATGAGCTGGAGATAAAAATGACAAACTACTCTAGTTATCTTTTAACATGAAAACTCCAAATGGGATCACAAGTCAAACATGAAACTACTGAATAAGTCAAAATATGACTTGCAGGAATTTGTTTCTATTTGAGTTAGATGTCATTAAACTGGATGATATTTTTTAGGTTTTTGCAAGGCAAATGGCATTAAGTGGCTTGCCCAAGGTCATACAGCTAGGTAATTATTAAGTGTCTGAGACTGGATTTGAACTCAAGTACTTTTGACTCCAGGACCAGTGCTGTATCCACTGCTCCACCTAACCACCCCAAACTGGATGATTTTTAGGGATCCTTCTGGTTCCTGTGACACTTTCCATTCCTTGAAGGGTGGTTCAACTACTTAACAGTGAGGTTTGGAACCTCTTGTCCTATTTGTCCCCATATTACCACTGCGCGCGCGCGCACACACACACACACACACACACACACACACACACACAAATACATACATATATATATATATATAATACATATATATATATATATATGTATGTATATCTTGAAAATAAAGTGAATTTCCACTTTTGTAGTCTGCCATAGCCCAAAGGACCACTCACAGTCATTTTTTCAAATAACACAGTGGTTGAAAAATTTAAGACATCCAAATCCACTTGAGGAGTTGGGAAGTATCTTTTACTTTGTTTCCCTAATGCTTTTTTCTCTCAGTATGGGACTATAATACAAGGAAGCCTGTGGATTCAAGACCCTGCTCTGAACTCTAGTGCCTGACTCATTTCTCTGACCACTGAACCCAGAGGGCTTTAGAGGAGAAAGTTAGCCTAGTGACTTAACACTGCATTCCCCTCATGCAAATCCAATTTGTGTGGTTTACATGGTATCACCTCCCTAATATTAGTCTTGCTCGTCTTTGAGAATGAAGGACAAACATCATCATCAAGGAAAACAGTATTATAGTATTGCTGGATGGGGGAGCTGGGAGTAGAGTCTAGGTGATTTTGAAAGAAGATCAAGAAAAGATAGGTTCTGGGACTTTTTTTATAATGACAGGGATTATATTTTATTCATCTTTGGATCTCCTGATTATACAGTAAGCCCATTGTAGGTGCTTAGTAAATGTCTATTTTGTTCAATTGAATTCTTTTTTCCTTTTTTTTTATTAAAGATATTATTTGAGTTTTACAATTTTCTCCCAATCTTGCTTCCCTCCCCCCACCCCCACCCCACAGATAGCACTCTGTCAGTCTTTACTTTGTTTCCATGTTGTACCTTGAACCAAATTGGGTGTGATGAGAGAGAAATCATATCCTTAAAGAGAACAGAATTCTCAGAGGTAACCAGATCAGACAATAAGATATCTGTTTTTTTTTCCAAATTAAAGGGAATAGTCCTTGTACTTTGTTCAAACTCCACAGCTCCTTATCTGGATACAGATGGCACTCTCCTTTGCAGACAGCCCAAAATTGTTCCCAATTGTTGCACTGATGGAATGAGCAAGTCCTTCAAGGTTGAACATCACTTCCATGTTGCTGTTAGGGTGTACAGTGTTTTTCTGGTTCTGCTCATCTCACTCAGCATCAATTCATGCAAATCCCTCCAGGTTTCCCTGAAATCCCATCCCTCCTGGGTTTCTAATAGAACAATAGTGCTCCATGACATACATATACCACAGTTTGCTAAGCCATTCCCCAATTGAAGGGCATTTACTGGATTTAGGGACTTTTGAAGGATTGTCCTCTGCTAGAGGACACTATCAAAGGAAAATGGTGGTGATATTTGGTAGATATGTCCTAAAATCCACTTTTTTCTCTCACTGTATCACTTTGGTCTTTAGGAGTTCCTGAGAGGCAGAGGAAAACAAGAAAATATCACTTCTGCAGAATAAAATTCATCAGTCTAGCATCTTCATGACTTTTAGCCCTGATAATTGTCCTTCTTTGCCTCCATTGCCCATTTGTAGCCTAGGGCAAGAGGAACTAGTTTCCCTCTCCCCCCTCTCCTTGATACACACACTTTTCCCTAGAACTCATGAAAGTAAGTCTCATCAGAAGATGTATCCTCACTTCCCTCTGCTCATCTTTGTGTATTTTCTCCCAGCTATCCATGTATGTTTATGATGAATCATGAGGGAGGATGTATAACAGACACTAAAGGGCATACAGTTCACAAATGGAGTTGGACCTCCAAGACATGGTCCTTGTTATCATTAGAGTATAAGGTAGGAGACAATACCACCAATTCATAGAGTACAAGCATATAATAATGGTTAGACCTGGATAGCTTTTCCCTATGCATTAATGGAGGGCAACTGACCTGGGACCCACTAGCATTTTATTCATTCAGTGCTAACTGTCCACACTCCATTAGCACTTCATTCAGAGAAAAATGTTTTTGCAAACATCTAGATTCCCATCAGAGAATTTCATTCATTAAGTCCTGACTGTGTACTTAATCTTGTTCTAGGACCCTTATACCAGGATAAAAAAGACACAGTCTCTAATTTCAAGGAGCTCATCTACCTGTGAAGCAGAAAAAAAGAAAAATTCAGTATGTGACTAAGAGCCAGAAAGAATGATCTAGAATATAAATATTATAAGAATTTACTGAAGGGAAAGCTTCCTAACTGGTCTTCCTCCCTTCAAGTCCTAATTCTATACTGCCATTTTCCCTTCCATATCCCTGGCAACCACAGAGTTGAATGGACTTTAGTGTTCATCATTTTCGATTATCACTTTCATCCTATTACTCCAGAAGTTAAAAGGGCTCTATATATGGTCCTTAAAATAGTGTACTTTCTCACCTTCACCCATTTGTCTATGTGCTTCTTCCCACTTTGAATGCCCCCTCATCTCAGATGGCCCATATCCATCTATCCACCATTTTAGGTATTTTTGAGTCTCATTTCTTCCAGAAAGCCTTTCCAATTTATAGTGATCTGTCATGACTGAACTCATTGAACTACTTGTTCCTCCTACTCATGTGGCAATGAACCAGAGATTGTCTTATCTTGCATAGCAAGGAATACAGTTAGAAGCTATTTAAAAGATAATGAGACTTTGGGACAGCTAGGTGGCACAGTGTTCAAATCCGGTCTCAGACACTTAATAATTAGCTAGCTGTATGGCCTTGGGCAAGCCTCTTAATCCCATTACCTTGCAAAAAAACTAAAAAAAAAGATAATGAGACTTTGAGTACTTAATTTTGGTGACTCTAAAGATCAGAAGAAAAGTTATTAGTACAATCATCTTCCTGGTTTATGAGAGGAGCAGAGAGGAGTTTTTTTGTATTGCTTATCTTGCTACAATAATCCTGTTGGCTCTGTAGGGTTACAAAAAGTTCTATGCATTTGGTTGAGAGCCATTTCTGCCATGTGTCATATGAGACAAATTTCTGCATTTGTCTTTTAAATTAAAATAGAACAGAATAGTAGACCTTCAACAAATTTTACTTTATGGTTAAGAAAGGACAATCATTGATGTTTAAAACAATAGCATCATCCTCATTTTTCTGTAGATGAATGAACAAATTGTACTGAAGGTGACCGGTCAAAATTCCATAAACATAACCTTCAGTGCCCTGAATGAGACTGTGACTCTATTCATTTCACCCCAAGAATGTCCACATGGAACACCTTCTGAGAAGCAGGTAAGATCATAAGATTGAGACTAAGAAGGAACCTTAAAGGTCATCTAGTCCAACACTTCACCTTTTGATAGAGAAGGGCCAGAAAAGGGAAGTAATTTACTCAAGGTTTTACAAGGCAGTAACAGTTGCCCTTTGCTCCAGATTTGTTGATGGGACCCTAAACATAACTTTCTAAGGGATTACTAAGGACCACACGTCAATGTTTGATCATTAAACTATATTTCTCCCTCTCGGCCTCTAAATATGAGTCTGGTATCATCATTATAATCCTGTCATGAATCATTATCTATGCTGGTATCTCAGAAGATTTATCTGGTGAAATTTAGTTAAACTGAATGTAAAGGAGAACCTTGAAGGAAAAGAGAAGTTAAAAAAGGGATGTGACTAAAACGATTGAATCCTAGTGGGTTGGAGTGGTCCTGTCAATTTTTCCTTGAGGACTATATGGGTGTAGGATTCCATTATTTATTATCTATGAACCAGAGGTCTTTTTAGTATCAGCTGATAGAAACATCTTCTTTCTCTCCTAAAATTCCTTGATTTCTTGTCTGTTAGGGACTGACTATTGTGTATGGGAGCACTGTAAATTATCTTCACTTGGTGTCCTTGAGCACCAGAGTCTTATCTTACTAAGTGGGAGTAGATTAGAGACTGAAAAGGTATTTAAGCACTGGTATTTTTGGTAAATAAATGGAGACCTTGGAGACTTTGGTGTATAGGGAGAAACTTGTCTTCCTTGTCTCCTGCCCTTCCAATGTTTACCTGGGGAGGATTGAGAGAGTCTGGAAAAGGGACTCAACATATTGGTACCTATACAGGGACAGGAAGGTGGAGTTATCTGAGTGAAGTCCAGTATAAGGACACAGCAGATACAAGTAAGAGAACCATGTGACATCCCAGAGCAGAGGTCTCTGGAGAAGGTAACAGGCTGAACAAAGAGGTTTAAAGTGAAAGTGAAAAGACAAATAAGTATTCAGCATCAAGGAACCAGTGAAAGTAAGTTAGCATTTCATAAAGTGAAAGTGAGAAGAAACAATTAAGTATTTAGCATTGAGCCAGTGGAAAGAGGAATCTTTGAGGCAGTGCCACAGGGGATGGAGTTTCGTCTTCAGCAGCAGTCCATACCAGCACTATAAAAGGGATGCGGAGGACCTGCTTGCTGCTCCTTTTGATTGTGGTTGCTAGCCTGACTGCCAATGCACATTAATCAGGATCCAAACCCCTAATAGATAACTGATACAGACTTTTTGTTGTTGCCAAAGATCCTGATGCAGACCCTGACATTGATGCAGACCCTGATGCTTAAAGACGAGTTTCGCTCTGGAAGCCACAAGTTTCACTTTCCAGCCTATAGCCAGCTGCACCTTTCCCTTTGTTTTGGCAGCAAAGGACTATGAATTGAACACTAGCTGCACTTCCTGTGTTGAGAGTGAAGGTGTCACATGCTATTGGACAGTTTGTTATGGTGGTGGCTACTGTTCACAAAATGCAACAACTCCAGATTGTACTGTCAACATTTTAAGTAATTTCAAATGCTTTCCTCTCATTTTCTGCCATTCCCTCCCTCTGCAAAGGAAGGGGGAAGGAGAAGGGAAATCTTCCTTTTTAGAACTTCAAAACTCAAGCTTTTCTCAGATGGAATTCAGGCTTTGCTACAAGGACAAGACCCCTCAAAATCATATTCTAGAAATAAAGGGACCTCTGTGCCTTCTTCCTGGTTTGGGCAATGACTATGTTTTTCAAAAGATTATTGATTAGGAAGCTTCATGGTTCAATTAGTTAAGAGAAAAGGGAAAGAAGATTATTTTTCTGAGATTAGGAAATTTAGATTTTGTCTTTTGAAGGAAACCAGTGCTTATAGCTAATATGTTGGTCTGTGTATATGTGTATTCAATCATCAATAGGATGTTTTTACATCTCTTCACTGGCCTGGAGAGGTAGGAAAATGTTTCTATATTCTGAGATCTGGTACTGGCCAGGGTACCAGTCTCAGCTTGGTAAATGTGATACAAGAGAATTGTTTTCTGTGTGTTAGTGTCTAAACTCTGAAATAGGTAAAGTTAAATATTACTCCTTTTAGTTTGGATTTTGAATTTGATTGCTTTGAAAGTTTTTTATTGGCAAAAGAAAACACTTTGTAATCTTTGTCTGTAAATTGGGGATAAAATGTATTTCAAGGAGTTTAGGAATATTGTTTTTACCATTGACATTTATTTATTTTTGAACTTTGTTTATAATTTATGTGGAATTCATTATGTAATAATTTTGTTTCAAAAAAAGGCAAGAAGGGGGATATGTTAGGGAATGTTGTGTATGGGAGCACTGTAAATTGTCTTCACCTGATGTCTTTGAGCACCAGTGCCTAAGTGCCATGGGAGTGGGAGTGGATTAGAGACTGCAAAGGTATTTAAGCACTAGTAATTTGGTAAATAAATGGAGACCTTGGAGACCTTGGTGTATAGGGAGAAACTTGTCTTCCTTGTCTCCTGCCCTTCCAATGTTCACCTGGGGAAGATTTTGGGGGTTTGGAAAAGGGACTCAATATTTGTCTAGCCACTAGTCACTGTAGTGATAAGGGACTTGCCTATAAGTCCATTACTTCATAATAAGACTTCCTTGTGAAGGATTCTGCCTCTAAAAGAGAATAATTAGGATTGAAACAGAGAACAAGATCTCAATTGATTAAATTCAATATAATCAATTGTTGAATGGATTAAGAAAGAGTATAGGGCGGCTAGGTGGCGCAGTGGATAAAGCACCAGCCCTGGAGTCAGGAGTACCTGGATTCAAATCCAGTCTCAGACACTTAATAATTACCTAGCTGTGTGGCCTTGGGCAAGCCACTTAACCTCATTGCCTAGCAAATACCTAAAAAACAAACAAACAAAAGAAAGAGTATAAAATATAGACTTTGATCTCAAGGAACTTACAAGATAATGGAGAAGAAAAAAACACATGTGCATAAAATAACCATAGGATACCCCAAACTAAGTGCCAATCCTGTGGTACAAACTAAGTACATTTGGAATTTGGAAATGGGAGAGATTGAGTTGACCCTTTATGGAATGAAAAGAAATGCTTCTTTATTTCCATTTGAACTGAAAGATAAAATGCTCAAAATATTGTCATGAAAAAGACTCCAGTTGCCTGTCCTAAGTTTCCAATCTGGTCAAATTAAGAAAACATCTATTTAATATCATTAAGAGTTATTATTCAGATGACATAATTATTTTTGCTATAGCATGTTGTGGTGTGGAAGACAGTTTTTCTAGTAATATTAATAATTGGCATTTGTAATAATAATAATTGCTAAAAGTTTGAAAAATTCTTTAAAAGCATTACTCACTGAACTTCTGAAAAATAACTATATAAATGAGAAAACCAAGATTCACAAAGGTTAAGTTAGCAAAGGTTAACTGAATCAAGAATCAGAGGACCTGGGTTCAAATCCTACTTTTTTGTTTCCTATATATTTGATGATGGACAAATCAGTCATCTTCTTTGAATTTATTCTTGCATCTATAAATTTTGAGGCTGCCTAGTATAAATTATTAAGCATTAGATCTAAAGTCATGAAGGGCCATGAAGATCTGAATTCAATTCTCACCTTGGAAACATTAGCTATGTGATCCTAGGCAAGTTACTTTGCCAGTAAAATGAGGATAACAATAGCTCCTACCTCCATGATTGTGGTGAGAATAAAATGAGCTGATAAATGTAAAATGTTTTGTAAATCTTAAAGTGCTATATAAATGTTATCCATATTAGCTATTATCCTGACCCACAAGAGATTTATGAACCCGCCTATCACCTGATTCCATGTACTAATCATGCTATCTCCCAATGTCTTATTAATCATTGAACTTTCATACAGATTTAAATATCAGGACTCATATTTTCATGTAGAATCAGTGGAACCATAGAGTTATTAATAGGGTGAATGCAGCCTTTCTCTCAAATTACCTTAGAGGCATTGTTATAGAATGTTACAAAGGTACCTTCAAAATTATTTAATTTAGTTCTTTCATTTTACAGATAGGAAAATGAGACTTGCCTAAACTGATCTATTTTAAGGTTATAATTTTCACTGCTTATACAATTCCCTGGGGGGAAAAGCTTAGAATAACTGGTAGAAAACTTTATAGTACCAACAATTATAAAAATCTGAGGTCAAGTCTTCCTTTGACACCTACTGGCTGTCTGACTGGCCCTGAGAATCACTTAAACTCTCTTAGAATTGCTGTAGGCAATTCAATTAATATTGGAAATTACAGGAATAGTTACTGATCTGCACTCAATATAATTTTCTCATCATCATAGATCTAGATAAAAATCAAGCAAAATGAGGTTTTTTAGAAGTACTTTTTAATTTCAAAAGCAGTGTTACTGAGTTAAGACACGATGTCACCGGGGATGACTGTTAACAACACATTAGCAAGAATCAGTTTTTCAGATTTACATATTACCATTCATTGTCAGCTAACAGAGACTATTTCCTAAAGGGAATTGGGACATAAGGAGGACAAAAATGGAAAGAATGGTATGAAATATAAGATGAGAAGGGCAGCTTATATGGGTGCCATAGTTATGGATTTGAAATTACCACAGACAGAATCTCAAGAGTGGTAAAAATCATAGAATTTCAGCACCATGTACCTAGTGGACAGCTCCACCTACATTCCATAAGTATCTCAAACTCAGCATGCTCAAAACAGAACTCATTATATCTCCTTCCCCTCACCAAAGCCACTCCTCCTGCAAGATTTTATTGAGTAAATATTTATTCAATATCTTCTTCATTTCAAAAATTGTGCTTTTGTCTGTTTCTGGAATTATCATCCTTTCAGTCATTCTGCTTTGCAATCTTAAAAAAGTAGGCTCCTTTACTCTTTGCTCTCATTCAGATATCCAGTTACAATTCCAAGTCATTTCCATTCTTTTTCTATCTCTGTCACATCTATCTCAATTTTCTCCAGTTGTAAATTCCAGCTGTCTCCAACTATCATCACTCCTTACCTAGACTATTATTGTAGTCTCCTAATTGTTTCCTCTAATTCAACCTCCACAAATTTAACAAAATAACCTTCCTAAAGTACATATATGACCATGTCACTTCCTTGCTCAAGAATATTCAGTGACTTTCTATTGATCTTAGAATAAAATACAAATTTCTCAGCTTACTTCATAGGCTGTCTTCAACCTACCTCTCCAGGATTATTTTACAGCATATTCTTCAAGTTCTCTGTGTTCTATTCAAAGTGTTTTACTTGCTGTTCCCTGAACTAGCCAATTTGTCTTTTGCATTTCTCTCAGTTGTTATCCATGTTAGGAATGTACTCCCTCCTCAGTTCTCTCTCTTAAAATTATTGACCTTCAACACTCAGGTAAGGATCCACCTCCTATAAGAATTTCCCTAGCTATTAGAAATATGATAGAAAAGGTTGTATGAGGAATTGTGATTCACTGAAGAAAAATTTTATCTACTCCCTAATTTTATATCAGGCTGCCCCTGTTTAAATCAGCTAGTTTAAAAGTTGGTATGATAAATATATTTTTTAAAAAGCACCTGATATGCTGTGTCCATCTCATCACTGTTTCCAACTCAGGACATCCATCCAGCTAACCTTTCTTTGCTTGTCTGCTTTCCAATCCTCAATCCAGAGTTTATGGTTTGTCAGCAAAAGCAACTATTTCTTGAAAGCAAAGCAGATGAACAATGGGTTCCCCCCTCCTTTATCCTCCTTTAAAAACTCTGTCACAGGGAACCTTGTTAAATGGCCTCCCCAGACACCCATAGCCCAATGAAGACCAACCCAGCTGGAGTAAGAATGAAAACTGCCTTCAAAGCAAGCATAGCTTTAAAGGTCCCATAGCCTGGTTCTCCACTAAATATTTATATGCAGTTGTGCTTTGGAAACTAGGCAACTCGTCAATTTAAATGTTTTATTGGCTCAAAAGATAGGCGATGTGAGCTGTCCTATTGATGGATTTTTCAGTTTTGTCCTATTAATTGGCGCATCCTTTCAACTGTGGAATAGTTCAAACAGTGTCTCTTATTTCTGAGTTTACAATTTTTTTCCATTTAGGAAGATTTTGTTTAAACAAAGAAGACTCTCAAGCCTAACTGACAGGGTACGTTCTCAAGGAGACAATATTTTATCTGCTGAATGAGATGATTTGTAAAGCCCCCTCTAGTAGTAAGATTCTATGATTCTATGTTATTGTTTGATGAGGATCTTTTCAGCCTGTTTGGTGTAGACTTCCATTTATCCTCCCTTCCTGAGAGATATTTGTTCTTTTTTCCTCCAGATCTTTTGAGGGGAGGTTGCCTAACCATTAAGAATGTTGTAGAGAGGTTCTTATCAGGTCTAGATTGGAATAAATAACCCCTAAAGTCTCTTCCAACTCCAGGGTTCTATGTTTTCTTCTTTCTTTATTGAAGCCGCATGATATGCTCAATAGAATACTACAATAGGAGTCAAGAACTCATGACTTCAAAAATGTTTTGTTTTGTCTCATGGAGAAGGAGCTGGTACCTCTGAAGTTTAAGAAGCAGTTTTTGTTCCAAAGAGCAATAATGTGGTCATGCAGGTGCCATGCAGAGAGGGATGATCTAGTTAAGCGTCAAAGAACAATGAAATAAGTGAATTTAGAAACTTTCTTCTGAGCAGTATCAAAACAGCTGTCTATCTGGAATTAATAAAATAGACATCTGTGACCTAAGGGAGGAAATATGTGAGACATGATGAACCTTGTAAGACAAGGGCAGCTGTTTGGCACAGCAGATGAAGCAATAGCCTTGAAATCAGGAGGACCTCCAAATCTGACCTCAGACACTTGACACTTGCTAACTGTAACCTTGGTCTAGTCACTTAATCCTCATTGCCTCACATCTAGGGCCTTCTCTAGTCATCTGATTCAAATCTGATCATTGGATCTAGATGTTTCTGGAGGAGAAAATAAGGTTGGTATCTTAACATAGCACCCCTCTCTAAAATACAATTCATGTGCTTGTCTTGGCATCATCTCTCTGAAAGCATGGTCTTCTTTGAGAATGAAAGACAAACCATCATTATTATCATAATAATCACTCAAGACTTTACATTGATCACTACTACCAGCTTCTGGCAGTTTGTGTAGGGGTAAATAATATTGCCAGAAGGGTTGTGGAAAGCATAGTTAGGAATTATAGAGTCTTGGCTAAGAAATTGAAGACCTTAGGGGTATAGGTAGTGTTTTCATTACTTATAACCAATGAAAGACAATGAGGAAGAGGATAAGGGAGGGAAGGAATATGTGTGTGTGTGTGTGTGTGTGTGTGTGAGAGAGAGAGAGAGAGAGAGAGAGAGAGAGAGAGAGAGAGAGAGAATTTGACTATGATGAGATTCTATCTACTTCCCAACAGAGTGGTAATGGATTCAAGACACAGATTAAGGCATACATTTTTAGACATAGGCAATATGGGATTTTGTTTTGTTATAGAGGATTGTCTTTATTCTTTAAAACTAAGTTTTATTGAAAAACAAAATGTAAAAAATTTATGGGAAAACATGATGGAAAGCACATTGGTGAATATCAATGGAGGTAGAAATAAAAGTCATACTGTCATTAAAATATAATACAGACCATTTGAACAAAAGGAGAAAATAAATAATTGGGGAAATATAATAAGCCTGTCTCCAAGGCTTGAAATGCTATTGATAAGGGTCTCCATTCTCTAAACATTTTCTGGAACATTCTCTGTTAAAAGTAGACTGGCTAATGATGATTAGTTTTACACTAATTGCCTTGTTCACAAGGTGGAGGAAAGGATAAAAAGAACCACTTTTCTAAACTTGGTATAGACCAACAAGATGGAAATAGCTCCTAAAATAGGAATAATTAGCATATTGGGGGAAGTTAGCATTCCATATTGGATTTTTTATAGTGTCAATGAAAACTATGAAATATTGATAAATATGCTAGGTTTTAGATATAGAGCAAATATAAACAGTTTCACAAAACCTAAATGTCTGCAGGGAAAGTCAACCTAGAAAGGATAGGAATCTCAGAATCTCACAAGAAGAAAATCCTGAATACCCAAACAGAAATAATTTTGATTTGAGGAGGAAAATTGGAAGTTGTTTAAAGAGATCAATGTGGACTACAAAGTGTTCATCAGTGAACTTGGATTTTAAAGTATATATTTACAAAAAAAGTGGAAATAAGGCCATGAAATGAGAGATGAATGCAAAAATTCTGAAAACTATAGGCTAGTGAATTTGGTTCTGAATCCTGGAAAAATTCTAGAATGGTTTACCAAAGGGCTTGTTAGTAAGCATCTGGAAAGGAAGCAGAGGATAGAAAAAGTTAGCATAGCTTCCTTTAAGGACAAATTGTTTCCCTTTTGTATGTGATTACAAGACTGATAGAGCTGGAAAATTCTGTAGACTTCAGTAAAGTATTTGACAAATTTTATCATGCTATCCTTGTTACAAGACCTAACTGGTCTTGTCAAAAGGGAGACTAAGAACTATTTGAATTACTGGTACCAAAGAGTACTGATTATAGGTTGATGTTAACCTAGAAGAAAGACTTTATTAAAAGGTCCAAGGGACAGTTCCCATCATCTTCCAATACATATTTTAAAATTCAATGAATTATTCTTTCAGAAAATATTTAATATCTGCTCCATGTGAGACACTATGCCATGTGCTTTAAATTGTTTAAATTTCCCTCCTTATGTATCACCTTAAATTCCTACATCTCCCTGATCTTATAATATACTCCATAATTCAGTCATTTTTTCATAAGGGAGCTATTGTTTTTAAAATGTTTTTATTTTATTTTTTCTAATTACATGTAAAGATGGTTTTCAACATTCATATTTTGGTAAGATTTTGAGTTTCAAGTTTTTTCCTTCCTTCCATTCCTTCCCCCCTCTACAATCAATCTGATATAGATTATATGTATAAACACTTCAAACTTATCTCAAAATTAGTCAAATTTTGAAAGAATATCAGAACAAAAGGGAAAACTACAAGAAAAAAATTAAAAATGAAAATAGTATGCATTCAAACTCCATATAGATATGAAAGGCATTTTCCATCACAAATCTTTCAGAATGCTCTTTGATCATTGTATTAACTGAGAAGAGCTAAGTGTATCATAGTTGATCATCTCACAATGTTCCTATAAATGTGTACAATGTTTTCCTGCTCTGCTCACTTCACTCATCATCAGTTCATGTAAGCCTTTCCAGGTTTTTCTGAAATCTACCTGTTTATAATTTCTTACAGAGTAATAGTATTTCATCACAATTATGTCCACAGCTTATTCAACCATTCTGCAATTGATAGGGATTCTCTCAATTTCTAATTATTTGGGGCTATTATTTCTTAGAATCTCAGATGATTAGTCCACTTAGCAAAGGGATTCAGTGAGGAATGCAACTATGACATGACTTCAGGCATTGCCTCTGGAACCTAACTGCATTTTCATCCATCACCATAGACTAATGGAGATTAACCAGATATCCTAGAAATGAAACAATATGGCAATTTATAGTAATACCTGCAAAGAAGAGATGGCATGCTATAGTTGGAAAAAATCAAAGAATTCAATAAGCATTTATCAAATGCCTACTATGGCCAAATTCTGGGGATATAAAGACAAAAACAAAATGGTTCCTGCACTTGAGGAGCTTATAGCCTCTTTGGTCTCAGTTTCTTCATCTATAAAACAAGGACGTGGGAGTATTGACCTCAGAGGCATCTTTCCGCTGTCCATTCTCTTTGGCTCAAATATCTCTGCTCTGATATTGTTATACGGTGAAAATTTCTCTATCTGTTAAAATAGTCATAACAACATTAGTCATAATAGCAAAAAAAACAAAAGAAAGCAAAAACGAAAAAGAAAAACTGGCAAATAACTGATATGACCAGTGACTGCACTGACTTTTTTTTTACATAAGTTGGATTTATTTAGCCATTTATTCCTAGTAGAGTTTGTGTCTTGAAGTTAGGGAGCGTATCATTTTTGTCTTTGTATTTCCAGCACCCAGCACCATGCTAGCCCATAGCAGGTAGCTGTCAAGCAGCAAACACCATATCAATTGTTCCTCAGCCCTTTCTGAAGTTATCCTGGCTCTCAGGGAGGTAATCATCTTTCAGTTGAAGGATCAGATTATTGAGAAAATCTCTTGCAACAGTCTTACCAGTAATGACTAAAAGAGAAATACCCTGTGATTGTCACAGGACAATCTATTCCTCTTACTTTTAGAGAGATGGACAAGGGAAGCATCCTTGAATTCTTGGGGAAAACCTCTTCATGCCATATAACCTGGAAAATTTCAATCAGTTTTTAGATGAGCAATGGACCCCCCCCCACCTTGTAGATCTAAGCTGTAATAGAATCAGCATGAGGTGCTTTGCCACTTGAAAGGAGCTTAGTGGCATTCAAAATCTCTTCTTCAGTTCCTATACATAAACTTTCTATATTAATTTGTTTATTTGAATATTTGTTTTTCTTCATGGTTATTCACATTGAGAATAATGTTCTTTTAAAATCCTGCAAGCCAGATAAAGCATAAGTCTGGCAACTAAAAAGGATTTAGATAGGGATGAGGGTAGAATTGTGATTTCATTGGCTAGGGAATTTCTGGGTTACTGACTAGAGACCAGTGTCTTCTTTGCAATCTTTGTTGCCAGTATTACTGAGAGATTAAGTGACTCTCCCAGGGTCAAAGACTAGAATTGAACCCAAGGCCTTCCAGGCTTCAATATTGGTTTCCTAACCATTACAGTATATTCTCTCTCTGTAGTATCTAAAATTGCCTGTGGTTCTCCTCTGGAAAGTCCAGTTATTCTAGAGGCTCTGTCAACTAGAGAAAAGGGGCATATTGACTCTTCTTCTCACTAGCAGAGGAGAATAGGCCAAACAACTTTAAGAAGATAAATTCATCACCCTGAATCCATATCTACAAATAAGGATGACATGTTGCTCTTGGCTAACAATGACTACATTTCCCACTCTTGGTCTTTCAAGTATTCTTTTAGAAGCAGTACTGAAGGAACATCCAATTTTATCCAAGCACTGGATTCGATTAAGAAACGATTTCGGAAGGCAATATCTCAATTTTGGAATTCTATTTATCTGTCAGCAGGTAAATATCAGGGGTCAAGAAGGGTAAAGAAGCATGACAGACAGGTTCTCTTGAACCTGGAGAGCTCCCTTCCTTGTGGGTTTTCTACATTTTGCTAAATGTATATCAGTCTTTATGTTGATCAGTTTTTACTTTTTCATCCCAAAAGTCCATCCCTAATACTGGCTCAAATGCTCCTATGCCTCTTTAATTCATAATCACTTCTAAAACTTCTAGGGTCACCTCTCCATATCCTCATACAATCAGGTACACTTTGATAATGAGAAAATTAGACAGCTGCTTACATATTATAAGTTAAAAAGTGCCAGATAGGGTTTCCCTGACTGCTAATAAATTCTAAATATTTATACCTAACATGATTCACACAAAATTATAGAGCAAAATCTGAAAGGGATCTCAGATGCCATCTAATCAACTCCTTCATTTTACAGATAGGGAAACTGAGGCTCAAAGAGAAGTGACTTGCCCAAAATCACACTGAAAGTAAATATCAAATGTCGATTTGAACCCAGATTGTCTAACTTCAGACTCACTCTTCTTTATATTCATTGGTAATCATTGGTGCCTTAGAGTCTATGATAAAAGTTCAATTTCTTCAGATTTGGGCAGATTTGGGGCCTTACACAGTACCCGTTGATAACTGAATTATCCCTGGAAGACAGGAAACACATTAAGATGTTATGAGAAAGGAGCGTGGCCTATAGTTATATGATGTTTTTGGAGTACTAGAAGTTCTAGGATAGAAATCAGAAATGGGGATGGGAGAAATAGCCACAGACATCTTTGACAATTGTTCAGTTACCCATAGCTTATTAATACATGCTCACAGCTTGTGTTGGTATCCATTTATTAGCCCTAACCTCCCAAGATAAAACAAGGGGCTATAGCTCCATTTCCCTCTTAGCATTGTGACAGATCTTAAAGCTGGAAAAGATTCATAGATTTAAGGGTGAAAGACATTTTGAGTTTACCTGATCCAATCCTCCTCATTTTACAGATGAAGACATTGGAGACTATAGAGGTTAAGTCACTTGCCAAAGGTCACACAGGTTAGAAGTGACAGAGCTAGGATTTGAATGTAGGTCATCTGACTATAAATATAGAGCTCTTTCCACTAGAAATTATAGCTTATAAACTTCCTTAGTGAACTTACAAATCCCCTACATGAGACAGCTAGGGGAAAATCCCTAGCTCTAGATTGTCAGTCTTTACATTGTGATAGATAACACTTGTACACAGCAACACTGGGAAGTAGGTACTATTACTTTTCCCATTTTTATAGTTGAGGAAACTAAGGCTCAGAGGTCCCAGTGATTTGCTCAATTCACATAGTTTATAAGTGTCTGAAGTAGCTGGTAAATATATAAAATATCTGTCACCTTTAATATACCTCCCACTATGAGCCCTGATGTGTCTGGAATGTCCCAGGGTCCTTGTAACATCTCAAAGCAATAATATTATAATTGGTCCTCCTCCATTCAACTATTTCTCCAATCTATCTTTCCAATCATTGTCCATGTGTTTGCCCTAATGATGGGTAAACGCACATGAAATGGAAAGAGGACAGGACTTAAGAGTCAGAATGATGTAAGTTCAAATCCCACCTCTGAAATATGATCCTAAGCAACTCACTTAACCTTTCTGAGTGTCAAGTGTTCTCATCTCTAAAATAACGGCAAAAACAATGTAACTTCTAAGTTCCCTTCCAGCTCTAAATCTATTATATTATATGGCTTTCCATCAAATTTTTCCCAGATTTCCCCTACACAAAAATGATAGTTCCCCTCCATGACTTTTCATTGCACTTTGTTTCAATAATGATAATAATAATAATAATAGTATTTTACATTATCTTACTTGATCCTCACAGCAGTCTTGTCACTATTATATCCATTTTACAGATAAGGAAACTGAGGATTAGAGGGGTTAAGTGAATTGCCTCCCATAGCTCCCATAGCTAGTAAGAGTTTCAGGCTGGATTTGAACTCTGGTCTTGCTGACTTCAAATCCAGCACTCTATTCACTGTAACACCTAGCTACCTCTCTTGCATCTACCCCATATGCAATTATATTATTTGGCTATATCCTCATCCTACTCACCCATCATTAAATTGGAAACTCCTTGTAGACTTTGTACATAGTAGGTACTCAACAGTTATTTCCTAATTGGATGGAGAGATAGAGTGATAGAACTAATAGTATGAAACAAAATAATCTTTATTATCACTTAGTGTTTCTAGGCTCAAAGAATGTTAGGGAGTGGGCAGAACCAAGAAGGAGGAGTAAGTAGTAAATGACTATAGCTCTTCCATATTCAACTTTAAACAACCATAATATAGTGCCCCCAACAAATCCTGGAACATCAGAACCAGCAAAAAGATGAGGCAAAAAAATCATTCAGTGTAAGAAACTTGGAAGATCATTAAGAAAGGTCTGTCTCATTCACATAAAAGGGGAGCTGAGCCTGGGACAGAAGCATGCCAGTAAGCCAGCAGAGAACCCCACCTTAGTAAGGAGGTGCTATGTCCCAGTGAGGTGGGACCTCCCATGTGCCTCAATATAGCAAGGGGATTAGGCAGGCTCTGGCTATGAGAACTGAAACTTGCCTCAGCATAACTCCTGTCAAACAGATAGCCTCCAGTGGCCCAGCACAAAAAGCATGAGATAACACCCCTTCAACTCCAGGAGCAGAGCTCACATTTAAAAGGAAGGAAGGAAGGGGAAAAGGTGAAAAACGTTGAGCAAAATAAAACTATTATGATGACAAGGAAGATCAAGACATAAATTCAGAAGAGGCATACAAAGTCAAAATACCTATGGGAAAAATTCCAAAGAGAAATGGGAAATAATCTCAAGTCTAGAAAGAACTCATGAAAGAGCTCAAAAAGGAGCTTAAAAATCATTTGAGATGAAAAAATGAAACCTAAAATGAGAGCAAAACTAAATGCATTCTCTTTATTCAAGAGAATTGTGAAAAAAAGAGTCAATAGCATGGAAAAAAGAAAACAACTGCTTAAAAAGTAGAATTGATCAAATGGAAAAGGAAGTACAAAAAAGTTGGAAATAAAGTGAATTAATAACTTATGAGACATCAAGAATCAATCAAATTCAGATGAATGAAAAAATGGAAGAACTATAAAACAACTCATTGGAAAAAGAACTGATCTAGAAAATAGATCCAAGAGAGACAATATCAGAATCATTGAACTACTGGAAAGTCATAATCAAAAACAGGACCTAGACAGCATCTTACAAAAAATCATCAAGGGAAAATGTCCTGATATCCTAGAACTAGAAGGCAAAATAAACATTGAATGAATCTACCAATCCCCTTAGAAAAGAGATCTCAAAGGAAAAACTCTGAGGAACATTATAGCCAAATTACAGAACTATCAGATCAAGGGGAAAATAGCATCATTTCAAATATTGGAGAATCACTATCAGGATTATGTTGGATTTAGCAGCTACAACATTAAAGGATATTAGGTCATAAAATATTATTTTCCAGAAGGCAAAGGAGCTAGAACTATGATCAAGCAGTGCCTACCTGGAAGAATTAATGGGGGAAAATGATCATTTAATGAAACAGAAGAATTTAGTAGAAGACCAGACTTGAACAAAAAAATGATATCCAATATCCAGACCAAGAGAAACTCAAAAAAAGGGAAAAAGGGAAAAGAATCCCCCAAAAAGGATTCCCTCAATTTAGAAGTATAGCTAGAAGGAATATACATAGATAGAAAGTATGGTTTTAGATCAATTTGAGGGGATGACATAAAAAAGGGGATGAGAAAGAAGAATTCACTAGGAGTAGAATAAAGGGAAAAATAGAATGAGGTAAATTATTTCACATGTAGAGTTGTGGAAAACCTCTACAAAGGAGGGAAAGATGTGAGGGTGGATGATGATTACAGCTTGACTCTCACTCTCATTAGGAGAAGTTAGGTACCAGTCTTGGAGTCAAGAAGACCTGAGTTCAAATCTGATCTCAGACACTTACAACTTACTATCTGGTCATCTACAGTTATTCCTGATTCATATCTGGACATTGGACCCAAGTGATTTTGGAGGAGAAAGTGAGACTGGTAACTTAGCACAGCCCTGCTCCATCAAATCCATTTCACTTGCTTATTAGGGTATCACCTCCCTGATGTCAGATGGGAAAACATCATCATCATCAACTCTCATCAGTATTGGCTCAAAGAGAGAATAGGTTAACATAGTCAATTAAATATAGAAGTCTATTTCACCTAACAGGAAAGTAGGAATAAATAGGGGAAGGGAGAAAAACTGACAGAAGAGAAGATAAGAAGGAGTGGTAGACAGAAGCAATACATTGATGTTGAGGCAAATCATGAAAATAGAGACAGGACAACTGAGAGGAAAAATAGGATAGAGGGAAATACATAGCAATCTTAACTTTGAAAAGGAATGAGATGAACTCTTCCATAAAACAAAAGTGGATAGAAAAGTGGATCAAAAACCAAATCCTACAATGTCATTTACAAGAAAAAACGCTTAAAGCAGTGAGCAGAACCTATTATGCTTCAGCTGAAGTTTAAAAAAAAGCAAGGATAGCAATTCTGATCTCAAGCAAAACAAAAGCAAAAATGGACCTAATTTAAAGAGATAAGGAAGGAATTACATCTTGTTAAAGGTACCATGATGATAATGATGATGATGATGATGATGAAGATGATTGTCCTTTGTTCTTGAATACCCTAGTCTTCTTCAAGAACAAAGGACAAACATTATAGGAGGTGACACCAAGACAAGCACATGAATTGAATTCGAGTGGGGGGGGTGCTGTGCTAAGTCACCAGAATCACTTTCTCCTCCAGAGTCATCTGCATCCGGTGGGCAGATATGAAAAAAGAATGGCTCTGGATGAGAGGCAACTGGTATTAAATGACTAGCCCCAATATCACACAGCTAGTAAGTCAAGTATCTGAGATTAGATCTGAACTCCCATTCTCCTGACTCCAAGGCCAGTGCTCTATCCACTGAGTTACCTAGCAAGTACCATAAACAATAAAGTAAATCAATATTAAACATATACATTTCAAGTGGTATAGCACTGAAATTCTTAGAGAAGTTAAGTGAATTATACGTTCATGACCAAACAAGAAATAGAAAGCATTATGAAATATTCATAATTTTGAATATATATTAAATGAAAAAGCTTTTGCACAAAGTCAATGTGACCAAGAAATCTGGGAAACAATCTTTGTAGCAAGTGTCTCTGATAAAGGCCTCACTTCTCAAATGTATAGGAAACTGAATAAAATTTATAAGAATCCAAGCCATTCTCCAATTGACAAATAGTCAAAAAATATGAACAGAGAGTATTCAAATGAAGAAGTCAAAGTTCAAAAGAACTCTAATATATACCACCTCACACCTATCAGATTGGCTAATATGACAAAAAAAGGAAAATGATAAAGGATGGAGAGGGTGTAGGAAAATTAGGTGGAGTTGTAAACTGATCCAACAATTCTGGAGAGCAATTTAAAACTATGCCCAAAGGGCAAGTAAAGTGCATGCCCTTTGATAAATGGTACCCGAGTTCATAACAAGGTGAAAAGATTTACATATACAAAAAAATTATAGCAGCCCTTTACATTGTAGCAAAATATTTGAATTTAATTGGATACCCACCAAATGGGGAATGACTGAATAAGCTGGGGTATATATAGTGGAATACAATTTTACAATAAGAAATTATGAGCAGGCAGATTTTAGAAAAACCTGGAAAGACTTATACAAACTGATGCAAAGTGAAATGAGCAGAATCAGCAAAACATTATACACAGAATCAGCAACATTGTAAGATCAACTATGAATGATTTAGCTCTTCTCATCAAAACAAGTACAAAACAAGACTCACAAAGGAAAATGCTAATCCACATCTAAATAAAGAACTGGTAGACTCTGAATGCAGATTGTAGCATACTTTCTTCATGTACTTTATTCTTTTTGTGGTTTTCCCCCCTTTTGATCTGTTTCTTTTTTCACAACTGACTAATATGGAAATATATTTTTATATGATAGCACATGTATAACCTGTATCAAATTGCCTCCCATTTTGGGAAGGCGGGAAGGGAGGGAGAAGGGGAGAAAAATTTGGAACTCAAAATCTTGTAAAAGTAAGTACTAAAAGGTACAATTAATAAAGCACCCCCCCTCCCTGAGTCAGGAGGACCTGAGTTCAAATTCAGCCTCTGACACTTAATTACCTATCTGTGTGACCTTGGCCAAGTCACTTAACCCCACTGCCTGGGGGGGGGGGGGGGAGAATATAGTATCCCATTGCCTTGCAAAACCAGAGGAAAAAAGTGAGTGCTAAAAATTATCTTGACATGGAACTGGGGGAAAAATAAAATACTATTTAAAAAAAAATGATGGGGCTCAGTGGAGCATAAGAATAACATGTTTCCCATCAGAAATTAGGTTTGACTTTGAATGGTAACATCTAGAGAGGTGGTATAGGCCCTAAAGAGTTCTCAGCTGGGGAGAGTATCAAAAGCAGAGATATAATGAATGAAGGACTTTGCATAGTATAGTCAAGCAATACTGAATAAGCCAGACTTAGTGGAGCACAGGGTTTGGGCAGAAAAGCAGTAGAAAATGAAGTCTGACTCTGACTCATAGTGACCTTCTATATTGGGCTTTACTCACAGGCCTCCTCACAATAGACTATCCAGTGAAAGATGAAATAGATCTCAGCCGGTTCAGGAAGAAAACGACCTTTGGACTGTCCATTCTGAAGTCTGTATCGCAATCTTTTCCCCGCACTCATTCAGCATTACATGCTTCTTTTAACTGGAAATCACTCCATGATATCTCATCAGCAATCATGGGCAGTTCTAAAACGATGCCTGTCAAAGCCAAGCTCAAAGTCTCTGACAGGTGGGTTTAGGTATGCATTTGGTACTGACATCCCCTGGAACCTATGCACACAAAATCCCTATCTAGGCTGACTCAAGACCTGTCCAAATCCATAAGTCCATCAAGAACTATTCACAAGCTAGTAAAGGTTATTGACCTCTGGGGAAGACCATACTTGAAGCTTTATACTGAATTCTTAATGCCACATTTTAACTTGCATGTCTATTGCTGGAGTCTTCTTGGCTGACCAATAGACCAGTCTCCCCATTCCTTTTAGCTCTTATTCTATAAAACCAGAAACTAGTACTTAGTACTATTTTGCATCATATTATAATTAGTTCATTTTATCTGTCCATCCACTCATCAAACAAATATTGAACACCCACTATATAAAATTCCTAAGAAATACCAAGATCCCCATCTTATAATTTTGCTTCCTATTATTGGTTCTGTTCAATCCATTGATCCATTAATAAATTGGAAAGTATCCAGAGAAAAGTGGTAAGGATGTTGAAGGGACCTGAGATCATGTCAGAGGAGGAAGAGTTCAAGAAAATAGGAATGAATAAAGGGGAGACTTAAGAGGTTCAGAGAGGGATGGAATCATAATTATTTTTTAATAATAATAACTTGCATTTACATAATACTTCATGATTTTCAAAGTATTTTACCCTGAAAGAGAGGAGCTATTAATATGCCTAATTTATAGATGAGGAGATGATGCAGGGAGAAGTTAAATTTCTTGTCCCTAGCTACACTGGTAATAAATGAGTTTTAATTTGCACTCAGGGTTTCCTGACTTAAGGTCCATCCTAGCTGCTCAATATTTCAAGTATTTTTATATACTTAAGGGATACTTATCTTGGAAGTCTTGTTCTATTGGCTCCAAGGGAAAGAATTAGAAGAGTATAGAAGTATGAGAGGTATATATTTCAGCCCGATCCATCAAGTAGAGGCAAATGTCCCAAGAATCAGGGTTATCCAAAAAGGAGAATGAGCCACTGGGGAGTTAATGAAAGTCTTCAAGGAAGACCTGCATAAGCTTTAGATTATTCAGTACACTAAAGGCAATTCTTGTTCAAGCGTGGGTTAAATCAATGGCCTCTGAGCTTCCTTCCAACTCAGAAATCCTGTGATTCTGGGAAAACTACTGAGAAGAATTTCATCCATCTACTCTCCAACTTGTGTTAAGCCCATCTTTGACCATCTGGTGAAGCCAAAAACATGGTGAAGCCATAATAGTCATGTTTTAAAATGCATAAAATAAAATAGAGTATTAATACAGTTATCACCTCTTCCCTGTTCTCCCTCATCCCCTTTTCTCCCATAACTCACTGCCTGAGAAATAAAAAATACAGATTAGATACATGTGTGATAGATTTAAGAAAAGGAGAGAGATTAAGGAGGGGCAGGTTTTTCTGCTTTACAAAATCATAGAAATAATTGATTTAGAGCTAGAAGAGATCTTAGAGACTATTCAGTCTAACCCTTTGATTTTCCAGCAAGGAAACTGAGGCTCTGAGATTAAATATCTTGTCCAGGTTTCAGCAGTTAGAAAACGTATGAGACAATATTGAAGTTAGGTCTTCTTCACCCCCTTTTAGGAAAGCTAGGCTTTGTTGTTGCAAATTGCCCACTTCTCATTCTTGGGGTTGGAGGGAGGAGTTTCTGCCTTCCAGAGTGAAATTGCCAAGTGTGCCGGAGCCACAGCCCCCCAACACCTGGGCTTTTGCACTTGCTGACTGTCCTCTGTTGCTCCGGAAGCTACTGCTCAAACAAGATACTAGCTTTGGCTGCAGATGTCTAGTGAAAAGTCCTGCAGTAACAGATTTGGAGTTTGAACGGTTCATCTCAGCTTCCAGGGATCCCAACCAAATCCTGGTGCTCTACGTGATGTCTACCCAGCCTTCTACCAACTCCAGTCATCTGGAGTGGATTTTGGATAGTCTCTATATGCATAATCGATGTGGCCGGCCCTCCCCTTGCATTCAGGTAAGTCTGGAGCTTTTCATTTCCCAGTCTAGGTAAAGAAAGAAAAGAACAGGCACCATGCTGGCTCTACAAATGGATAGAACTGATAGGCAGCAAAGGGATACAGTTTCAGAGTTGCCAAGAATCCTCCAACCCTATGTGACTGAAATCTCAGCATTAGTTGTCCTGTCCCTAAAGAAAGTATTAAAGGTTATTCATTTTTGATATATCTTTTATTCATATTTAAAAGAGGGGGGGCTAGGTGGCGTAGTGTATAAAGCACCAGCCCTGGAGTCAGAAGTGCCTGGGTTCAAATCTGGCCTCAGACACTTAATAATTACCTAGCTGTGTGGCCTTGGGCAAGCCACTTAACCCAATTTGCCTTGCAGAAACCTAAAAAAAAGAAAGAAAGGAATCCTATTGCAAATATACATTTGCAATAGGATTCCTTTATATATATATCAGCTGTCCTTCCCAAGATATCTCTTCCTTTCCCACTCCTGTTTGTCCTTTGTTTTTTGAAGAAGACTATGACATCAAGGAGGTGTTACCACAACAAGCACATGAATTAGATTTGAGTGAGGGGTTTTTGTCCTAGGTCACCAACCCCACTTTCTTCTCCAGTCGTCTGGGTCCAGTGGCCTGATATGAATCAGGATGATTAGAGATGGCCTTGGATGCAAGGCAATCAGGGTTAAATGACTCGCCCAAGGTTGCACAGCTAGTAAGAGTCTGAGGCTTCAGGGCAGGTTCTAGGGCCTTTCCTTCCTCCATACCATAGACTCCTTTTGAGGAATATCTCATCTTCCTATAATATAATTATTAGTTCTTCCAGGGGAAACTCACTTTCCCCAGTGAGGATAAACAAACTGCCATTTCTATTTCTTTATAGTGTCGGCATGACCCTTACCGCCTGCTACGGTATAACATCCATGATGCGCTACAGAAAAATCCACCACTGTTGGTACAGAAGCATGCAGTCATGCCTGGAATGATTCTGGTGAGTCTAAGGCAATAGCCAACTTTTGAAAGAGGAAAGCTTTATTATGAATAGATGGATGGATGGATGGATGACTAAAGTCCTTATTGAGTGCTTATCATATACAAAGCATGAGGAATACAAATAGAAAAATCAGAGACAGTCTCTATTTTCTGAGAACTCATATTCTAATGGGGATAATAATAGAGGTTTTAGCTACAGGTCAGATGGAAAGGTCCCATGGTCCTTAGGATACAGCAACAAAGAAGATGGTCAAGCTTTTCCTTTAATGTCATTTCCACTGACAAAATCACATTGATATTGAATCATTTGACACTGGGCTGGAAGTATTGTTATTCCAAATGCTCTTGTATTCCTGGTCCTGGACTTTCTCTTATCAGAATTTGAGAGGAAATGGTAGTCAAAATGTAGAAATATGTTAGACATGATTTTACATTTTACAACCTATATCAGATTTTGTTGTCATATATAGGAGGGTGGAAAGGGAGGGTAGTGAAAAAATTTGCGAAAGGATGAATGCTGAAAACTATCTTTGCATATAATTGGAAAATAAATAAATAAGGAGGAAAAAAAGATGAATAGAGATCAAATCTAACCTCAAGAAACAAAAGAAAATAGTAGTCAAAGTAGTGTTGGTTGACTTGTCATGCATATGCTAGCTCCTATCTGCCCCTCAAAATGCCTTGCTGCTTTAACTCAGGTAATTTGCCTTCTCTGTGCATAGCTGTTGATCACCAGTTGGTAGAGATGGGATGGTCAGTTTATCACAGGAGTTATTTCCCTGGATGATGGCAATAAGGGATTCCCTGGAGACAGGTCCAATAATATAGGGACTGTGGGGTGCTACCACTTCTGGGACTTTTGTGCATGTCCCTCTATTGGGGCAACTGGAAAGCAGATGTTGCTGGTGGTGATGAGGATGCAGGGTCATCTTTCCACAATGATTTCTCCCTCCAATGATGACTGGGGTATGAGGGGAAGGGAAAGGGACTGGGTTGGAAGTAGATCTGGTATTTGAAAAGTAATGAAATGATTCAGTGGATAGACTATTGAGCCTGGAATCAGGAAGACCTGAGTTTAAATCAGCCTTAGACACTTAGAAATTATATTACACTGGGTAAATAACTAAAATCTCTGCTTGCCTTAGTTTCCTCATCTGTATAATGGGGGAGTTGAATTCAATGGCATTGAGGTGCCTCTTAGTTCTTTTAATCAATGAATCTGTGATGTTCTCTTTAAATTAAACACCCTCCATTTCTTCCTGTGTCCTTCATATGACCAAAAACCTAAAAAAAATTTAGGATAATAACTTCCCTTTTCTATCCTCAGCTATAATGAAGATTTTACTCAGGTTGCATTTAGATTTGATTCCTTTGAAAAAATGAATTAGCCTTAAAATTAAATGAATTTCCACTAATAATAGCCTATATATATATATATATATATATATATATATATATATATATACACACACACACACATAATATATGTACATGTGTGTGGATAGATAGATAGATAACATAAATAGGGGAGAGCTAATTTTTTCCCATTTTGCAAATGGAAAAATTGAGTCTTAGGGATATGAAGTGGCTTGCCCAGACAAATGTTAGGGAAGGGATTTGAACCCAAGTTTTCCAGAATCCAAGTTTACCATGTAATTTTCTAGACCAGTGGTGTCAAACTCAAACAAAACAGGGGGTCAACTAATCTTTGATATGTCCTTAATACAATAACCTTATAACAATAAGGATCTCAGCAGGTTAAATATTGACTTTGTTTTAAAATGCAATGTTATCTATATTTTATTGGATTTTTATTTGTTTCAGTCAATATTTTTCATTTCAATCTATTTTGTGCCATATTAATATGTATTGCCACAGCAGTTAGATGGGGTAGACTACACGCTTGATGCCTTTTGTGTACAATTTATGATGTACCTCCTAATATATGTATATTTATTTTGAACTTGCACTCCCAATGGGCATACATTTATTTTCAAATTATGTATGTACTATTGAAGATGAAATAAATCATATTTTAAGATAATTATCAGTGTTACAAACCCTTTTTGCATTTGCTAAGTTTGTAATTTTTCATGAAAGTATTATGATTGAATATGGTTTGAAACTTTTTTAAATCTTAATTGTCTCTTTGGGATACAGCATCTTAAAGACCTGGATCTAGTTTCAATTCTTTTCAGCATTTGGTTTTAATGATTGTTGTTATGAAAACATAGATCCATAAAGAAGAAGTGTATCACTGGCTGTGCTTAATAAATCATGATATGCATTTTCCAGATATATCCACCAGTTAGAAAAAGGTGTGTATTGAACTTTGGCTAGTAAATTCTCATCTTTTCTGATATCAAAGGGGACTTCTTGAAAACTAATGAGAAGATGTTGCATTGTTTGTATTGTTAAACAAATGAATTCAAAACCTACTGTAATGTCTTTTGGGGAAGATTTTTTAAGCAGGTTGGAAAATTCTACTTCTATGGGTTTTTTTTTTAGCAACGTAAAGGTTTTAAGAAACACTGGTGGGGCGGCTAGGTGGCGCAGTGAATAGAGCACTGCCCCTGGAGTCAGGAGTACCTGAGTTCAAATATGGTCTCAGATACTTAATAATTACCTAGCTTTGTGACCTTGGGCAAGCCACTTAACGCCTTGCCTTGCAAAAAAGAAAAAAAGAAAAAAAGAAAGGGGAGGGGGAGAAATATTGCTTCCAGCAACAAAAGTTTGTATACTTTCATCAAATAAATTTTTAAATGTCTGAATAATTGTGATGGTTTCATACCATCATTAGCTAATATCTCTAGACATAGTAGACACATACAAAATTTGCATTGTGGGTTTGCTTTTCTTCAAATCTCTAAACACTTAATACAGAATTTGACAGAGAGAAAATGCTTACTAAATGTTGTTGTTCAGTTGTTTCAATTGTATATGACTCTGTGATCCTGTTTGAGGTTTTCTTGGTAGAGGTATTAAAGTGAGTGATTGGCCATTTTCTTCTCCAGCTCATTTTATAAATGAGGGGACCAAGGCAAACAGAACTAAGTGACTGGTCCAGGATTAAGTATCTGAGGCTAAATTTGAACTCATGAAGATGAAAAAATATATGATGATAAAAAGCTGCTATTGGATCCAATCCATCCAGAATTTATACAGTGCCTACTATGCCTTTGTTATAGGTGATAGAGGTACAAAAACAAAGCAGTTCCTGTCCTCAAGAAATGTACATCATCATCTTCATGAGACATTAGGGAACCTTGGAGTGCGAAAAGGAGATGATGGTTCGATGTGTTTCAGGAAGGTTATTTAGTGAAGAGAAGGAACTCTATAAATAATATGGTATTAATAATACTGGAAATTATTTAAGTTTTTACTAATTGCAATACTACATACATTTGAAAATAGTAATATGTATGTAGTGTGTAATCTTTTTCACATGTGGATATTGCTTTACCGTGTAATTTTAATTATACCCTACATGTATGTATTATATTTAAAATACTTTAAAATTTAAATTTTTAAATATTTTAAATATACATGTGTAACACAATTTAGTTTATGGACAATATAGTTCTTTCATGTATATGGATTACAAACTCATTGCAGTAACTCCTCACGCTCCTAGGGGGCCACGCTCTACAGATTGAGAAGCACCATTCTAGATCAGAGCTTGGTAAATATTGCTAAGGATGTAGTGTTCTTCTGAGTGGTGTCCAAAGCATCTGTTTTCCCTTCTCTTCTAGCTATTTTTAAAAAAATTTTCATTCTTGCCTTCCATTTTCACTCCAGTAATTTCTCCCTTAACTACCACCCTCCATCCACTGAGACCAGGAAAAAAAATTAAGCAAAACCAATCAACAGTGACCATTTCTGACAACACACACCTCTTTGCACATTTGTTGTTCCATGTATCTCTGCCTGAAAAGAATTTTCTGGAACCATCACTGCTGATTCCAATTCATCAGTTTTAGTTTCTTTAGTATTTTTATTGTCTTTGTTATTATAGTCATTGTGAATGTTGTTCTCTTTTGCTTACATCACTCTGCATCAGTTCATATAAATCTTCTCATATTTCTCTGAATTCCTTATATTCATTGTCTCTTTAGTGAAATACTATTCTGTTATATTCATATAATATAATTTTGTGATTCTTCAATCAATGAAAACCAATTTTACTTTTGGGGGTTGTTGGTGAATTTTGCAATCACCAAGAATATTCCTTTGAGTTTTGGTTATATAATAAATACTTTTTTTCTATTTTACAATTCCTCATGGCACTTTTCCTCCTCTTTCCTCCCACTTCTCTCTTCCTTCTTTTCTTCCTACTTTTCTTCCTTCTTTTCTTTCCCCCTGAGCACACTTTGGTCTTGCACAGTTTGAGGGCATCACCTGAGGACTAAGAGCCTGTCCCAACTACTTCAAGTCTCACTGGTCTCTCTTCCTTCCCCAAATTCCTGAGACACAAAAGATGAAGATTTGGCTGTCTCTTAGTGAAGCCAGATTGGGAAATGGTGGCTTCAGTTCCACCACTGGGGCTTTCATAGTTATGCATTAGATGCTTATAGCAGTTTTTGCAGGACAAGTGTTTCTGGTAAATTAGTCAAAGAGAATTGAAAAGTCATCCTTTAAGAGCTAGAGAACCTGATGCCCTTTGTTGATGTTTACATCAACAATTCATGAGTCTCTTGGCCTCTCTGAGATCCTCCTCCTTACCCCTCATCCCCACTTTTTAGTTGACTTTTGGATCCACCCTAGAACAAAATTGATTATTCTGTGTCCTAGAGTGATTTGTATGGAAGAAGAAAGGACCAGTTCAGGGACACCAGAGGGAGCCTTTGTCTTGCTTTGAGCTTAGCTCTACTGTCCCAGGAGATTGTCTCAGTCCAGTATCACCTACCCTAGAGGGGAATGTGAAACTTTCCTTAAGATAGCAACTCCCTATTTCCCCTAAATCATGAGAGCCCACTTGGCTAGGTCATTTTCCATCATTCCTTAAATGAATATCTTTTGGGACCTGTACCCCCTGCTTTCTTGCTGACCCCAGTTCTGCCTCCTTCCCATCCCCTTGGTACCACCTCTCCCAGCCCCACCCTGCTTTTCCTCTTGGCTCAGTGGATCTCAGCCCTGCCTTTCCTATCTTCCCTCCACCTCCAACACCACCCACAAAGTCTGCTCACCCTGGACTCCACCCTACCTTTCGGGCTTCTTGCCCTCTCTATCCCCACCCAGCATTTCCCCAGCCCCACCCAGTGACAGCCTCCAATCTCCACTGGACCTTCCTGCTCCCACCCACTTGCTGCTCCCTCTACTCCAACCATTCACCCCACTTCCTCTCTCTCCACCCAGCCTTTGTGGACCTATCCCCTCATTCAGCCTTCCTCTCTTGTTTTCTCTGCTCTGTCTCTCCTACTCTGAGCAGTCTTTTACTATACCAATCAGTCAACAATCATTTTACAAAGCACCTACTATGTGCCAGACTGCTAAGAGTTGAAGTTTTAAAGAAAGGCAAAAACTGTCTCTGTCTTCTTAGACTCTGAGAGTCTACATCTATGACTCAGTGACCTGATCTGGACAAGGGGAAGAAGTAGGGTTGAAAAGGTGATACTTAGATACTTCATCCCTGGAGTTGCTTCCTTTCCTTTACAGCCCTGCCTTTCTTTCCCTCATCTTCCCTAGCATAGGCACATAGAAAAGGAAGCAGAACAAAGACTGGCATTCAAGGCCTTCATAAAATATATATATATATATGCATGCTTACTGTGTGACCTTGGGCAACTCACTTAACCCTGATTGCCTCCCATCCAGGGTCATCTCCAGTCATCCTGATTCCAATCTGGTCACTGGACCCAGATGATTCTGGAGGAGAAAGTGAGGCTGGTGACTTAGTACAGCATCCCCTCATTCAAATCCAATTCACGTGCTTGTCATGGCATCACCTCCCTGATATTGAAGTCTTCCTCAAGAATAAAAGACAAACTATATATATATATAATCCCCCCCCAACCTGTATTTCCCTCTGACACTCCAACACAAATCCTTCTCTGCAACTAATTTCAAGATCCAAATCAGGAGCTTGCTCCTATAAGAAGCTTTCCTTGCTTTCCCCAGTCAAATTCCACTTATAGCTATTACCTGGTAACATTCAGGTCATTCCCAGCCCCAGTGAATTCAGTTTCATGGTCTTCTCTGTCTCTTAAGCTCTGCTTCCCAACCCCAACCTATTTCCTTCTCTCAGGACTCCTAGTTCCTCAACCTCTTCAATTCAGAGCATCTCTATCTCTAGTCTTCTACTGCAGATGGACATAACTTAGGACCATCCTCTGCCCTTCAAACTCTTCTTCATCTCAGCTAAATTTGATCCAGGTCCCAGAGCTACTAGTTACAGCTCTGGTTAGATTTAATGACCTCAGAGGTCCCTTCCAGTTCTAAATCTTTTTCTGTTCAAACATTTCTTAAATTAATTCTATGTTCTAGGTGCTGAGTGAAACAGTTCCTGCCCTCGAGGAGCTTACCCTTTACTAGATAGTCCTATATTGGGTGGCTTATTTCTTAGACCTTTCCATCTCATCTTCTCTACAAGACAGTTTTCCATACAGGGCAGACCTCATTACAAGTTGACTGCTAGTGGCTAATTCATATAGTTGTCAAGATCTCTCATTGGCAACTTTGTCCTAGCTCAGTGGTAAGCTGGGAGCAAACCCCTAAGGATAGGAAAAGCCAATAGTATGAAAAGAGCTCTGAATTTGGAGTCAACCAATTCTAGTTCAGTTCTGGCTATGCCAGTTACTACTCAGGTGACTTTGAGCAAGTCATTTCCTTTATTTGGAGGAGAGGCTGAACTCCAGCAGGGTGGTTCTTAGCTTTTATTGGTCATGGACCATTTTGGCAATCTGATGAAATCTATGCATCCCTTTCCAAAATAATATTTTTAAACACATAAAGAAAATAACTGGAATTACAAAGGTGATGAATTACATTAGAACACAATGGGGAAAGACTGTCAAATAGAGAAACCACATCTGACATCTTTCCTAGGAAGAGATGTGCTCATCCATGTCCTTTCTGATGGACAGGCACAGATGTGTTGCATTAACTGTTTTTGCTCTTGTTTTTATTTCTTAATTTGTGTGATTTTAAAATTTTTTTCAATTAATTAGTGTCTATTTTCTCTTCCCATATCCTCTGTCTAAATTTAAGGCAGAGGGGTAGACCTCTTCCACCAGATATCTAATCTAGCAAAATAAATTCCCTCATTGGCCATATTCAAATATGCTTGTTTCCTTCTGTATCCTCTCTCTGAAGTTATGGTTGCTCATTTAATTAGAGTTTCTAAGTCTTTCTAAAAGTTTGACCTGTGATGTCTACCAAAAAGAAAGAACCAAATGAAGAGATTCTGAATTTTTTTGAGGAGAGGATACTAAAGTCTTGCCTCTACCCTTGGATTGAGACTGGGCCTGGGATTTTATTGGTATAGGAAACTTTCAGGTGAGAAATTTGCCTCCTCAATGCATGCAGTATCTACTTTCTAAGTTAGAGAGTTGTTTAGGGGCAAGAGAGCTTAAGTGATTTGACCAGTGTCATACAACCAGTACTTGAGCTCAGGTCTTCTTCCATTATATCATGAAACACTTAAAATAATAACAATGTAATAAATGATTGTTTATATATATATATATGTATATATATATCTTATATTACAATTAATAAAATGTTATAAAAATAAAATACCTGAAAATGGCCAAGTTTGGCCTCTGCACTCTTTTTTCCCCTTGCTGGAATCCCCATCTTACCTGATTCCCACAGTGCTGTCTTTGATAAGGGAGCAATAAAAATCTCCATCCCACCCAGTAGTACATTCTCCAGTCTGGTACTGGAATGTAGCTACATGATAAAGTTGATAGAGCATTGGAACTGGAGTCAGGAGAACCTGAGTTCAAATCAGACCTCAGATGCTTGATACTTACTGTGTGACCTTGGGCAAATCACTTAACCCTGATTGCCTCCCATCCAGGGTCATCTCCAGTCATCCTAATTCCAATCTGGTCACTGTATCCAGATGATTCTGGAGGAGAAAGTGAGGCTGGTGACTTAGCACAGCATCCCCTCATTCAAATCCAATTCATGTGCTTGTCATGGCATCACCTCCCTGATGTTGAAGTCTTCCTAAAGAATGAAGGACAAACCATATTAATAATTAGATTGAAGGAGGGTCAACTCAGTCCTCTCTGACCATGTTGTACCATCATCATCATCATCATCATTGTTATTATTATTATTATTATTATTTGGTAGTGATGCTGAAGGCCTCTCCTGCCCCTTTCTCTTTCCTCTGTTTGTCAACAGATGTTTGCTGGGGGCAAGCTCCTCTTTGGGGGCTTTATCTTGAACGGATATGGCTGCTGCAACAAGAAGAATCTACTAAAGCAGATTTTCCTGGCCCGCCAGCAAAGCAAGATGGGTTACTTCCTGCCTGACAACTTCAAATTTAAGTAAATCAGGAAACACATGGGATGAGTTGGCCTGGAGGGATGGGGGGAAGGGGGCTGGGAAACTACTCAGACAGAAAGACACAAGGAAGGAGAAGGAGGAGGGGAGGAAGAAGAAGAGGAGGAAAAGGAAGAGAGGAGGAGGAAGAGGAGGAGGAAGAGGAGAAGGAGGAACAGAGGAGGAAGAAAAAGAAGAGAAGGAGGAGGGGAGGAGGAAGAGAAGAAAGAGGATGAATAGAGGGGAGGAGGGGAGAAAAGGAGGAAGGGGAGGAAAATAAAGAGGAGGAAAAACTGGGAGGAGGAGGAGGAAGAAGAACAGAGGAGGAAGAAAAGGAAGAAGAAGAAGAGGAGGATGGGAGGAGGAGAAAGGGGAGAAGGAAGACAAGAAGGAAGAAGAGGAGGAGGAGAGGAAGAGGAGGAAGAGGAGAGAAGGAAGAAGAGGAAGAAGCAGATAAACAGAGTAGGAAGAGAAGGAGGAACAGAAAAGGAGGAGGAGGAGAAGGATTCTTATCTTTAAAATGGGATTATGCTCCTTGGGCTCACTAGGATCAGGAGGATTATAAGAGAATAGTGGATAAGATCTCTGAGTCAGGTCTTAAAGGTCTTAAATTTAAATTTAAATCCTGCCTGTGACTTAGCCTGGCCCTTGTCAGGGTTGCTCATCCAACCAGTCTCTCAATTCTCACTTGTGCAGTGGTCTCACCCCAGTATATATACATGTAGGCTATACCAGGTTGAGGGTAATTGAAAGATTTCAAACCAGTGGAAGAATAAGGAGACTGTCTACCCTAAGCATGTGAAGACAATACTGTGCAGAATGAGCAGATGAAGCAGGTGCAATGGTGCCAAGCTTGAGCTTGGTCAAACAGCATGGATACCAAGGTCATTCATTCACTGTATCCTGATCTACTGATAGTCATTTTGACTTTTGTCCTGCCCCTGGATTTCAATGACTCTAGAAAAGAAAGTAAGGTTGACTGACTTTGTGCAATTGCCCCATTTAGGGGCAATTTAAACTGTCAAGTCATGACCCTTGATGTCATTGGTCCTCTTTGAAAACAGTGAACAAACAGCAATAGTTATGTGATCTGGGGGAGTCATTTAACAAGTCTCAGGCAAAAGTCTGAAGACTATAAGCAGTTGTTCTGAATTAATAGAGAATTTTTCTTTTATCAACCCCCCCCCCAATAGATCCTGCAATCTCCCCCAAAAATCTTATGGGAAAATCATAAAAATCAATGTTACAGGGTGGCTAGGTGGTGCAGTGGATAAAGCACCCACCTTGGAGTCAGGAATACCTGGGTTCAAATCAGGTCTCAGACACTTAATAATTACCTAGCCCTGTGGCCTTGGGCAAGCCACTTAATCCCATTGCCTTGCAAAAACAAAACAAAACAAAAACCCAATGTTACCTTAAGTTTCTATTAGAATACATGGGAGGTGCTTCAAGATAGTAGTTCATACACTTTGAGAGAGTAGACATTCTAAGAAATCCGGAAATAGTTTCATTTGCATAGTGCCCTGACAGGAGGATCCTTTGGATTCTTCTGAAGAAATCTGGACTTGAAATAACCTGTGCTTTGTTTCAATTCATAACATCAAAAAAAAAATGGTTTGTGTTCATAAGTGATTTCAGTTAAAGAAGTGATTTAGAAATGAAATGGACTTTAGAGACCACCGTGCCCAACTACCCTTATTTTATAAGAAGAAGAAACTGGAGCAGTTAGATGATTTGCCCCTAGATAAAACAGGTAGGTAATAAGTAGCAGAACCAGGATTTAAATAGAAATCTTCTGGCTCCCAAATCTAGTCCCTCCAAGTATTCCATCACTATACATGCTCTCTCATTTCCAACTTCCCAGAGATGATTACTATAAATCTCCCTCATGTTCTGTGTAACTGACCTTTTTTTTTAATCCCTGGATTGAATTTTGGGCAACACAGAATAGCCTTAAGTGAAATGACAACATCCAGAGGAAAAATCTATGGAGTCTGATTGTAGAGCAAAGCATATCATATTTACTTTTTAAAACTTCTTAATTGTCTTTGCTACTCTCCCCCAACTGTTTCTTTCTTAACATAACCCTCCCTTAGTTCTAATTTCTCTAATATGGAAATATTTCTCCACATAGCTAATATGGAAATATGTTGAAATATCTTTACTAATATGGAAATATGATGAAAAATAGACATGACAGCTATAGACAATGCTTTCTTTGAATTTAGTCATGAAATGGTGAAGTTATAGGATGATGGCTTGAGTAGCTAGCAGGATCAAAAAAAGATTTTTTTTAAAAGATAAATTGTGCTTGGGCATATTTGTAGATGGAAAGGAAGGAGCTAGTGGATAAGGAAAGAAAAGAGGGGATGATCAAGGGGCAAATTACTGGAGAAGTTAGAAAGAGAAATCATCAAGAAAATTAGTCCAGCAATTTATCAGGGGAAGGAAAAGGAACCTGGTTCAAAGGAGAAATAGTAGAGAATAATGAAAGAGCAGTTTTGAGTTTGATACAGGGGAAGAGAAGAAGTTCCTAATGGGTGGCTTCCATTTTCTTAGTAAATTAAGAGGAAATTCCTGCTGAGAGGGAAGAAGAGATGAGATGTCATGTTGGAGGCTGGAGGATGAATGAATGAGTGTGTGAAAAAGACTTCTATTAATTGCTTATTAAATGCAAAATACTGTAAAAGAGAAGATATCTGGAATAGCTGCTGTGAAGAGTATGATCGTCAATCAGGGAGAAATAAAGTCTTGCCATGTAGCAGTTAGGGGCCCAGTTGAAATTAGAAGATATATCGATTGGACATGACTTCTTGATTTCCTCCAGAAGTATTCAGCAATACATGTATAGGATTGAGGACATCACAGTTTGGGATAGAGAAGAAAAATGTAATCCTGATCCTGAACTTGGGAAAGGATGGCAAATGCCCTGGAGACTCATAGATGACTAGACCAGCCGTAAAGATCATTGAATGTTAGAAAGCAAAAAGGCCAAATGGAAAGGGAAGTGAGGAGGTAAAGCAACTTATATGACTCAGAGGATTAAACCCTTGGCCTGGAGAAAGGAAGAGTTGGGTTCAAATCCAGTCTCAGAAATTTACTAGCTGTGTGACCTTGAGCAAGTCACATAACTTGTTTGTCTCAGTTTCCTTGACAGTAAATGAAAATAAAAATAGCACCTGCCTTTCAGGGTTGTTGAAGATGATAAACACAATAATGGTAAAGTGTGTTGAAAAGTGCCTGAGACATTGTAGGCACTTTAAAATGTTTGTTTCCTTCCTTCTTTAAGTGAAGAGGATGGAGTAGGACTCATTCTGGCACAGTGTCTTGCTGGGCATGAGACAATGACCATCCAGTACTGATGAGAGTGGACAGAAGCAGTGATGAAGGTGAAGAGTATTGTTTTCCTTAGCCCAAGAAGTTGGAGAAACTTCAAAATGAATAGATCCAAAGTAAATGAGAATGGGATGTGAAGAGGAGGGAAGAGTTTCCAAAGAACCCAATTGAAAAGAGAAGAAGATTAGAGTGGAAGTACCTAGGAAACGTATTGACAGAGTCAGGAGGGGAGAAAAGATTTTGACTCAGCGACTTTGATTTTAACTTGTTTTATTGTGATATCTCTTATCAATCTGCAACTATCCTAGGAAAGGGCTTCTTCACCTTTTCTAGGTCACAGACTTCTTTGACAATCTGGTGAAGGACTCTTAAACATTGAGTCCCACCAAGAAAGAGGGCTTTAGATTAGGAGAAAAATCCAGTCCCTTTCCTTAAAGAAACCTCTCCATGCCCACTCATCAAAGTTTCTCAGAAAAGCTCACTGGTCTACCCATGACCTTCCAGCTATGCCAAACACAGAAAGACAGGAGTAACAGTGGAATGGAGTGGAAAGAATCCTTGAATGGGAACCCAAATTGTTATCTTCTATTCCTGCATCTACTATGAAGTTCTGTATAAACTTCATTTGGTTCAGTTATTAACAATCTCTCCTTTAGCAAACGAGAGGTTTGGATCAGATGATTTCTTAGCTCACTTCAGTCTTCTGGGCCTCAATTTCCTCATCTGATACAGGCATTGGACTAGATTAGACCTTTGATGTCACTTCTAACTCTAGAGCTTTGTTTCCATTTCAGCTTTAGAATTCTATGAATACAAAGTCTCTCTTTGCCTCTCTCACTTTCCCTCCCTTTTAAAAGGCTAGGAATAGTGGATATGAATCAGAGGCTTACTTTGTCTGTGAAAAGGTTATTTTTTCACCTGAGACACATGTGAAACAATGGAATTCTGGGCCCAGAAAAATGGGCCTTTTATATTGGAAACAAATCTTATAATTTTCCTGTACTGTTAAATTGGCTTTTAAAGATTCCCTCTGGGCATCCCTATGTCTGAAAGTGGTGAGTGGTCATGTGCCTGACCTCAGGCACACCTTGAAGGCAGGCACAGCAGATGCCACTCCTTACACAAGGTGTTAATTAAATCCCACCCTTGGAATATGCACAGTACACTCTACCACTCCTTAAATAAAGGGCCCCCCCCAAATGTATTTAAACAAAGTTCTGCCTCCTTTTTCCTACAGACTCACACAGACAGCTGCCACCTGGTTTCTTCTCCTCTTCCTTTCTCTAAGCTGAATTAATGTGCTCTAGCTGATGGCTTTTGGACCCATGTGGTCCAGCTACATGCCGCTGGTTCCAAGGCAATCCCTTGTTTTTCTTTCTTAATTGTTTTTGCTACTCTCCCCCAACTGTCTCTCTTGGTCTAACTTGACTATCTCCTTAGAAACCCAGCTTGTCACTTGTTTACCTTGACTATCTCCTTAGAAATTACCTTCTTCTCAGGAAAATGATGACCTCTAAAGTCCTTTTCAATTGTGCATTTTCTATCCTAAGGTCTCTTCCAGGTACAATATTCTATGTTCTTAAGTTTCTCTTAGCTCTGATGTTCTCTGATTCAATGTCCCTTCTGTCCTTCTTTTAAAAAAAATTTTGTTAAATATATCCCAGTTACATATAAAATGATTTTTTCTAGCTTTAGAATGATTCTTTTATGGGATAGGGAGGAGATAGCATTCTTTATCATAAGTCCATCAGAGAAATTGCTTCAACATTTTTTACCACAGTTGCTATTGCTAGCTGTATTTCCCTCAGTCCTATTCCCCATCCCCATTTATTCTGTTCTCTCTCTTCCCACTTCCTCCCCCCCCCCCCTTTTAAAATAGGTAGGAACCAGAGACTGACTTTCTCTGTGGAAAGGGTTTTTTCTGCTAAGGTTCATGTGAAACATTGGAATTATAGCTACACTCTTCCACAATCTTCCCTCTCTTCTATTACCTACACCCTCCTCCCCTCCCCATATGCCCTTTCTTCCTTCCCTTTCCTCTAGGATGAGATAGATTTCCAAACCCAATTGAGTGTGTATGGTATTCCCTCTCTTAGCCACTTCTTATGAGAGTAAGACTCACTTCACTGCCAAAACTTTTTTTACATCTTTTATGTGAAGAAACTTACCCCATTCTACCTCTCCTTTCCCTTTCAGTAAATTCCTTTCTCGCCCATTAACTCTATCTTTATAATATTGCCCTAATAAATAAGAAGGTTCATATGAGTTATTGGTATCATTCTTCCCATGAAGGAATACAAGCAGTTCAGCAACATGAAGTTCTTCAGGATTTTCCCTTTCCCTTTACCCTCTCTATGTGCTTCACCTGAGTCTTGTACTTAAAGAACAAACTTTCTATTCAGCTCTGGTTGTTTCATTGAATGTCCATCTTTCCCCCTGAAAGTGTAGGTTCAGTTTTGCTGGGTAGTTGATTCTTGATTGTAATCCAAGCTCTTTTGCCTTCCAGAATATCATATTCCAAGCCTTATGAGCCCTCAATGTAGAAGCTGTTAAATCTTATGTTACCCTGACTGTAACTCCATATTTGAATTGTTTCTTTCTAGCTGTTTGTAATATTTTCTTGTTTACTTGAGAGTTCTAAAATTTGGCTATAAAATTCTGACAATTTTCATTTTGTGGGATCTCTTTCAGGAGGCAATCGGTGGATTCTATCCATTTCTATTGTAACCTCTGCTTCTAGGATATCAGGGCAGTTTTCCTGAAGAATTTCTTGAAAAATGAAGTCTAGGCTTTTTTCTGTTTATGCTCATGACTTTCAGGTAGCTCAATATTTTTTCAATTATCTCTTCTAAATATTTTCTAGGTGAGTTATTTTTCCAGTGAGATATTTCACATTTTCTTCTTTTTCACTCTTTTGGTTTTGTTTTATTGTTTCTTGCATTTTTATTAAGTCATCAGCTTCCCTTAGATCCATTCTACATTTTAAAGAACTATTTACTTCAGAGAGCTTTTTTTGTCTCCTTTTTCATCTGATCAATTCTGCTTTTCAAAACATTTTCTCCTCATTAGTCTTTTCGAATCTTTTTTCCATTTGACTCAAACTGGTTTTTAAGATTTTATTTTCTTCAGTACTTTCTTGTATCTCCTTCATCAAGCTGCTTACTTAATTTTCATGTGTTTCCTGCATTGCTCTCATTTTTCTAATTTTTCCTCTACCCCTCCCCACTTACTTGATTTTCTAAATCTTTTTTGAGCTGTTGTATAGCCCAAGACCAATTCCTATTTTTCTTGGAAGCTTTGGATTCAAAAGCTTTGACTTTATATTATGAGTGTGTATATTCATCTTCCACAGGATGGATTTTGGTCTCCATAGGACCAAAGTAATTGTCTATGGTTGAATTTTTTTTTGTTTCCTCATTTCTCCAGCCTATGACTTGACTTTAATTCTTTATTAAGGTTGGTTAATTCTTCCAGGGTGGAGGATGCACTCTCCCAAACTTTTGAGGGTTTTTGCAGCTATTATTAGTAATACCCTCCCCCAGGGATCTGTAAGTTCTAAATTCTTCCAAGGTTTTAGGAGAGGATATGACTTCTCTCCTGACCTGTGTTCTAGTCTGTGGATGACCACAAGCACTCCTTTCTGTCCTGGATCTGTGAGGAGGGTCCCTGCTTCCCTTCAGGCAGTAAGTTATGTTGTGCTCTGCTCCTCCTCCTTGAATTGAGGCCCCAGACTACAGCCTAGATCTAAGTATGAGTGAAGAAGCAGGTCCTGCCTCAGGGATAACAAAGAGATCTCTGCAATCTCCCCCAAGCTCCTTACCATCCATGGGCTGAGTGCTCTGGAAGCAGCTGCTGAATGGCTCCCTGATGGGGGTCTCCAGGCCTGCTCCTGGTCTTCTGGGGCCAGGAATGCACTGAGGTCTGCATTGGACTGAACTCCACTCTTACTCTGCTCAGAGTTTTCTTGCTGAACTTCCAAGCTGTCCTTGGAAAATCCTGAACTGTGAGATATGGAAACCAGGACTGCTGCCATGGACCCAGGCACTTTCAGGGACCCAAGTGCCCCAGTCTGTTCTTGGATGACTGGAAGCAGGCAGTCCTTTCTAACCCCAATTCAACAGCCGCTTCCCATGGATCTTCTAAGTTGTCTTTGACTGGAAAATTGTTTCACTCAGTCTTTTTGTGGTTTCTACCATTCTAGAATTTGGGGCAGAGATCAGGCAAGTCCATGACTTTATTCAGTTCCACCACCCCCTCATTAAAAATTTTTAACAATCATTTTTCAAATTCTTGAGTTTTAAATTCTCTCCTTCCCCTCTTCTCTGAGAAGGCAAGTAATTCATTATTAATTATACATATGAATTCATGCAGCATATATTTCCATATTCACCATGTTAACAAAAGAAAACACAAAATAAAGCAATAAAAATTGTCAAAGTATTGGGTTATTTTTTAAAGCATGATTCAAGCTATATTCAGAATTGGAAGTAGATAATATTTTCCATCATGGTTCTTTTGGAACTATCTTGGATCATTGTCTTGATCAGATAACCTAAGTCTTTCGCAATTGTTCATCCTTACAATGTTGTTGTTCCACTCACTTTTCAATGATTTCGTAAGCTTTTCCAGGATTCCCTAAAATGATAGTTCTTATTGTATAATAACATTCCATCATAATCATATACCTTGTTCAGCTATTCCCCTTGATTTCCAATTCTTTGTCACTTCAAAAAGAGCTGTTATATTTTTGTTTAACTAGGTTTTGTCTTTGATCTCTTTGGGATACAGACCTAGAAGTGATATTGATGAACTAAAAGGTAGGCACAGTTTCATAGTCTTTTGGGAAGAGTTCTATATTGTCCTCCAGAATGGTTAGACTAGTTCACAAACTTTATCAACAATGCATTAATGTCCTATTTTATCCATATCCACCTAGCATTTGTCAGTTTTCTTTTTTATTGTGTTAGCCATCCTGATAGAAATGAGATGATACCTCAGAGTTGTTGTAATATGCAATTTTCTAATCAGTAGTGATTTAGAGCATTTTTATGTGAATATGGTTAACTTTGATTTATGCTTCTGAAAACTGCCAGTTCATATCCTTTTACCCTTAATAAAGTAGGGAATGGCTCTTATTTTTAGACATTTGACTCAGTTCCCTATATATTTGAAAAATTATAGTCCTATCTTTCATTAATTGTATGATGTAGCATTCACAACTCAGTAACCAAGGAGTTTTTACTTTCAGGATAGGCAGGTGGAAGGCAATATGATCTTGGTACATCCAAAGTCATACCATGTAGACTTTCTTGTTTACTTGAGAGTTCTAAAATTTGGCTCTGGTGGGAAGGAGAAAACTGGCAATGCTACCCAGAAGCAGGTAATTAAGTTGGTATTGAGAAATGTTGTATTGTAATAGAAAGACTCCCCAGACATCACTAATAAGGAGCCAGGATTTGTTTGTCATAGAAAAGAGAACTGAACTGGTCCCCAGAGGATTCTGGCTCTACCTCTGTCTGGTAGCATCCAGAATAAGAATGAAAGTTAGACTACTCCTGCTCCTGGAAAATTGTAAAGGAAATACAAAGTCCAAGAATTTGAATTGAATTCAGCTCAACAAATATCTATTCAGAGACTCTGGAAAAACTGTTGAAGCTTAAGTCAAGAGGACCCAGGCAGACCATTAACCTTGTTTTCTGGAGGTTATACTGGATGGCCCCTAAGATTTCTTTCAGCTGAAAATCTGTTCTCCTATGATACAAGGGATGATCCCAGATTCTAGGAATTCAAAGACAAACATGAAATGGTCCCTGACCTCAAAAGTTTGCACTCTACTAGGGGATGTGTGTGCATAGAGAAGTGAGGACCTAGTATATACAAGTTAAATATCAAGTAATTTTAGAGAGAAGAGGAGCAGAAAACACCTCACATAGAAGACTGCTAGCTCTGGGCTGATCTGGATTTGAAGAGACAGAGCTGAGGAGCAAGTTCATTCCAAGATGAGGACATCTCCTAGTAGAGGGAGCCTGGATGAACCCATTCATCACCTCTATGAAAGAGGTTATAGCCATGCCAAAATCCCAACCAGAATTCTGCTAGACCACAGGTTTTTAACTGAGGGTTCACAATCTAGTATTTAAAAAAATATTTTGGTAATTGTATTTCAGAATAATTGACTTCTTTTGTAGTCCTAAGCATTTTCTGAATTTAAAAAAATATCATTTTGAAAAGGGGCTCATAGGCTCAAAGGAGTGCAATCACATTATAAAGCACTGTAGAAGTTTGCCTTTTATTGCTACTTGATTTCATTACCAACTAAGTTTTTCTGCAAGTACATTCATTCTAATTACTCTCTAGGACTTCCCAGAAAGACAAGGGAAAGTCTTTTTAATATCTTAGAGGAAACAATTCTAGGTGGGAAGTTGAAAGACTTGGATTCTAATCCTGACTTCATTATTTACTATGTAACTCTGAATTTATGTTTTTTGAATTACAGTTTCCTAACGTGTTTTTAAAAAGTGGGGAATGGGAGGAGAAGGGGGTAGAACTGTATTTTTTTTTAATGTCATCTTGGAAAGAGGCTGACTCAACTAACTTTGGTATAGAGGGAAGGGCCCTGGATCTCCTTGAACAAGACTCTGGTATCCCATTTTTATTCTGCTTGGTCCAGACTTGGAACAAGTGGCCATCTCAATGATCACTATTTTCCCCATCTGCAGGGATTGCATTTTTGTTATTATCTGGTTGTTTCAGTCACTTTATGGCCCTAATTGGGTTTTCTTGACAAAGATACTGGAGTGATCTGCCAGCTTCTTCTCAAGCTCGTTTTAATAAATGAGAAAACTGAAACAAACAGAAGTCAATAACTTGCTCAGGATACCATAGCTAGTAAGGGTTTGAAGTCAGATATAAATTCAGGAAGATGCGTCTCCTAGACTTCAGACCCAGAACTCTATCCACTACACCACTTAATTGCCACTGAGGATCTAATAAGACAACTGAATTAAAAGTACTTTGGACAAAGTGATTTCTTAGGACACTTTCAGTTAAAAATCCAGTACTGCAGTTCCATAAAATTTTTTCAATCCCTATCCCCCTTGACTTTAAATAAACCTTCTCATACCCTTTATTCAACATGAAATAATAGAGCGTGTATATGCATACAAGAAATAAAAGGATTCGTTTTTCATAAAGAAAACTCATATTCTTGAGAAAAGTTTCTTCTACTCAGTGGAAGTCCATGCATGGATCCCAGACTGGGAACTTGTGATCTAAGGGGAAGAGCTAGAAGACTTAGGTAACCAGGCAGTCTAGTGGATAGAGAGGGCTGCCTGTAAAATCAAGATGACCTGAAGACTGGAACTCCTGACTCAAGAACTTCCTAGCTGTGTGACTCTGGGTAAGTCACTCACTCTGTCCCAATAATAGTATAACTGATAATAAAGTCTCAGAGTCGTCCTGAGGATTAAGTGAGGAAATACACAGAGAGAGAGAGAGAGCACCTTACAATTCATCAAATGCTTTGTAAATGCTAATTCTGATAAGATTCATGGGAATTTGGCATGGGGAACTGAAATAGATACCATAGGATAGGAGGAGAGAGCCAGCTTTCTTACAAGTGTCCTTCCAATGCCCACTAGCCTACTCCAAGAGGATAGTTCCAATTATGCTCATGTAATCCTGGATCACTTTAATTTTTCAAATAAATGCTCAGACATTCAATATTTAAGGGATGGCTACTTAGGTGCTCATTTCTTGCTAGACACTGAGGAGGCTACAGAAATGAACCAAGCATGGCCCTTGTCTTTAAGGACCAAGAAAGGTTCAAGAAGGGATAACTAGAGAGCCAAATGTCTTCACACCTAATTGTGAATTCAAAGGGTTCCTGAAGATCCAGCCCCCAAAGTCTAGAAGGGTTCTGATGTATGTCGGAGTAGTGGGAAAGAATACCAATATCAATATATTTGCATGTACTTGAAACATCTAAAGAGATATAAGAGGAATGGAAGGATAACTAGGAGTTCAAAGTACTTTGAGATCCTGAGAACAAAGAATCCTGAGGTTTCCCCCCCCCCCCCCCCCCCCCGCTAAAGATTATTTATAGATTCTCTATCAATTCCCAGGAAACCATAAAAATTTCAATCTCTCCATTGGACTGTTTCTCCCATCACCTTTCAGTGGTGATAGACCACAGCTGGTCTCAAGTTGAAGACCACTTCCTGAATTTCTGCTGATCTGCATAATCAGCCAAAATAAATGATCTGGCAGCCCACTTCCTCCGCCCAAGTTGCAGTAATGCCCTGCCATCCATCACTGTCTAAACCCATTGCCATGAATGATCGAGTGTAGCGAAATGCTTCAGACTGGGAACTAGGATAACGGTAAAAAATATTCTGGAATTAACGTGAGTGTAGGAAGGAAGGAAAAACTAAAGGTCTTCCAGGAAGCTGTCCAGAGGCACAACATGAAAGTTGGAGCAGGAGCTCAGAGATTACCAGTTTTAACTTTATAAAGTTGAAGATTTAGGGTTGAATAGGACCTTAAGAGTCACAGTCTAGAACCTTTACTAGAAAAGTGATTTGTCTAAGCCCACAGATAGTAAGTGATGGAGGAATTCAAACCCAGTCCCTCTGCCTCCAAACCCAACGCTATTTCCATTACTCCATGCTCATTTCACAGTGAAGGGAACTAGGACCTAGAGATGTCAATAATCACATGAGGTCACAGAAAAGTGCATGTGACTTTCCTGTAGTCTTGAGAACTGACAGGAAGGGTGTTGAAATTGTTCTTCTTCCCCAAATGCCTCCTGACAGCTTGCCTCAGTTTCTAAAATGTCCATCTTTAGAATCACACTGTACTATCATTTTAATAGGTCTCCATGATTAAATGCCTCCCCACTTTAATCCATCTTTCCTTTAAGGGTCAAAATAGTTTTCCTGAATCACAGGTTGGATCATGTCATCACCGTATCCCAAAACATGCTCAAATACACATACATTCAATAGACTTCAATGGTTTCCATACTACTACTGGAGGAAATATAAGTTCCTTTGTTTGCATTTAAAAATTTTCATAGCCTGGTCTCTTCATTTCATTTTTCCTACAATTTACTCCCTTCCATACATTCTATAAACCAGCAATGTTTACCTACTTGCATTTTCTTCATTAACATTCCATGTTCTATCTCCTTGCTTGAAATGTCCTCATTCTTCACATCCACCTCTTCATTTCCCTAACCTCCCTCAAGAATCAGCTTTAACCCCATTTCTAACAGAATGCCTTTCCCAGACTTCCTGGCTTTCTGGGACTACTTTCCAACTATTCTGTACGTATCGTGTATGCCCCTAGTTATTTAGACTTCACATCCCCTGTTAGAATGTGAGTTTCTTGAGGTCAGGGCCTTCTTTTTCCTTGCACTATATCTTCAGTCCTAAAGACTATGCTTTATAATTGCTTGTGATTTTTTGTTGACTTGATTTTAGATAGAGAAATGAATGACTGGAGTTTCTTGATAGGAAATTGAAATAGGCATGCACTTGAGAAAAGGCAGTTTTGAGCCTAAATGAAATATGAATGGGAGGGGGAGAGAATGGAGGCAGGAGGACTAACTAGAAGGTGATTGGAATATTCTTGGAGAGATGTATTGAGGTGGTAATGTCAGTAGAAAAAATGGATGTTAGTTATATCATAGATGAAAAGATGTTGAGATTTGGCTGCTTCTTGGTTGCAAAGGGTGCAAAAGAGGGAAGAGTCAAGGATGCCTCTTGTTGAAGATAACTGATCAAGGTTGGGAACATGGGTGCATAGAAGAATAGTAGTATTCTCAAAGGAGAAATTAGAAAGGGGAAGTTTGGGAAGGAAAAGATTATGAATTCTGTTTTGATCATGATGAGTTGGAGATACCTAAGCAGCATCCAGTTGGAGATGTCTGTTTGCCCATTGGTAATGCAGAATTGTATTGTAATTTGATATAGTAATGAGAGATCTATCTACATGGAGGTGACAGTTGAGTCTATGGGAGCATATAGGATCACTAAGAGGAGAAAGAGATAGAGACAAGAGAGAGAAGAGATCCAGCACAGAGCCCTATAGCCTATCCATATAGTGGGGTAGGGTATGGATGATTATATAGCAAAGGAGAAATGTGGTAGAATTAGTCTGTAATAAACTCCTACCAGAACATATGATTAATAACATATCACCTGTTGTATTTTTCTCCAGTACCCTTTCCCCCTTTCCCCAGAACTTTGATGAATATAAGGATCAAGCTGAGGAGAATGATGAACTACTGGATGCCACAAGTGCTTTAATCTTTGAGAAGGACAAAATAGCTGAAGAGATAACGTAAGCCCAGGCTTAGGGGAAGGTTTAGAAGCAGGGGTTATAAGGGGAAGAAAAACTGAACATGTTAACAGTTCTTCCACTAATTGTATGACTTTGGACAAGTCACTTCCCCTCTAAGGAGCAAAGTAAGTTTTTCTATGATGTGAAAGTATTTGAGCTACTTTCAAACCCAACTTTCAAATAGTCTAAGATTCCCACCCAACCTTTGCTCCAAGATGGTCAGCAAGGATAAGAAACTGAGGCTACAGTTTTGCAAGCAATGAAATGGGCATGAGGCAATCACGATAAAAAAAAAAGACTGACTACATTGATGAGATATATGATCCTAGGATCATGGTTCAAAAGCTGAGAGAGACCCTAAACATCATCTAGTCCAATCCCACTAATTTTACAGATTAGGAAACTGAAACCCAAGGAAATGCCTTACCCCAAACTAAATATCATATTGAACCTAGAGCCCTTGATGATGTTATTTGGTCCAAAAGTGATGTAGCTTTAAAAGTGGTTTAATACATGAAACTCCAAGAGCTTTCTGAGGTCATTGGGTACCTAAGGGTAAAGCTAATCCAGCTGTTTAACTATTTCTTAGCAATTAGAGGGTGATTTGGGTTGGGGAGGGTTAGATTGTTATTGAAATACAGAATCAGGCATTTGAATATTGAACCGAAATCTTTTGGAGTGTCCACATTTTTCAGAAGAGAAAACTTAAGCCTCAAAGAAGTGATGACAAGCCTAAGACTATGCAAATAGTTAATGGCAGTGTTGAGACTAGAATTCAGGTTTCATTAATTCATTCTGTTGACACTCTGTGGAAGGCATTGTGCTGAATAGAGCTTATTTCAAGTCTATAACTCCATGAAATTTGTACAGACTTGTACATGAAACCCCAGGATAAGAAATCTTACCCCTCCCTCTCAAAATAGACGCTTTTTGTCTTCTTATTCCTAGAGTGCCTTTATAGTAAGTGCTTAAGCAATGATTTTTGAGTGATTAATTTGTCCCCTGTGGCACTCCTACTATTTCATTCTGCCACAGAAGAGACTAGAAAAGAGCCCCTTTTGAAAGTCTGATTGAAATAGTCTGTGATGATGATTTTTAAAAGTTTTTTGATGCTTTTACAAAATTGTTGTCATTTCCCACTCTAGACCTCCCCTATGATAACTAATGACTAACTAGCAGTTAAATAACTCTTTAACGTTTGCAAACCTATGATATATATGATCTCAATGGGTTCTCAAAATAACCCTAGAAGGTGGATGCTTAAAACTATCTTCACTTTATAAATGAAGAAATTAAGAAAGAAGAAAGATGTGACTTGCCACAGGTCACATAACCAATAAGTGTCTGAAGCAAATATTAAACATAGGTCTTTCTGACTCCAACTTGGAACCAAATAGTATAGGTAAGCAAAACAGATCAATATGTTAACATGTCTGAAGGCTTATGACTCATTCTATACTGGTAATCCATCCTTGTTCTATCAAAGGGAAGGAGCTATGTATTGTCAAGAGTTATCAAGAATCACATGAAGTATAGCATTGTTGGGATGTTCTCCTTGACTTTCTCAGCTCTATATCAGTTCTTATAGGCTTTCTCAAGTTTCTTAGAACTTCTATTATTTGTCATTCCTTCTAGCCCAATAAGATGCCACTATATTCATATACCATAATTTGTTCAATCATTTCTCAAGTAATGGCCACACACTTTTCCCTTAGTGTTTTGTTTTGTTTTGTTTTTGCAACCATGAAATGCACTTATAATTATTTTAATTTGCATGTGACTTTTCTGTCTTTGATTTCATATTGGACAAAAATCCAAGAATGGTCATTAATAAATAAAAATAAATCAAAGTTAACATTCTTCAGAAAATTTGCTTCAACTCTTATGAATCTAGAAATTAAGTTATCCCTATGGTTGATCAATTCTGCCTCTCCTCAGAAAACCAGGGTTTAATTTTTGGATTATGGTCATGGCTTGGAATCTGCTGTGTTCATTTAAGTGAGGAAGCTTGTCTGCTAGGGAGTTAGTTACAGGGCCAAGGTTAGACCATAAAAGTGGTCTTGGACTATCTAGGGTAACACGTTTCTGGAGGATGTCAGGAAAGAAAATTGTAAATATATTAGAAGATTCTCCTACTTGCTGCAGCTCAGAACCCACTGTTAGATGAGCATTTCATGAAAGGTTGAGGATCTTTAGCTTAGGGCAGAAAAGCTTTAGAGAATGGAGTTTGATAGCTGCTTCCAAATGTCTGAAGTGCTGCCCTTAATGAAAGGGATCTTCCCTCACAGAAGACAGAATGATGAGCAACAGAGATAAGTTACAGAGGAGGACACCAGCTTGCCTGGTGGAAATGGAAAATGCAAAAGTGAATGAATTTCTTCAGGATTTAGTACAGTCTTAGACTTAGGTCTGGAAGATACTTTTTAGGGATAACTGAGTCCAAATTGCTATTTTATAGATATGAAAATAAGATCCAGAGAATAATAAGGACACACAAGTGGTAAGTAATTGCACACGGATTTGAATTTAGTCCCAAGACTCTAAACCCATTAGATAAAAGAGTTCACCATTTCAGTAGATTTCAATGGAGGATGAATGACCACTTCCTGGATATATTGTAGAGGGTTTCTTGTTCAAATAAAAACCAAATTAGATGGAATATTAGATACTGCTCAACTCTGAGACTGGTTGGTTGGTTCTTATCCTTCCTTATTGAAGAAGACCAAAATGATATCACTATATTACAGACAAATTAGTGTATCCAGCTGTGGCTGATCAATACAGCTGAAAATGCTCTGCCACAGTTTGGGCACAAATAGTTTGTGTAAACACCTGAGGCGGTTACACCTGATATATCTCACATTTCCTTTGAGATGCTTCAGTTCTACCTTGCTCATAGAATACAGCACCCTCTCTGATGAGGACATGCCATGCTGGGCAATCCTATGCCAGTGTCTCCTATGTTGCACAATCAATTCCAAAGTTCTTAACAGAGACCTTTAGTTTGGCCCTGTATCACTTCTTCTGACATTCCACCCCGTGAGCACTTTCCTTGTGTGAAATCTCTATAAAATAGTCTTTTCATGGCCAGTCCATTGTAGTTGTGATCTCTAGAATAACATTTGAATGATTGGCAGTATAACTCAAGAGAGGACGTCAATGTCTGGTATCTTATCTCATGAGGTGATTGCTTCAGAATCTTCCAAAGATAGTTTAAATGGAAGCAATTTAGTTTTCTGGCATGGTGCTGGTAGGACTGTTCAGGTTTCACAGGCATATAGCAATGAGGTCGGCACAATAACTCTGTAGATCTTCAATTTGGTACCTCTTCTCTCCCATACTTTCTTTCTGACCCTCCAAGTAAGTGAACCTATCCATGGTACTCAAAATTTCTCCTTTTGCTGTAACTGATGGTTCCACATATGGATGATGTGGTGCTGGCTGATGAAGTACTTGCACTTTCTTGGTGTTAATTATTAGACCAAAATTAGCATAAATAGCAGAAAATAGATCCATACTCTGTTGCATCTCAGTTTTAGAGGCTGCATTGATTGTAGAATCATCTGCAAACAGAAGATCATGAACCAATACTCCATCCACTTTCTTCTAGGCTTATAGGCTTTACAAATTGAAGAATTTACTATCATTGCAGTTGCTGACTTGGTGCATGTTCATCCTCAATGAAAGCATTTGATAACATGGCTGAAAACTCATGCAAAAGCATGGAAGCAAGAACACAACCTTGATTTACTCCATTGTTGCCCAGGAAATCACAAGAACAACATCCACTATCCAGAACATGCCTTCATGGAATTGATTGATGAATTTCTCTGGGTGACTAAATTTTCATATAATTTACTCTAAATCCTCTGACTTACAGCATCAAGGGCTTCCTATTCTGCTTATGGCTTTGTTCTGGAGTTGTGGAGCAGCAAACATCATACTGACTATTCCTTGACCCTTTCTGAAGCCACACTGGCTCTCTGGTAGGCGACCCTCTTCCTGGAGAAGGATCAACCTATTGAGGAAGACTGGCAAGAATCATACCAGTAAAGACTAAAAGAGATAGGACAATCTATTCCCTTTACCTTTATAGAGATGGACAATGGAGGCATCCTTGAACTCTTGAGGGATAATCTCCTCATGCCATATAACTTGGAAAATTTCAGTCAATTTTTGTATGAGCAATGTATCCTCCACCTTGTCAATCTCAGCTGGAATAGAGTCAGCACCAGGTGCATTACCACATAAAATGAGCCTAATGGCATTCAAAACCTCTTCTTCAGTTGGAACTTCAGCTAGGAACAGATTGACATCAACTTGAGGTAAATGGTCAATGACTTCTGCATTGATTGATGATAGTATGTTAAGAATACCATGAAAGTGTTCTAAGATCATGTCCCTAGCACTAATGAATGTAGCTCCATCAGCACAGAGTAGTTGAAAAATACCATATGTCTTTGGTCCATAAATATCCTTCAGGGGATCATAAAAGTATTTTGGATTGTTACTATCTACATGAAACTGAATTTCATCTGCCTTCTTACTGAGCCAAGAATCCTGCATCTCTTTATGCTTCACTCATACTTTACTTTGGATGGAATTAAATGCTGCCTTCTTAGGAATGGATGCATTATCCTGCTGATAAACCCTTTGAACTTCTCATTTTTCATTTAGTAACTTCTCTATTTCCCCATCTTTTTCATCAAACCCATCTTGATGTCTGCAAGTGTTTTGATCCAGGTGAGTAAATGTAGTACTGTACACCAAATCTCTGAAAGCTGCCCACTCTTTTTCTGCTCCACCTTTGCCAACTGTGTGTTGGCTCAACTTTCCCTTCAAGTTAGCAACAACCTGTTCCCCCCTCAGAGAAGAATTCTAATCTCTTGACATTAATTCTTCTGATAGTCATTTTGCCTTGGGACCAGTGCTTCAGTTGAATATTTAGCTTGGAGAGAATTAGTCTGTGATCAGTCCGGCACTCTGTAGCATACATTGCCTTTGTCATTCTCACATCCTGTCTTTCTCTGCTTCTTAAAATCACATAGTCCATTAGATGCCAATGTTTGCTGTGAGGGTAAAAGTTTTATTGTGTTTAAGTGAATGGAAGTCAGTGTTTGTGATAAGAAGGTCATGAGATGCACAAGTCTTTAGTAGTAGGTAACCATTGTTGTTGCTGTTTCCAATTCCATCCTCCCAAGGCCTCCCTATCATGTCTAGTAGTCAGAACCTAGCATTAAATTCTAGCATTAAATTTATCCAGAATTATAAGCTTGTTCTCTTTTGATACATTGATGATAAAGGTCTCCAGGTCTTCATTAAATTTTTCTTTGAATTTATCAGGGTTTATCATGATGGGAGCATAGGCACTGATAATTGTGTTTTCCTGCCAGCAGTAGCCTCATTGTAATGAGCCTTTTGTTCATTCCTTTTGGTAGGTATACAAGCTGGGAGGACTAGATTAGTTCTAATTGCAAAACCTACCCCAGTTTCATAGGGCTCTTCCTCACTGCAGCCACTCCAGAAAGACATGTATCTAGCTCAGACTTCAATAAGTTGACCTTCATTTGCCAGCCTGTTTCACTTAGGGATGCTATTTGGATATGATACTTGCTGAATTCTCTGGCAACAAGAGTTGTTCATCTTTCAGGTCTATTGATCTCCTGTTTTTCTATGAGTGTGCACACATTCCATATATCAATGAAGAAAGGAATCTTCTTTGGGGTTTTTGTACATTTTTTGTGTGTTTCAACCACAGAGTGGATCCCTGTCTGCCAAAATAATCAGGTCAGGGATGGGTAAGCAGACAATTTTAGGGTACCTTTTCTAGTCCCTTTCTCACCTCAGGAGATGAGCAGTGCAATCCTTAAAAGGTTGCTCAGACATCCAGGTGATTGCCAAAAACCACTGCCTACTTCCAGTGAGAAGGACCCTATGACCTGGGTGACCTGTGTGAAGGGTTGTGACTAGTACATCTGCACCTACTGCCACTTCACTTGTCTCTCCTCACAGGACTTTGAAACAGGAATGGTAAAATGGTATGGGTGATGTTTTTTGATTCATGTGTAACTTGGATTTAAGTGAGGCAGAGTTGCACAAGGTCATCGACCTCTCTCTCTTTTCCAAAGTCATCATGATCCAGTGGCAAGACAATGATGGCTCTAGATGCAGTGGATGAACCTGAAGTCTTCAATGTCTAGTCAAACTCGAAGTGTTCCACAACATTTGCATCAGTTGCCTTCATGGCCATTGGAATGAACTATTCTCATCTGCCTGTTCCACCAGTGGAAGACTTCCCATGATTAGGGTAGACACCCCCCTAATTCATCAATGGATTTGAGATCCCTTGGTTGTCCTTTACCTGGTTTAGTCCATCTGTCAAAATGTTTGACCAAGATTTGACCACTGTCCATGCTACAGTAAAGGTTCAGGTCCCATAAAGGACTCAGCAGCTCTTTCACCAGAGGTGCTAGCCATGCTATGCAGTAGATGGAGTGCTGGACTTGGATCCAGGAAGATCTGGGTTCAAATTCCCTTCTGTCACATGGGGCAATTGAAGTCAACTTCTCCAAGTCTCAGTTCCCTCATCTATAAAATGACAGAGGGTGTTTTTTTTTGAGAGTGTCTGAGGTCCCTCCCAGCTCTATGTTTTTGTTACACATTATATCCAAAGGCAGTTCATTCCAACTCCAGCCACATCTGACTTAAGCATGGTTTTCCTTATGCTGATCTGATATCTACTTCTCTTCATCCTGACCCATTGTTTCTAGTTCTGCCCATTAGCTGAATCATAGGAACATAGATTTCAAGATGGAAGGTCTAGTATGCTTTCCTCTCATTCTATATATGAAAAGGGTGCTATTTTATTTTAGGTCCTTTTTTTTCTTTTAGGGGGTTATGCAGGGCAGTGGGGTTGGGGTGGCTTGCATGTCACACAGCTGGGTGATTGTTGGGTGTATGGGGCCGGATGTGGGCTCAGATGCTCCTGGCTCCAGGGCTGGTGCTCTGTCCACTGCACCACTTGGCCATACCTACAATTACTACTATTTATTTAATTTTAATTTTAATTTTAATTTTTCTCTCTCCCCTTTACTTTATCACTCAAGTGAGTCTATCTTTTGGGGGGTATTTTGTTTACTCTTAAACAAGAATATTTTATTAATGTATTAAAAATATTGTACAAAATGAGAATAAATAAATATTAAATAAAAAATAGTTAACAAGCCACCTGAAAAATTCTCATATCCAACTGGTTGATCTAGGAACAATGGAACCCCAAAGATCATCCTATCAAAAAGTGCAGAGGTGAGATATGAATTCAGTATCTGATTCCAAGTTAGAATTTGTACTTTCCATTGTACCACATTTTTTCTTCTTTTATAGCCAATCTCTTTTCCACAAGGTGTTCCTTAATATAGTTGAAAACAACTGCCATACTTCACCTATCGCATCCTGATTAGAGCAGCTAGGTGGCACAGTGGATAAAGCTTCAGCCCTGAAGTCAGCCCTGATATTAATATGATGGAAAAGACCTGGGTTTAAAGCCTGCTTCTGATGTTTGTCACCTGTGTGTTCTTTAGCCTTCCTAGGCTTCAGTTTCTTTGTAAATGCTAAGGTTTTGTCCTCTAATGATTTCTTTGAACGCTAAGTCTCTTGATATGTAAAATAAAAGGATTGGACTAGATGATCTTTTTGTTCCCTTCTAGGTCCCTTCTAAGTTTATAAGTGGCAGGCAACAGGTGGGACATGTGTCTACCAATCAATAGGTCCCCTTTGGGCAACTCTGCCATGGGTAGCTATGAATCCTAATCATTATCTTCTACTTTATCTGAATTTTGGTTCTTTAGGAGAAAAGACAGAGTCAGTTCCACGATAGAGACTGTCATTGATTCAACACCATTGGACTTAAAGTTCCAAAAGAAGTTTCAAAGGAAATCAACAAAGATAAAGAAAAAATGAAAAAAATCTCCTTCAGGAAATTGTATTCCCCTATGGATACCAGGGCCAGCTGGTCAAAAGGCACGGGGTCCAAACATATATGATCAACTTTTATTATTAATTTTTGCTTCTCCTTTCCCTCCAGCTTCCCCCCCCCCCCCCAAGATCCTGTTTGGGACCGTTGTGAGTAATCAATCTGAGCTTGTGGAAGTTCAAAATGACTTCCCAGGAAAGATCTGGCCAAGTTGGTCTCCCTCTTCCCTCTCAGTGCTGACATTCCTTAGAAGTACTGCTGACTTAAAACTCAGAGATGAGGATGCTCCCAAGATGTCCCTCAACTATCTAGCTGCATCCTGGATGATCAATGGCTTCAAAAACAGAATGAATCATCCTCAGACTGGAAACACATACATGTTACTACTATTTAATTAATCATATCATATAAGCTTAGGTTAAGAGCCAATAAATTCTTTAATCTCCAAGGGACATTAATAGATCTAAGGCATGGGCAAGGGGGAAAAATCTAAGTGAAAGGAGAGAGAGGAAGGATAAGGAGAAGGGAAGGGAGGAAATGACAAATAAAAGGAGGGAGGAAGAGAGGAAAGAAATGAGAAATAAGAGGGCAGGGGGAAAAGTGGAGCAAGGCAGAAAAGGAGAGCAGAGGGAAAGATGGGAAAGGAGAACAGGAAGGAGCAAGAAGAAAGAAGAAATGAAGAAAAGTCAAGAGGAAAGGAAGGGAAAAGAGAGGAGGTTGAAAGAGAAATTATTACAAAGGGAGGGATTAATGATAAAGGAAAGGGAGGAGAGAAGGGGGGAGGGGAGGGAGAGAATTATCATTTACTGGAAAAGTTCCCCATTGACTTTATGGAATAGACCTCTAGCTAGCATCCTTTAATGGATAAAATTCCTAACTGGGACTGAGAAAAGCAAGCATTTAAGGTTACTAGGAGCAAACAGACAATACCTCTGGGACTTAACAGTAAACTATTTAGAGACACAACCAAAGAGTCCTATCTCAGTTCCACTCTGATCTTGGGATCAGAATGTAGCATATCATTTTATTTCGTTCCACTGGGAGTGTCATCAGTTTTTTATCAGACTGCCTTAGTAATATGGTTTACCATTTTTAAGTCATAATTTTTACAATTTATAAAAGCTTATATAAATTTATAAATTATAATTTCCTTTAACTGGTTTCTAAAGATTTTTTACATAAGAATGTAAAAAAGGCATACATTTTTATTACTTTGGGAGTCTATCTTTTCAAGAAGAACACATATTTATTTTTTTATGGGCATCAATGGAGAAATCAAATTTAATATATATTTAAAAAAAAACTTTCCAGGTTACCTTTTTGGAATATCTATATTTGGTGCAGTGAGTTACACCTGTATTTAGATCTAGTCAGAGAATGGAAGAAGTTCACTTTTATTTCATTAAGACATGGTTAGCAAGTAAATAACAAGCTTAATGCATAGTAAATTTTGTTTTACCCTTCTTTGTAGTCTGTGTATGTCTTTGCTTTCTAGGCATGTTTTTTCTAACTTGCTTTCTCATCCAATAAGGGTTTTGATTTCTTATGCTGTCACAGTCTTGTTTTATTAATTTGTTTAATATATTTACATTTATAGTTAGGTTTTTAATTTTCCTACATTTATCTAATGTATTTTTTTCATAATTATGATTTTCTTGTTCCTATTTAAACACAATACATTGTATCTTCAGATATTATTGCTTAATCTACTTTAAGGTAACCTCATTTCTATTAGCTCTCTCTTCCGCTCATATTCAAGCCCCATACCCTCTCAGTTGTCAACCATTTCCTCCTCATTTTAGAGTATTTTTAACTTCTTAATTCCTCCCAGATAAATAAATCCAAATTCCTCTTTCTTTCCTTCCCTTCAATTTTTTAAATTATGAATCTTTTTCTTTAAAAAAATTAGTTCTCTCTTTCCCTTTATTGTTACCTCTCTGTTCATTTTTATTATCTTATTTCTTTATTAATATTATTTATTATAATTAATATTATATTAAATCTTTATTTTTATTTTTATTCTTTGACTCATGATCCAGATGTTAATTTATCTTTTTTAGGTTGTGTTCTCCATGAAATTAGAGCTTCTAAAGTACCAGTTTTGAGTTTTTTTCTAAACAATTTTATATTGTTGCTATGTAAATCTTTCCTCTTTTTTTTTTCTGTGGGTCTCAACTTTAGAGTTATCAATACCTGTAGGAAATAGAGAAGATAGAAATATGAGTGCCTCATAGTAGCTGTTTTATGTGCCCAATTTTGCAATTCATTACAATTTCCTACCTTCTTTATGATCATTCCCTCCAACCCCCTTTTACCATATCCTCTCTGGGTCCATGCTGTTTCAAACTTCTGCATGTTAGTTGCCTCCATAAGTTCAGGATGTTATTCATGGAGGCAAAACACTCAAGAGGAAGTGACCTCTCTAATTAATAAAACTCTGCATATTATACCCATTAAAAATCCCCATCTATCTTAATAAAATCTCTTCCCCCCCACCCCCATAAAAGCATGTTTAAGGGAAACTCCCTTTGACAAATGAAATAAGATTTCTCCTTTTATTTCCTCCCTGTTTCAGTTACTTCCCTTTCCCCCTACTCCTTTGTTTTGTAAACTTTCTCCTTGAGAGATGACAGAATTTATTTCTCTCTTTTCTTTATTATTGTCTTGATTTCTGCAGTTTAATTCTACAAAAAAATCTATCCACCTGGAAGTGGGTTTTCTGAGGTTTGATCCATGGTGTTTCAGGTCTATTCCTCCATCATAATTTTTTGAAAGAAAATTCATAATGGTTCTTCTATTGTTATATTGTTGTAATTGCATTTAATCTCATAGGTGCCCTTTTCTTTAAAAAAATTTTAATATTTATTTCTAATCAATTTTAAATGTTTTTATCATTTTGAGTTTTATATTAATTTTCTACCACCTCCCCTCCCCTCCCCATTCATTGAGAAGCCAAGCAATTTGATAAAGGTCATACATATGCAATCATGCAAAAACATTTCCGTATTAGTCATATTATATAAGAAAACATGGGCAAAACATAAACCCAAAAAATAAAGGTAAAACAAAAACAGCTTTGATCTGCAATCAGATTTCATCAGTACTTTCTCTGGAAATGAATGGCATTTTTCCATTATAGGCCCTTCAGTTGAAGTATAATAGATTCTACTCTAGTCCCTTATCTTTACTCTGTGTGTATCTTTCTGTTTTAAATGTGTAGGACAACTGGTTTATGATCCACTATGCTATCATGTTTTATGGGAGAGTTCATCCCATTCACATTCATGATTACTATATATTTCCCTCCAACCTATTCTTCCTCCTTTCCTCACCTGTGTTTTGTTCCTGTCTACAACTTTCCCTGCTCTGTCCTCCTTATCTTAGTCCTTACCCCTTTACTTAATCTCCTTCCCCCCCTTTCTTCTCTGTCAGGTAAGATAAATTTTCAACTGATTGAGTGTATATTATTTCCTCTTTGAGCCAACTTTAGTGAGAGTAAGGCTCAAGTGATTCCCATTACTCACTTTCCTATCTTCCCTTTACTGCAATAGGTCTTTTGTGTCTCCATGTGAAATAATTTACCCCATTCTACCTCTCATTTCCTTCTGCATCTATATATTCCTCTTTTTCCTGATCTCAGACAAACTAAAAGCAAAAAATAGAACTAATTGAAAGAATTAGGGAAGAAAACTACATTTTGCTAAAAGATAACCTTAGACAAGAAAGCAATATTACTACTAAACACCAAGTGCTATAGCATCCAAATTCTTTTTTTTAGGGTTTTTTGCAAGGCAAATGGGGTTAAGTGGCTTGCCCAAGGCCACACAGCTAGGTATATCTAAATTCTTAATAGAAAATTTTGGTTATATTAAAACACTTTTGTACAAACAAAATGAGTGCAACCATGATTAGAAGGAAAGCAGAAAGCTGTAAAAAATCTTTATAGCAAGTGAGTCTGATAAGGGTCTCATTAATCAAATATGTAGAGAATTGAGTTAAATTATAAGAATGTAATCCATTTCTCAATTGCTAAGTGGTAAAAGTACATAAACAGGCAGTATTTGGATGGAGAAATCAAAGCTATCTGTGGGTATATGAAATTCTCCAATTCACTTTTGATTAGAGAAATGCAAACTAAAACAACTCTGAGGTACTACCTCATATCTATCAGATTGATTAATATGACCAAAAAGGAAAATGATAAATGTTGAGAGGGTGTGGGAAAATTGAGACACTAATGCATAATTAGTGCAGTTGTGAACTGATCCAGCCTCTGGATAGCATTTTAAAACTGTGCTCAAAGGGCAACCAAACTGCATACCTTTTAATCCAGTAATATTACTTGGTCTGTATTCTATAGAGCTCATAAAAAAGGGGAAAGGACCTACTTGTGCAAAAATATTTAGAGCAAACCTTTTGGTGATGGCAAAATATTAGAAATTGTGGTATATGAATGTAATGGAATACTATTATGCAATAAGAAATGATGACCAGGTCGATTTCAGAAAAACCTGGAAAGACTTGAACAAACTATTGCTTAGTGGAAATGAGCAGAACCAGGAAAATATTGTATGTAGTATCAGCAACATTATTTGATGATCAACTATGACTGACTCAGCTCTTCCCAGCAATACAATGATCCAAGACAAATACATAGGACTAATAAAGAAAAATGATAGAAGCACATTTTCTTTTCATTTTCTTTTTTTGTATTTTTCCTTTTGATATGTTTCTTCTTTCACAATTGTGACTAATATGGAGACAGGTTTTACGTGATAGCACATGTATGTAATATATTTCAAGTTGCCTGCCATTTAAGAAGAGGAGAGAGGAAGGAGGAAGGGAGAAAATTTTAGAACTCAAAAGTAATAAAAATAAAGGCTAAAAATTGTCTTGATGTGTAACTGGGAAAAATAAAATATATTAAACATAAACTTATACATAATTCTTATACCATGGAGTTTTGAGAGCTCATAGAGATTGGAGAAAATGTCTAGTCTTCTATCATGTAGGTCATATGATCTCTTCTCAACTTTCATAATATTACTCTCATTTTAATGCTTTTCTCAAATCCTCTTAGTTGATCATCCATCTTTTGTCCATTAAGCGTGAATATCCCTCAAGGCATTCATTTCTTTCTATTCAGGTGATTCTCAAATCTATATTCTGCAGTAATCTTTCTCCTTAGCTCCATTTCTGCATTACATTCTGGCTGTTAGATATTTCTACCTGGATGTTCCATTAAGATTTCAACACAATATGTCAAAAACAGAATTCATCTTCATCCTTCCTTGATGGTACTATCATCCTTTCAATCATAGAGAGCTCATCTTAACTCAAACCACATCTTTTTCAGTATGTCTTTTATGATTCCCCTCTCACCCACCCTTGTTGCTAGTGCATTCCCTTTAAGATTAGCTTTTAATTGGGGTGGCTAGCTGGCGCAGTGGATAGAGCACCAGCCCTGGAGTCAGGAGGACCTGAGTTCAAATCCGGCCTCAGACACCTTAATAATTGCCTGGCTGTGTGGCCTTGGGTAAGCCACTTAACCCCATTGCCTTGCAAAAAACAAAAAAAATTACCTTTTATTTATATACATATATCTTATATACAAGATATATGTATTTTGACTCTCATTACAATGTAAGCTTCTTGAGGGCAAGGGCCATATTTTTTTTTAAAAAAATTATTTAAGACAATGGGGTTAAGAGTGACTTGCCCAAGGTCACACAGCCAGGCAATTAAGTGTCTGAGGTCGGATTTGAACTCAGGTCCTCCTGACTCCAGGGCTGGTGCTCTATCTACTGCGCCACCTAGCTGTCCCTGCAAGGACCATGTTTTTGTCTTTTTTTGTATCCCCAAGTAGTATGATTTATAGAATATAGCAAGTTTGTTTTGGCAGACTGTCCTTTGTCCCTCTCATCCCAAATCCAGTGATTTGCCAAGTAATATGAATTCTCTTTATATAACTCTTATACTAATCTTATGTGCATATAAACAACCACTATTGTAGTTTAGGTCCTCATCACCTCTCACCTATTATTATTGGACCAAGTTGCTCTATTATAAACTATTATAAAAGTCTCCTAATTGGTCTTACATTTCAGATATGCTTACATACATATGCATTAATGCATATATGTACATAAAGATAATGTGTGTATATATACAAATACATGTTTATGTGTATATTTTAACATAAATTTTCATATATATTTCACATATATTTTCATATATATTTTTCACATCTATCTATATCCCTGTCTCCTCCTCCTTAAATCCATCTTTTACATCGCTGTCAAGCTATCTTCTTGAACTCACAAGTCTGATCATGATTGTCTTCCTACTCAAAAGTCTTTAGTGACTCCCTATGTCATAGGATAAAATCCATATTTCTCAACCTGCCATTTGAAGCTTTCTATCATCTTTCTGTAATCTACTTGTTCTATTCTTATTTCACATCACTCACTTATATTTAGCTCACAAATTATTCCTCAGTTTGGAGACTCCATCTCCCTCATTTGGGAATTTTTAGAGATTGTCTACCATGCCTTGAATGTGATACCCCCATTCTCTTTTTTCCACTTCCTCTGTGAATGGTTCCTTGATCCCCACTCCCCAGTTATTAATACTCTCTCAAGTTACCTTCTGTTTAATGATCTATGTATGTGTTGTATTTTCTGAATAGGAACAAGAGTGTTGAAGGTAGATAATTGTTTTCTTTTTTACTTTTTTACCCTTTACTTTTAAAAACCATCTTATCAGATGGGTTAAACCAACCTGAGGATGTCTAACAGGTCTCAGATCCATCAATGAGTGAGGGAGCTGTCTATCCCAAGCATGAGAAGACTTTTCCAGGTAGATAAGAACAATTTGGTCCAATGACTGTGGAGATGACTGAAACAGGTCCTATAAAAGGAACCTTTAAAAGCTTGTCAGAAATGCATTCTGGGTCACTGCCAGTCATCCTAACTTTTGTCTTGCCCCTGCATTTTGGTAACCAAAATGTTAGTGAGCTCCTTATCACCAAAAACATCTCCTTATCTATAATGATATCAGAAGGTGGAGATGTTATAGGGTGAGGTTCATGCTCTAGATTAAGATCAAAATAGAGAAGTTCATCCCTACTCTAAGATTCTATAGAAAGTTTTATTTTTTGACTTACATTTCCAAAGAGATTCAGAAATATTCTTTTACTACAGATGAATTCCATTAATTCCTCTAGTGTTCTTTCATATGTATATAAGAATGGGGGATGGCTTCCAATGGCTATATCAATCAAGTATTAACTGAGGGTTTAGCTTACTTAGTGTCTTGGTTTGAGTGAACAAGTCTAAACACAAAGGCTTGGCAAACCCACTAACTAACAAGATGGTACTTAACAAAAGGACTGGAAAAACTCAACAGTCAGGATGTCAAAGTGTCAAACACTTCTATTGTTGTTCCATCTATGGGAACCTAAAGAGTCATGAATGGAAAGTCAATCAAGGAGGGATTAAGACAGGACTGAGAATAGTTCAATAAAGTAGACTGTTTTTTTGGAGATTGGTGTCCTCTTAAATCTGGTCATTTAGGATCATAGAAATTAAAGCCAGAAGAATTAAGAGACTATCTAGTTGGATCACGTCCTCTCAGACTATCTCCTCTCCCAATGCTTAATTTTAAAGATGGGGTGTTCAGGAAAAACTAGCTCCTTTGGGGTGAGGGATTGCCTAGCTCTTTTGAGAAGTACTCATCCACTTTGGTGTCTAGCTATCATCCTACTCTCACCTATTATTCCATGAAGCTGAAGTTTGGGCAGCAGACACACCCTGGTAAAAATCATCTTATCCGATGGGTCAAGCCAGCTTGAGGATAACAGGTCTCAGACCTATCAGTGAGTTAGGGAGCTGTCTGTCCCAAGCATGAGAAGATTTTTCCAGGTAGATGAGAACAATTTGTTGCAATGGCCAACAGATCCTATAGAGGAAACCTTTAAAACCTTGTCAGAAGTGCATTCTGAATCATGACCAGTCGTCCTAACTTTTGTCCTGCCCCTGTATTTTGGTAACTGAAAGTGAAGATTTTTTGCAACTTTGCATCACTTAAATCGGTCAAAAGTCAAAACATCACCTATCATATACTATTTTACCCCAACATCATGATATTATATCTCTTTAAAAATCAAAGTTGAGAGGCAGTTAGGAGGTACAGTGAATAGAGCACATGTCCTAGAGTCAAGAGACTCTGAGTCCAAATCCAGCCTCAAAACACTTAACTAGCTGTGTGACCCTGGGGTTGCCCCCAGTTGTTTCCAAAAATAAAAATAATAAAAAAAAACTTTGTCTTGTTCCTTAAAAAAACAAGAAAATGAAGGATGAACAACAGTGATGAGGGAACACTGGAGTCCATTGTAGTGACTTTCCCAAGGTCACATAAGTAGGAATGTACAGAGTTAGGATTTGAACCCAGGTTTTCTGACTCTAAACCCAGCATTCTCTTTCCAAAAATCATCAGAAGGAATTCTGCCACCCAGGGCAAATTCGGTTGAATGAACTAGTTGAGGAGAAACCAAAGCCTATAGGACAGTGTCAGGAAAATTCCCCAGAGTGCAGGAAAGTCTTAAGATCCCATTTTGGTCAACATACATTTCTAGGCAAAAAAAGAAGGTCATGGTTAGCAAGCTGGAAGGCAGTGGGAGGAGGCAGGGCCACAGGAAGATGGGGATAGTCCAAGATCATACACATGTGCAATGCAGTTGAGGAGAAGGGTGCCTTATGTCACCCATGAAATAATTGGCCAGAAGACCACCACAGGAAGGAAGCACAATCTCTGGATTTTGTTACCCTGATTCAAAACACCAAATCCCTTACCCTACTTATAGCTCTGCTCTTTGAATAAGGCCAGACTACCTCTCAACACCAAATGCTTCCAGCTTCTCCTAATCATTTTTCAGCTTTCAGCTGTCAGTATAGACTGACAAGGGAGTCTAATACTCAGGCAAAATGTTTTTATTCAAAGGTGAACAACTGACCTTTATCTCCCTGTTAAACTAATGTTACCTTTCTCCTAAAATAAATACCTGACAGGAGAATTGAGTAGATGGATATCTGGTCTCTAGCACAGAAAGATCTGTTTCATATGAGTCAGAAGAAACTGTTTCAAAAACAGATGGTTTTCTTCTCTCTTCCATCAAATGGTATCTTTACTGTTGGTCACTTGTTTTGCTCTTTCCCTTCTACCATTGTTCACCATGCATAGGTTCATCCTTCCTATCATCTCTCAGCTCCATAATATGCTTTTTTCTCCAGAGCATGGCCTTTTTAGCATCTGCATAGATGCACATTTTAACTCTACCTCCAAAAATATTTCAGGGAACTATCCATGTCTTGACATATAGGGGTTCAACAAAATGTCTAGAGAGGATTAATGACTAGCATGGACAGGAGCATTAACTATCAGATGAAAAGTAACCTCTCCCTGCTTGGTTTATTTTTTTCCCACAGTCTCTAGTTCTTGAGTTCTCTCTACAAATCTGATTCACAGGAGGAGTAACCAGGATTCTTTTTCCCAATCCGCTCCCCTTCTCCATCCTCACATTACAAGATAGATGCAATCAGGGAGATGGAATTACACATCATTCCAGACTTCACTTGAGGTCAAAACTATGGAGTCAACTATGTCTTTGCCACTAGCTTTCCTTTTTAATAGCTCTTCTCCATTCCCTACCCGCTTATATCTATGAACCTCCCATTTATGCCAAAAATGCCTTGCTCTCCATTGATTTTCAGATAATGCCAAAATACTGGTTACTGGTTAATTATTATATGTTTTCTTTGGAAACCCTGGAAGTCTTGAAGACTCAAAGCAATGAATCTCAAATGGTAAAATTTCGGGCATCACAATGAAAAGGCAGCAGTAGGCTATTTTGAGTCTGAACTTTGCCCAACATCCTTCATATCAAACCACATGTATACCGATCAACTCTTCTAGGTAAGGACAGACTTTTCCTGGCATTTGTGTACCCTTTAAGAAGGCAGGGATGTTGGATGCTGTTGAAAGCCAAGGAGATCAAGCAATGAGTGGCACCTTTGAGTTCAGAACTGAATTTAAGGATTGGTTAACTAAGAACTTTCTAAAACATCCATGGGTAGCAAAAGAAATTCTGCAAAAATGTAAATAGCCTTAAAAACATAACTTTAGCCCTTCTCATTCCTATACATCTTCCCTAAAAGGACTTTTTCATTTGCTAATTAGATCTCCCTGTCAAATAGGATAACCCCTTTCACCAGAAGATTACTGAAAAGATTAATTTTTACTTTACATGTTGCTGCTACTCATGATTTAAGAGATGCTATAGTAATATCATCTATACCCCCAAAAGTCTCACCAAGGTACCATAGTGACTGAAATTCCCACATTAGAACTATACTAAACAGTGCCTTTCCCTTGAAACACATTTCCTCAGATTGGTAATATATTAGCTATCCCTTCTTAGAGTGACAATGTGTTTTAAGCTCTTATCATTTAAACTCTACATGTGACAGGTAAGTAAGTGGGTAATGATAGCTACAAAGATGGTTAGATAAATATTTGGATGGATAGACATACAGAGGAACAGAGAGATAATGAAAGATGATAACAGATGGATGCATGCATAGAACAGAAATAGAAAAAGACATGGGTATAGATGGAAGAGAGAAAGAAAGAGACACAGAGACAGAAAGCACATAGTTGCTTACTATGTGTCAGATATACTAAGTGCTGGGAATAAAAATAAAAGCAAGACTCTCCTGTCCTCTACAACACATGAAAGGGAACTAGAGGAAGGGGTTGGGACATACACTATAAGACGGGCAGGAAATGGTGTGGAAACCTAGATCCCCAACAGATAAAGGAAAGGTTCACCTCTCTCAGAACTAAATGTATTCCATAACAAAGTCCAAGTTGTTGGTGGAAGGGAGAAGAAAATGAGTATGATAACTGGAGAGCAAAAAGCAGGGTGACACTGGGAATGGACATGGAAGCCTAGTAAGTGGATGTTTATCTAACTCTCCTCTTGACAGACTCAAATTATATGAGAATACTGACCTGGAGGGGAGTAAGAGAAAAGGGACCTTAAGGTAAGAGTAAGGGGAAGGAGACAAAGTGCCTCCTTCAGAACCTTGCTACTCTTGGGGCCAGGCCTGAAAAGGTTCATCATATCCAATGTAGATACTGGTAGCCTTTGTGGGCAATATTCCCAGTTGTTTCTGTTCAGGTTCAATTCAGCAAAGATTTGCTGAGTTCTGTCATGCAGGACACTATCAGGTGATTTTGAAGGTAATTATGACCATTGTATCTATTAAGAATAATTAAGTCACATGCTTTTTAAGTACAAATGATATGTAAAGAATGCTGCTGGAAAATCAGAAATGATTTCTGCCTCCAGGAAGCTTCTGGTCTCATAGAGTTCATGGGGGTAAGACAAAATATGAACAGAAGTATAATGAGTCCAATGTAATCAGTTCTACTGTAGAGATACAAATAAAAATGATGTGGGGATGAGAAAAGGGAGAATTCACATCTGTTTGGGGAATCACTGAAGACAAAGCTCTGAGTTAGCAGTGTGGTCAGAAAACATTCTAGGTGGAGAGAACTATGGACATAACCAGAAGCTCTGGATTTGAGGACAAAGGAAGCTCTAGTTCTAGGAGGACCCTCAGAGTCCATCTAAAATAATCCTTCCCATTTTATACAGGGGGGAATTGAGGCCCAGAAAGGTCAAGATCTAGATGTCACTGAACCAAAGTCTCTAACTCTCCAAATCCAATGGTCTTTTCCATTGTACCACAGTTGGGTATCACATTCCAGGCCAGTATGACTGAGGAAGAGATAAATCTGGGAAGGGTTTTCAAGATTGTGGAGGATTTTCAAGACCATTCTGTTGAGTTTGGACTTTATTTCTAAGCAAAGAGAAGCCACTGATGATTCTTAAGTCAAAGTCGACCCTGGAAATGAATGTGAGAGAGGTTAGAGAGGAAATCATCCAGGGATCTGGGATAATGAGATTTTACTAGAAACCTGTTTTCACAGGAACTTTCCCAAAAGAGTGAACTTGTTTGTGCTGCCTAATATAGGATTACTTTAATGTAGTGATAGGGGTTTAGGGGAAGTGTCTCACAGGCTGTGTAGGAGGAAAAGAAAACAAAGTAATATGAGAGATACATTGGGCAAATTTTTTTTAGATTTTTTTCAAGGCAATGGGGTTAAGTGGCTTGCCCAAGGCCACACAGCTAGGTCATTATTAAGTGTCTGAGGCGGGAGTTGAACTCAGGTACTCCTGACTCCAGGGCCAGTGCTCTATACACTGCAACACCTAGCCACCCCTAACATTGGACAAATTCTAAAAGTTTTGCATAGGAAATTGATATGAGGGCAGTGTTGGATCTCTTCTTCAAATTTCCCAATTTGTATAAGCTGTATCAGATGTGCTCAGGAGAGAATGATATGGATGAAAGAGGCACATATCCAAGGGAGTTTGTAGGAACGTTTCCCATCTCTTTTCTATTGGATCTTCTTCACCTGATTTGCCACTTGGTATGCCCTGACATCACTTACTTTTATGAGACTCTCAGATGACATGGAAACTGTAAGTCATAGGAGAAAACATCAGTCTCTTATATCAGTTTGAGTCAGGTTTTCTAGGGAGGTGCAAGTAAAATTCAACAGAACAGAACTTAAGACTAGAGTTTCCTCCTATAGACCAAGATGGAACTAAACTTGAGACTAGAGTCTCCTCAAATAGACAGGATGAAAATGGACTCCAGGCCAGAGTTCTCTCATATAATCAAGATGGAACTGAACTTAAGACTAGATTTTCCTTATATAGACAAGATGAAACTGGACTCAAGACTAGTTTTCTCATATGGACAAGAACAATGTAATTTATAGAATTTGGATTACAGAACATAACAGATTGACTTGTAAGAGGTCAGCTTGCCCAACCCACTTTACTTTATGTGGGTAGAAACAGGTTTGGGATTTTCCAAGGTCACATAACCAATTAGAGATAGAATCAGGGATAAAACCAAGATCTTCTGATTCCCTGCAAGTCCAATATTCATTCCACCATGGCATTTGTGATGGTGCCATGGCTGATATGGGTTAAGAAGATCCAGAAGCAGCCACACCTCTAGATGCCAGTCAAGGGAGAGCACATGCAACTCATAAATAGGACATTCTGCTAGGGGTTGTATATATATATATATATATATATATATATATATATGTTATATATATATATATATACATATGTGTGTGTATATATATATATATATATATATATATATATATATATATATATGAATCCTGAGACATTTGACCCAAATGTTAACAGATGCTCAGCAAGCAATATCTTGAAAATGAAAATTAGAGGTTAAATACTATTTATTCATTCATGTTCCTAAATAATATGCATGCCAGAGTTGCGGAATAATAGGCTTGGAGGACCGATGATTTTCCCCAGCTCTATGGCATTCAGCCAAATGAAGAGTTGGTGTGAATGATGAAAGTCTGACTGTGTGTTCAATTTTATATAGCTAACCCTCCAAAACAACAACAACGACAACAACAACCACCGTAGGTTTCCTAAATGCCCTGAAGCTTCCCAAAGAGAAAAGATTGAGCAAGGCAGGAATAGTAGTCAGGAGGAAGGGGGAATAGGGGTGGGCACAAGATGTGGCCTCATCCAAATTTACCAGATGGGACTAATAATCTTTCTGTGTCCTCAGGACACAGGAGCATCTACCATAGTTGCCAGTCAAAAAGCGCCTACAATGTAGGCAAGACCCAGGGATACAAAAAAGAGTCAAAAAGATAGTCCCTTCTCCCAAGGAGTTCATGATTAATGGAGGAGATGAGCAAAACAAATGTACAAATGAGTATTATAAAAGATAAAGAGAAAAGAACTAAAGAGGGAAATAATTTAGAATTAACAAGACTTCCTATAGAAGGTTAGATTTTAACTTTAACTTGGAGGCAGCTGAGGAAGCCAGGAGCTAGAGATGAGGAGGGAGAGATTCCGAACAAGGGAGAGAACCAGAGAATGATCTTTATGATGGAAGAGCAAGGAGGCCAGAGTCACTGGATGAAAGAATACATGGTGAGGAGAAAGGAGAAAGAAGTGGGAGGGATAGATTATGAAGGTTTGCAGCACCAAATACAGGTTTTCCCATTTTATCTGGAGACAATAGGTATCCACTGGAATCTATTGTGGCAGTTAGGTGGGATAGTAGATAAAGTGCAAAATGTGGAGTCAGGAATACCAGAGTTCAAATTCAGCCTCAGATGCTTACTAGCTGTGTGACCCTGCTTGCCTCAGTTCCCTCATATGTGAAATGTCCTGGAAATGGCAAATAATTCCAGTATCTTTACCTAGAAAATCCCAAATAGGGTCACAAAGATTTGGACATGGAAAAATTCTTGAAAAACAGCAAGGAAGTTTATTGAGAAGGGATATTGGTGACATATTTTGAATTGTTTTGTAGGAAAATCACTTTGGTAGCTCCATTTTAGAGGACAGATTAGAATGGGCAGAGACAAGGGAGGTGGACCCATCAGTAGCTATTGCAATAATCCACCAAGAAGTGACGGCTTGCATCAGGGTAGGGGCAGTGCCAGAGAAGAGAAATGGGCATATTTGAGAGAAGTAGCAAAAGTGAAATTCATAGACCTTGGCAACAAATTGGGTATGGAGAAAAAGGGGCAAGAATGCATGAACATTCAAAGATGACTCCTATAGTGTGAACCTGTAAGACTGGGAGGATGATGTAATGAGACAGCTTGGAACTCAACAATAATAGGAAATTTGGTAAAAGGAGAGGGTTTGAACAAAATGATAGAGTTGTGAGAATAGGGTGAGAACATCTCTTGCTATTGGTCAACTCCCCATGTTCCAGCAAGCAGAGGGGCAGGAAGAAGGGGAAGGGTAGGCATTGACTTCGATCTTTTAGCCATTCTATAATTTTTACCCATAATAAGGTCACAGAACCTCAGATTTGGAAAAGACCTCAGAGACCATTTATACAGTCCATTTCATCCCTGAAGAAGAATTCCTTCTTCTACCTATCCACCCAAGTACTCAACATCACCCAATTTTTCCTTGTAATGAGAAGAAAACTCTTTAATCAGTCCACTCTAGCTTGAGATAGTTTGAATTGTTAGGAAGTTTGTTTCTATACATTTAACTGTGATTTCTACCCATTTCTTTAAGACCTTTTCAGGCCAAGTTCCCTTCTCCATCAGAGCCCTTCATATATTTGGAGACATGCCCTTCCCTCAATCTTCCCCAATCTAATCACCACCAATTCCTTCAACCCCTCCCATCTGGCATGATTTGGAGGCTCTTCCTCATCCTGGTTGGTCTCCTCTGGGTGTTCTCCAGTTCAAGATCCACTTTAAGATGCAGTAACCAGCACAGAACCAATATGGCCTGGATTGACCAGAGTACAGTGGGGTACTCTGGTATACCCACATATTATGAATAATAAACCTCTCTCAATATTCAGACTAATTTCAAATTAATATCTTTGGCTTCCATTTCCACTGGTGACTGACACTGAACTTGCAGTTCATTATAAAACCCTCAGATCTTTTTCAGATGGAGGACTTTTTAGCCATAGCACCATCATTTCATCCTTATGTAACTTATATTGTTAATCCATATTTAAACTTTCCATTATCTCCATTCAATTTCATTTAATTTTCAGCCCCAGTGTACCAACATGTCAAGATCTTTTTTTTTTAGTTTCCCAGATCTATCATCCAGCATATTAGCTTTCCCTCCCCTGGTATCACCTGTAAATTTAATAAAAATGTTATCTATGCCTGGATTTGGGGGTAAGAAAGACCTGATTGCTGACTCATTGAAGTAATTTTCTCTCTACCTCAGTTTCCTTACCTTAAAATAGAGATGGTGATGGCAACTATTTTCTAAGGTTAGTTCAAGGATCAAATGAGATAATATCTAGAAAATACTTGTCAATGCCTGACACACTTAATAAATCTTTATTCCCTTCCCCCTTCCTCTCATTGAAATTCAATCTATTCTACCCAACTGAACTAATGCCTGCTTCACATCTTTCCATCTTGTCCTCAAGAATAACACATCAGGGAGCAGCTAGTTGGTGCAGTGGATAGGGCACAAGCCCTAGAGTCAGGAAGACCTGAGTTCAACTCCAACCTCAGACAATAATTACCTAGCTATGTGACCTTCAGTAAATCACTTAACCCTATTGCCTTGCAAAAAAAAAAAATAACACATCAGATTTCACTACATGCTTTAGCAAAATCTTGAGAACTTCACACAATTTATTGGGTTGATAACTGGAGAAGTCACATGTTTAAAATGGAGTTCATACAATCCCAAAGTGGATGACTGAGGTAGGTAGGGAAAGAGGGTTAGAAATCAGTTAGTGACCTTTCAAACAGAGGCTATGGTCATAAAACTCAAACAGAACCAAGAGCTAGGCTGGGACTGACAAAATGAGGGTTGGGGGAATTCAAGGGCCCTGATGGCCTAGAGAGTCCAAGGGACCACCCTGTTCATCCCCTTCATGGTAATCTTAATCTAGACCTAATCTAGGGGGTTTGTGCTGGGAATGTCTAGTGAAGCAGAAAAAGAAAAGACATAAAAAAGGAGTTAGGGCAGATGGACCAATTTTAGTAAGTCAGAAAAGGAAATGAAGACCTGGTATGATCTGTTCATGATGAAGACAAGCTGAATCTCTATAACCATTAGAGAGGAACCAAACTTCTTTTTGGTGATTCAAATCAATTCAATAACATTTATTCCATCCTATTCCATTTCAGGAATGGAAGGCAAGCTTGCTAGTTTACAGTCCTTTGGTTCTTTTTAAAATCAGGACATCTGTACTTTTGCTAGTCTTGTAGTATATCCTGTTTTCTAAGATCTTACAAAGATCACTAACACCAATTTATTAATCGTTGCCACCTTTTCAGTCAAAACCTTGGAATGTAGAGAGTAAAGGGCTAGTGATCTGAACTCACCAAGGGGACCTAATTGCTCCCCTATTTCTCTATCTTTGGTATCAACTTGCTTTTATCCATTTTTGCTGTCTTTTCTAGTACAAAGATCATTCTCCTTGGCAGAGAAAAACAAAGGCAAAGGAAGAAGTAAGCAATGTCATCTTCTGTCTCTTCTCCGTTATCATTATCAATATTAATGTGATAATAATGACCAGCATTTATAAAGTACCTGCTATGTACTAAGAACTGAACTAAGTATTTTTATTTATTTTTATTTTATTTATATTATATAATAAATATGAATATTTATAATATTAGAAATATTATCTCATTGATCTTCATAACAACCTTGAATTTAGGTGCTATTATTATCACCTGTTTATACATGAGGAAACTGAGGCAAACAAAGGTTGATGGCTTTCCCAAGATCACATGGCCAGTGTCTGAGACTGGAGTTAAATTGAGGATTTCTTATCAGTGGACACAGTGTTTTATCCCATGTGCCATCTGCTGCCTTACAATTCCACAAGTAGTGGTGCTATCTTTTCAGATCCTTTTCCCCCAATTATAGCTGAAAACCTTCTTTGTTGTCTTTTCAATTGAAAATATTAATTCATTTTGAGTTTTTGCATTCCTGATCCCATTTTTATTTATTATGGTATCATATTATATTAGTGTTACTATACTATATTATATTATACTACAGTATAGAATAATATAGTATAGAATAGTTTAGTATAGTGTAGTATAGTATAGTATAGTACAGTACAGTACAGTACAGTACAGTACAGTATAGTATAGTATAGTATAGTATGGTATTCCTTCCCTTGCTTTCATCTTTTTAGATACCTTTTAAAAATTCTTTTTGATCAGGACTACTGGAATTCACATGAGTGTTCTTAAATACTCCCACTTTTCCTTCCCATCAGTAGAATGGATGATCTTTGAGGACAATATATTTTTTATTGTTTTTTCTTTATATCCCAAACAGTTGACACTGTGCTTTAAATATTAAAAGATGGTTCATAAATTCATAGAGAATGATTTTATGATATTATTTCTATTTGTGTTTACGGAAGTTAATCATTGAGAAGATCACCTCCTTTCTGGGATGACTTCTCACAAAGAATTTTAGTCCATGGGATATTATTTATTCTTTCTTTGACTGCTTTAAATACATTGTCCTCACATCATGTATTCTATGATGCAGTGATGACTTCCTTCCAAAATTCCCATCATTTTTCTTCAGCAACTACTTTAAAGTCCAAAATAGAAGTTTTATCTTTGGTTTCTGAGCATAAGGTAAAATGATCATTAAGTCAATTCCAAAAGTTATAAGAAGCTTTGCTTTGGGGAGGAAAGAAATAGAATGAGGGAAAGAGAGAGAGAGATTGAGAGAGAGAGAAAGAGAGACAGAGAGACAGAGAGACAGAGAGAGAGAGAGTGAGAGTGATAGAGAGAGACAGAGAAAGGGAGAGAGAGAGAGGAGAGACAGAGAGGAGGAGGAGAGACAGAGACAGACAAAGAGAAAAAGAGACAGAGACAGAGAGAGTGGGGAGGAGAGACAGAGACAGACAGAGACAGAGGGAGAGAGACAGAGAAAGAGATGGAGAAAGAGAGACAGAGAGATGGAGGGAGAGAGACAGACAGAGAGACAGAGAGAGAGAGAGAGAGAGAGAGAGAGAGAGAGAGAGAGAGAGACAGAGAGAGACAGAGACAGAGACAGAGAGACAGAGAGACAGAGAGAGGGGAGGGAGTTCCTGAGAAGGGGAGGGGAGAGAAAGGACATAAACAGAGACAAAGATAGAGACAAAAAATGTAATTCCCCATCACGATTATATCCATGCAAGGTTTCTAATTTGTTTTTGGAGGACCTTATGTATTTCCTCCTTTTGTCTAAGTGGGATATAATATGCTTCTATGTGTCAGAGAAAATAAACTGAGTCACTTTACATTGTGTTTAGTGATCAGATATATTTTTATTTATGTTTTTATTTGAAAGTCTTCAAACAGCTGTAGAGACTGTCTTTCATCTTTGTATTTCTCTGTGCTTAGCACTGTATCTAGTTCATAGCAAGCATTTAATATGTCCTTGATGACTGACTGTTTAAAAAATGAGTACCACAAAGAGACTTCTTTCTATCAACTAAGAATCCCAGCTTGTCACAAAATATCCGGATCTAATAAATTCTTGTAAGTAAGAAGCAACATCATACGGTAGAGTCTTATATTAAAGTTACAACTTGGGAACAGTGTGTTTACCAATGGAATGGGAAAAGAAAACAAACCTATTTTTTTATGATAGTAAATCACAGCTTCAAGGACTTCTCAGATACAGTACAAGCATAGATAGTACAAATTACAAGGATTCAAATAGTAGCAGTTTTATGAAAATAAACTAAATTCTATCTTATAAATATCAGAAGACACTGATATATGGTATCTGCCATTTTTTGCACATAGGCAATGTTATTTGATAATCAAGTAGGAGATAATACGTAGCAACTTTGAGTTCTAGTAAATTCTAGTTAAGACTATTTTTTATTTTGCTATAATTTTAAACCCTAATGTTTTATTTTCACATATGAGATTATCACTTTCAATTCTCCCTTAATAAGTCTTCACTCTATGAGTTTAGATTCCTAATATATATAATACTATTTACTCTTTCCTCCCTCTTTTATATATTCTAATCTATTTGAATAGAGCACATGCTTTTCAGAACATCCCAAACATGGTTTAGACCCTACTCAGTGTCAGTGATAATTATGTCAAATTTTCCTTCTCATGTTAGGATCATTGGTTCACTTTGTCATTCCCCATACTTTGTACATTTGTGTAGAAACATTGGAAGCCAAAGCTTTTGTTCATTCCTTTTTGGGATTTAGTTTCCTGGTCATTATTAGCTATCTCTAATCAATTGGATATCTTTATTCAGATTCTTCCAGTACAGCTGCTCGCTGTGGCAACTAGCTTCATGGATCAATGTAGGAAGTTTTCATCTTCTCTTTTCAAGTTGAAGTTCCTTTAATTTGATTACAAGACTCCAGACAAATTTTCACTAGCCGAAGTTACACTCTATCATTAGCAAAGAATTTTCCACTCTTATATTTAAGACATGATCCAGAAATCTAAATCCCACCATCTTAAGCAATTGCTGATGTCCCAAATCTTTCTCTCTCTTCTGAAGCCCTTTCCTTTGACTGGTGAAGACAACAGCTCTATCCTTAATGTATTCAATTTCTTGCACTTAGGAATTTTTATCAAAGTTTTCATTTTAGAAGCACCACTTGTCCCAGTTTGAATGATGGGAAGGTAGTGGTTTCTATCAAGTGTGCCAATTATCTGAAGACTGTCTTTCTGTCCTTGGCTTGAGAAGATAACAGAACTCTCTGTTCTTTATCAGGGTAACAAACAGCTTGCCACTCTGTAGGAGTCGTCATTCACTGCTCCTCATCTCTGTTTCCTTGGATCTTACTGGATGACCTCTTTCCTGATCATATCTCTGAATCTTCATGTCACTAGATTTGGACTCTGAAAAACCTGACTTCAAGTCCCACTTTGATTCTTACTTAGCTGTGCAAACCTGAAAAGTCATTTAGCCTCTGTCTTCTTTTCAACTGAAAAATGAAAATAACAGCACCTATATCACAGGGTGTGATGAGGACCAAATGAGATAATATGCTTTTAAAACCTTAAATATATAAATACTTGATTTTTTAAAAATTGTCATCATCATTCTTTAGAGCACAACTACTTTTTATCCTTCCTCATAGGAAGAATTTTATTCATATCTTTCTTATTTTCATATATCCAGGTCTCCTTCCTTTCTCTCTACACTGTGTCACATTCTTCACTCTGCCATTTGCTTAAATAGGTGAATTCTTCCAGATTCTCCAGGTCTATGTCCTTTTTTCTTTTTCACCATGAACTAATTTTACTATTCACTATTTGCTGCTTCCCTAAGCTGCAATTTCATTCCACTATTTGCTATTTCACTGTTTCACTGTCCCTATTTTTTTTTAAAGAACACTATTCTCCTTGATAACCTGAAGAATAGAAAGATATTCCACATGGTCTTTTACCTTCTCTTCTGGGACAGTGAAAAAGTTATGCTTTGAGCATATGCAGCAATTATTTGTGTTAGAAAAATCAACATTAAACACTTTTGGTAGCTCACTACAACAAAATTATCTGGTTTATGAAGCCAGAACTTCAGTCCTCAGTCATACTTACTTATAGTCTTGGTCATCTCCCTCAGTGAATGCTATGTTGATCATATCTGTTTATCTCACTAATGATCTCAGTTGTTGGTCTTCAACTCCTGTGCTATCACTACCTTCTTGCCTTATGAAGACCTCTTATCTTCCTCCCCTCCTTCTGATTCCTTACTTCCTTCTCTTTCTTCTCAGTCTTCTCCCTGCACAACATTTTCCTCAATCTCCTTATAGAGAAGAGGGAATCATTCATTCTGGAGAAAGTAGATGTCCCTGTAGTCTGAATGAAAGAACACTTTTCATCCACCATCCCACATGCTCCCCATAACATAATATGTCACCCACTTACCTGCATAGTGCCTAAAATGTCAACATTACTGAATTCTGCTAGTCTATTTAACCTGGAAGAAATCACTTCTCTTCTCATGTCTAGTTTTCCTCCTGAAAAGAGAAAGCTTTGCGCTAAATGATCCCTAAGGTCCCTTTCAATATGAAAATAGGTCTTTCATTCATTGATATTTTATGGTCCATTCCAGCTAAAACAGTCCACAGACTGATAAGGATTCACTGATTTCCGTTAAGCTTCTCTTTCTGGAGTTTTCTTTCAAAATGTAAATTCTTCCACCCAAATATATTATGTTCCTACATGAGCCAAGGAAGTCTATGGGCAGGGCATGTTTGAGTTGGAAATTGCCCAAAGAATTACAGATTAGTAGAATATAGAGAACACATAGTATAATCCCTCTTCTTATAGAGATCAAAACTAGGGGAATAGGAGAAATAATTTGTTGAAGGTCATATAGCTAGTTTTCAGGATGCAAGCCAGAGCTAATGCCTATGTCTTCTGACATCCACCCAGTACTCGGCTCCCAATGCTGCCTACAACATGTAAAGAAAAAGAGGTGGCAAGTGCCAAAGACAAACCATCTAATCTGCAGACAAACCATCTAATTCACAAGTTTGCCAAGGACCAACCCCAGATGAAAAGGAATAAAATATGTCTGAGTGGAGCCTGTTAAAGACTTTTCTTCTCTCCTAGAAGCATGAGCAAATGAAACCCAAGAGGAAATAGCAAGGGAAGGACTCTGAGATCAGCCCCAGCTGTTTAGGTAGTCAAATAGATAATTTACTTATTAAATCCTTCTGTGTCTGAAAACACCCAAGCAACAGTCCTATTTTCTCCCATTGCTGCCATACAAGACCAAAAATATGATATCTACAACCTGTAACTTCTTATCACATTATGGAATCTACACTCCCCTGAGTTAATGGTGTTGGGGAAGTAAAATTTCTGGGAATATTTTATTAGGACATATTCTATTTCTGCATTCTCTATTGTCTCAACTTTGCCAAAAACTACTTAATACAGTGCTTTGCATATAGTAGATAATTAATAAATGCTATTGGTTGATTGATTAACTAGGAAACTGGCCTCTGTCCCAGGTGATAACATGGGAGGAAAGAAGTTCTGTGCTTCTAGGGGCAAAGCCTTAACCCTTGGAAACTTTGGGTCTCTACATTCTACAATTCTGTAATTCTTTGAATAATTCCCAACTCAAACAGTATCACAGACTGTTAAAGCTGAATTGGACCTTAAAATATCAGTAAATGAACGACTTATGTTGATATTGAAAAGGACCTTAGAGATCATTTGGAGACTCTTTAGCTTTTCCTCTGGCAATACCCTCTGGGGGATAAGCAAGAAGACAGGCTCAGCAGAAGGCAAAGGACCAGGAGTTACAGGTCAGTAGAAAGTAATAGGTAGAATTATTTACCCCTTCTCCCAGTGCAACTGCCCCCATAGCAGAGATGCTATGCTTTCTGGTAACACCTATTCAATTGTAACCCTGCTTTCTCCCATCATCAACATTTCTTTTTTTTTCTTTTTTTTTTTTTTTGTAAGGCAATGGGGTTAAGTGACTTGCTCATGGTCACATAGCTAGGTAATTATCAAGTGTCTGAGGTTATTTTGAACTCAGGTCCTCCTGAACTCAGGGTCAGTGCTCTATCCACTGCACCATCTAGCTGCCCCTGGCAAGCTACATTTTCATATAGGTCAACATTCATTGTCAGCTCATTGTGAGAAGCAATTGCCCCTAGTAGAGAAGCCTGACTCCTATTGGTCAGGTGCTGCTTTAGGCCCCTCTCTTCTGGCAAGCACAGATGCATAATTCATCCCTGGAGCAGTCCAGCCTCTGACTTTGATATATGCTCTCTGTGGGTGGGTACAGACTATGGAAATGCTTAAATGTCCTGTAGTCAGCCAGCGTCTGGGTCTGGGACCCTTAAGTTACTCCCCATCCCCCTATACCTACCTTTTCCTAAGATGGTACCATTTTAATATCTGTTCCTCATCCAATAGTATTCTTTTCCTAGTGGAAAGGATAGAAACTATCAGTAGCCTTTGCCCCATTTTAATAAAAAAAAAAGGCCTAATTAGCTTCTACTTGGCAAGTTTGAAGCAAAAACACAACAAAGAAATCCACTAGGAGAGGCAAGTGGGGCTTTGTACCAGGTGCTGATGTTGAGCAGTTTTGTCCTTCCTGAGGTTGAGGCTTTCTCCCCTGCATAATCTAGAAACCTTGGTGCCCCACTTGGAAGTTCTTTGACCATTTCCAGGAGGGAGAAACAGGTCTAGGAGAGTCACTATATATAGGACAGCTTCAGGCAGAATTGACCCTCACCCTGAGTGGCAGTAAAGAGGTAAAGACCAGTATCTGGAATTCAAATCTAAATCTTCATTCTTTTGCCTTAAGATTTTCCTGCTAAAATGCCAATACTTCTTGGAGAGACCCTCCTCCCCACTTTAAGCTGTTACCAATCATTAGCAGATATCACTAGCTAAGAAAAGAACTGATATCTGGAACTCATAACAAAGGGTCTGAGTTTGAATCCCAATTTTGTCACTCATTGACTTACATTTGCCATGTCACCACCTATTTAGGTCTCATTTGTAAAATGAAGACATTGTCTTAGATGATCTCAGAGTTCTCTTCCAGCTCTAAATCTATAGTCTTATAATGAAAGACCTGAGGACTGGCATAGTAGAGAAAACACCGGACTAGAATTTTAATCCTTTTTCTATTGATGACTCATTATTTGACTTTGGGTGAGTTACTTTGCTCATTATAAAAATGACCTCTAAGGTTCTATTTAGTTCTTGACATCAGTGATAGAGGAGGTTGGGGTTTGGGAAATGGGAAGAAATGGATGACAGCATGAGAATGATGATGATGAAGGACAGGAGGTCAAGCTGAGAGGAAAAAAGACAAAATGAGAATGGAAGCAAGGAGACAAACTGGAGGGATTTAACAATTTTGCCCTGGGCCATTCTAGCTGAGATAGATACTGAAAGCTAGTCTGTGGCAGAGCCCCTGCCAGGCCTTCCTGAAATCTTTTCCCCTTATCCCTCCTTGCTGCAGTTGATGAAAATTTTGTGAGGGCTGCAGTAGGCTATGTCTGACTGGGTATGTCCAATAATTTCTGCTCTCCTGCGTTGGGGACCCTGAAGGGAAAGTGCAATCAATTTTGAGTAGTAGTACCTATTTCTCTGAGTCCCCCCACCTCTAATCCTGATGGAGGTAGAGAGAAGATAACATAGAAAACACTGGGGAAATGCTGTAACTCCAGGGAGGAAACACATAGACACCAAGCTAAGAAAGAAACCTGGAATTTGGAACTACCACTTTAAATACAAAGAAATCAGATCCCCAAGATAGAAGTCTCTCTGATAGAAGAGACAACAGACCCTGAGATGTCATGGAATCATAAATTGTCAGACCTTAAAGGGACCCCATCCAGAAGCGAAAAAACTCTGTTTACTAGAAAGACAAAGATCATGCCTAAGCTACCTCTATTAAACTTTCATATATTGGTGTTCCTAGAGATTATACACATAATATAAATAAATTACTTGTGGTTTTCCCATAAGACATAAATGTCAATGTGGCATTATAACGAGGAAAAGTTAAGTGATTCTGTTGTTCAGTTGTTTCAATTTTGTCCAACTCTTCATGACCCCATTTGGAGTTTTCTTGAGAAAGATACTAGTTTGACATTTTTCTCCAGCTTATTTTCCAAATGAGGAAACTGAGGCCAAAAAGATTAATTGACTTGCGCAAGGTTACAAAGCTAGGAAGTGTCTGTGGCCGGTTTTGAATTCCATAAGATGAGTGTTCCTGACTTCAAGCCTGGCACTCTATCCCCTGGGCCACCCATTTACCTTAAAGTGATAATACTCACGGCTTATTATATTTTGGCACTGTGCTAAGGGCTGAGGATACAAAGAAAGGCAACAATATGGTCTCTACCCAAAAAGGTGGCAACAACATGTAAATAACTGCCGACCTATAAGATACAGTGTAAAAGGAACACAATCCCCAAGGGAAAAGATATTAGCATGGGTCAGGGGGGGAGGCTATGAAAAAGGAACTGGGAAAAGCATTCTGCAAAAGGTGAAATTTGGGTTGTATCTTGAAATGGGCCAGGGACACTAGGGTGCAAAGGGGTATAGAAGAGTCCTGGGGGACAGTCACTACAAAGGTTGCTATTGTTGTTGTTGTTTAGAAAATTTGGAGCCAAAATGGTAGAGTATAGACTGGACCCAACTGAATGTTCCCCACATTCCCCTCCAAACAACTGTAAAATTATGCCTAAAATCAAATTTTGGAGCAACAGAACCAACAAAAGGTTAGAAGGAGACATTTATCCAGTCAAATAACTTAGGGGTCTGCAGCAGAAATCTCTAATATTGGGATGGACATTTAGTTTTGAAAGGAGATTTGTTTTAGCTGTTTGCATGTTATACCCTGGGCTACTTTCGACTTCCTTCCTGGCTTCTCTTTTGTCTGTCTGCAGATAATGAGACACAATGCAGAAAGTTGATCCAAACTGGTCAGGCTATTGGAAACTAATAAAATCTTACCCCAGGTTATTCTGAGTAGTCTCAGGAATGGAGTTCTGAGCTTCCTTCTGTGACTAATGGCAACTAAAGGAAGACTCATTAGGAATTCCACGCAATGCAGTTCAATTCAAGGAGCTTGGGCAAGTGAGGCTAGTTGTTTTGTTTTGTCCAAGACTTGAACCATAGAGACAACTTCCTGCTAACCTAAGTACAAAGGCCAACCAATACATAAAAATCAGCCCCAATTCCCTCAGTCCTCTGAACAGTGAACCAGCATGGTCAATAGAAGCAGGCAAACTCTACCCAACTGAAATAATACTGTATCCTTGCTGCATATCCTTTCCCTGCTGGGAATAAGTAAACGGCCTTTTGTTAACCATGAGATGATCTACAGAGGATTTCATTTCATTCTAAGTTTAAATGTGAAGCATTAGACCCATCTGAGAGAGGTCTAGACCAAGCAAGCATTTATAATTAATGAAGTTTTCAATTAGCAAAGTTTCCAATCCATCAACAAACATTTAAATCTCGGTCAATTCACTAGGCCTCTGGGATAGGACAAGGGTTAACAGTCCAGGAACTTGTGCTCTTGCATTTTATTGAGGAAGACCATAAGCACTTGTATACATACATATATACATACATACATACATACATACATATATATATATATTTAAACCAGACCTGTGATTTCATTATTGTAGGAAGCTTCTATTAAACACTTCCCCCTTCCAGTATAAATCAGCCCCCTTCTCTGAAACTTAATCTTAAAAATGACCTGGGCTACTGAAAGAAGTGACTTGGCCAGGTTCACATAGCCATTATGTATCAGATTTAGGTTTAAATCTAGGACAACTCTATTTACACGCTGCCTCTTAATACAAAATATATACCAAAAAACCCAAACCAAGCAAATAAAATAAAAGGTATTTCTAGCTACTGGTAGGGAGGAAAATTTTCACATCTTTTAAGAGTCTTGAAGAAAACTAGGAGAGTCAGAAGCGAGGAGGGGTATGTATCCATGAGGGAGAGTTAATGTAATGCTATGAATGAGGAGGGTATCAGGAAGAGGGATGCTAGGCACCATAATGACTCTGAGCTCTGGCCAACCATGCAAAGCTAAGAGGGGGGCATGAGAAGAAGGGCAGAAGAGTGTTGGTAACAGACAATACCTACTCACCACTTTGCCCCATTTTGGCTAGAGAACTGGGGGAGGAGGAGGGAGGCTGAAGCCACAGTGATTTTTTTTTTTTGCAGCTGACACATTTTTGCTTTTGCTTGATTATAAATCTCCCAGTGGTCTACTTTTTTTTTCCCCAAAGGCAGGCGGGGGATGTAACAGCTGACGCTTTCTCCACTAGATTAAATAAATATGCTGCTAATATCAAATCGTGCTTTAATATTAGGCAGTCCATAAAGATTAGGATCACTCCGCTCGAGGCTGACAGTTGTGTTCTGACATCCCGTCACCACCTAGGGTACCAGCTAAGGATGCATGGTACACTCTGTGACTATAAATTTCAGGCTAGTGCTGGGGAAATGATACAGTATAATAATGAATACATTGGACTGGAATTCAGATCTGGGTTCTGGTCTGGTTTTAGCTACTTATCCAAGTGACCTTGGACAGATCAGTTCTGTCCTGCCCTAGAATATGAAAGAATTGGATAAGATGAACTCCTTCCCTTCCAGTTGCAACACTCTATAATTGGTCTTTTGGGAGCCAGTCCAGTAAGAGGGACTTGTCTTGTAAATGGTCCTGGGAGCTAGACCATGCAGAAGATAGAAGGCTAGAGCTGGAGACAATATAAGCTGAGTTCAGATCATGCCTTAGATACTCATTAGCCGTGTGACTCTACACAAGTGACTCTGAACTACAGATTTCTCACCTGCAAAAAATAAGGAGAATAATAAGACCTTAATCCTCCAGGGCTATAATGAGCCCTAGGGAATATAATATCTTTTAGGAAAAGAGACAGTATATATAAAGTGCCTTGAGAACCTAAAAATACTAGCCAACATTATTTTTATATTGCTATTATTGAAAGAGACTTCATTTAAATAAAATGTCCATTCTCAGTTGTTCACATACAGACTAGTCCCTCAGAAAGAGAGGAAACCTTAAAACCTAGTTTGATTTCAAGGACCTCTGGATGCTGCTGCTATCCAAGATCCAGCTCTGGGCACCCATCCAGCCTGTGTTCAAGGATCATAAGCTCATTTTACTATTATCTTGAGTGAAACAGAATTAGGAGGGGAAAGTTACAGACTGTATTCTAAAACCAAAGGTTCAAGATACATACAAATATACATACTATGTATACACATACACACATATACATATGCATAATATGTGCATATTCATTTTTGAAGAAGACCATGACATCAGAAGGTGATGCCATGACATGCACATGAATTGGATTTGAGTGGGGGGGGGCTATGCTAAGTGATAGCCTCACTTTCTTCTCCAGAGCCATCTGGGTCCAGTGGTCCAGTGGTCTGATATGAATCAGGACTACTGGAGATGACCCTGGATGAAGGCAATCAGATTTAAGTGACTTGCCCAAGGTCACACAACTAGTAGTGGGCAAGTGTCTGAGGCTGGATTCACACTCCCATCCTCCTGAATCCAAGGCCAGTGCTCTACCCATTGTGCCACCTAGATTCCCTATAATATGTGTATGTGTGTATGTATTCATATTTAAGTACATATTTTCTATATGAGTATATAATATAAATGTCATAATACCTAATACAAATATAACTATATAGAAATATATAACTATTCAAATATAATTATATTAAATGTATAACCATATAACACAGATATATATATATATATATATATGTTTATATATATATATGTTTATATATATATGATCAGGTCTTTGACATTATCTATGCCCTTAAAAAGAGTGGTCCTCAGTGACTTGAATCTTAAGCAGTGAACCCAGATGACTCTGGAGGAGATAGTGAGTCTGGTGACTTTGCACAGTCCTCCCTCACTTATATTCAGTTCACATGAAGTCATGACAGTCTGCTTCCTGGTGTTCTAAAGAAAGAAGGACAAACAACAACGAATTTCCATGACTTCTTGGTCCTCAAAAGAGTAACTGCCTCACATAGCCTAACAAGAATCCTTAACATCTCTATTGCATTACAAAGTGCTTTCAACAACATCTGTTCTATGGAACATACCAAGGCTAGGAGCACAAGAAAAAACATCAAACCCTGGTCTCAAAGGGTGGACTTGATTCTTTGAGGATGTTGCCTCATCTGATTCTTACTGTGCTGATGTTGGAGAGGAACTGAAGAAATCGTTGTCCCTCCTTGATGGAAGAAGAAATAGAAAAGGATTAAGAAACTAGATTGAAAGTTCCGAGATTTTAGCTCAAATAAGTCAGTAACTGAATATTCAGTTTACCCTCTGGGCCTCTGTCTCCATATCTCTAAAATCACCCCTGGGCTTAAAAGCTCATGACGGTCTCATTAACAGGGAAAGCCAAGGCCCAACTCACAACTGATGACTAATGGATGGTTCAGTGCTCCACATTCCATCTCGTTCATATACTACTAGCAAGAGTTATCTCATCCGTTTGGCAGTAAATAAACTGAAGCCCAGAGAGATCCAGGAACTTGGGTATCCATGGCAGCTTTGATCCAAGGGGCAAGAGTTCCTGATTCTTCATACAATGTTTGTAATATTCAAGAGGAGAATGGAGGCATGCCCCCCCCAGAGAGTAGGCAGGATTGGGAAAAGGGTCGCTTTGCCACAGGAAGCTTAGGGCTTGCCTTTCCAGAATTGTTGCCCAATACTCTTACCCAGGTCTACTGTGGTCTGGCCAGACTGTCCTTACTGGTCCTCATATATGCCACTCCATTTGTCAGTTCACCCCTCTGTACCCTTCTCATATCTAGAATACATGTTCTTCTCACTTCTGCCTCTTAAAACCCCAAATATCCTTTCAGACTTATCTCAAGAGCCAGGTCTAAATCAGTAGTTATTAATCTGGTATCCAAGGATAAGACATCCTATAAACTTGGATGGAAAACCAACCCCATTTTCCCCTAACCTCTAGTTGAAATTTATTTAGGGGAGCAGCTAGGTGATGCAGTGGATGAAGCACAGGTCCTGGAGTCAGGAAGCCCCGAGTTCATATCCTCAGACACTTAATACTTAACTGAGGGACCTTGGTCAAGTTATTTAGCCCCTTTGCCTTGAAAAAAAAAAGAAAGAAAAGAAAAAATTATATAGGCACCTGGGTGGCATGATGGATAGGGTTCTGGGCCTGCAATTAAGAAGACCTGAGTCTTCAGACACATACTAGCTGTGTGACTCTGGGCAAGTCATTTCACCCCATTTGCCTCAATTTTCTCATCTGTAAAATGAGCTAGAAAAGGAAATAGCAAACCACTCCAGTATCTTTGCCAAGAAAACCCTAAATCAGTCACAGAGAGTTGACCATGACTGATCACCAAGAACAGTATAGTCATTATTTATATAGAGAGAGGACAACAAAAATTCTGTGAGGGGCTTCATCATATTGTCCAAGAGTCCCATGATACAAACAAGGCAAAGGAGGTCCTCTTCTAAATTAAGCCATTCCTAATCCCTGAGCTAGTAGTATCTCTCCCTATGATTACATTATATTCATTTGGTATATATTTTATATTTTATTTTATTTTATATAGATCATATATGTGCCTGTTGTGTCTACTCATAAAATGTAAGCTTGAGGAATGATTTTTCTTCTGTGTTTGCTGCTCTTCACTAGGTATCCATTGCTACTTTCTGCAAGTTGGAGGCAGATTAGGTGAAGTCAGTGAATTCAAAGTTTGGGGTTTCTTTTTTTTTCTGCTGACATTTATATTCTTGCTTATTACTAGGCAGATTTCTCCCCCCCCCCATTAGGATGAGAGCTAATGAAAAATGTTTCTCCTTGGGCTAACTGGAACATCATTGGTTTCCAATAAGCCCTGCCAGTGAAGTGGAGCTCCAGAGATGACCAGAGTGAAAGCTCCCAGCATATTCCTCCTAATCAGCTTCTTTTAGCTCTCCACTGCAAGCCAGAGATAAGGAATCCCTTCCTCGGGATAGGATTTTGACAGGGACTTGTAAACTCATAGAATTTAGCGCTGGAAGACACTTTCAAGATCATTCAGCCCAATTCCCCTCGTTTTCTAACTGAGGAAGACGAAGTTCAGGCATGGAAACATCAGGGTTCTAACACAGACTTCTTGATTATAAGTCATGGTGATGAAGGAGAAAGAATGTTGACTTTGGAAAGAGGGTCTGGTTTTATATCCTGGTTCCTCCATTTGTAACCCAGATCACAGTTCCTCATCTCAAAAGGGAAGGGGTTTCACTGGACAGCCTTTTTAACTCTCAGTTTGTGATCCCATGATCTTGGGACCTCTTCTCCCCTATTTCTTGACCTGGTCATAATTGCTGTCCCTCAGATACAAAGAAGGGTGCTGTCAAAGATGATCCTTGTGGAAGAGGTCATAGTCCACAGGAGAAGACTGGGCTCTCCCAATCTGTAAAAGAGGAGAGAAAGATCCAAAGAGTACTCATTTGCATGAGAAGGCCCAGGGAATAGGAGCTAATGCCAGGATGTGTTCACCCTTATTGATGTAATAATAATAATAGCCAGCATTGGTGGTGCTAAGGATGATAAAGCACTTTACATGTATCATCTTACTTGATCCTCACAACAACTTTGAGGAATATATTATGATTATTTCCATTTTTTATATGATCAAACCCAGAAACGTTGGGTAATTTCCATCAGCTTCAAAGAACCATAGCCAGAAAATATCTGAGGTAGCATTTGAACTCAGAATACCCCAACTCCCAGTCTAGCTCTCTTTCTACTGTTTCACCTGACCAGAGAATGAATGGCATTGAGGCAAGGGGCAAGGCTATTCTAGGGAAGCCAGGATTAGTTATTCAGATAAATGAAAAGCAAAGAACTCTGGCAAGAGATCAAAATCAACAGGCCAGAGGGGTGGGTGAGGACTGTGGGTTGATACAGAGTGTAAGCGGTCAGTTCAAGAAGAAAAGATGGCAGAGGGATAAGGCAGAATTACTGAATGGCAGAAGAAGGAATTTTTGAGATCATCTAGTTCAAGCCCCTCTTTTTTTTGGAGAAGAGGAAATTGAGAACTAGAAAGAAGGAATTCCACCCAATATCACACAGCTGGGACATGACAGAACCAAGATCCTGTGCCCGTGTGCTGTACATCAGCCAAGGAAGAGATTCTGGTGGTTAAATGAGAGACTCATGTGTAACTACCACTGATTCTGGAATAAGGGTCTTTTACAATCTGTCCATCTCCTTGATTTAGACCCATAGAAGTTGGTCACCGGAAGGAAAGAAAAGAAAGAAAGAGGGAGGAAGGAAGGAAGGAAGGAAGGAAGGAAGGAAGGAAGGAAGGAAGGAAGGAAGGAAGGAAGGAAGGAAAGAAGGGTTGGGAGGGGGGAAGGAGAGAGAGAGGAGGAGGAGGAGGTAGGAAAGAAGGGAGGAGAGGGAAGGAGAAAGGAAGGAAAGAAAAAAGGAGCCAAGGAAAAGAGGGAGGGAGGGCAGAGGTTTACAAGTGAACCCTGAACCTTAATAAGAAAGAGAAACAAGGTGAGGGTTATATGATAAGAATTCAGGTGGTTCATTGAGCAGAGAGCTTGAATTGGAATTAGGAAGACCTGAGTTTGAAACCTATTATTAGCTATGGTAAACCTGTCTCAGCTCAACCTTCTCATCTACAAAATGAAAAGAAGAATAATAGCACCTACCTCCCCAGGTAGATGAGAATCTAATGAAATAACATGTCAAGTAATTTACTATAACAAAAGTATGTTGTTATTATAAAAAAAAAGTAGGGACCATTTCTATGTGTTAATAGAATAGGGTGTCAGTGCAGGGAGTTCCAGGCACAATGACTAAATCTTTGCCTTGCGAGGCCCCATTCCCTTCTGGGGTTTAAGTGATGTTTGTTGTAGCTCAGCCTCCCCTGCTAGCCAGAGGAAAAGTTCCAGGGCAGGAAGGAAATTAATTCCTGGTCTCCCATCTGCCCTTCATCATTTCCAGAGCACAACAGATGACATAACAGCAACCATAGTCATGGGTATTGATGCTTCCTGGAGCAACAAGGAACTGAGAGTCTTTGCTAAACATTCCCAAACACATCTTCAGAGACCACATCCCAGGCAGGGCCAGATGGTTCAGGTTCCTTGGTTAAGTGAAGCCTCGACTGAATAGCATACCAAGTGCTTGATTTGAAATCAGAAAAGCCAGAAGATTCTAACTCTGACCCTAGCTTTGTGATCCTAGGTAAGTCCTTTAACCTCTTAGCCTCAGTGTCCTCCTCTATAGAATGGGCAAGACAAATTTATATTATCTGTACAACAAACTTGTTGTGAGACTCAAATAAGATCATGTCTTGCAAATTTTAAAATTATGAATAATTGTTTAAATTATAAATAATTATTATTTTTTATTTTTAATAGATTTTTGTTTGTTTATTGGGGCTATTATTTGATTAGAATGAAACTCTGAATGAGAAAAATACCTTCCATCAAACAGGTGGCCATCTCCTCTGCAATTTATTGTTCTGGAGAATTTCCCAGGACATTTAGAGTGATTCGCCTAGGGACACATAGTCAGTGCACATCAAAAGAGCAACTTAGTCCCACATCTTCTTCTTTTGCCAGGCAACCCTCTAGTCTCATGCCATTCCACCTCCCATTTTATTGCTGTTGTTGATATTACCTAGAAAATCTAATCTAGTCCAGTATGGAAACACACTGTGGTGGCTCATTGGATGTAATTTTATTATCCAAAAGAGAAAATCCAGAGAAAAGGATCCAGAGGAGAAAATTCAGAGAAGCGTAATAAAAATAAGCAAGGGAATGGTTGAGAAATTTCCAAAGGAAACTAGATGTTAAGATTAGGATTCTTGAGTCTTTGACAGATGAAGAAAGGATTTAGGGAGGATATAGAGAGAATGAATAGGAGAGGATCCAGAATAAAAGGCAATGAAAATAATCAAGGGTATGGGTACAAAACTTCCACAGGAAATTAGATAATAAGATTAGGATTCCTAAGTCTTTGACAGATGAAGAAAAGATTTGGAGAGGGTATGGAGTGGGTAGATACTTACATGTTCACCAAGTCCTACAATACTGTAGAACCTGGGGAATCCACTTTTAAGCTTGAAAGAGGCAAGTTCAAATCAATTTAAAAAGTACATCACAGTATTGGTAACATTACAGAATTTACTGCTTTGCAAAAATGGATTATTATCATTATTTTTTTTTAGGTTTTTGCAAGGCAATGGGGTTAAGCGGCTTGCCCAAGGTCCCACAGCTAGGTAATTATTAAGTGTCTGAGGTCAGATTTGAACTCAGGTCCTCCTGACTCCAGGGATGGTGTTCTATCCACTGTGCCACCTAGCCACCCATATTATTATTATTATTATTATTATTATTAGATTTAAATCATGCTTTTTAAGGTCTGAGAAACAATTTATAAGTATTATCTCATTTTATCCTCACAACAACCTCATTTTACAACAGCAAAAAGTGTTACAGATAGAGGTCAAGTAACTTGCTTAGGGACATACAACTAACAAGTGTCCTAGGTCAAATTTGAACTCAGGTCTTCTTGACTCTGGGACCAGGTCTCTGTGTACTGTGATGGTCCCCAGGATACTACCCAGTCACAAAAAGAAAGGCACCAGCTAAAAGTGAAGGCACAGATCTAGTATCTAATTCATGAATCCTCTCCATGACCTTCCCAACAAATGATGATTCAACATATACTTCATACCTCTAATGACTGGGAATTTCCTACAATTCTAGTCACTCTATTCCATTTGCAGAACCCTGTACATGTTAGAAATGAAAAGCTCGGGGTGGCTAGGTGGCACAGTGGATAGAACACCATCCCTGGAGTCAGGAGGACCTGAATTCAAATCTGGCCTCAGACACTTAATAATTACCTAGCTGTGTGGCCATGGGCAAGCCGCTTAACCCCATTGCCTTGCAAAAAAACTTAAAAAATAAAAAATAAATAAATAGAAATGAAAAGCTCATGGTAGGCTGCAAACTTTACAAATAGGGAAATAGGAAAAATAGAATATAAGGTGTTATCAAAACACAGGGGATTGCTTGGTCATATGGCAAGAAGAAGGGAGAATAACCAATGGTCAGCAGAGGTACCATTAGGTTTGCAATGTCAAGAGAAAAGTAGAAGGGCCCCTGGTGTGAATCCTCCATGGCAAATTTATGGTCAAGACTAACTCTTGATTGAGCAGTTTGCTTTGACTATAGTGAATGGCAATAGAGAGAATGAACAAATCAATGAGATCATTGTAGTATTTGAGTTGTAATTTTCCAAAAATTGTCTAAAAGTTGTAATTATCCAAGATTCAGTCTCTGTAACATCTTTCACATTCATCATCTCCTTGGACCTGAACCCGCATCTCCTGACTTGGAGTCTATTGCTCTTATCATGAAGCCACATTACAAGTTAAAAAAAATACTATTGACCAAGCACATGGTGAGGTGTCACCAGATTTCCCTAGAGAGTTTCAGACTGTGCTGATAAGAGTTATTTCTTACCCCCCACCACCAGTGGTGTCAGGAATGGTAAGAGGGAAACTCCATCTGCAAAGTAAAGCTGAACAGCTATAGCTCCTGCAGAAGAAAATCCTGGAGGGCATTCCAAAAGCAAAGCAGGCTGATTTGGGGATTATCCATTGGTTTGAGAGAATTTGTGTCACTGCTTCTCTTCCCTCTGGGCTTGGATGATTAAATTAAATTAGGCTGAAGTCCCAGGGCCCTCATTTTGACCATGACTGGCCAAAGGCCAAGATAATAAAGGGCTTTAGATTTTCTTTTCTGATCTGTTGTCTAATAAGAAGTGACCATGAACTCCTTCAGGTGACAGCCTGCTCTAAAGACCATTAGCATCTGTCACCACAAATCAACAGGTTCCATTCTCAGTCGATCCCTCCAGGTCTTACAGGCTAAGAGAACAGGTTGCTGAAAGCAGCTGCTACTGTATTTCACTTTGATAGCCTCTCTACCACATACTCACAGACACCTTTCCCATCACCTACCATCACCCAGCAAATATTCATGTCTACCTCTTGGATACAATTAATCCCAACATGGGACAAAAGCAGTCTTCCCACCTCACCAGATCTGTCTCCCTGAGCTGAGTAGGATGAGTAAAGGCTCAGACAATGCTAGGGAAGAAGCCCTAGGGATCCTTGGTCAACTTATTTGATTCATTTGCCTTTGTCCTTAGATCAAGGAAACACTAAGCCTCACTGCTTTTGCAAATCTTTTGCAACCATCCTTTCAGCCTTTCCATTCACTCTGGCCTCCATGGCAGAGGAAGGGAAGGGAATAATCATTTATTAAGCACCTATTATGTGTACTGTGCTTTACAAATATTATTTCAAATAATATAATGGAATAATAGAAGGCAAAGATGAAAAACCCTGATCATATAATATCTTGAATACTCAAGAGTTTGGATTTCATTTTATAAGGTACTGGAAGATGGAGCAAAAGGAATGACATGATCAAAGTGCTATTTTAGGAAGGTTCTTTGATTGGAGGAAGAGAATACACATGAAAGTATTTTAGAAAGTTCAAACCACATGTACATCTCATCTAAAAGATTGAGAATGGGGGACTTGCTCTCCCCAGTTGAAAAATCATAAATGAGCTCTCATTACTGGTTACCAATCATGATATGTCTTCACTCAAATTCAAACCTTCCCTCTGCCTATTTCTTGGTTTTTACTAGACTCCTGATTCTACATTACCCCCTTGGCTCTCACTAACTCATTGCTCCTGATAATTGGGCATGCCCTTTTTGTCTCTGTCCTTTCCTGGTAAATTATCTGATGATCTGCTCATTGATGCCAACAGAGCCATAACTAACATGGGGAATATGGAGCTTTTCCCCAGATTTCCAACAATCCTGAGGAAACAATTTCCTACCCAGGAAGTCATTATGCTTCCTCTCCAGTGTGACCACCATCCCCATCTCTAATCTCACAGTTTTCCAAGGTCTCTCACCACAGGTGATATCACTGCCCCCAATACCTCCTTCTACTAAGATCCTGAGAAAAGCATCCCTATTTGAAATTCATCTTCTCCTCAGTGGTTCTCCCATCCCTGATTAGTCCATATCCTGGTAAAACTGTACTCACCATTATTCAGCTATCTGAAATGCCATCATTATCCCCCAATCCCATCACCCCAAGCCATTTTTCCTGGTAAAAATATTCTCAATTATAACTCTGATAACTGGTATCTTCACCTCTAGCCTTTTGTGGATGGAAAAGACTTTCTGTTTGGATTCCCTAATATTTATGCCTCTTTGTTTCTGGCATTCTTAATACTCTTATGTTTGATTCTCAGTCTTTAATCTATCATTCCTCCTTCCTCATCAAAACTCAGAACATCTTCCTGATGACCTATATCCCTTTCTTTTCCAGGTCTGGCCTTTACAGCACCAGACCCTTGTAAAATTTCTACCCCCACAGAAACATGCTTCCGTTCTCACCTCAGACCCTGCCCCTAGCTAAGTCTATGAGAAAAGGGAAAGAATAATTTGATTCTCTTGAGGTCCATCTTCTAAAATTCTGAGATTTTTCTCTAATCAAACCTGAGACCCAGCCTAAAGAGGGTTCTTCCAAATCAAGAATCTGACTCAGATCCCAAACACCACCATAGAGATTTGTGTCTGGTCTCTTCTGATGTGTCCAATTAAAATGAAATCTTAAAAACAAAATTCATTTGGATCCAGGGATATTTCCTTTGGAGGCAACTCTAATCAACAAAACAATTAAATGCCTGTCTTAATAGCAACAATCAGGTCAAATCCTTAGGATTTTTCATCTCTGGGAATGTAACTGGTAAGAGTTTTTTTTTTCCCCCACTTACATTGCCATTTTTGTGCTCTATGCTTCTTAAAATATAACCCTGGACCAGAACAAAAGAGGAATCCCTCAACAGCCTCTTTGGTTTACAATAGACTGTCATTTCCCTCAGCTCATCCCCTTCACCTGAGTCTGGTCAATGGCTATATAGAGGTCAGGTTATGCCTGGTACCCCCAATGAGTCGGGCTAGAGTCTTACACACTGCAGTGTGTGGGGATGCGTGCTTTCCCCATCTCTGACAGACTATTTGCTGAAGAAATCAGAGCCTGCAGCTTCCCACCATATGTTGACATAATAGTTTACAGTCATCTGTGATTCAATAGCTCCTTTCATCTGAATATCCTGAGGCACTATGCATAGCATCTGGTGATGAAAACAGAGAGCCCCTCTCTTTATAGAGAGGGACATGTTAATTCACAGAGAGATGAAGAAATTTACCTGATGTCACACAGCAGTCTTGAAACCAATTCTCTTTTCTGCTAGTTCTAGGATTTAATGACAATAAGAATACCCTACAAGTATGTAATACAAAGGGTTTTCCCACCCATTATCATAATTGATCCTCATAACACACCATAAGAATGTCATTAATTCCATTTGACAGATGAGACAATGTAGACTTAAAAGGGTTAAATAATTTGTTCCTGTTTCTTCTAAACCTGCCTCTGACCTACCTTTTCACTATATATAAATAAATATTTGGAATATATAGGGAATAGTATATACATAAAATGTATATATATTATGCATTTTGCTTTCATGCATTCTACAGTCTGGTTGTCACCCATGAAACTCCATTTCCCCCCCTCTATGCCTTTGCATTGGTGGTTCCCTCTTGTCCTGAATGTCCTCCCTCTTTATCTTCACCTTTTAGAATGCCCTACCTCCCCATGCTGTTTCTTTCATGGGTCAGATCAAGTGCTGCCTTTACAACAAATCCATTCCTGATCCTCACAGCTGTTAGAGCATCACTGCAAAAATTCCCTTGCATCCAGGATAATAGATTTAAGCCTAGTAGGGTTTTTTAATATACAATTCTGTCTGTATGTATGTATTGTCTTCTTTAATAGAATGTTCTTCAAGAGTAGAGATTATTTCATTTTTGTCTTCTGTCATAGTACCTGTCATATTAATAAATTAATAAATTGATTATTTAGCATTGTACAATTGGTGCCATGACTCCAACCAGAGATGTAACTAACACAGCAAGAATAGGGTTTTGAATCATAATTTTGGAAGGGAATATGATATATGATAAATACCTCCCCCCAATCTTCTTTATGAAAGCTTTAGGGCAGCTAGGTGGCTAGTGGATAGAACACTGACCTTGGAGTTGGAAGGACAGGAATTTGAATCCAACCTCAGACATTTGACATTTGACACTAGCTGTGTGATCTTGGGCAAGTCATTTAACCTTAATTGTCTTACATCCAGCCTGATTCATATCTGGTCTCTAGAGCCAGGTGCTTTGGAGGAGAAAGTGAAATTGGTGACTTAGCACAGCACCTCTTTATTCAAATCCAATTCATGTGCTTGTCATGGCATCACCTCCCTGATGTCATGGTCCTCTTCAAGAATGAAGAACAAACATCATCATCATCATCATTGCAGTGACCCATAAAGGGCATGTCTACAATAACTCCCCTCTCCCCTGGCATGCCATTTCCTCTCTCCCCATGGAAAGAAGGACTAGTGGATGAAGTTGCCTCTCTCCTATCACAACTGCATCCATAGTCAAATAATTTTCAGGCACCCCACTTCTAGTATCACCACCCCCTCCATACTTGCTCAATTGTGGAAAAAAATCCTTTATATATATTTCTGCTTATAACTCAGAGGTCATCCGAATACTTCGTTCGATTTATTATTCTTGGGACTAGAAAGGGGATATTGAGGGTTACTGACGAAGTTTCTCTAAGTAGAGGTTCTTAACCATGAACTTGTTTTTAAAAAATGTTCTGATGATGCTATTTTGATATAATTGGCTTCCTTTACTACTATGTAGTTGATTTTATGCATTTTTGGACAATATTCTAAGAAGGGGTCCATGGATCTCACCAGATTGCCCAAGGAGATCCAATACACAGAAAAGTGCTTTAAAGCACTTAGGAATCTTTTCCAATAAGTTGATTTGTAAATCACTTAGCACAGTGCCTAGCAGATATTGGGTGCCTAATATATGCTTATTATCCCCTCTGTCTTCCCATAATTCTTGCTACACAACAACATTGGTCCAGACCCAAGATCTGCCTGGTGTAGATAAGCTGCCGTTATCTGCCTTATAGCCACCCTCCCCATTAAGAGTTAAGGAGCTGTATCACAGGCAAAGAAAGACAAGGAGTAAAGTACCCATGAACCTCCCTTCCTCCCTCCCTCCCTCCCTATCTGCAGAGAATCTCTACCTATGGGTAGATCAGACAGTCGGAAATGAAACTTCCCCCCCTTCTCTCTGCTGCAGCCATAGCAGTCACACAATGAGCCAGGGCCCCTGAGATGGGGCTTGGTGAATTTTAATGACTTTTGCTAGAGAAAAGATTGCTATAAACCCTTTCATTTTGCTCCAGGCTGATACTGTGCAGAAGTCTCTCTCCCTAGAGTAAGTAGGGGGCTGATGCCTCATCAGCCATCCCTCACAGGGGACCTGGTCTCAGGCCAGCCTAGAATGCCAGGCCTCAAACACTGTCAGTTTGCATGTAAGAGAGAGATTGGGCACCTGGGTGGTCCTGGCCCTGCCAGGACCAGTGTTGGAGATCTTGGCCTTAGGGAAAGAGATAAGAAGAACACATGGACGATGAACTCTTTCTTGTCCAGTGGCCTAATCCATCAGTGACTGGCCTCCTATGCATTGGATTGTCCATCATGGGGTGGGGACAATCACTGAGGCCAGTGGCACAACACAAACTCCTATTTTTCCAGCTCTCTTAGGCAAATAAAGAATTTTCCTCCATTAGTAACCATGTGAAATGTTATCATCCCCACTTTACAGATGAGAAAACCAATATTATATAAAAAAAGAGTGTAAGCTCCTTAAGAGAGACTGACTCCCTTGCTTGCATTTGAAGATTCCTACCACATGGTAAGCACAAAAATTCATTAATTCATTCATTTATTCCCAGGAATACAGAATATCAGAGTAGGAAATGCTTTTGGAAATTATCCAACCTGAGCTGTGAGGAGGATGGAGGTAACTAGAGCTTTTCCTCTAGGATGCCAAAATTTAGAGGGCATTGTCTACAATTTTTCTCTTTCATCACTAAGGAAATAATTGACCTTATAGCACCTATTAAGAAAAAATAGTCGGGCTGCTAGGTGGTGCAGTGGATAGAGCACTGGCCCTTGAGTCAGGAGTACCTGAGTTCAAATCCATCCTCAGACACTTAATTATCTAGCTGTGTAGCCTTGGGCAAGCCACTTAACCCCATTGTCTAGCAAAAACTAAAAAAAAAATAGTCAAAATATCTAACAGGTTGTACATATTTCCTCCCTCTCCCCAAACCCCACCTTGCCCCCAACTGCCTCATCTCAAATGAACTTCTTCCCCTACCAGCCTGGCCTCTGGGTCTCTGTCTACACTCTATTCTACAAATTTGAAAAGTGATTTAAGGATACTGTTTAATGTCATTTGCTTTGGGTGTGTTGGTGAAAAAATGTTAACTGTGGCACCAAATCCAAACTCCTTTTTTCATTTTATCTTTTCAAAAAAATGATAAGGAAACTAAGGCTTGGTTAAATGACTTGTCTAAGGTCACACAACCACCCAGAAGGAAAACTACATTGCAGTTTTCAAAAATATCCTAAAAACTTTGGTCTTAGTAACTAGGTCTCTTCTGATAATTTAAGTAGTGTGGTAAAATGAAGGGAGTGCTGGTTGTAGAGCCAAAGGACGTGGGTTCAAACCCTGGTTTGGGTTATATTAACTATATGTCTTGGAACAAACTGCCTCACTTCCTGGTTCTTAGTTTTCTTATCTCTAAAAATAAGGTTGGACCACATGGTCACTCCCTTTTAGTTCTAAAGCTATGATACTATGAAAAGAGGTAATTTTCAGGGCCAGCAAATTGAAAGTCAATTAGTTACTATCAAAGGTGTGCTGGGAAATGTTTAACAACCAGCTCTGGAGTGAAGAATATATATACAGGACAGACTGTTAAGTTTGATCTGCATTATTAACATTTTCTCCATCATTTCAGTGTATTTAACAAAACAATAAAATTAAATTAAAAATGAACAAAACAATAAATCAATTCCTGATTTGTAAAATTGACTAATTTCCAAGGTGTAATGTTCATAATGAAAATTTAACAATTGGCTTTAGGAGTCAGAAGAATTGTCTCTAGCACACTCCTTTAACTTACCATCATGCTCTAGATTATATAAATTCTGTGTCTAGTAGTTAAATGGTCACCATCAGTAATCCTATTTGAAAATGGAGGTGTGTTTAAGGTTTTAATTCATTGATTTTTTTTTTAACCATTTGTGTGAATTTGTCTTTTTGCTATTCTGCCAACTTGGAAAGAAGCTACTGGGTTAGATAAGCAATAGAAGTTCACAGGGGACTTCTTCCACTTTTCCTCTACCATCGTGCCAGTCTCATATTGGCACTGGTCACTTTCTTTATATGGATACATGATCCCATATACTATTCAAATATAGCTTTTCATTTAATTCCCACAGAATCTTACCACCTCTTCTAAATATACCCTTTACTCCAATGAAATTATCTCTCTATCTCCCTACTAACCTATCTACTTATCTATCTATCCATCTATCCATCTCTCTATCATCTATCAATCATCTACCATCTATCTATCTATCTATCTATCTATCTATCTATCTATCTATCTATCTATCTACCTAAGGTAGCATTTTCTTATCTGTGTACATATTGTACTATATTACTCACTCAGCCCCATCCCCACTCCCTCACCCCTGCTCCACTCCAGTAGAATGTAAGTGCCTTGAGGGCAGGAATTGTCTTGCCTTTCTCTTTATATCCCTAGAACCTAACAAAGTGAATGACTTGTAGTAGCTGCTTAATAAATTACTTGATGCATAGACATGGCCATTTCAGAATTTTAGTTTGTTCAGTTATATATATATACATATATATATATATATATATATATATATATATATATATATATAAAACAAGGGTTTTGTTTTTCTTGGGTTTCTTTTTCAATGGGGGTCAAGGAGTGAGAGGGAGACAAAATGAATTTAAATTTTTGTTAACCGAAAAAAGTAAAATGTAATTGAAAAACAAATGCTTGTTGAACTAAAGGGAATTGCCAACTATAGCAGGTATTCTTATCTCCATCTGATGGATGATAAAAACTGAGATAGATGATAAAACTGAGAGAAAACCTCAGGGAAATGAAATGACTTGTCTAGAATGTATAGAAATTCAGGAGGAAAGCCAGAACTAGAGAACAATGGAGAAGCAGGACAAGAGGAAGTACCAATGGTCATGAACATTTTAGGATCCTGACAGGGTATAATTAGCTGTATTCTTTCAGTTTTTGCAGAGAATCCATCAGGGCCCTTGTGCAAGCTTTCAGTGACTCTCATATTTACTTAGTTAAAATTACCTTTACAATTGTCAGCACCACTGAAGAGCATCACACCATCATTATCCCCATCAACCTCATCATTTCCACCATCACCACCATAATCATCATCATTGTCAATATCATCTTTCTGAGTCCCGGATTTGAAGAAAATGAATTGACTCACCTTTCTCTATTCATATGGAGGTTGAGAAGAGGAAAGAATAAATTGCATTAGCGATATGGTCCAAGAGAAAGAATAGATATTGTGGAACTATCTTGATTAAAGAATTATTAATAAAATGAAATGTAGTCCCTAATATAAAGGAATACATCTATAATAATGGATATCATTCTAGTCTTAGACAAAGGAAGACCTGTATTCAAATCTCACTTCTCCATTTACTGGCTATGTAACCCTGGATAAGTTATTTAACCTCTAACGTGTTTCTGAAAACTCCCTAGAACTTATTAACTGAGTCATAGACAGGTTATGACCCAGAGAAGAAAATCCCCTCTTACCAAGAGTTGCTCACACTGACAAAAATCACAAATTCTTCCTCCCTCTCTCCTTCTCTCCCTCCCTCCCTCCCTCCCTCCCTCCCTTCCTTCCTTCCTTCCTTCCTTCCTTCCTTCCTTCCTTCCTCCCTTCCTCCCTTCCTTTTGTCCTCCTTCCCTCCCTCCCTTCCTTCTTTTCATAACATCTGAAACTTCCCAGAGGAAACATATAAGAGAACAAAGAAGTAAAAATACAGGTGGCATATGATGAGAATATAGGAAAGACAGATATAAAGTTCTAAGGAAATTGGAGGCACTATCTGATCTCTCCAGTGCTCCACCTTGCAATTACTCTGTATTACTTTGTATTTATTTGTTGGTGCACATTCATGTATGTAGTCTCTTTGTGGGTAGAGATTGCTTCCTTTCTTCAACATTCCTAATTCCTTGAATAATGCAGGCATTTTTAAAAGTCTGTCTAATTGAATAAATTCAAAATGAAGGCAAGATTGTCCAAAGACAAACTTTGTGTCTGTAAAAACTTGACCAAGCACCAACTCTGAAAAGACACTTCTGGACACAACTGTCCTCAGTATTGTTTTGGGGATAGATCTTATTCAGAAGAGATTAAGTTCAAATTATATCAGAATGGATAGAACTTCACTCACAAAGTGATTTCTCTGCACCTTCCTAGATTCAGGTCTCTAAAAATCCCACAGATGAAGATCCAGAAAGAAAACAAGTATATTTCCTGAGCAACCAAAATAGATTCCATGAATTATCAATATCTTTTTTGAATCCTGATTTTGTTGATCAATTTTATTATCTCTTTCAATGCTGTGCTGTTAATACCAATGTTGAAATAAAACAGGACAAATGACAGACAGATGTTTGAGGCAATACACTAGAGTCCTCCCTTCATTTCAGCATCAGCATGATAATGACTATTCTTTAGATTCAATCAGTTTGGAGTCCATCTAATTGTACATTTCTGGACAACATCTTTCCATCTTGTGCACAATGACAGCATGAGAGCCTCCATTAAATGTTTTGTTGAAAGCTTAATAACACCTACCTCACAGAGTGGTTACAAGGAACAAATGAGGTAACGTGTGAAGGACTTTGCAAACTTTAATGTGCTACTGAAATGATAGCTATTATCATTATTATTATTATTATTATTATTACTCTCTTGAACTACCAATCCAGTTATCCTGTCCAAAAACAGCAGGTTCCAAGCATCAAATTAGAAAGGAGGAAGAGAATAGGCAGGTCCATTAACTATGAAGAGAAGCAGATGGCCTGGGAACAAAGTGAGGGACAGTAAAACTATCAAAAAGCATGAGAATTCAGTTAGCATGGCATGCCGAGTCCATTCTGTAGGAAAAAAAAAACCATTTCTATGGACATGGAGGATATCGCTGACAGCCCAGTACTAATTGCTAGTACAATCTGCAACCAAATTACTCTCTATTTATTTCCTAATTATTATATCATATTATTTCCTAATTATTCATGTTACAAAATGTCATTTATTTCATATCTAAATAGGGTCTTTAACCTAGAACTGGAACAAACTCAAGAGATCACCTAGTCCAGCTTCCTTATTTTACAGGTAAGAAAAAAGAGTGTCAGAGAAATGATGTGATTTACTCAAGCTTATAGAGCAGTTGGGTATAAGCAGTAGAATTTGGACCCAACTAGGTGGCTCAAAGGAAGTGTATTGGACCTGGAGTCAGGAAAAATAGAGTCAAATCAAGCCTCAGACATCTACTAGCTTTGTGATCTTAGGCAAGTCACTTAATCTCTGTTTGTCTTAATCCATTAGAGAAAGAAATGGCAAACAACTCCAGTATCTCTGCAAAAAATCTACGAACGATATTTGATTGCTGTCTATGGTCCATGATGTCACAGAGTTGGACACAACTGAACAACACCAGCAACCTTGATTCCAGAACCCAGGATGCTTTCCACTTACCACATGCCTCCCATGTAGAATTTTAGCTTCTTGAGGGTAGGAGTTATTTCAGTTTTTTACTTTATATCCCTAAATACTACTATAGTGGCTAACACATAGCTGGTTGTGAATAATTTTTTTTAATTAAATCAAATCATTGTCATTCAAAATTAATGAATTATCAAGAGCAATTATCTGAAGGCAGAGTATTAGACTTAGTTCAACAGATCTGCATTTGAAAAGACAGTTTGATATTGTCAAAATTGGATTGGATTTAATTTCAGAGGACCTGAGTTCTGATCCTATCTCTTCTGTTTACTAATTTTCACAAATCTCTTCCTCTCTCTAAGCTTCAAAGTTCTCATTTTTAGTGGGAGACTAAGCTATACTAGTTTCAAAGCTCCCTTCTAGCTCTTGATGCTATGTTCCATTTTTCATTGTACAGTTAATTCTGCTCTAACAGTTGCTTTAAAAATGACAATTTGTTGCATCAGGATTCAAATAGGAGGAATCAGTTTGACCACAACATGAATTTCAAATTGCTTATGACCAATTTTATTCTCGATTACGGATTTATTCTCTAATCACGGAAAATTGCACCCAGCTCCATAAGAGAAAAGAAGAGAACAATGGACCACCCAAGTCCACAGCTAGTGCTACAACTTTTCATCTGATTACAGATAAGTTTCATTCTACTTCTTCACAATAACTTAAAAGCTGCAACCCTTTTAATACCCACTTTTATAATCAGGTCTTTTACAGGATATTATCTTCTAGTGCAGTAGAAATCTATGAGTAGAGGGTGACTGGTCCACATGTATTCATCTACCCCCATTCCAACTCCACCTTCTTGAATTGTAACCTGCCAAGGCTATCCTCTTGTGAAAGTCATAGACTTTGACAGCCCACAATCTATGGGAATCAATAGTTCAGGCCAAACTGCACCCCCCAAGCTAAAGAAGTCACCATTATTTATTATAGTATTATATATTTCTTAACATTTAATATATATAAATCTGTGCTTCCATTTAATTAGGTTCCTAGTTTTTTTAATACATCACTGATAGTTTTTGAGTGCTGTCTCGTTTTCCCTAATAAGCCCTATGATTTTTATTATTTGATTTGCATAGGATGACAATTTTTAAGAATTCATATGTTGAGTTGGAATTGATTCTATTCCGAATAAGAAATCAGGAACATGTCAAATAAATCTGAAAAATATCTCTATCTATTATGATTAAAAAACATATGTTTTAGTACTTAAAGAAGTAAGCCTCAAATAACCCCTGTCAGGGATGCTGGACAACTAAGACTGGTCTATTGTTTCATATTTAGCACCAATATTTCCTTCTCTCCCCAGGGAACTCACTGCAGAAGCTTTGTCAATAAAATCCAAGAGAAATCCAAATATATCAGCTCTTGAATAACTCATGGAAACTCTCTTGAGCTATGAATGAGGGCTATGAATCCAGTTGGCATTTGTTGTATGAGAACAGATAAACATATTCTAGTTTGCCAATAAGTCTGACAGGGTGGTAATAATGAATATTTAGTAAACTCCCCCTCCCCAATTATCTATTGTTCAATCACTTTATACATTCCGTACTTGTGAGTGGCAAGATCTAATGGGGAAGACAATGATGTGCACTTCATTTCATGATATCCATTTGCCATGTCAGTTTGCAAGAATGATATTTGTGTTTCTGAACCTTATCTCGTCGCAATCCAGACTGGTCCCCAGATAATTTAGATTTGAAACTGGAATAAAATGAAATACTGATGGTCTATCAAACAGCTAATAAAAAGAGATTTACTTAGCCATAGTATGAGGAATATATTCAATAAAGTTGGGCAGCAAAATTTTAACTCTGATTCAGCTGACCATAATTCTCCCCTATCTCTAACTTGCTCAAGTGGTCAATAGGTCAGTTATCAGGGAAGAGCTAGGACTCAATGGATTTTTATACTCCAGATTCTAGCAATGAGGAATTAATATCAATGGACAATATCCTTTAGTCTACCACATCAATTAAGTCTTACAGATAATTTCAATGTATTTTAAGGAAAATAACCAACTCTCATGGAAGAAAGAGGAGACTCAGGTAGATGTTTCCCCTAAGTCATCTTTTATATCATAATTAACTAATGTTGCCACAAAAAAGAGCCCTTAAAGAGGAGGGCTTTCTCACCTCAATCCTTTTTCCATTTCCAGAGACAAAAATCAAACAACAGAATCTATCTATGTGACAGTGTAGCTGGTATTGGAAAGTGGACTTAATGTGACCTAGGTGAAAGAAAGAAATAGTTCTTGAGAATTTTCTTTCAGATGGGGAGACAAGATGGTAGCATGCAGACAACTCAGCTAAACTTTCACAACTTTCCCTTCCAAACAACTTTAAAATAATGCTTCAAATCAAATCCCAAAGTGTCAGAGCCAACGGAAGGTTAGGAGGTCAACAGGCAATGTGTGACATAGGGGTGATGGTCAGCTCAGAATGAACTGAGTGAAGGCAACAGGACCAAGAGCAAGTTTTAGAGGTGGCTACAGTAGTTGCAGCAGTAGCTTTGGGACCTCTCTCAGTCTACAGATAGTAAATGTGTCAGAAAACTGGTAAGAAAGAGAATACGAGGAGCTTTTACTGACACTAAGCTCAGGAAACTTTTGAAATTGGGTCTGCATCTGAGTCTAAGTCCCAGGGTGGAGAAAAATAGTGACATTTGTGGCCAAAAGGAAGTAGAGACCTAATGTAAGAAGCTATGATATCTGTGCCATTAGGTCAGGAAGTTAGTAACTGCTGCGTGGAGACACGAGAAGCAATCTTTTCCCAATATTAAAATTTCCAGTAGATGGCATATAAAAGTAGAGAGAAGTAGGTGTTTCTCTGAGTGTTTACAAAGCTTGTCAAACTGCCAGTTCTATTTCTCTGTTCCTTTGATCCATATTGATATAAGGGCAAGAAACGTTGCCCACTTTCATTGATGTCACCATTCAAACACTGTTTTCATGTAAAAATAAAATACATTTGTGTCTAATAATCCCTTTATGAAATAAAAATTTGATTGGGTCAAGAAGACTATGCAAACAATTGAGTCATACTCCTTAGCACTTTAAATAGCTGATCAAATTCTGGCAGTTCTAATTCTGTAGTTGAAGACTCTAGTTCCAGGAAAATTTTGTGGAGTCAAAAGTCTTTACCTATATGAGAAGGTATCCTGTGCCCACTGATCATGTCATCGGGGTTACTGAACCAATAAGAGAAAATACATCCAATCAAAAATAACCATGCTCTCAAGGACAGACACAGACAACACACCTTTGGGAGGAGGCAGCGTTGGGGAATGGTATCTACTATCGCAGAGTGTCCAGCTGGGGAATCAGTGAAGGAGTAGACCCTGAGAGACCAGCTGAGTGACTTGCCCAGCAGAGACACCATACCTAAGAGGAGCCATGTGAGGACCAAAGAGTTAAAAGGACTTTCAGTTACGAGTTTCCCTTTATTGTTTTTATAACATATATGCTTCAATGACATCGCACTTTAAGACTGAGCCTCCTAATAAATATTATTTGTTTGTAGGAGATTATGCACAATGCTTTTGGAAGGAATGTTTGCACCAACTGTATTCACTATTCCATCTTTAAACCTTTGCTAAAAGCTAATTAAGTCTATTATTAATGATTGTTAATGAGATGCACACTGGTGGGGGCTTATGAACTACAGTGGGGAGAAGTAGCTAGACACAGAGTAATCCCTTTAATCTGAGGAAGAAGTCACCTCTCTGGAGAACCCAAACTTCAAGTGTATCTCGGGGGAGTATCTTAGTAGCGACTTTTAGATTGCTCTTACAGACCTTGTCTTTTGAACAATGAAAAAGAGAGAATCAGAGCAGACTTCACAGGGGAGTAGTGGTGCTGGTAGCAGTGATCCTACAGAGATCTGATATTCCCAAGTGACTTTTGTATATCTGTGTTAGATTGCATTACTTGTTTTGTGTCCTCTGACTTACACCAGGCTGCAGAGTCACCCAAAGTCTTGGAATGAGAACATGGCAAAGGGATGTGGCAGTGATGGATCTCTGTCACAAGGCCAGTAAAAGCTATATCCTCAATAGCCCTTAGGTCATTTCCTCCCCATTGGGATGCACCAAAGTCAGAGGTCACAGAACCCTGGCACAAACATACCAAACATATGAATAGCTGCTTGAATACAAGAGTTGCCTCATTGATTAAGAACATCAGGATTGTCCCTCGTACCTAATGAACAGTCTCTGGTGAAGTCTTCTGGGAATATGTGATAGGTCAATGTTTTCTCTTGTTACCTCAGTCATTGGTAGAGCTAAACTCAAAAACTCAGACTTCTGGTTTCCTATCCAATGCAAGCTATAAGACATTGCCTTCCTTGCTTCTGGCAAAGAGTAGACATTTCCTTAATGCTAACTGAATGCAAAGATGAACACCAAATAAACCTGCTTACGCAACTCCATGCCATTGCTAGTTGTATCTTGGACAGAGAGTCACAGACACTTGCATTCTGACCTTGGCTTTGCAGGGCTAGGCTTCTGGCTGAAAAATGGGCAAAATTATAAGATTTATTTCCCCTCCATCCAGGATTACAAGCAGTCAGTGAACAATCATTTAAAGCCCTATCGTGTACTGGAGATATAAAGAAAAACAAAAACACAAAACAATCCCCAAAAGAATTCACAATTTAATAGGACAGACAACACGCAAACAATTATATACAAACAAACCATACACAGGAGAATTTGGAGTTAATCAATAGAGGGAAGGTATTAGTATTAAAGGGGAATTGGAAAAAGTTTCTCTGTATGGATTTTCAGTTGAGACTTGAAGGAAGCCCTTGAAGTAGAGAGGTGGAAATGAGGAGAATCAGTCCAAAACCTAATCTCATGATTCCAATTAAAGTACAACCTTCCTGGCTGCCAAAGAAATGACAGAATACTTCCCTCAATCCCACTCCAAAATCTACTCTTGTCAGTTTAGTCATAATTCATTCAACATGCAATCATTCAACAGCAATCATACAAGAGATTACTAGGGCACTGTGGATAGAACACTGGTCTGAGAACCAGGAAGACCTGAATCCAGGTTCACACTTAGTAGTTGTATGACCCTGTGCAAGTCATTTAATTCTACTTGCCTCAGTTTCCTCAAATTAACTGGATAAGGAAAAGGCAACCCACTTCTACCAAGACAACCCGAAATGGTGTCATGAAGAGTCAGATATGACTTAAACAACCAAATAACAATAATAATAATAATAATAATAATACAAAGAACCCTGCTGAGTGGTGAACCTAATAAGATGAATTTAGAAATAGTTCCTGCCCTCAAGGAACTTATATTCTTAAAAAAGAGGAGTCAGAGACAGAGAGCAGTTCCAATCGTTAGGTTGATAAACAAATGTAAATAATTTTGGTCAGGAAGAGAAACTAATAGCCATAGGCAGCAGATAATTCTATATTGATAATATACTTGCTAAGATACAACTGGTTCATGACTTCTTTTGCCAATAAAACTAAAAAGTAAATGCCTTTTTAGTCATTTTTTAATTACCCTAACAGGTGTTGACTAGTCTTCCAGGCCTTCCTTATTAACTTTTAATAGCAGACCATGAAAACAGCAAAACAACTAATATAGGAATAACATAAACCAAGCCAAAAAAAGGAGGAAAGTCTTGAAATAAGGGAAGGATGGGAAGGAGGTGGATATAAAAATAAAAATAAAAAGATTTGAAGAAAAAAATAGCCTACTCAATAATGATCCGTTTCTCAAAATTATTGCTTTGTAAATCTCCTGAAGGAAATTTCTTTCATGAGAAACAATTTTTAAATTAATTTAAATGCTACATTCCTTCTTAGGAAGTAATACCTAAGCATGAATTCTTAACTTTTTTGGTATCATGAGCCCCTTGTGTGGTCTGGTGAAATCCATGAACTATCTTTCTGACTAATGTGTTTAAATGGTTATAATAATAAAATGAGAACATGGAATTTTGAAGAAAACCAATTCTATTGAAAAAGCACCTATCACAATATTGAAAGAAAAAAAAAATTAACAGCCCCCTTGCCTAGAAAGCAGAACTATGGTTCATTAATTCATTCTGAATATGGCACTGCCCTGGGGCAGTAAAAGCCTCAAAATGCACCTTCAAATACCTGGTGATTTTCTCCTGAATATAATCCCCCTGATCACTTTCTCTAACTCCTCCAACGAATCACTTAGCTTTACAAGAGGAAGGCAGGCTGACTCTGGAGAGTCAGAGAAGCTGTGTTCAAATCTTATTTTTGATGCTTACTGCCTGTGACCTCAGGCAAGTCACAACCTCCCTGGGCCTCAGTTTCCTCACCTGTAAAAGGAGGGGATCAGACCAGATAATCTCTCAGGGCTCTTCCAGCTCTATGTCATTGATTCTATGATCACTCTGTCCATCTTTATGGTCACTTCACTGACTTATCACCCTCTAATTCTACTGACTCACTCACACCAACTGTTAACTCTATCCTGAACACTCATACTTTGCTCCATGATCCATTCACCAGTCCACAAGGACAGCTCCCTAATACAAACTCTTCACCACATCACAGTGTAAGACTATCCTTCTAATCCAATAAGGGCAAGGCAATTAATTGGGCAATTACCTCCCTACACAAAGGTCATCTCCTCAGGACCTATCCAAATGTAGTTTATATATCTAACCACACCACTCATTTTACAGATAAGCAAAAAAAAAAAAAAGAACTGATCAATGAGCAGCTAATATGTACCAGACACCCTTCTAAATGATACTTGTCCCAAATGAGTGATCTGTCCCAAAATGCTACACCTAGGCAGTAACAGAGACAGGATTTGAATCAGTCTTTTATTCAAAATCCAAGATCTTTTTTCCATAATACCAGATTCCTAAGATTCTAAATTAGACAATGCAGACAGCACACACACACATATGCATTCAGAGAGTAAAATTATTTATGTACTCACTCTCAGCTCCCTTTTTCTGTGAAGAGACTCCCAGGGTCTCAGAATTATGCTAATCACATACAGCTTTGGTCAAGACTTTTCATCACACTCCCACATGCTAGAATTATCTGAGAGTAACAGCAGGACCCAATAGGCACATTATCTTTCTCAATGGGTGCAGATTGAGAGCACTGTTGCCTTCATTTTCTCTGATGGGGAATTTCCCTAGGACCCCAAATCCCCTGTGCATAAGAACTTGGTTGGAATCAAAAAACTACAATTCCTGGTCAATGGAGGATGATCAGTCACCCCGATGGATACCAACATTACCTCTTCCCAGAGCTGTAAGAACTAGAGATCCATCTGAACTTGGACAATGCAGAGTGGAATGATATCTATGCTGTGATTAGGTTGAGATTTTTTCTTCCAGAGCTTCTTCAGGCCTCATTACTATTGGTCCCCTCCTCTTTTAGAAGCCCTTAAATTCCCTAAACCAAAAAAAATCTATTGCTGGTGTAGGAGCTCATAAGCCCATTTAGAACATCCTTTTATGTCTCCTAGAATATCTCTATGTGAAGAAATCATATACAGAAAAAATTTATTTGATCTCATGCAACTTAGATATTGTCCTTGAACAACTGTTTCCATGACTGGAGCAAGACCCAGCTTCTCACATCTTTTCCCCAGAGCAGTGGGTGACTTGCTTCCATCTTGAAAATTTTTCCATTAGGGGAACCTATGATTTTTTTTTTTAGGAAAGGGTGAAAATGTTTTTAAGGGAGTCCTTTTGTTTAGGAATATGTTTGGAAGGTTGCTCCCCTTAACACAATATCACTTAGCTGACTTTCTCTTCATCTCTGTAACCATCTCTTCATCTCTGTAATTGAGAGGCTAGGGCAGGGAACACCTTCCCCAAATCTCTTAGATCTGACCACGTCACAACCCTGCTCAAGATGCTTCAGGGACTCCCTAGCTCTTCTAACATAAAATGAGATCTCCTGTTTGTCATTTATAGACCTTTGTGATCTGGTCCTAAGCTACCTTCCTAGATCCATGGCCAATTCTCCCCCTTCATGCATTCTACATTCCAGCCAAAATGACCTCCTTCCCATACCTCACACATGTCATTCCATCTCCCACCTATGCATAAGTCATCTGTTCAGCCCCCTCCACCCCAACCAGAATGAGCGTCCTCTTCATATAAGTATCTTGGAATTGTTAACTGCCTACAAGGCTCAGTTCAAATGCCAGGATCTTCCTATGGGAGCCTTCCCTCACCCATTCCCCTCTCCTTCCACTACTTTAGTATTCCCTCCCATCTCAGATCACTCTGGATTTTCCTAGTATATATTTTATATTTTGTTTCCTATGTATTTTACATGCTTACCTGTGCACATGTTGCTTCCCTTTATAGACCATAATCTCATTTAGAACAGGGATTTTTCCTTTGTTATTTTTATTTGTATGCTATCACAATATCCAAAACATATTAGGTCCCTTCTTGGGATTTACACTCACGAACTAGGAAAGCGCTTTCACATTATCAGTCCAGAGATCCATCCCTAACATAACCCCACTCAAGTATATACAACCTTCCTTCCTCAGTAACTCACTATGTAGCAATCCAGTTTCAACACTACTTCCGAATTCTGTTTGCTCACTTCTTCCAACCTTTCATCACAACCAGTCATAAACACATAGGGGTTAGCTTCCTTCACTTACTTCACTAATTTCCAATCTGGGGTCGGAGGGGGGGAGATCTGCGGCTCCCTTACAACCTGGGGGGAAGTGACCGCTGATAACTTGACATTTTTTCTCCCTCACTGCACCTAAGTCCTAAGAGTCTTATCACAGGAAGTGGCAAGGAAACCAGGAGCTCTGTTGGGACTAAGCTACAGCTAGGACAAAGCTGCAGATTGGAAACCAGGAAGGGAGTCAGAAATCAGGACAAGTGCAGATACCAGGGACAGGATCAAGCAATAAGTCAGAAACCAAACAGGCTGACCGGAACCAGGAGGACCTAGAAGTCAAAGGTCAAGGCAAGGCAGATGGTCTGGAAGTTGTTCAGGAACAAGAAGATTCACAGGAAGCAAAGGAGCAGGAAAACAAATCCAAGGCATCCTTCCAAGGATATCTGATCATAAAGGAATGTCCCATGTCAATCAGGGAGCAAACCCGGTACTTACGGGGTAGGATAGGGTCAACAGGTGGAAGCAAGTCAAGACAAGAGGAAGGATGGATCCTGATAACCACAAGCCCCAATTCAACTACGCTGACTGCTATGGAGCAACACTGGTGATTAGTTTCCTCTGGTTGGGAGTCTTGCAGAATTATATGATTTTAAAACTGGAAAATGGAACTGGACAAGTGATTCAGTACCAGGAGTTGGGAAAACCTAAGTTCAAATCCAACCTCAGACACTTGTGTCTGGGTGACCATGGGCAAGCCACTTAACCCTTGTTTGCCTTTATCCCCTAGAGAAGGAAATGATAACCCATTCCACAATGTTACAGCTCAAGGTAACATGAGACATCATTATTCCCATTTTTCAGATGAGAAAATTGAAGCTCAGCATGGTTGTGATTTATCCAAGATCACGTAACTAGCCAGTAGAGTCTAGAAATAAAGCCTCCTAATTCCAGAATACACTGTACCCTCAACTTCTTCACATCCCAGATGGAGAAATAGAGGACAGAAAAATGATATAAAATGTCTAAAGTCATTTCCTGAGCCAGGACTAGAAACTCCTTATTCAGAATCCATTGATTTCCCTTCTCCACAGCTGTTGACTTCATAGAGGAATTCAGAAATCATAAAAAAGGGGAAAAAAAGAAAGCTTCCACTTAATAAAGCAACTAATTATCACTAGTGGATAATGGAGGAAAAGAAGGCAAAGGGGGGAGAAAAGAGGCTGAAACAGATGCTATACTTTCTCTGTTTCTGTCTCGGTTCCTGTCTGGAGGAAAATGAATCACACCGATAAAGGGTTTAATTTCATGTTTACCACATGAGGCACTTTGCCGAGTTTACGGCCAATGGTCCAGCTCAGGAAAAGTGGTGCAGTAAGTCAGGGCTGAGAGTGAAGAAGTGCTGAGTGCAGTGGCTTTGCCAGAGGTGATAATAGTCTCGTAAATTATGGACAAGGTAAAGACAAACTCAGTGCCGGAGACTTATGGCTCTTATTTATGCAGGAACAATGGGCGGTAATAAGGTGTCTGCTGCAGGAGGCTTCCCCAGCAATTAGCTGAGATCTCGTAGGCCATATATCTAGCTGGAGAGATGGAGTGGCTGGGGAGGCAGCTCACTGGCCAGGCCAGGCTGGAGAACCCGGATTTCAGGGTCCAGTAACCCAAGTAAGGTGATGGGCTGGGCCCCCAGAGAGTTTAGTCTTGGGTCAAAGGAATGGAGGGAGGTGAGGCAGACTGAGACAGGCCTTCAGAATAACTTTATATAATAAAAATAGCAGCTGACAGAATTTATTTAGCACTTGGAAATAAAGTGCTATCCAAATATTAATGATCTTTTTCGAGTCTCACAATTCTGTGGAAGAAGTGCTGAAAGTATAATTACGTCCGTTTTAGAGATGACGAAACAGAGACTTCCATTAATCACAGTCTGAATGGGAGGCAGCTTTTGAAGCCAGTTCCATCCTGGGTCCAAATTCATTCCATTATGCCACAGAGCTCTCTCTGCAGGATCATTTACCAGCCAAGCATTTATTTATTTATTTATTTATTTGTTTATTCATCTATTTATTTGTTTGCTTGCTTGTTTGTTTGTTTTCCAACAACATGCACCTATAGTTTTCAATAATCATTGTTTTGCAAGGTTTTGAATTTCACATATTTCTCCCTCTCTCCCTTCCCTCCCCCCATCCTCCAATAGAAAGCAAACTAATAAAGGTCATACATGTATAGCTATGTTAAACATAAATCCATATCAATGATGTTGTAAAAGAAGACTCAAATCCAAATGAGAAAAAAATTAGAGGGGAAAAAACATAATAAATAAGCCAATTTTTAAAAAACTGAAGATAGTAAGCTTTGGTCTGCATTTAAACTCTATAGTTCCTTCTCTGGATATGGATGGTAATTTTCATCAGAAGTCTTTTAGAATTGTCTTAGATTATTATATTGCTGAAATGAAAAAGTCCATCATAATTTATTCTCACTCAAGCTAGCTTTTGTGTGTACAGTGTTCTTCTGTACTTACTTCACTCAGTGTCTGTTCATGGAAATCTTTTCAGTCTATTCTGAAGTTCCATCCCCCATGATTTCTTATAGAACCATAATTCTCCTTTACATTCATATACTATAACTTGTTCAGTCATTTCCCAGTTGATGGGTATCCCTGCAATTTCCAATTCATTGCCACCAAAAAAAGAGCTGCTATAAATATTTTTCATTCATGTAAGGTTTTTTTTTTAATTTTTTTTTGTGATCCCTTTGAGATACAGACCTAGTAGTGGTATTGCTGATGCACACAATCAAGAATTTATTAAAGGTGTACTCTGTTACAAACACTATGTTGTCTCTGAAGATATAATGACCAAAAAAAAGCAACTGGCCCTCAAGGAAGTTACATTTGGAGGTAAAGAAAAATGTTTGAATGTTGATACACACACACACACACACACACACACACACACACACACACACACACACACACACACTCATCATTTGGCCTAAGTGTTTGGTGTTTCTCTCTATCTATCTATCTATCTATCTATCTATCTATCTATCTATCTATCTATCTGTCTGTCTGTCTGTCTCTCTCCCTGTGTCTCTCTAATTCTGTCTCTGTCTCTGTGTCTGTTTCTGTCTCTGTCTCTGTCTTTCTCTTGTGTCTCTGTCTCTGTCTCTCTCTGTCTCTGTGTCTGTCTCTCTCGCTCTCTTGTGTCTCTGTGTCCCTGTCTCTCTGTCTCTCTCTCTATCTCTTTCTCTGTCTCTGTCTCTCTGTCCTCTCTCTCTCTCTCTCATGCACTTATCATCCAGTATTATGTCTCCAATTAGTATTCAGCAATATTCTAAGGATGAGAACTGGTGTCTTCTCTAGACTTAGATCTCTTTAAATACTTTGCAAACAGTAGAGACTTAATAAATATTTGTTGAGCCAGTAAATGAAACATGTGAAGGCTCTTTGGATAATATAAAGAGCTGTAAAAATGAAAGGAGTTATTTGTTATGAATTCCACTTGGCCATGAACAGACAGCCTGGAGCTCCTCAGTCCCTTATTCTCATGGATCTTATTGTCCATATTCACTTGTGATCATTTTCTTGAGAGAGGTTCCCAGCAGCTACTACTAAGCTAAACACTTTGGAATAATTATCAGAGTTCTTCCACCAAAATGGGAGAAATTGGTCACTCTTGAAAGCCCTATTGAAAATCTATCTCAAGCCATTTCATGGGTTCTCCCCTCTCAGGTTGGGGTATACAACACTGTCATGAGATCATAAAATATGAGTGACAGTCAGGGTTGGCCCTATGTTATCAATAAACCATGATGTGAAGAGTTATGGGATGTCTTCTCTGACTCAAATCTCAAATTGCTCCCCCCTGACCTGACAGAGTGCCTGAAATTCTTCCATTGATTAGTCTCACTGCTTTTTGGTTTCTTAGACCCCTGGTAAATTGAGTTTTTGCACAGGGAAGGAAAATGTTAAGTCAATATCAATCATCAACTCCAAGGCAGAAAACAATGGATTAGCTTCAAATAGATCCTCTGATGACCAAAATATAGGTGATCACTTTTATGAAGACAATAATAAGAATAATCTATATTCATACTGAATTTTAAGGTTTCCATAGCATTTTACATGCATTATCTCTTCACAATAACCATGTAACATAGTTATCCCACAATAACCATGTAACTCTTATCACACTTATTTTACAGATGAAAATACATAGGTATAGGCAATTATGTCAATCAATCAATCAATAAACATTTATTAAATGTTTTGCAAGGTTTTGAATTTCCCATATTTCTCCCTCTCTCCCTTCCCTCCCCCCATCCTCCAATAGAAAGCAAACTAATAAAGGTCATACATGTATAGCTATGTTAAACATAAATCCATATCAATGATGTTGTAAAAGAAGACTCAAATCCAAATGAGAAAAAAATTAGAGGGAAAAAACATAATAAATAAGCCAATTTGTAAAATTATTCACAAGGAATTCACATTATAATGGGGGGAAACAACAAAGATGTATAAAAATGATAAAGTATATTAATAAACACAAGATAGTTTGAGAAGGGGCACAGCTAGGTGGTACAATGGATAGACCACAGGATCTATCCTGGAATCAAGAAGACCTAAGTTCAAATCTGGCCACAGATACTTACTAGCTGTGTGACCTAGGCAAGTCACTTAACCCTGTTTGCCTCAGTTTACTCATCTGTAAAATGAGCCAGAGCTCATTTTTCTTTGCCAAGAAAACCCAAATCCAAAATAGGGTCATAAAAAGTTGGACATAATTTGAACTATTAACAAAAACAATTTTGAGAGGGAGGGTATTAAAAGTAGAGGGATACAGGAAAGCTTTCCCAAGGAAAGTGAAGAAAGAAGGATTCTTTGAGGCAAAAATGAGTAAAGGAGTATCTTCTAGGCCCAGGGGATGGACAATTCAAAGGTGAAAAGACAGGAGTTGGAGTAAGAAGCAGAAGAGTTTTACTGAATCAGAGACTGTAGAATGGGGAGTAACATCCAGGGAAGTTCTAAAGATGGAACAGGGTGTAAAGGATTTTAGAAGCAATAAAATAGTTTATATTTGATTCCAAAGACAACAGAAAGCCATTGGAGTGAATTGAGTTGGGGAGAGCCCAAGAGAAATCCCTTTGGCAGCAATGTGGAATAGTGAGAGATTAACGACAAGGAGACCAATTAGGTAGCAGTTGCAATAATTTGAGTGAGAGGTGATAAGGGACTGAACTGAGGTGAGTGAAGATAATGGGTTGGAAGTGAGGTAAAAAATGACAAGATTTGGAAAAAGTTGGAAATAAAAGACCATAAGGAATCAAGAACAAAACCAAGGTTACAAGTCTCAGAGACTGGATTGATAGTGATGCCTTCAATACAAATCAGAAAACTGGGAAGAAGAGTCAGTTTGGGAGGGAAAATGGGGAGTTCAATTTTGAATGTAATTTAAGATATCTTTAAGATATCTCTGAAACATTTGATTTGAAATAACTAAAAGGCGATAATGATGAAGAGCTGAAATTCAGGGAAGACACTGAGGCTGTAGACAAAGATCTGGATAAACCAACCTTTTAACTTCCCTGGGCCACATCATCCACCAAAAATTTTTCAAGGTCCACATATAGAATTTAATGTTTGTTTATGACTAGAGTATAACTCATATTACCAATAATAAAATATAATGAAATGAAGTATAATAAAAATAATGAGTAAAATAATAAAACATTTATTTTTTTAAATTTTATTTATTTAAGGAAATGGGATTAAGTGACTTGCTTGTGGTCACACAGTTAGGCAATTAATAAATGTCTGAGATCAGATTTGAACTCAGGTCCTCCAGACTCCAAGGTCAGTTCTCTATCCACTGTCACCTAGCTGCCCCAAACATTTATTTTTAAACAAAAAATAAGAAATTATCATTTCTAATGTGAACCCTGAACCTATTTTTTGATACCAATACATCTATATCTGGTTTGATAGAGTTTATAGCAATGCAAAGAATATTTTCGGGATGCTCATCTGAAATTTTTTGTTCTATTCTTACTTTTTAAAATACTTCATATAGGAAAAAAAATTGCTTGCAGGTATACATACTCTCCAAAAGACACATTACAAACAGGACAAGTTTGTGAAATCCTGGGTATTTTTTCTTTAGTCAGGTACAATTTATAAAAGTCTAATAAAAACACTTGAATAGATTTTTTTTAAGTTATGTATCTTGATTCCAACTGTATACATTTTAGTTGCAAGTTTAGAGGTAATGTGTTGATATCAGTTGATACTGGAGTAGCAAATATACTTAAATGCAAATGGTGTAATCTAAAATCTTGAAATTTATTCCCAAAGTCCTGTGACAAAAATGCAATTTTAATGTTGAATACAGCAAAGTTGTCTGTTGCAATTAAGATGAATCACATAGGGGCAGCTAGGTGGCATAGTGGATAAAGCACCCGCCCTGGAGTCAAATCCAGTCTCAGACACTTAATAATTACCTAGCTGTGTGGCCTTGGGCAAGCCACTTAACCCTGTTTGTCTTGCAAAAGCCTAAAAAAAAGATTAATCATATAACATTTTAAAATAAAGACCCTAATTCCTATATGCACATCTTTGAAAAAAATATTCTATCAGTCTCTAAGAAGACTACATAATGTTAGGTGAAAAAGTTCAGCCACGCTAGTTGAGGGTTAACCTGATCTGTGATGTTGCAGCATAGGTTCATGCATTCATTCCTTCATTTTCCAGTTACTCAATGCAGGCAGCAAGAATGAACTTTGAGGGTCACATATAGTGTGACCACAGGTTAGACTGTGTGGCCACAGGTTAGACTCACCTGGTTTAAAGCAAGATTTGAAACCAGGTCATCCTGACTCCTGTCCTCTGCTTTGTCAATTATGCAATACTGACTTCTGTGGTATACAGTGGAAGAGAAACAGTGGAGAAGATCATGGAATGCTTCCCAGATTAGAGGAGAATAGTTGGTGAGAAGGATGAGGATTCTGAAGGAATCTAGGAGGAACAAAGTTACAGGAAAGAAGGGCATTGAAAGAGAAAAAAAGGTGCTGAAGACAAAAATTATTCATTTTAGGATTTCCCTTGCTTTGAGCCACAGATGATATCTGTGTGATCACAATCCAACCCATCAGTTAGATCAAATCCTAAGGTATAGGGTTGTCTCCATCTATACCCTGGTTGGTTATATCATGAAAAAGTCAAAAATATCACCTCTTTGCATCACATTGTCAAAATCTAATGGGGAAGCAAGTGAGAAAATCACAAAGGGGTAAATTAGGTATCAAGTAACAGGAGAAGGAGATGGAAGCTCCATCTAGTGATACGTGAATAAAAGTGGCTTGTCACTAGTCACATTGCTGGTGTCAGAGACAGGTTTTGAACTCAGCTCCCTCCTGTGCTGATTAAACTCCCTCTTATTCCAGCCCATGAACTTGAGACTTCCAATCTTCTTCCCACATCTAACTTTCTTTGTGCTCCTTCTATACTTCAGGTCAACCACTTAAAGTTTATCTCCGGTTTTCCCAATCTAATCTCAGCAACCTGACACCGGCCTCCCATGGTCCAACTTTGGAGCATCAGTTTGACTCTGACATCTCATACTCTCAACTTCAGGTAAATAAGATGTCCCTGACCTCTATAACAAGAGATTCCCCTCCTCCAGAGGATCTATTGGGTTGGACTATGAAGCAGAAAGTTGTAACTGCAAAGATTCCTTTGCAGTAAAATGAATACTTGAATTGAAGTCAAAATATCTTGATTCAAGGTTTAGTTCCCCCTTGGTACCTGCGTGAGCATGGTTGCTCATATCTCTGGTTTAGGCCATTTTCTGCTCATCTATGAGATGGTTGGATTATATGATCTCTTAAAGTCCCCTCTAACTCTGAAGTTGTCTGACTAATATCTCTCCAGGTTCTGGTGGTCAATAGTCTAGGTTCCTCTGATCCAACCACTATGAGAATAATCTGGAACTATGCCCAAAGGACAACCAAACTATGTATACCCTTTGATTAAGCAATACCACTACTGGATTTGTATCCCAAAGAGATCATAAAAAGGGAAAAAGTCAGCTCTGTACAAAAAATATTCATAGTAGCCCTTTTCATAGTGGCAAAATATGAGAAATTGAGGAGATGTACATCAATTGAAGAATGACTGAACATGTTGTGGCTTATGAAGGTAATGGAATACAATTGAATAGAGGGGCAGCAAGGTGACACAGTGAATAAAGCACTGGTCCTGCAGACAGGAGAACCGGACTTCAAATCCAGCCTGATACTTAATAATTACCTAGCTGTGTAATTACCTAGGCAAGTCACTTAACCCCATTGCCTTGCAAAAAAACAAACAAACAGACAAAAAGAAATAATGAACAGGAAGATTTCAGAAAAACTTGTAGAGACTTATATGAATTGATGCAAAATGAGATGATGAGTGGATACTGTATAAAGTATCACCAGTGTTGTATAAATGACAGAGCTCTTTTCAGCAATATAATGATCCAAAACAAGTATAAAGAACCCATGATGGAAAAATGATATCCACATCCAGATAAAGATCGATGGACTCTGAATATAGACAAAAGCACACATTTTTCACTTACTTTATTTTTGTGGGGTTTTTTTTATGTTCTATTTCTTCTTTCCCAGCTGTGACTAATATGGAAATATGTTTTATGTAATTGCCTCTATATAAACTTATAAAATATATATATACATGTATGTATATTCACATATTTACACACATACACACACACATATATATACTATATATATGATATGCTTTCTAGATTCCCTTCGAGTTCTAATATTTTCTTATTTCACTTTCTTCCTATTTCCCAAACCTATGTTCTTGCCAAACTGGCCTGTTTGTTTGCTGTTAGGTACCTTCTGCCTCCAGGTTTTCACACAGATGTTCTTTAATGCTTTCAAGCATCCTTCAAGGCTTAATTCCAGTGCCCTAGAGACCCACTTGCTCCTAATTGGCCCTCATGCTGGGGCAGAGAAGTCAGTGATCTGCACCCAAGGCCAAGACAGTATTTTCCCCATTGGACCACAGTCTCCAGTATGGGCTAAGGTTTTGTTTTCCACCAGTTAACCACAAAGACTTTTCTGGGAATTCTTGTCTTCTAAATGAAGAAAGCCTACAATTAATGTTTCTGCTTGGCTGTTGTGGCCCTGAATAGGCAGAAGAGGAAATGAGCAACTGTGGCTAATGGAAATGACTTGAGAGAAACCTCTAGGTTTCTCGAGATAGGACCCAGAGCAAAGGAAGGAGTATTCTGTTATACCACATTGTGAACTTTAGATATTGCTAACAGATATTATTGTAGCATAAGGAGATTAGAGTTTTGTCTCAGGGCACAGACATTCAGGTACATGCTTTCTCCTGGGGGCAAGAATTGTCCCTGAGTCACACTTCACATCCCAGGGTCTAACTACTGTATCACTTCTCTTCCCAAGGCCTAACTTCCCCACAATCCCTATAAGAATGAAAGCTGTGACATTCTGTTGGTTGAGTTGCCTCTTCCAGGTAGAAAACCCATGACTGACTGGTTCTCAGTTACAAAACCCCATGATATCATGTTGCCTCCCTAATATAAAGATGGAAAGAGCCCTAAAACCTGAGTCCAGAGAGGAAGGTCTAGCACTGACTCTATGACTCTGTCAATCAATTTAAAATAAGATTCTGAGACAGTCATACAATTCTCAGGTTTAAAATATGCTGATCCACCAGATAGAGCTAACAATGCCGACTTCACATTGGATCTATCAGGTGCCATTCTATTCTTTCAGGGGTCTCAGAGATGAAGAACAGGGTGCTCCCTCTGTCTCTCTGTCTCTGTTTCTGTTTCCTCTCTTGCTCTCTCTTGCTCTCTGCCACTGTCCCTTTCTCTCTGCCTCTCTAGTGCTGTGTGTGTGTGTCTGTCTGTCTGTCTGCTGTCTGTCTGTCTCTCTTCTTGTCTGGTCAGTCACTGCTCCTCAGGTGAATGGTATAATTCCTTCTGCTTACTATTCATGGTCTTCATGGTCTGTCTCTTATAAGGATATCTCCTCTCCTATACATGTACCCCAAGAGCCTTCTGAGAATCAGACAGTGGGACTTGATATGACTCCTATTAGTATATGACACCATCATGAACACAGCCTCATAACATTAAGTAATAGAATCCAGATCCTCTAATTCCAGAGTCTATATCCCTTTTCTATACCACACTGTTTTCCCTGTAGGCCCAATTGCCATTTTAATAGAAGTTGGAGGACCCTGTTTATCAGCTCTAAGCCAAGCAAAGGATCTGGCCAGGAATATTTGTCGTAGATGTCATTGTTGCTCTAATGAGCAGAAGGGCTAGCATGATTTGAGGGTAGGATGGCAGTACTAGTGACAAAGTATTTGCTTCGTAGGTACCAACACTCTCTCTCCTAGAGCCACATCATAGTCTACTCGATGTCTGGCACTGCATGTTGTCCTCTGGTAACTCTCTTGGCTAGGGTATCACAGCAATCAGACAGAGTCACATCCACACACTCTGTATCCAACACCAACCAGTCATTCTCTTCCCAAAATAAACTAGACTAGGGCAATGCTGACTTTGGCTATGTTGGAGTCAAATTTTAAATCATACCCAGTGAATGGCCTCTCACCACTGCTTTCCAGGCTGTGTCTATGCAGTGGGGGGAGGGGGCATTTCCAGAGAGAGACTCTCTCTAAGGTCAGGGCTCAAGGCCCAGTCAGGGCTTACCAGTTCCACCCATGTTTAAACACTCATGACTTACTCACTCAGTAACTCTCCCTTCCATTCACTAAAACTTTTCACTTATATATACTTTCCAAGCTCTGAGATCAAACTCTCTGTCCATGTAGTCTCTTTCAAACCTAACACTTCATTAGCCAAGATGCCAACTCAGGACTAATAGTCTTTCCCTCACAGTCTCCAGATTCATTTCTCTCTGCTCCATGACCAAACACCAGCCCCCTGAATTCATCCTTATGCCATTAAATAGGAGCAGAGGAGCATAGGTAACTGACTCTGTGAAGCCTTCAGCATACAGCTGTTCTACCTTTCCCAAAGGACTTCATAGCATCTTTACCTTCAGATGTGGTACTGCAGGTTTGACTGGAACTGATTTGGAGGCCTAGAATTCCGGGTCTTGAGGTGGTGAAAGATCAAGAATGGTTGGCCTCTACCATCTAACTCCAACCCTGAGACCAGCTTTGGGGAGGCTAAGAGACAGGTCAAGTCAGCAAATCAAGTCAAGTAAAGCAATATCTCTAAGTGTTTATAGGTCCCAGGTACCCAGATACTAAGTACATGGAAATTCAAAGAAAGGTAAGTATATGTGAAAGGCCTATCTATCTATCTGTCTATCTGTCTGTCTGTCTATATATATATATATATATAATATATATTGTATATATATATATATAATAGTTCCTACTCTCAAGATACTCACAGTCTAGCAGAGAAACAACACACAAACAACCAAGTCCAAATAGGGTGTAGATAGGGTACCTTAGGGGTAATCACCAGACGGAAATTGAAGCTCAATCTTAAAGAAAGATAAGAAAATCAGGAGGTAGAGTTAGGATTGTTTGGCCAAAAGACCCATCTATTATTCCTTAGATATGCCATGGACTTCTCTCTACTTCACCTACAGATGAAGAGAAGGCAGAAAGGGAAATGGAGGAAATTCTGTCAGTTCTGCAGTGGACAGTGGTCAACCCATAGAGCCATGGTTGCAGTAAGTAGTTGGGTCAAATGGTGGCTAATTGCAGCAATCCTTCCACCAAGGTACTATATTTAGAAGAGTCAGATCATGGGGACCTGAATTTGTTGAGTGAAAATGATCTAGCCCTTGTTTATTGTTCGACCTTCATTCTGGAAGAGGACTAATGACATCAGGAGGGTGTTGTCTTGACTTGCAAGTGAATTGGATTTAAGTGAGGCAGAGTTGTGCAGTCTTCAGCCTCCCTCTCTCTTCCAGAATCACAGAGGATGTCTGATTGAGACTGGGGAAAGCTGTGCAGCTACTAAGTCTCCTCTAATTGTGCTGTTGTACATGAATGAACTGGAAAACTCACATGTGTCTTCATTGGTTCAGGATCATGGTTTGTTTTGCTCCTGAAGCCACACACCACTTACTGCAGGTTTGAAGGTGTAAGCAATGATAAAAACCTGTTTAGAAATAACCTAGAGTTGCCTATTTGGATAGTACCAACTCCAAAATTTCCTTTATTAAGGAGGGAGGTGCCTGTTAAGTTGACATCAAGCACATGATAAATTCTCTCTCAGAAGGCAAATTAATGTCACTCAAAGGTGACCTCTCTTTCTCTTTTTTTCTCCAATCCCTTCCCCTTCTTCCCTTTTATTTTTACCTTAAGCAAGGAATGGAAAATTTATAGGATCATGTAATATTGGAGCTGTAAGGAATCTCAGAATGTCTAGAATAACTCCCTTAATTTATAGAGGAAAAAACTGAGGTCTAGGGATTCAAAGTAATCTATCAAAGGTATTATGACATAGGTCATTCATTGCAGAGTCTGTAATTAAACTCCAAGTTATATCTGACGTAATCTGTTATTTTGTTATAATTTCTCAACTGTTTTCATTAGTTTTTGTTTTTACCTTGGGTAGAATTATTTTACAAGTCTCTGTTGGGAAGTAGGGAGAAAATAAAGATAGAGGAAAGAGTGAATGAGGAGAAAGGGAATAGAGAATGTGAAAAAAAGAGTAGGGGAAAGACAGAAAAGAGAAAGGGGAAAGGGGAAAGGGGAAAGGGAAAGAAAGAGGAGAAAAGAATCAGTAAAGGAGAAGAATGAGGGAGGGAGAGAGAAGGGAGGGAGGAGAGAAAGGAGAAAAGAAAGGGAGAAAGGAGAGAGAAGAGAAAAGGGAAAGATTAGAGGAGAGACAGAGAAGGAAGGGAAGAGAGAGAGAGAGAGAGAGAGAGAGAGAGAGAGAGAGAGAGAGAGAGAGAGAGAGAGAGAGAGAGAGAGAGAATTCTATGGCTCCTTTCAGAAGACATCATGGGAACAGACCAATTAGAATAATAAAATAATAGAAGAGATGGCCCTAGGGCAGAACTGGTATGTAAAGTCCCTTCCCTGTAGCCCAGCTCTGAAAGGCAACAGGGAGAGCTAAGTGAATTATACTCTAAACCAGACTCAGAGGATTGATGAAACCACTCGACCTTACCCCTAAGATGGGGGTGGAGGGGAAAGGAAGGAAAGGAGGGAGGCTTAGAAGGCGTGTTCTACTCTTCTAGCCATAGGCTGGCTCTGGCCCCTTTCTGAAGCTATCCCCATATTTAGGGCACTATTTGTCTTACTGTTATTAATATCAGCATTACCATTGCAAATGCTGGTAATTCATATGGCTGGACTCCAATAGCATCTGCTGGTTCCTGTCTGCCTGCCTGCCTAAGGGGACATTCTAGAGGGGAAGAAGGAGAACCTACTGCCTGCCAACGTGTAGGGCGTGCTTCAGGGTATGCTGGTAGCCCTGTCACTGATAATATTACTATTTACACAGCTGGAAATGTCACACTAAGTAGTTAGAGGCAAGCCCCTGTGCCTAAGGATTTCCAATTAGACAATGGATCAGAAATCAGGAAGTATGGAGATTGTGATGGGTAGGAGCCTGGGGAATTGTTTCATTTCATTTTCTTTTCTCTTTGACACTTTTTCTGTCCTTTATAATCAAAGAATGTTTGAGGAAAAAAAGGTATAGGAAGTCTTTTATTCAATAAACTGAGACTGAGAGTTGTCCAAAGTCAGACAATTAATTAACGACAGAATCAGATTTGATCTTTTGTATCTCTCTTACCCTTTCTCCTACCCCTATATGATTTCTCCTAGTTCTCTCTTCTCACTGTCTTTTTCTTTATCAACCTTTCTTTATCAAGCTTCTCAGAACCTTGGGCATCATCTGAAAGGAGTAGTATGGGCTAGAGGCTACAATGCTGAACCTGAGTTCCTTCTCATCTTTGTCATTTGCTAGCTGTGTAAATATGAACAATATGAATATTGTTCTCTTCTCTTAGACCCCATTAAAATAGAGATAATAATACCTGTAGCTCCTCATTCCCCAAATTGTCATGAAGCTTTCAATATAAAGTATTTTGGAAACTTTCAAGAGCCATGGAAATGTCAGTTTTTATATTAGTCAAATCCATTATTTTATGGTGGAGTGACCCAAAGCCCCAAAAGATAGTTACTACCTATAGTCAGTAGTCAAGTCAAAGCTAAAAGTTGCTTCATTGGATGATAACATGAGAAGTGGACTAAAGTTAATGTTGGGAAAGAACTCTAGACATCCTCTAGCCCCAGCCCCTCATATTATATGTGAGGAGGAAGAACCCTAGAGAAAAATGCTTGTTCAAGGTCACCACTCTGGTAAATAGAACTATGATTCAAACCTAGGTCTCTTGATCCCAAATCAAGCCTTCTTTAAGTTTTATTTAGGAGTCTACAACAACAGCAAATGATAATAGCTGAAGTTTTAGAAAACATCTCAGGCCAGGATTCTTCCCCTCATATCATGGTTTCTTTCTATGTTTCTTTTCATTTCCTTCAATTCCAGGATATATTGCCCCAGGCAGCTTTTCCTAAAAATCTGAACTGTCCAGCTAAGAAGCAGATTGCTGCAGTGAGAAGAAGACGGAGTTTGTGATTAAGGAACTCTTGCCTTTATTCTGGACTTTTCCACCTAATAGTTATGGAATCTCTTAATCTGAGACTCAGTTTCCCCACCTGAAAGAGGACAACTTTAGTCTGACCCAGAGGATCTAAGTTGCTTACTATGAAAGACATCACTATGTGTTGTCACCAGGTCCTCCTTATGAGCATGTAAGTCATTGGTGGTGGTATTATTGTTTATCCTTCATTCCTGAAGAGGATTGGTGAATCAGGATATTGATTTCTTGACTTATAAGTGAATTGGATTAAAGTGACGCAGAGCTGTGCAAAGTCATTGGCCTCAGTCTCTTTTGTAGATGATGATGAGGTTTGTCATTTAGTCTCAAAGAAGACCATGATATCAGGGAGGAGATGCCATGACAAGCACATGAATGGGATGCAAGTGAGGGGAGCTGTGCTAAGTCACCAGTCTCACTTTCTCCTCCAAAGTTATGTGAATCAGGAAAACTGGAGATGGCCCTGGATATGAAACAATCAGGATTAAGTGACCAGTATCTGAGGCTGGATTCAAACTCCCATACTCCTGACTACAAGTGCTCTGTTCACTATGTCATCAAACTGCCATCACATCCAAGGGCATTGCCAGTCATCCTGATCTATATCTGACCACTAGACTCAGATGACTCTGGAGGAGAAAGTGAGGCTGGTGACTTAGCACAGCAGCCCCTCACTCAAATCCAATTCATGTACTTGCCATGGCATCACCTCCCTGATAACATGGTCTTCTTTGAGAATGAAAGATAAACATCATCAGTTCTCTTCTACAGCTCAAAGGAGGAAAGTTTTATAAATAATTCAAAGGAAATAAAGCAGAATTAACAATAGCTTTCAAGGAAAATATACTTTCCAAATGCTGCTCTCTCCCCATAGTCACTCAGTCAATCAACACTTAACAAGTTACTACCATGTGGTAGCCACTGTGGGGATACAATTCAAAAAGGAAAAAGAAAAGCAGTTCTTGCCTTCAAGGAGCTTGCTATTTAATGGAGGAGGACAAACTAGGAGCTTGCTATTTAATGGAGGAAGACACACAAAGGAAATGAAAAATGAGGTGGTATTAAACTTATACATGGCCTCAGATCTAGTAAGTCACATATCAGAGAGGAACAAAATACTCTTACAGTTCCTCAGAAAACAAAAAATCTAGCAGGTAATAGCAGGAGAAATCACTATCATTTTTCTTCCAGCCATACTGCAATGTAATTATTCAAATTTCACAAGTCTTTTGCCCTTTTCTTACTGACATAGGCTCCATTTTGTCATTTCAGAAAGGAATACTTCAAAGTTTCGCTGTCTTCTCAAGAGAGTCCTTTTCAGGGCTGTTCTTCCATCTTTGGTGTCCACCTCCTCACCCAGTTCTCAACTGCGACTCTAAGAAGTTGTGGCATGTATAGAAGCCATACCCCAGTAAAGCAATCTTGGCAAATGGGCAAAACCAGGTTGAGGATAACTAACAGGTCTCAAATTCATTGATGATTTGAGAGAATATCTACCTCAAGCATGTGAGGACTTTCTCTGATAGAATGGGGAAATGAGAACAAGGTGTTCCAATGACTATGAAGGAGGCTGAAGCAGTCACTGTGGAGCACTTAGAGAATGGTAAGACTGCTAATGTCGAAGTCGTCCACTGCATCCCAAGCCAGCACCAGTCATCTCGACTTTTGTCTTGTCGTTCAGCTTAGATGACTCTGGAAGAAAGAGTGTGCTGATGACTGTGCAGCTCTTCCACTCTTAAATCCAACTCACAAGACATTGCCCAGGATGCCATTGGTCCTCTTCGAAAATAAAAACTTAACATCTTGTCTAGAACAGTCTCTCCACAACAAGGCTCCAACATTTTGCCAGTCAGTGATCTCTATTCTAGAATTACTCCTTTGTGTTATAGTTCCTGTCAGTCTCTGATCTCCCAGAACTCTGATTTGGAACATAGGATTATTATATCGCTCTCATCTCCACATAATTCTTATCAGTACCAGATTCAGTCTAGCGACTACAAAGATGGATGTACTTCCCCATTCAGTCACCCAGATAGCCCGCCTGCCTCTCACTTGATGGAACACTCCTCTCAACTTTAAGAATTTAAAAAGCAGTGCAACGTCTCCCTAGTTGTCTCAAACCCTTGAAAGTCTTTCTGGGGCACTTGGCATAATTATTCATGCAAGGGAGGGGGTTTCCATTCCCACCCCAATTAATGTCATTACTAAAGGCCCAGGCAGCTCAATTAAGACAATCAATCAAAGTATAAACGAGATGTGATCAAATCCTTAATTTGAGAGAAATAAAGTGCTTTGATTGTCTGAATAAAGACAGATGCTGCTACACAGGAAATATCTTGCTACTGGCTAAAAGAATCAGCTCCAATCTGAGACTATGTATAAAATAGAAAACTAGTTCTGAACTGAAAATTCCAAGTATCAGGCCAGAATGAGGTGTAAGAGTTCCATCCAAGCCAAATCATTTAAGGAGAGAATTTCTCTCTTTCTCATTCTCTCCCACTGGTCAACTGAATGAGTTTGGCAGATCTATTAAAGTCATCAGAAGTCCCACTGGCGACTGAGTCCACTGATGTTTGTCCTTCATTCTCAAAGAAAACATAACATCAGGGAGGTGATACTGCGACAAACACATGAATAGAATTGAGTGAGGGGACTGTGCTAAGTCACCAGTCTCACTTTCTCCTCCAGAGTTATCTGAGTCCAGTGGCCAGATATGGATCAAAATGACTGGAGCTGGTCCTGGATATGAGACAGACAGGGTCAAGAGACTTGCCCAAGGTCACACAACCAGTAAGTGGCAAGTGTCTGTGACTGGATTCAAACTCCCATCCTCCTGACTCCCCTTAAGGCCAGTGCTCTACCCACTGTATCACCTCATAGTAGCAGTAACTCTCATAAAAGCTGTGGTTGACTTTGGAGGAAATATGCCTGTAGATAAGGAAAAGCAGCCACCTGAGAACAGCAGCAACTTCAGAAGGGAGACTCTTCTTGGCAAAGAGAAATGGCAGCTATGATTTCCAGAAAACCCTGATAGAGTCTCTAGGAGGAACTTTATGAAGACTCTATAAACAGAAAAAAGGCTCTCTGGATATTCTAGGTGTCTCTTCACGCACAAGTTCTCTCCTTGTGTACCTCACCATGATTGTACTTTATTTTTCTTATATAAATATTTTATTTGGTTTTTTCCAACTACATCCAATTTGTAGTTTTTACCAATCAATTTTTTGCAAGGTTTTGAATTTTACAATTTCTCTTCCTCCTTCCCTTCCCTCCCTCCTCCCCTCAACAGAAAGGAAACATGATTGTACTTTCAGAGTAAGCCTACCCTCTGTACCTAAGAGAGCAATATGAGCAAACTGACTACTTCCCTAGTAACATGAATGAGAGAAAAAAAGGGCAGGAAAACAAAAATCTTTCCAGTTACATATATATTTATTATGCATCCAGGCATGACCAAAGTAGGGAACAGACTATTTTTCTAGAGTGCCCAAGTCCAGATAGCAATTGATTACTCAATAAGAAAAGTTGCCAGGAGCTATTTTTCAAATGAGACTATGGCATCATTAGGGAGCAATGACAGGAAGATTCTGAAAAGAAGAGGGAAAAACTGGCACATGGGGTCTGAGTGGATGAGTATCCAGACCTAGAAAAGTAATTTCCAGGAACACAGAAGTATCAGTATATTCCTGAAACCCCACAAAGCAAAAGATTTAGCCTGACAATAAAAAGATAAGGCAAAGTGACATGATACTGGCAGATCCCTTCTTCAAGGTGGAATGCCAAGGAGCCCTGCCTGAATGTCTCCTGGTTATCTTTTTTGGTTGCTCCCACTTCTAGAGATCTGAATCATAGAGAAGCTCTTTTTTGCTTTCTTCTCTGATCAGAGTCAGAACTGAGATTGTATTCTTTCCAAGAATATTCTTATGTTTTTCTGTTTCTTCACTCTGCAATTCTCTTCTAAGCTATCTCAATGTATGGCTCTTGGCTGGTTTATTAAGTTACCAACTGATAATCTTTAAGAGTTTCTAGGAAAATGTGAGTAGAAATAGCCAGATAAGATAAATTAAGTATTTTTTTAATTTCTGAACCTATGATGTCATCATTGTGGAAGCACTCTCTGCTAATGCAAACTGGCAATTATTGTAAATTATAGACTTTATGGCTTGTCCAATTTTGTTCCAAAATTGGAACTTAGTATGGAAGAAACTTAGATTAGACCAACATCTCATACCCTATACCATGATAAGATCAAAATGGATACAGGATTGAGACATAAAAATAATATTATTAGCAAACTAGAAGATCAAGGAATAGTTTACCTGTCAAATCTATGAAAAGGGAAGGAGTTTATGACCAAGGAAGACATGGAGAACATCATTAAAAGCAAACTAGATGATTTTGATTACATTAAATTAAAAAGCTTTTATACAGACAAAACCACTGCAACCAAGATCAAAAGAAATGTAGTAAACTGGGAAACAATTTTTGCAACTAGTATTTCTGACAAAGGACTCATATCTAAAATATACAAAGAACTGAGTCAAATTTTCAACAAAACAAGCCATTCCCCAATTGACAAATCGTCAAAGGATATGCAAAGGCAATTTACAGATGAGGAGATCAAAGCAATCCATAGTCATATGAAAAATTGCTCTAAATCATTACTTATTAGAGAAATGCAAATTGAAGCTTCTCTGAGGTACCACCTCACACCTCTCAGACTGGCCAATATGACCAGAAAGGCCAATGATCAATGTTGGAAGGGATGTGGGAAATCTGGGACACTAATACATTGTTGGTGGAGCTGTGAACTCATCCAACCTTTCTGGAGAACAATTTGAAATTATACCCAAAGGACAACAAAAATGTGCATACCCTTTGATCCAGCAATACCACTACTGGGTCTTTATCCTAAAGAGATTATGAAAAAGGGTAAAAACATCACTTGTTCAAAAATATTCATAGCAGCCCTGTTTGTGATGGCAAAGAATTGGAAATTAAGTGAATGTCCTTCAGTTGGGGGGTGGCTTAACCTACTTTGGTATATGTATGTGATGGAACACGATTGTTCTATCAGAAACCAGGAGGGACGGGAATTCAGGGAAGCTGGAAGGATTTGCATGAACTGATGCTGAGCGAGATGAGCAGGACCAGAAAAACATTGTACACCCTGACAGCAACATGGGGGCAATGATCAACCTTGATGGACTTGCTCATTCCATCAGTGCAACAATCAGGGACAATTTTGGCCTATCTGCAATGGAGAATACCATCTGTATCCAGAGAAAGAATTGTGAAGTTTGAACAAAGACCAAAGACTATTACCTTCAAATTAGAAAAAACTGTTATCTTATTATGTAATTTTTCTCTCATACTTTATTTTTCTTCCTTAAGGATATGATTTCTCTCTCATCACACTTAGATCAATGTATACCATGGAAATGATGTAAAGATTAACAGAATTGCCTTCGTTGGAGTTGGGGGGGAGGGAACCAAGAATGGGGGGGGGAATTGTAAAACTCAAAATAAATAATCTTTCTTAAAAAATTTAAAAATTAAAAAAATGAATTTCCAAACTTCTGATTTTATAATTGTGGAAACACTCTCTGTAATGCAAATTGGCAGTTAGTATAAATTACAGAGATGGAGCACTGGGGTCTTGGAGTCAGGCGGACAGAGTTCAAATTTAGCCTCAGATACTTGATACTCATTAATTGTGTGACCCTGGGCAAATCACTTGACCCTGATTGCCTCACATCCAGGGCTATCACCAGTCATCCTGATTCATATCTGGAGAAAGTTAGGGTGATGACTTAGCACAGCACCCCCTGACTGAAATCCAGTTCATATACTTGTCATGGCATCACCTCATTGTCTTCTTTGAGAACTAAGAACAAACATCATTTCACTTATGGTACATTTCAATTCAGTTGTTGTGTCCAACTGTGCCCCTATTTGGGGATTTTCTTGGTAAAAAATAATGGAGTAAGGGGCAGCTAGGTGGCACAGTGGATAGAGCACCAGCCCTGGAGTCAGGAGTACCTGGGTTCAAATTTGACCTCAGACACTTAATAATTACCTAGCCGTGTGGCCTTGGGCAAGCCACTTAACCCCGTTTGCCTTGCAAAAACCTAAAAAAAAAAAAAAAGATAATGGAGTAATTTGCCATTTCCTTCTCCAGATCAGAAAGAGACATTATTTTGGATGTGGCCAATGTGGGGGAATCTTTATTTTTTATTTATTTATTTTGTTAACCTATGCATATATGTATTGAGAAATTTTTTGCCTTTAATTTTCTCGGTGAAAGACAGGTAATAGATAATACACAGATAAAAGAAAATAATTTAATTAAAAATTTAATTAAAAGTCTTTCCTAGCCCAGTCAATGAATTTACTTAATGTAATGAATAGGTACCAGAGACAATGAGATGTTCAAGTCTTAAAATATAAGTGACTTTATACTTTTTTACCCTTGTTATGATGTTTGAAGAACTTCTCTATATCAAATTTGATTGAATTAGAAGGCAGGTAGCCATTAGTTGATCAAAGAATCAGTCATTTTCTTGGTGTTTCTTTAAAAGGCAAGACTCTGTCCCTGTCTCTGTCTCTGACTCTGACTCTGTTACTGTCTCAGTCTCTCTCTCTCTCTCTCTCTCTCTCTCTCTCTCTCTCTCTCTCTCTCTCTCTGTCTTCTCTGTCTTCTCTGTCTGTCTTTATCTCTCTGTCTCTATCTCTCTGTCTGTCTCTGTCCGTCTCTGTCTCTGTTTCTGTCTTTCTGTCTGTTTCTATCTCTGTATGTCTGTCTATCTTTCTCTGTGTGTCTCTATCTTCTTTCTGTGTGTGTCTCTCTCTGTTTTCTCTGTCTGTCTTTGTCTCTGTCTCTGTCTCTCTGATCAAGAAAGAAAATGACACTGAAGAATTAAAATTACCCTTGGCAATTCTTAAAAAGAGCTCACTGTTTGCTGTTTTCTCATGTACCTATCAGAGAATAGTGGGGAAGGGGGGATGAAGATTGTTTTCTCCTCTCTCCCACATCAACCATAGCATCTTGCAGTGATGTAGCTACCCCTGGACCTAGCAGGGAGCAGACCCAGATACTAAGGAGATAGCTTTGATGCTATGACCTCTGTGAGTCAGGAAGGGAGGCAAGCACTAGCTATCAGGAACTAAAATCTCTATGTTAAACACAATTGTGCATATATAACTTTTACCAAATTGTTGCTACCATGGAGAGGGGCCAAGGAAGAGAGGGTGGTATAAAAATGGGGAACTCGTAAATTGGCTAAAAGATAAATGTTGAAAACTACCTTTGTCTGGATTGAAAAAAATAAATTAAATTAAAGGAGTTGAGGTCTGGATGAGGAAAGGGCCTGGGAGCACAAACAAGGGTCATACCCTGCAAAGATGAAGCATCTTAAGAGTGTCACAAGAAGAAAAGGACATGAAAATCTTGTACTACCCTAGAGAGGTCTGAGTTGTCTTAGCTACATATATCTCTCCAAAAGCCCATTTCTATTAATGTGCTCTGTACACTCTTCCCACTGACTCTGTGCATAGTTATGGGATAATATACCCCAGGCTTCTAAGGGAAATGTTTTATTACAATTATACTCACAATACTATCTCAGCAAATGCTTTGCTTTTGAGTTAATTGTGTCTACTGGATGACTATTAAAGGCAAGTGTGCCAGTGGGGACCTATGAGCTATAGCTTTAGGATTTCAGACACATAGAATACCTTGAACCTGAAGGTGATTTTTCCCAAGGAGCTCAATCTAAAGCATGAATTATGGGATAATTCAGATGTGGGGTAACATAGGTTCATAGAATTGTGATCTAAACATCACCTAGTCTAACCCTAGTGCTTTACAAATAAAAAAACTAAGTCCAAAGAATGTGTGACTTATCCAAGTCATAGAGTAGGAGTATATTAGGTTCTCAAACTTAGATCTTTTGATTTTTGGTCCAGTATACTGTACCACTTTCCATTCTTCTACCTTGCTATGCACTACATATTTACACTCTCCCTGTTGGGCAGAAAACAGATAAGGGTACAAAAGAAGTGAGAAAGATGCTATGTTTCCCCCAGAAGATCCTGGAAATGTAACTAAGCCCAAAATATTTGTGGGGAGGATAATCACAGCCTAACTTATAGATATATGAAATATTATTATAGCAAGCAGCTCTTGCCTGTAAATAATGGTCTTGGAAATTGGGAAGTCTTATACTCTTGAAAGAGCTTCAAAGTGAACTATAAGCATAAACTAAAAATAACACCAGTAATTATAAAGCATAAATTAAGAAACTAAGCAGTAGAGATGGTATATATTAAGAACCAGATTCACACAGATTTTTGTTTGTTTCATGATCTAAAAGATTATTTTCCTCCCTAAATTTAAACATAATTTTCAATTGTACTAGCTTATATTGATAATAGGATATTTTCACAAACTCTAAAAAGATTTTCTAAATACCATGTGGATGTCTTTGGTAGATATCCACATAAATAAAAAGACATAAGTAAATACACATACCCTAAGTCTGTGAAGCAATCAAGCTTCACCTCCTGTTCTTATACAACACAGGACTGGCAGTGAAGATCCCTAGGATCTACTCCCAGATCTGCTACAAACTTGTTGCAAATTATTAAGTATGTAGTTCACCTTTTCTAGGTTTTGGTTCCCCAGCTCCAAATAGGGATGAGAGAGTTAATGTGTCTACATCACAGAAAAGTTGTATCATATGGTAATATATATCCATCATATTGTAGTAATAGAAGGGACCTTTCAAATCAATCATCTGTTCCTTTGGGGAAGGATCTGTCTCACAAAGCTTAAAAATTTAATAGAATATATTCTAAATAAATGCCTACTCACAGGGTCAGAGAAGAGATAAAAAGGAACTTTTACTATTTGAGGACATAGACTATAACTCCCTCATTCTATAACTATGGAAACTGAAGTACAAGAGTTTAAGTGTCCAGACCAGTGGCACACAAGTACTAAGAGAAAAGGTTTGAACCCAGATCTTTTAGACTCCTAATCCAGTATCCTATCCACTACACCTTACTAGCTATCTGATCAAATTATTGAATTATATGATCTAATCCACCCTATAAATTTAAATATAGGGAAATTGAAATTCAGAGAAGCAAAACAACTTGTTCTAAGTTGCACAATAAATAGAAAGGCTGGGTCTTACTCCCCTTTCTCCTTTCTGAATTTGTTTCTTTTTTTATGAGAATTATATTAGATGACCTCAAAAGTCCTGGTTCTTAGGTCCCTTCCATTGCTAACACTCTATGTTCAAAGATAATAGATCTGAAGTTGGAAATAACCTTGGAGGTCATCTATTGAATCCCTTAAGTTTATAGATATGGAAAGAGATCTAGAACCAGTCAGTCAGGTAGTGAATGACAGGACTGGGATAAAACTCCAGTCCCCTTAAAGACTTTTCTATTAAGGTCCCTTCCAAATTTAACCAATTCTATCACAGCCCCTTCCACTTCTCATAGTCTATGTTCAAAGATTTCTTTCAATTCTAATATTGTATTTTCCATGGTTCTTTCCAGTTCACACATTTTATTATGTTTTAAGATCCTTTCCATGTCTATCCTTCTATGTTCTAAGGGTCCTTCAAGTTCTAAGAGTCTACCCTGATTCCACAAATTCAACCCATTCTCTGTATTATTTTGACCAGTTAATAATTGCATTGCTGTTTCATAGCAATTTCAGTTTGCAAATTAATTGGTTCTCTCTGCCAGGGCTGCAGGAATTCTCCCATAATAGGTTTCCCGGTATAGGGCTTGCTGGCTGCTATGGTTCCAGCTGTCACCAAACTCAAGAGGAAAAGGTTTCATTATCTGCAGACCTATACGGGTAGCTCTGTCACTCTTCCTAGGGCTTCATGAGGAAACATAGAGAACAGCTGGATTCCTTGGCTCATCTCGCTTCCCTCTCAGAGAGTTGATAATCTTCTAATTGACTCCCCATCCTGGGAAGTCAGGATGCTACGCAGGTGTCCTAGAATAAGTGAGGATCGATAACTTAGTCCTGAAGTTTTTTTTCTTTTTAAATTAGTTATTATGTGATTTATGCTCACTTCAATTGTAGCACATGCTGAAAATACAAGGCAGATTCAAAGGCTGTCGGCAGAGAAATAGAGATGGAGAAATGATGAAGCAGAAAGGAAAAAGGCTGCAGAGGAGAATGAAAAATAAAGGAGGGACACAGAAAGGAACAGAGGAAGGAAAAAGAGAGAGGAGTGAGAAGAGTAATAAAGAGATGAGAAGGAGGTAAGAGAAGTAGAGAAGAGAGATGGAAAGAGTGTAGGAGATAGAGATGAAGTGGGATGGAAAAAATAGAAAAAGAGACAAAGGGAGAGAAGGGAGGAGAGAATAAAAAGGGAAGGAAGGCATGAGGGAAAAAATAGAGAGATGAGATAGAGATATTGTGGCACATGGCAGAGTTTAAGACAAAATAATGGAGAGTTAAATAGCAGAAAACAGAGGTGATAAAGACCCAAAAAGAATGGGGCAAGAGAGAGAGACAGAGAGGAAAGAGACCAATACAGAGACAGAGAGAGAGAGACAGAGAAAAAGAGAAAGAATGGGAAGGAAGGAAGGATGGAGGGAGGGAGGGAAGAATTAGAAGAAAGGAGACAGAAGATCAGGGGAAAGAAAAAAAGAGATATAAAAGGCCATTTTATAGATTAGACATTGGGAAGGGTTTAAAATGGACAAAACTTTAAACTGGGAGACAAGGATGTTATTTCCTCTTTCTATGATAGTGGTGCCTTGACGAGTTGAGCCCTTGAGTTTTTGATGGGTCTCCTGAGCCTTTGAGGACCACTTTGGGAGGCAGATATTCCTAGGTTCCATTTTAAAAGAAAATGAATTTAGAAACCAGCTCTATATAATCAAAAGGGAGCAGTGTCTCTATATCTGGTCCTTATCTCAATACCACTTCAGATCTTACCATAATATGCAGAAAACTTCCTTCAGGAGGTTTCCAATCTTGACTTCTGATCTGAGGTCAGGGAATCCACAGTTGTAATAGTATTTTACAACATCTCACAGATTCTAAAGGATCATTGAATCCTTTGTGACAGGTCCTTGAGGCAGAAAGAGAATATTCTTACCCTAATTTTACAAATGAAGATATTGAAACAAAGAGAAAGCATGTCCCAGATAACACCACTGGCAAGTGGGATAGCACTGGGATTAGAAACCAGTTCTCAGTAACAGTTAACATCAATCTCAGTCTTGGGCATTATTCCTCATTCAGCCAGCAGCAGGGTGTTTCACATTACAATTAGAATTATTTCTTAATAATAATTAAGTCTTAAGACTGGGATACTTTCTTTATGAAAGGAGAAACAAAACTAAACAGCTAAATCACAAACCCATTGTAATATGAAAAGAGACCTGGATTTTAATAAATTTCAATGAATTTAGATCTAATTCCAAGTTTCCTACCTGTGTGACTTAGGTAAATAGTTTCCTTCTCTGGAACTTACTATCCTTATCTAGAAAATAATGATGATGATGATGATGATGATGATGATGATGATGATGATAACAATAATAGTTAGATATAACTCAAAAAATAAAGCTTTAGGATTTTCAAAACACTTAACAAATATATCATTTTATCCTCACAACAACTCTGAGATATAGAAGCAATATTTCTCCATGTATAAGATACTCCCATGTATAAGATGCACCTTAATTTTGGGGCCCAAAATTTGAAAAGAAAAAGCATTACATAAAGTTATTGAATTCAAGTTTTATTCATCATGAAATTCAAGGACCTTCTTCTCCTAGCTTTCAGGCATCTTTTGAGCAAGTCTGGTGCATGTACACATGCTTAGTCCATTCCATTTCATGAAACTGAAGTACCAATGATGTCCTCCTTGGAAATCAGGAACTTCTTTTTCATTGGCAATTCTTTTTTTTAATTAAAGATTTTATTTATTTTGAGTTTTACAATTTTCCCCCATCTTACTTCCCTCCTCCCACCCCTCACAGAAAGCAGTTTGTCAGTCTTTACATTGTTTCCATGTTGTACATTGATCCAAACTGAATGTGATGAGAGAGAAATCCTATCCTTAAGGAAGAAACATAAATTATCAGAGATAACAAGATCAGACAAGATATCAGTTTTTTCCTAAATTAAAGGGAATAGTCCTTGAACTTTGTTCAAACTCCACGGTTCTTTTTCTGAATACAGATGGTATTCTCCATTGCAGACAGCCCCAAATTGTTACACAGATGAAATGAGCAAGTCCATCACCCCCATGTTGCTGTTAGGGTGTACAGTGTTTTTCTGGTTCTGCTCATCTCACTCAGAATCAGTTCATGCAAATCCCTCCAAGCTTCACTGAATTCCCCTCCCTCTTGGTTTCTAATAGAACAACAATGTTCCATTACACACATATACCACAGTTTGCTAAGCCATTCTCCAACTGAACAACATTTACTTGATTTCCAATTCTTTGTCACCACAAACAGGGCTGCTATGAATATTTTTGTGATGTTTTTACCCATTTTCATCATCTCTTCAGGGTATAGAGCCATTATTGCTGAATCAAAGGGTATGCACATTTTTATTGCCTTTTGGATATAGTTCCAAATTTCTCTCCAGAAAGGTTGGATGAGTTCAAAGCTCCACTAACAATGTAATAGTGTCCAAGATTTCCCACAACCCTTCCAACAATGATTGTTAGCCTTTCTGGTCATATTGGCCAGTCTGAGAGGTGTGGTGTTACCTTAGAGAAGCTTTAATTTTCATTTCTCTAATAAGTAATGATTTAGAGCAATTTTTCATATGACTATGGATTGCTTTGATCTCCTCATCTGTAAATTGCCTTTGCATATCCTTTGACCATTTGTCAACTAGGGAATGGCTTTTTAAAAAAAAAATGTGACTCAGTTCTCTTCATTAGCAATTCTTCTGGTCTCCTGCTGAACCATCTTTGTGGACACAGGAATTCCAATGGCCCTTTGCTCGTCAATTCATCTCTTCAATTGCCTCTCTAAATCAGGACATATTTGTCTTTCTTTTGCCTGGGCATTTTCAGTTGGGTTTCTTCTTCCCAGAGTCAGTCTCAGAATTTTTTCTCATTTGAAGGAGGATCAAACTGACATTCAGCAGCACGATTTCCATTCACTTTTGCAAACTGGATCAGCACTGGCCAAAAATATTTTCTGAGTCATTTCTGGGCAGAACATGGCAATACAAAATTTAATATACTGGTAACAAATGCAAAGCACTGAGCACAAAGAAAACAAGCAAGGAAGGGTGGGAAATGCAAGGGAAAAAACTACAACCACTGTATAATACACTTCCAGTTTTTAGACCCCATATTTTCAAAAAAAAGCATCTGCCTTATACATGAGGAAATATGGTATTATCCCATTTCACAGATGAGAAAACTGAAGCATAAAGAGGTTTCTCATAAGTCCATCTATCTAGAACTGAAAACTTCAATGACCATTTAGTCAAATTCTCTTATTTTTTTATAGTTGAGAAAGCTGAGGTCCACTGAGATGAAGTATTCTGTTCAAAATCACCCAAAAGGCTACTGAAAGAGGGAGAATTCCTAGCTCTTCTGACTCCACCTCCAGGGCTATTTTCCAGTACCCGAGGATGTTCTTCTAAGCTCAGGGACTGATATCATCACTAGTATTAGTTTTTACCACAATTTCCATACTATGTGGATATTGGGGCAAAGTGGATAAGTGGAGCACACTCAGGAAAAGTAAGTAGTTCAATATTCCTAGAATGCAAAATAAGTGAAGAGGAAAATAATGGAAGGTAAAGCTGGAAAGGTAAATTGCTTTGTTTGTTGTTGTTTGTCCTTCATTCTCAAAGAGGATCATGACATCAGGGAGGTGATGTCATAAAATGCAAATGAATTAGATTTGAGTGGGGTAGGGGGCTGGGCTAACTCACCACTCTCTCCTCCAGAGCATCTGGGTCCAGTGGCCAGATATGGATCAAGAAAACTGGAGATGGCCCTGGATGCAAGTGAGAGAACTTGGTCGTTTTTAGCTAATGTATTAAAGAAGGCCTTGAGGAACCTGAACTTTATCTGATAATCAGAGGGGAACTATTGAAAGGGAAGTAGGAAAGTGAGAGATAAAGGCAGTTACAAAGTAGTAATAATTTCTCCAGGAATTACATATTTCTCCTAGGGTAAAGGGTTTCAAGTTGCTGGGTGTTAAAACAGCTTCCTTGATTTTTACATGGTGAGTCTGTGTAGATCTGCTAAAATCATAAGCAATGAGTCTACCAAATAGGAGCATAATTTTCAATGAGAATCACTCATTTCCCATTAACACTGGGTTTGCAATGGGCTTGGAGTCATCCCCAGTTTAACCACAGATGATGAGGACAACAGCAGTGCTGGGATGTGGCCCATAATGGACAGCAAAACTGTATCCTCAGTCCCTGGGTCAAGGTCCTGCTCTTGAGTATTTCCATTCCCTTGGTCATACTTTATGCCTTTTCAGCACCAAAAGGAGAAGGGAAGAGAAGAGTGAGGCTAGAAATTAAGTGATCTGTGGAGCACTTGACTAGCATTGAATTAGTTTCTTCATCTATGAAATAAGGGGATTACACTAGACAACCTTTAAGGTTGTCTCCCCATTCTACCAATTTCCATTTGAAATCTCAGATCAGTTAGTACTAAGTGAGAGAGTGAAGCCAAGTTGAGTCAAAGTGGAACCCACCTTGGTTTCACCAAATATCCAATTGTTAGTGATACTATCTTAGAGATCAAAGGCCATCTAGTCTAACATATTTGTGTATGAATTCCCTCTGCTATTGGACATCAAAACTTTCTTTGAAGATCTCCAAATGGAAAGAATTCTCTACATCCTGAAGTAGCAGTTTGGGATATTTAACAATGTTGGGAGGTTTCCCCTTCCATGAAGATATAGTTTGTCTCTTTGCAAATTTTACTTACTGTTATGGTTCTATCTTCTGGAACCAAGAAGTTTGAATATCTTCCCCCTTTCCACTTGATGATCCTGCAAATATTTGAAGACAGCATCATACCCCTGCCCTCCTGTCTGAGCCTTCTTTTCTCCAGGCTAAATATCCTTACTTTGTTCCATCAAACTTCCAACAGCATCCTCCTGAATGCCTCCAGTATCCTCTTCTCTCTTTTCTGACTGATCTTCAAGTTAAAGATGTTTTTCCTAAGGCTTCTATGAATTGATGCAGACTGAAGTAGGCAGACAAGAACAGCAATTAAATAATGACAGTGACATCAAATGGACAGACAACTTTAAGAGACTTTGAAATTCTGGTTGATGGAATTTGAGTTCAAAGGACTGAAGATTAAACATGGCCCACCTCTTGCCAACAAGGTGATGGATTTAAAATGCAGAATGAGACACATTTTTAGACATGGTTCATGTAGGAATTTGTTACGCTTAACTATGCATGTTTGTTATGGGGCTTTTCTTTTTCTTTCTTTTTATAATTTGGAGGCAAAGCAATGGAAGAGATGATACTCTTAAAGAACTACATAAATGCTATTTATTATTGCTAATATAATTATAGTAATGATAATGATGCTTATAAAAATCAAATATGCTTCCTAAGTTAAACATATAGTACTCCAGAACTATTTTGATCTTTTTATAATTTGGAGGCAGAGCAATGGAAGAGATGATACTCTTAAAGAACTACATAAATGCTTTTTATTATTGATAATATAATTGTAATAATGATAATGATGCTTATAAAAATCTAATACGCTTCCTAAGTTAAACATACAGTACTCCAGAACTGTTTTGATCAGGGCAAAGAAAAGCAAAATTGTCACCTCCCAAGTCCTGTAAATTATTTCTTCTCTCAATGCAGTCTACCATTTATATAGTTCATTAAGAATTGAAAGTACTATGAATGTTATCTCATTTGCATTAATTTTGGAGGCTACTTCATCACACTATTATCCCATATTGAGCTTAGAATTCACTAAAATCCCTAGTGGTAGAATCAAGACAAGAATTCAGGCCTCTTTACTCCCAAACAGGAGGATCTATAGCCCATCTTCTACAGCAGGGGTAGAGAATTTTTTTTTCTGCAAAGGGTCATTTGGATATTTTTAACATCATCTGCCTGCTATATTTAATCAAAATATTGTAAGGATACAAGGAGAGATTACTTACAAAGAGTTTTACACATCTTAAAGTTTTGTGATAATGCTTGCCTAGAATGCCAAGAGATTAAATGACTCATCCAGGATGACATAATCAATATATGTCAGAGGAAGGATTTGAATCCAGGTCTTCCTGCTGCCTCTGAGGTCAATTCTCCACCCACCGTGCCACACTGCTTCTTGTCACAAATGGATAATAATAATATTCAATGCAAATACTGATAATGTAGAGGATGAGAGAATATTGTACAATAGATAGAGAAGTAACCTTGGGTACAATTCTTTCCTCTGATGCATTCTGGTGATGAACCAAGCACTTAACCTTTCAGTGACCCAGATAGCTTTCTAAGACAATAAGTTCTAGAACAGTTTACAGTCTGCATTGGTAAAGGGTCTCTCCTCACTGGCTTCCTATGAGATCACAGTCCCCGGGGAGCAAGAATAATAACCACCAAAGCTGCTTTCAGTGAATTTGCAGAGGCTGAGCCCACATCCCAACACCTTGATCAAATTAGAAAAAGGAATGACTTTATCTCCCTGTGCAATAGTCCACAGAACATTAAAATTAAAGACCAATGGCAGGTTAGTGTTTTTTTGTTGGGACTATTTCTAACTTAATTGAATAGAAGATAAGAATGAGAGAAACGCTAACAATAAATACTCTTCACATGGATACAGTGTTGTACAGTTACTACTAGTACTCCTTTGTACTGAAGAGGACCATGCCCATTTTACAGTTACAAAATATAGCCCTCACATCTTTCCTGGGAGACCCTCAGAATTAGTTAAAATCCCCATTTTATAGATAAGGAAACTGAGGCATAGGTAAAGTGGCTTCCTCTCAGTTTACATGGCTAGAAAGTAGAAAGTATTTTTCTATCCAGGATACTCAGGGCTGCCTCAATCAATACCTCTACCACACCCCGGACCCTCACTAAGCCCACAGGGGCCTATGGGCAGGTCCTGACAGTTTCCAAGTTCCTAATGGCCATTTTGAACAATAAGGGGCTATGAGCTCCGGTGGATGATCCCTGTGCACACAGGAAACCTCACTAATCCTTCTTGATTGACTGAGTAAGAGATTATAGCATCCCAAGAGCAGGTCAAACCTGCTCAGGGTCCAGAGGGAAGAAGAGGATGATGAAATGTCATCTTTCATCCAACTCTAGTCTGAAGGAGATTTGAGGAAACACACAGAGAACAAAGTAATCATTTGCCCATCATAAATATACACCATTCATTCAAATAGACAGCTCTTGCCTGCCTGTTGTGAGTAGTCCACCAAACAAAGCACTATGGGGGATAAAAAGGTTACTTCCCCATAGTGTCATCCCCTAGAACAAATAATACTGAATTTGAAATTGGGGAACTAGGATTCAAATCATGGAACCGTTTCTTACAGAGTCTCTCAATTTCTTCCTCTTAAAAACAAGTGGTAGGCATCAATCACCAAAAATAGTTAAACTGACTATACTGTTAGAAATACTAACTATGCAGAATTCAGAGAAGCATGGGAAGACTTCTATGAGCCAGTTGAAAGGGAAGCAAGAAGAATCAAGTAAATCATAGAAACGTGACTAAAAAAAATGCAATGAATATTGTGGATTCATAAAGACCTCCTTTGCAGTGATTGGAGAATAAAGGCATGAAATGTTGCATATACTATCAAATATAATTGATATATTGGTTGGTTTCATTGATTTGACTTTTTTATTTTTCTTCTACAACCTGTTTATAAGAGTTGTCTCACAAAGCAGGAAAGATATATTTGAAAATTAGTATAAAAATAAAAGATACACATAAAACTAAAGTCAGCTAGCTGGAGCAGTGGATAGAGCACCAGACCTGGAGTCAGAAAAATGAACATTTAAATCTATAGCTGGATGACCTTGGGCAAGTTATTTAACCCTGTTTGCCTCACTTTTCCCATGATATGACAAACCACTACAATATCTTTGCCAAGAAAACCTAGGGTCATATAACATCAGGCATGAGTAAAAAAGTGACTGAACAACAAATAAAACTAAAATAAAATTTTGTTTCAATGAGGGACCTGGACTAGGCAATCTCTAGGGCTCCATACTACAATCAATTTTATAGAGTCTTTCCCTCTCCTTCATTAGAATAGTATTTTGTAGGTGACAAAAGTTTTCCAAATACATCTTTTCTTTTGATGCTTACAATAGCCTGTGACTGGAAACTCCATGAGGGCAGGTAAAATTACTTACATGAACTTTATTTCTCTTTCTTTCTGTACTCAGTACATGTTTGTTGAACAGATTCCTTGACTAGGGATTTTTCTTTGTTGCACAGATGAGGAAATTGAAACATTAAAAGGTTTGACCAACAGTAGATAGAAGTATAGACAGCATTGTCAATACACCAGTAAGCATTTATGAAGCACTTACCATGTACCAGATGTTATCTGGACACTGTAGATACAAACAGAGATGATAGATACTATTAATAGTTGTTAGATAGACAGATAGATGATAGATAGATAGATAGATAGATAGATAGATAGATAGATAGATGAAGAGCTCTGTGTAGGATTTGAATCCAGGTTCTCTGACTCCCAGACCAAGGCTCTTTTCATTACCCTATTCTGTGATCTTATTCTGCCTTTCTAACATGATGGTATATTTGTATTTTCCTTATTAGACTGTAATATCCTTGAGAACAAGTCCTGGAGGCAGCATCTTTGCTTTCCTTGAACTTGGCACAATGTCTTATGGAGAATAGACGCTTGATGAAAGTTGAATTGAGTTGTTGCTGCCAGCTCACCAATCATCTCTTAGGAATGGGTTACTAAAATAGAGAGCACAAAATAATTGTCTTAAAGTATTCAAAGAACTGAGAATACAAATGGAATATTAATTGAGGGTGAGGAAAATGGGCTGATGAAAAAATAGAATATAAATTGAGGGTGAGGAAAATGGGCAGATGAAAAGAATACAGAGATAAATGTGGCCAGTCTCACCATTTTGCCAAAACATAGACCCTGCCTCTCCATCCCATTGACTGCTTGGCCTGGAAACTTCTGGAGCCAAGCAGATGTTAGTGCCTGGTATGGATTTAATGAGCTGACAAGAGTCAGCTCTTAAGGACAAGGAGTCTGAGCTGCTTTCCAAACCAGGTATAACCCTACTCTGTAGAAATGGCCCTAGCCCAGGTAAGGGGGAGAGTGCCAAAGCATTCCCAGAAGCACAGTCTTTACTACTGTTGGCAAGCAAGGTCTGGCCGCCCACTCCTGTTCCCCCACCCATACCAGAGAGTGGCTGGCCAACCCTGTGTCCTTCTCTCTAAAACTCTTGGGAGCATTCAACCCTGGCTTGGGTAGAGTAAAAAGCCAAGCTTCCAGACAGATTTACAGACCCACTCTGAAGGTCTATGAGGCCCATGTGGGCTCCCATCCCAAGCTGACAGCCAGGAACTGGCAGCTGGCTCCCTGTCTACTCCAAAGGGCTTGCACAATGTCTTTTTGGCAGTGATCAGGCTGGAAAATAATTTCCGGTTAATGGGAACTAATTGCTTATGAGGCAAACCAGTTTTAATGATGGTTGGCGTTTTATGTGGAGTATTGTTTTTTCTTCAGTGGTGAAGAGTTTTTATCTCTTGCATTCAAGATGCTCCTAAGGTTGACTGGATTCAGTTCAATCCCATAAATATTTTAGTCCCTACTGTGTGCTAGATGCTATTCTTAGTGCTAAGAACTTATACTCTGTTGGAGGAATATGTGTTCACAATGTAAACTGTCGAGCCTAAAACCTGTGAACCTTAAAAATATGGGTTAAAGTAAAATAAGAAAAATTTAGATTATAATGAAGTTTTATTCTATGAGATTTACCATCTAACACAATTAAGAAGAAAGTCATTTCAAAAGAGAAAAGACCATATTTTGGGCTGGGAATTAGCTGATTTTTATACAGAAACAGAGAAAAGGGAAAATGAATAATCTTTTTTGTGACCTAACCATGAACATTGCACAATATCCCTTCCCCAAACTGCTCCTCAGTGGTTATCATCTTTGTACAACATGATCTCAATTTCTGTTGTCTCTTGTTGGCAGGTCAATCTCCCTGAATCCTGCTCATTGTCCTCCTAAGTTTGTAAATAACATAGGAAGAGATAACTTGTAGTCTTAATTTCTAACTAGGAAGATAAGGTGACCAATAAGAAGTCTAAACACTCATCAATCATTTACCAGTATATATAATTATGAGAAATAATTATACGTTAACTGTACAAAGTAGATATATACAAGTAATTCCCAGAAGAGGGAGAAACCCAGAACACGGATACCTGGGAGGGATTGGTCTTGGTAAGTGGTAGCCCCTAAACTGAACTTTGAAAGGAATTAGAGTCAGTGTCTGGGAAGTAAGAAAAGAGTATACTCCAGACTTGGTCTAGAGTCAAGGACATAGAGGTAGAAGACCTTCTCAGGGACTCTGACATTGTCCTATGCTGCCAGCACCCCTGAGCCACCAACACAGAGGTGTTGAAGGGTGAAGATGTTATGGTCTACATTGATGAGAGCATGCTTCTGCAGGGTAAACACATCATTCCAACTCTCTCAAGAGTCTCAGGAGACCACCATGGTACTGTGTCCCCAAAGTCTTGTCTTGCTGTAGAGATCCTGAGATGACCTTTAGCAGATATTCTTAGATGTTTTTGAGGTAAGGATGAGGCAGAGGAGAGAAACAAAGACAAAGTTAGCCTGCTAGCCCTCAGACATATTCATAGATTCATAGAAGTCTGATTTAGAGTGGACTTTTGAGGGAGCCAAGACAGCAGAATGAAGGCAGAAAATCCCAGAAACTCTCCCCCAGACCATTCCAAATGCCTTTAAATTAGGACTAACAAACTTCTAGAGTGGCAGAACCCACAGAAAGACTAAGTGAAACAATTTTCTGTCACAAGACAACTTGGAAGATGCACAGGAAGGGTCTGTTCCACCAGGTTGGGGGTTCTGCTAGAGCAAACCAGCTCTAGCCATCCAGGAACAGCCCTTGGTATACCTGGGTCCCTGAGGACACCTAAGTCTGTGGCAGCAGGGCTGTTTTTCAGACCTCTCTTTTAGTCCAGGGATTGCCAAGGACAACTTTGGAAGATCAATAGGAAAACTCTGCCCACCAGAGTAAACAAAAAGCCCAGGTCAGTGCAGGCCTCAATGTAGTCCTCACCAGGGAACCAGAAGCATACCTACAGAGGCACTTATCAGTTGCTTCCAAAGCACTCAGCCTATGGATGGTAAGGAGGTGGGGGGGGGTACACTGCAGAGGTCTCTCTGCTATCCCTGGGGTAGGACTCTGTTGCTTTACCTATACTCAGATCCAGGTCACAATCTGGGATCCCCATACTTCCATAGTGGAGCAAGGATCCTCCTCACAGTTCTAGGTCAGGGAGGAGTACTCATGGTCATACACAGACCAGAACACAGGCCAGGAGAGCAGTCAGAGCCTCTCAAAAGACCCTGGAGGAATTGAGATCCCTGGGGAGAGGTACTGATAACAATTGTAAAAACCCTTAAAAACTCAGGAAAGTGGGGCAGCTAGGTGGCGTAGTGGATAAAGCACCGGCCCTGGAGTCAGGAGTACCTGTGTTCAAATCCAATCTGACACTTAATAATTACCTAGCTGTGTGGCCTTGGGCAAGCCACTTAACCCCGTTTGCCTTACAAAAAACCTAAAAAAAAACTCAGGAAAGTGCATCTTCTACCCTGGAAACAGAGCCCCAACTTAACAAAGAGTTAAAATCAAGTCATAGGCTGGGGTTATGAGCAAACAACAGAAGAAAAAAAATCTGACCATAGATAATTACTTTGGTCTCATGGAGGATCAAAATACACTTTCAGAAGATGACAAAGTCAATGTTTCTGTGTCCAAAATCTCTAAGAAAAATATGAATTGGTTTCAGGCTATAGAACAGCTCAAAAAAGATTTTGAAAAATCAAGTAAGGGAAGGTAGAGGAAAAACTGGGAAGAGAAATGAGAGTGATACAGGATAATCATGAAAACTACTTGGTGAAGGAGATACAAGAAAATATTGAAGAAAATAAAATCTTAAAAACCAATTTGAGGACAACCAGGTGGCACAGTGGCATAGAGCACCAGCCCTGGAGTCAGGAGGACCTGAGTTCAAATCCAGCCTCAAACAATAATTACCTAGCTGTGTGGCCTTGGGCAAGCCACTTAATCCCATTGCCTTGATAATAAAATTTTTTAAAAACAGTTTGAGTCAAATGGAAAAAAACAATCCAAAAGACTAATGAGAGCAAATGCCTTACAAAGCAGAATTGGCTAGATGGGGAAGGAGATAGGGAAAGCTGATGGACTTTGTAAGAAATCAAATCAAATAAAACAAAAACAAACGATGAAAAACTAGAAGAAAATGTGAACAGATCCAGAGAGATAATTTTAAAGTTATTGGGCTACTTGAAAGTCTTGAGCCCCCCAAAAATCCTAGATTTCATTTTTCAAAAACATTCTCTAGGAAAATTGCCCTGATATCCTAGAAGCACAGGTTAAAATAGAAAGTGAAAGAATCCATCGATCACTTCCTGAAAAAGATGCCAAAATGAAAACAGCCAGGAATATTATAGCCAAATTTTAGAACTCCCAAATAAAAGAGAAAATATTACAAGCAGCCAGAAAGACACAATTCAAATATCGTGGAGCTACAGTCAGGATTACACAGGATTTAGCATTACATTAAGGGGTCATAGGACTTGGAATATGATATTCCAGAATCCAAAAGAGTTTGGATTACAATCAAGAATCAACTTCCCAGCAAAACTGAACATACTCTTTCAGGGGAAAAGATGGTCATTCAATGAAATAGGAGAATTTCAAACTTTCATGTTGAAATGACCAGAGATAAACAGAAAGTTTACTCTTCAAGTACAAGACTCTAGTGAAGCATAGAGAGAGTGGATGGGAAGGACTAATTATTAGTGCAAATAATGATGCTCCACTACCTGTATTTCTGCATGGAAAGATGATACTGATAATTCATATGAACCTTCTCATTTACTAGAGCAGTTAGGAGAATATATAGACAAGACACAGGAGGCAGCCAAATACAAAGGTATAATATATTATAAAGATGGAGTTTCTCTATCCTTGCAGGGGGAGGGCATTGTGTTTACTTTTACAACATGACTATTTTTGTAATGTGAAAAAAATAAATAAAAACAGAATGACTTTTTGAATTTACTTAATCCTTTAATCTGAAGGTTCTTAATCAGAAGTCTATGGTGTAAATAAATAGATAATGGGATTTCAGTTTACTTGACCTCCTTTGCACATCTATATATTTTATATATTTAAAAACATTATTCTGAAAAAAAGATTTGTAGGTTTCAACAGACTTCTAAAGAAGTGATTCCCAAAAACCTAAGAGCCCCTGATCAAGTCCAACCCTTTTCATTTGACAGAAGAGGAAACTAAGCTTCAGAGAAGAAAAGTGGATCAAGATCACAGATATAGTAAGTAGCAGGTCCCCTGACTCCAAATCTAGGGCTCTTTCCGCTATACTTTATTGGGGACTTCCAACTCCAAGCCCCAGACTAAAATTCCATGACATTGAAGGGCAAGAAGGAGATTCACATGTACATTCACAAGGGGTAGGATGAGAATCACTTCTTTAAGGCACTCATTGCTATACCATATAGTACAGATCCACTTTGGCATTTCTCCATTGGGTAAACATATATGCACTGTTTTATACTCAAGTGAGTGAATATAATAAAACTTTTTATTCTATGCTAATAATAGTTGCAGGTTTCCTTCTGAATAGAGACTTTTTAAAGCATCTGTTTAAAGCCCTTTAATGAGGGCTTAAAACATTTTTGCCATTTGAAAACACTTTCTCCCAAAGTAGACATTCAAGCTGTCAGGAAATAAAACAAAAATCTCCATCTTCTTCATAGACAATCACAAAACTCTAGGGTCATTCTCTCCTCTAAATTCAATTCAATTCAACAGCTATTTATTTGATGTCTACTTATATGGCAAGCACTGAGATGCCACATCCTAAAAGAATCTATTTCTTGATTTCAAGGTGCTTATATGGCAGGGAGAATAGATGCTGGGGAGGGGAGGGGTGAGAATGTGTACATTGTAAATATATACAGTGTAGATATAGAGTAATCTGGTAGTGAAGAAGCCTGGAATAGTATATCAGGAAAGATATACTATAGAAAGAGACATTTGAAATGTAATTGGAGAGAAAGTAGGGACTTTATAAGGTAAAGTTAAGGACAGAAGACAATCCAGGCGTGTGAAGTCTGAGAATAGGGACTGGCCTAGATTTCATGTTGTATTTCCAATACTTATCACAGTACTTGATATAGGATAAGTATTTAGTAAATAGGTTTGCCTTTTTTCTATTCTATTTAGTGGGGTTTGGGTTGCTGTTGAGATGGGGGGAGACAAACTGTGCAAAGAGGGGATTCAGAAAATGGAATGTCTTATAAAGGAATGGTATGTCTTCAGTCCAGCTCTCTCATTAAATCTCTCTCTTTTATTTAGGTTTTTGCATTGGGGTTAAGTGACTTACCCAAAGCCACAGCTAGGTGTCTGAGGTCAAATTTGAACTCAGGTCCTTCTGACTCTAGGGTCAGTACTCTATCCACTGTGCCACCTAGCCACTCCCTTTTTCTTTTTTTTCTCATTAAATCTCAAAAAGTCTAATGAAGGGAACCAGGTGAGCATGGTGACATAAGCCTGTGATTCCTGCTACCCAGGAGTCGAAGGCTGGTGATTTGTTCAATCTCTGGAGTCTTATACTGGGGTAAAAAACAGTTATTTATATTAAGTCTGGCATTATTCTGATGAGTCCCTGAGAGCATGGGTTAGGGAGGAGATAGAAGGGACACTAGGTTGCCTAAAGAGGAGTTAACCAGCCCGGGTCTTCAGTAGAGAACTTCAAAACTCTTGAACTAATAGCAATATGATATGACCTGAGAAGCCTGGAAGAGAGGAGACTCAGGATAAACAAACTAAGTAGCTAACTAAACAAGGAAACAACCAACTAACCAATGAATGAATAAATGAATTAAGATGTTTTAGAAAGAGGGCAACAGGAGCAAAAACCATAGGAATTAGGAGCCCTCTATCCTAGCCACAGTTCTGTTAATAACTGGTTATGATACCTTGGGTGAGTTATTTCCCTCTCTGGTTAGTCTAAGTTTCCTTACCTGTAATATGGAGACAAGAATCAAAGTCCTACTTTCCTTTCAAAGGAGCTATTAAGATTTAATAAGATCAAGGGTTGAGCCCTGTGATTTTCTCAGTGTTGGAAAGTGTAGGGAAAAAATCTTGGAGCACTTTCTCTGATGATAAAGAATGCGATCTATCCCAAAGACAGAGCTGGTGGTATCTGAATACAGACCGAAGTTCTTTTATTTTTCCTCTCACTTTATTTTTCATGAGGTTTCTCTATCCTAGCAGGAGGAGGTAGGGGTTCTGTTTACCTTTACAACATAACTATTGTTGTAATGTGAAAAAATAAATAAAAATAGAAGGAACTTTTGAATTTACTTAATCCTTTAATCTGAGGGTTCTTAATCAGAGGTCCATGGTGTAAATAAATAATGAGATTTCAGTCTACTTGACTTCCTTTGCACATCTATATATTTTATATATTTAAAAAATTATTCTGAAAAAGGTATTTTCTGCAGATACAGAACAATAAATCGCCTATAATATAGTCTTAGAAAGTTGAGAGAGGCAATGAAGGACTAAATGACTTGCCCATGGTCATGCAGTTATTATGAAACACTTGAACTTGGGCTTTTCTGTCTCCAAAGCCAGTCTTCTATCCTCTACACTTCGTTTTTTCCCCAAGTTAAATTATACTTAGTTAAAAAATGATTCAAAAAGTTAGGAAGTCCTATATAAAAATGAGATTCCTGAGAAGGGAGTCAGTCTTGCCCAGTGAAAAGAATGGTGTACAGGAAAGCTCAATTCTGTATTTAACCTTGGGCAAGTCTCAAACCTCAAGTTTCATCATTTGTAAAATTTGTAAATTTGTAAAAAAATTTGTAAAAAACCTCTGAAGTCTCTTCCAGTTCTAAAAGTATAATCCTATGATCCTCACCCTTATCATAATATTAATTATTGATATTAAATCTCACTCCTTGGAAATTAAATAAGGACAAATGATTAACAAAAATAGTCTATTTGCTTTCTAAGTCATCATGCACACCTAATAGGTGCTCAGTAAATGTTTGTAAGGGGCTTGATATTCAAGGTTGGACAGGTTCCCAAAAGAAAGTTATAAATTCTCACCAATTCCCAGACTAATCTTATTTTTTTAAAAGTAGGTCTGCAAAATTGGAGAATCAGAATGATGCTATATAATATACCTAGATTCTGGGAAAGTCTGTCATGATATTCTTAAGGAAAAGGCTGCAAGAGAAATCTGTTCTAGATAACAGGGAAATGGGACCCATTCAAAACTGGTTTAATATCCAGCCCTGAAGAATAGCCATTCTTAGTTTGATGTCAACTTTGAAAATTTTTTCCTCTGGTTTAACCTAAGGAATAGTGTGTGGTTTTTACAGGTTGATATTTTAATCAATAATTTGGATAAAGGCATAGATAGTATAACTATCTATTTATTGGGTGACAAAATTGGGTGGGATGCGTAACTCATTGAATTTTTAAAGATTCCAGCAAGTTAGGCTATTTGACTACATCAAACCCAATGAAATTTAGCAATCATAAATGGAAAAGTCTTATGACTAGGCTCAAAAAGTCAATTTTACAAATGCAAGATGGGAGAGAAATTACTAATTGGCAGTTTGCCTGAAAGGAATTTCGAGATTTTTAGTTGACTGCAAGTTAAAAATGAATGTAGAGGGGTAGCTGAGGTAAATTTAGACTGTATTGAGGAATGAGAAATGATAACCTCATTTTAAAAGATTGTCTCATTCAATTTTCACAACAATCTTGAGAGGTATAGGCTATTATTATCACCCACATTTTAAAGTTGAGGAAACTAAGGCAGATAGAGATTATGGGACTTAGAGTCACAGTAACTAAGTGTGTGAGACTGGATTTGAACTCAGATATTCCTGCCTTAGCTGACAAAGCTTTAGAGGAGACTATTTAAAGGGGACTTGATTGTCTCCTGGTATTTGGAAGGATGTTCTTTCAAGGAAGAATTACATTTGGTCTGCTTAATCCCAAGGAACAAGACCAGGAACAGTGGGAAAAAATTATAAAGAGGTAAATTTAGACTTCATACAGAGGGAAACTCCCAAAAGATAGAGCTATTCCAAAGTAGGATGAGTTGTAGAGGGTTTCCTCTCATTGCAGACCTTCAAATAAAGGTGATATAAGGGACCTCTTGGAGGAAATGTTGGATTTCAGGTGTGGGCTGGACATGATGATGTTTATAATTATGTGATTCTATGATGCTATAATTCCAGAGTTTATCGGGGTGGAGGCCCATTGTCTGTCCCCACCCTGGAAAAAAAAGTACTGGTTTATGCATTAGCTGCTAGGAAAAAGTCTGGCTGCCCTTAAGGATAATCTGAGCTGGGTTATTTCTCCTACCAGATGGAAAGCCATCCAAGACATTGATATCAGCTGGTTAATATTCACTTATTAATTTAACAAAGACTTTACTTTGCCTCTTCTATGCTCAGAGAACTATAGCAGGAACTGGGAGGATATATAAAGAGACCTAATAGGAAAACCTGGTCATCTAAAACCTCACAGTCTGATGACAGAGAAGACATACAAAAGTGATCTATAAAGGTAAATGGGGTAAATGTCATAGGAGAAATATAAGTCAAAGGATTTCAGAGAAGAGGGATAGAGAGGGAGAGGGAGATGAGACAGAGACAAAGAGAAACAGACAGAAATAGAAAAATAGAGGTAGAAACAGAGAGAGAGAGAGAGAGAGAGAGAGAGAGAGAGAGAGAGAGAGCCCTTCCTAGTTCTCCTGAGAGATAAGAAAACAAAGGTCAAGGATCCTGAGATCTGCCTGTGCATTGTAGAACCAGGGAATGGAAAAAAGACCAGGCAGTCCTGTGGGTGCAAAATCCTGAAAGAATTGGATAAAGAGATAGATGAGAAGAGGAGGAAGAAGAGAGAAGGGTTGGAGGGAGATGAGGAGACATAATAAGTATGGAGTGGGGAGAGAAAAAAGAAGAGAAACAAGATAGCCTTAATCAGATCCAGAACCAAAAAGTATCCTCACTCCAATATGTCTAACAAGTGTCCAGTCAGTTTTCACTTGAAGATCTCTCATCAGGAAAAGATTTCCAAGGCAGTCAGTCTATTCTACATGGAGGGAATATTAATTGTTTGGGAGTAATTTTTGGCATTAATTCTCAATCTGCCTCTGAGTCTTCTGCTCATTGTTGCTAGTTCCATTTAATGAGACCAAACAGGACAAGTCAATTATTCGTTTGATATACAAACCCTTCAATTCCTTGATGACGGTTTTCTTATTATTCTACTTTGGGACTTAATTTTCCATCTAGGAAGTAAGAAATTGACTTAGAGCAGAATTTCTTAACCTGGAGCCTATGAGCTTGTTATTAAGTATTTTAATTTTTTTAGCTAATTAGGTTTATTTAATTCTTGTTTAACTTTATGCATCCAAAGTTGTTATTCTGAGAAGGGGTTCAAGTGCTTTCCCAGACTACTCAAGGGGTTCAGAACACCCACAGAAGATCCCTCACAATTCTGTGAAGTTTTAGGGGCCAGGTTGGAGCAGCAGAAAGAACACATGGCTGAGATTCAGGAGCCCTGGGTTCGATTGGGGAAATCCCTTAATCTCTCTGAGGCTCTACTTTGCCATCTCTTAAAATGGATGGGGAAGGAAGAGGTTGGATTAAGTGAATAAATAACTATAAGTTTCTGTGTATGAGTCAGTTAGGGTCAGTGAGAGAGCCATCATTCCAGCTGCTAGGGGGAAAAAACAACAGATAAACTGCTCGTTAAAAAACCTTCACAGCTGGATTATACTGCTGACCAGGTCAACTCATATGCCGCCAGGAATAGAAAGGAGGAAGGGAAAAGGAGGGGATCATAAGGGAACCAGCTCTTACTCTGTCCCCAGCTCTTACTGTACCCCAAATTCACCCTAGTCTCAAACCTGTTTTGTCATCTTCCCTGGTGATGGGTAGAGGAAGTGGTCAGGGGCAATTGCCAGCTGTGATCATCTGGGACAGCAGGTCGTCCCATCGAAGGCTTCCCTGGTTTCTGGCCCACAAGAAACAGATCAGCTGCATTCTTATATGAAACTGAGCCCAAAGAGCTGAACATGCAGCAATTTCTCTTCCAGAGTTAAATTCTTTCTTTACTTTTTTTTCCCCTTTCCCCTCTCCCAGAACTGCTTTCAGATTAAGTTAGGAACTCAGAAGTAATTTCAAGACCAAAAGTTACTTCTTTTGGCAAAAACAAGTCTTGCCTCTTTTGGGGGCCCAATCCCCACAGACCATACCTTACCACTACTTGGGGACAAGATGATTCACAAAACATGAGAACACAAGAGATCCAAGTCTTCATTTTACAGAGGAGGAAACTGAGGATCAGAGAGAAGATATCACATTACATAGCAAATTTATGTCAGGACCAGGAATAGAATGAGAACTTTCCTCAAAAATGTGTCTGTCTTGCACAAAATTGAATTCAGATGATTGAAGTCTAAATTCTGACTTTGCCATATATTAGCTGTGGAACTGTGAACTAGTCAATTAATCTCATTGGCTCTCAGTTTCTTCCTTTATAAAATGAGTGCGTTGGACAAATTCACCTCTACAGTCTATTTCAGTTTTAAATCATCTATACATCTATCTTTCTATCCATCTGCATATCTATATATCTTTCTATCTAGCTATATCCATTCTATCCATCTACCTTTCTATGTACCTATACCTATGTATTTATCCATTTACCTTTCTACCTATCTACCCATCTTTCCATCCATCCATTTATCTATCTCTAATCTTCCTGTCAGTCTGTTTACAAACTTGCTCATTCTCCTTCAGGTGAGAAGGCATATAGCTGCTAGATGGCATGCCCAATCCTGAAGAGCAAAAAGAACATCGGTACTTCTTGAAGTAATGTAGTATGTTAGAAAAAAGTCTGGTCCTGGATTCTAATCCTGATTACCATTAAATTCAATGAATGACATGACATATTCTCATAGAATGTCAGTTAGGAGGGACCTTTGAACATAGATGGAAAAGATAGAAAGGTCTTTTTGGAACATTGAATGAGATCTTAGTACTCATCTAATCCCCTGATTTTTGTAGATGAGTAAAGAAAAACAGGACGTTTTCCATCCCCCTCTTATGGACCACCTTGAACATGGGCCATTTGAGATTGAGAAAAATTCTAGTGTAGTTTTCCTATGGCATTGTTCCTATAGACCAGATAACCCAGAAAGTCTGAGCATGCATATGTACATGTATTGTGTTGGGGTGGGGTGGAAGAGAACAGGTGCATTTACCCACCTGTACCTGTATTGGAAGCATGATTTTAGCCGAAATGATCCAGAAAAGTATTTCAGCTCTTAACCTTGACCATGGATACCTCACCATAAAGTGACTGCCTATATTTATAATGAATTGAGAGAATTTTATTTCTTATGAAAATTAGGCAAAGGCCAACCACATCTGAATAAAAAAGAATCTTTCCATTTATAATGGGTTTTAATGTCCTTCATCTCACTGGAGATAAGATAAAGAAGTAAGGATCATTATTCCCTTTTTACAGATGAGAAAACTGATGACCAGAGGGATAAAAGTAATTTTCCTAAGGTTCCAAGGGATAGAGCCTGGAATGAAATTCAGATCTCCTAAACTAGGCATGTTTAGCCTGGAAAAGAGCAGAAGAGCTCCAATTAATTAAAGGAACCATATCATATTAAAGCAGGATTAGCATTGTGTTGTTTGGCCTCAAGGGACAGAGCTAAAAATAATGGGTGGGCGCTCTAGAGGCAGCTTTCAGCACCAGTCAGCTCCGAGTACAGAGGGAAGGACTCAATGATAGTTACAAAGATACCAAAGTGGAATCAGCTTGTGTCAAGAGGTAGTGAGTTTCCCATCCCTGGAGATCTTTTAGAAATGCTGGATGAACACTTTTGGTGGTATTGGGAAGGAAACTCTTCATGAGCAACAAGTCAGAAAGATGGCATCTGAGGGGCCTTCCATTCCAAGGTTCTGGGATTCTTTGATATCAGGTCCAGAGCTCTTTCCTGTGCCTATCACTCCCTTTCTGACCTCCTTCTTTTGATCTTGCTCGATTAGACATGAGGAAGAACTGGTAAAAGTGAATTTTTAGATCCAGGTAGGAGAGATCAGCATCATTCAGAGCTACTTGCTGAAACCTCTCTCCAGAGTTAACTGTATCTCTGGCCCCCATCTGCATCATGGAGTGCTCCTTTTAGGATCTCCCAGAAAGCATTGGGCCAGGAGAAAGAGTTTCTATGTGCTTTACCCTTCATCCCTCTTTCAGAATTTGCCTGTACTATATTACTCTGCAAAAGTTCCCCCTCTTTGAGAAATTTTCCATCTGACTACATCACTGAGTCCAGATTTTTGTTGTAGTTATACCATCCCATCTTAAGGAACTCTGCCCCAAGTTTCCATCCTACATTCACCCTCTTTCCTTTTACCAACCTCCAGAAGAAATCCTCTCTCCTTACTGTCTTACCACCTACACAATTTTCAGGCTTAAGCAAACTAACAAACTGGCTTCTGACCCGTTGGATTACCTGAAACTGTTCTTTCAAAGGTTATCATGATTTCTTGACTGTTAAATTGACTCCATTTCCAATGGGCTTTTTTTCAGTTATTATTCTCCTTGATCTTTTTACTCTTTGACATCCAAATGTACGCTCCTTCTGAATGCTCTCTTTTCCTTTGACCTCTTTATTAATGTTTTTTCATATTTCATCTTTACCTGTCTTCCTCAGTCTTCTTTGCTAAATCATCCTCTAGCTCTAGTCCTTTGAGTATGGGAGTACTTCAAGCTCTATCCTGACTTCTCTTCTCTCTACTAATATCTCATGGATTTCTTCTTCTTCTTCTTCTTCTTCTTCTTCTTCTTCTTCTTCTTCTTCTTCTTCTCCTCCTCCTCCTCCTCCTCCTCCTCCTCCTCCTTCTCCTTCTCCTTCTTCCTTCTTCATATGCAATCATGTAAAACATTTCCATGGTAGTCATTTTCCCACATAACTTTTAAGTAATCTTCAGATGTCATGTCCTTTGACCATATCACTCCCCTGTTGTAAAACATTTGAGAGCTCCCTAATACCTTTACAAATAAATGGAGATTCCTCAGAGTGAAGTATAAGGACCTCCACCATCTAGCTTCTACTTATCTTTTTAGTTTTATCCCATACTACTCCCCTTCATTCATTCCATATTCCAATCAAACCAGACTATTAGCTATTCCTGATTCAACATTACAAGATGAATGACACTCCCCCTCCCATCTACTGCTTCCATACCTTTTCACAAGCTGTTATGAAATAAAATTGGAAGTCACTCTCTTCTAATGTTCTCTTCTTCGAATATTTTTAAAACCTTAAGGTTTAGCCAGGGTGCCATGGCTTCTCTTTTAGGTTTTTTTTTTGCAAGGCAATGGAGTTAAGTGACTTGTCCAAGGTCACACAGCTAGGTAAGGCTGAACATCTGAGGTTGCATTTGAACTCAGGTCTTCCTGACTTGAGGGCCGGTGCTCTATTCGCCGGGCCACCTAGCTGCCCTGGGTGCCATGACTTCTACAAAGCACTTCCTGATTCCTGACATTGTTATTTCTCCTTCATGCCTCAATTTCCCCTTTATTGTAGCTATGTATGTATATGCCATATGTCTTCCTCTCCCAGTATATAATACGATATGTATAATATATCATAATATAATATAAGCTTCTTAAGGGCAGCAATGTTTCAGTCTTATCTTTGTACCTAGTACAGTAAATGTGTAATGAATTGAACTGAATTAAATTGACTTCATAGGGGATTCATTAAGAATCTCTCTGGACAGTTTTCAAATCAAGAAAGTTTTCCATCTCTCTGGGCATTGCCTGGAGACAGTGAAATGACCCTTTAATGTTTGTTTTAGCTCTTGATGTCTGTAATTAATTGGCATACAGCAAATATCAAAGCATCCTTCCCCAATGATCCTTATACTTTGTTGACCAATTATTCTTTCTAAAATACCATTTTCATTTTGTTCTGCTCAATGCCTACCTTCTAATAATGATAATAATAACATAGCTATAATAGAATCATTATTATGTTCCCACGCATTTCTAAACTATGCTGTCCATACTCTAGTCATCCTCCTCATTCTCTCCATTCCCTTCCCTCTAGAATTTGAGAATTTCCCCCTTGAACCCTAGCTCTGATAGATGACCTTATATTGCCTAGAACCAGACCTCCACCTCAAAGCCACAGTTTGAGTGCCTCATCTCTCTTCTAGCTCCCCTTTATGTATATAGTCTTTCTCAATTAGAATGTAAGCTCCTTGCAAGTAAGAACTAGCTTGCTTGTGCATTGCACATATTTAATTTAATAACTGCTTTATCATTCATTCATCTTAATAATTACTAACATTTAGCTTTTTAAAGTTTTCAAAGCACTTTGCATACATTATTCAACAACTAACCAATGAAAATGTATTAATACTAGAGGAAACAGACTTTAAGAATATCATGAAGGACCATGTCAGTTGAAAGTACATTTTTTAATCCTAAATCAAATAAAATATAAATGGGATGAAGATTGTTAGTTTATAAAATTAACTTAGAAGGGGAGTTGGTTTAAGGAGAATTAAGTAACTTAATTGAATTTGGACTGCTGAAACATTCCAAGCCTCTCCATGAGGTAGCAGTTCAGGAAATATCATTGACTGAACAGCAGTATATTATAGCTCAGAAGGGTAATGACCACATTATTTTGGCACAGTGAGAAAGGCAGATAAGCCATTTCCAGGGTAAGGAGGCAACAATTGCAGGCAATGGACATTGCAGCTTTGTCTCATTTGAGTCTCACAACAAATCTTTGGGGTAGATCTTCTGGTATTATTGTCCCCATTTCACAGATAAGGAAACTGAGATTTAGAAAGTAAAGTGACTTATTCAGGGGTTCACAACTAATATCAGAGCCCAAACTCTCTCTACTATGTCTCAGTAGCTCACAAAGTTTTTCCTAATTTCTCCAGTTCTGTCTCTTTTCTCTGATTTTTTACAGTTTCTCATACTATTATTTTAAGTTATTTCCCAATATTTAAGTCATCCCAAATCCAAGATTAATTTTTCGCCTTCCTTTATGTCTTCATCTATGCATTCAGGGCTGATCACATAGTAGATGCTCAATAAATGGCAAGAATGGAGTATCCAATAGATCCCAAATCCATTCCAAATCCCTTGGAGGGCAGTGATGTCAATCTCAAATGAGAATTTTCTTCCTCTTTGCAACCTCTCCTAATGATGGGCAGAGCTGGATGCGACTGCTGGCAGAATTCCCAAGCCCCTAATTCTGTAATGAATTGTTCACTGCCAAAACACTTGGGAATTCTGGATTCCCTCTCAGGTTTCAATTCCTTGTCCTGTTTCCCCTCTGACATAAAAAACAAAACAACTGGAGGACTGTCAAAAGAAGGTGATCAGGATGGGGAGGGGTCTGGAAATTGTGTCATATGAGGATTGGTTGAAAGAGTCAGGAACAACAAATCAGGAGAAGAGATTTAGGGATGGGCATTGTGGTTGACTTCCAATATCTGAAGTGCTGCCATGTGAAGAGGTGGTGTGACTAGAGAGTAAAGACTTAGGAATAATGGGAATGGGTGGGGGGAAGCCACTAGGTTGCAGAGAGGCAGATTCTGTTTCAATATAATTAAACTTTCTAACAATCAGAGCTATTATGAGCACTTGATCTGAAGTCAGAGAAAACCTTGGTTCAGATCCCAACTCTGCTGCTAACTAACTTACTTCTGTGAACTTGGGCTGATGTCTCTAATCTTTCTAAGCTAATTTCTAAGCTTCATTTTCCTCCTCTGTACAATGAAGGAATTGAGCGAGACAACATCTAAGGTCGCTTTTAACCCTATATCCTATGATCCTATGACAGAGGTGTCCCAGAAGACAGTGATCTCTTCTTTTATGAAAGTGTTTAAGCAGAGAGGTTGGACAGCGACATGTCAGAGAGGATAACATAGTGTTTCAAGCACTGATTTTTCAGAGGCTTTGCTATATGTCTTACAGCCCTTGGCTTAAAGAATTCTTTGAACCTCTCCCCTTACCCCCCATATTCCTAATGGGATCCATTATTATTCCCTTTGATCCCAGAATTAGTGCCTTTTGGAATTGTTGTCATTGCTGCTACTGTTTGAATGGGAGAGGAGGAATATTCTCAATGCACATAATTCATTCCAAAACAGTTTTAGGATTATAGCATTTTAGAGAGGATAGGGACCTTTGAGATCAGCTATTTCAAGTCTCCCATTTTACAGACAAGGAAAACAGAGACCCAAGGAATCCAATGTCTTGTCCAATGTCATATAGATGATAAGAAGCTCTAGATGAAATTCAAATCCCAGATCCTCTAGCTCCAAAACCAAGGTCTTTGCATGTCACCAGCTGCATCAGCCTGGTGTATAGTGGAAGGGGGTGGGGAAGGAAGGCCAGAGAAGAATTCCAAAGCTGCAATTTCAAGCTACAGCTCAGCCAGAGATGGTTTCCCTTCTCAGGAGAGGCTGAATTAAACCAGATGGCTTCTACCATGTCGAGATGGAAACCAAGCTAAAGCTGATTTGTTCTTTGGGAGTGGGGGTGCTGCTGAAAGCCAGTTAGTTGGGGGGGGGGGAGGTGAGTTGCTTTCTGGGCTCTGTTTACACTTAGCATTTCCATCAGGGCCCAGCCTGTAGGGGAGATTAGTGCCCTGTTTTCAGGCCCTGGGCCATTTAAATATAGCAGCAGGAAAAAGAAGGTTTGTCCAGAGGTGGAACCCACCCCTACTAGCCCGAAACAATCAGCAACAGGAAAAGGTCATCAAAAGGGAGTTTTCAATGAATTATAGAGCCATTGTTTACTAAAGGGGGCCCAGGCAGCCCAAGCCCACATTTCCAGACCTCCCTGACCCTGCTGCTCCCTTTTGGTGGCAAAATATTTGCCTGAAGCTACGTCAAGACAACACAATATGTGTGTCCCAAGGCCAAAAAAAAAAAAAAAAAGCAAAGGAAGAAAAATACTGGAAACTCCCTGAGTCTGAAGGGTGGAAAAGGCTTTTCTTGAAAAACAAGAAGGTGAAATAGCAGTGAGATGTTTTGAACCTTCCACCCCACCCCCAAAATATTAAGCATGTCTCCCTAAACTGAGCCAGGGTGGTGAGGCCAACAGGACTGGGGTGGGAGTTGGAGGAACTGGAGAGGAAACCACCAACATATTTTTAATCTTTTGTTTGACTCTTCCATTTTCCAAAACACAAACCCGCCTCCTCATCGTGGAAAGGTTGTGGTTAATCTGGGACTAAGTGTGGGCTGGCCTGGGGAGTTGGGGGATGGAGGAGGGGCAACATCCACTTTGCACTGACCCAGTTGGAGTTACTCAACCAACTATGCTTGTTTGGAGAGCTGCCAGCTGCTTCCAGGGCCTATAAAAGTCCCAGGTGTTCTTTGCTGGCAGATCTCGAAGGATCTTTGGGTGGGAGAAGAGTCCAGTATCCAAACACATTGAACAGAGGCAACTAAAAACCTCCTCCTATTCTGACCTAGATTAAGGATCTTCTACTTTGAACTAAGCACCCATGGAGAAGTCAAGGAAAATGAGAAGACAAAACAAAGAACAAGCTTTCAGATTGAACATGGAAGACCCGACTTCAAATCCCATCTTTTACACCTGCAACCAGTATCATACCTTGGGCTGATCAGCTCACCTCTATGGGTTTCAGTCTCCCAGATTATCAAACACTCGAATGGGATGGCATCTAAAGCCTTTGTTAAATCCATGCAAATAGAACCTGGGTTTAAAAACAGAACTTCTGACTCCTTGCCCAGCTCTTTCTATGAGAGCAGACAGATATGTAAATAGATTATATAGTTGGTTAGATGGGTAGATAGACAGACAGACAGATAGATAGATAGATAGATAGATAGATAGATAGATAGATAAGATAGGTAAATAGATAGGTAGATAAGATAAGTAAATACATAAAGATAATAAAGACCAATGGATATGACTAGATAGTAGATATAATAATAGAGATGAATGAAGATAGATAATGGGGATGCATAACAAATGGATAGATAGAATGATAGATAGATAGATGGATAGATAGAAAAATGTTCTATCTAGAACATTTATTAAGCATGGTAGGCATTTCATTCAGAGCTGGGAGCAGAAATACAATCAATTAAGGCAATTTCTACCATTAAGGAACTTAAATTTTAATGAGTGATGGGAGGAATAACATAAAAAGGGAAGCTGAAAAGGTGGAAAAGAGGGCTAACCAAGAGGACATGGAAAAGAAGTACAGACATGAGTAAACTCATGGTTGAAGCCCTCCTGAAATAGAGGTCCTGGCAAGCCGTGACTAATCAACAAAAAGGAATTTTAGGTGGAGGTTTTTCAGGGGTGCAAAGAGGATGAATTTGTCTTTGGTGTCTTCCTGAGTCATAGCCAGCAATTTATGGCAAGCAATTGGAAAATGAGATCTTAAATGAACTTTTAGGAACAAGTTCAGTTTGGGGATTGGGAGTGAAGAAAGAAATTTTACAACACTAGCCCAAAAAGAGAAATAGAGACACTGAGATGTAAGACTTTTGCTAAGGATGTCATCCACAATAGCTCCTTATTTTAATTAGTTAATTCTTGCTAATGAAATTATAAACGTGAGTGGTTTCTACAGTACTGATGGGCTATGATTTTTATCACCAGTCAAAATATTGACACCCTAGAGAAAAGCTTTGTTGCCCATTTCCTCAGTACAATTTGGATGGACTCCCACCTACAATGTTTGGACCCTCCACAGTCCTTTCTATGAAGGGATCCAAGGCCTTGAAAATACCCTTCTTCCTATTTCAGCATCCATGCCTTGAAAGGCTTCAAACTTCAAAAACCTGTTTAAAAAAGAATAGATCAAAGTCTCTTAGTGATGATTTCCATGTTAAAAAAGGAATGTGGTGACCCAAATAAGTCTCTAATTTCTAATATAGGAGTAGATTTCCAATAGAATCTTTCTTAGGTCTCTTATGGCACCCTACTGGGCCCCTAAGAATAGAGGTCAGCAACTTACTTAGCACCCAGGTCTTAAGACTGTCCAGCCCCTGGGTTAGATTCATTTAATGTTCACAGACAAATCAACAAAAATTGCATTTCTGGGTAGTGTCAGGTCAACTTGTCTGCCATTGCCAGGAAGATCAGACAGTGCTTCTGGGCTCAAGTGTGAAAGGCTTTTTTTTTTTCACCCTGCTTAGTTTAGACCATCATCCACACCACCAAGACACAAAGTGATGAAAGCTACCCCTTTGGGTACAGATGGCTTCTGCAGAGCTGAAAGTTCTCTGGCAAGAAAGTTCTGGAATGACTTAACCATTCTTGGGTCCTCTTATGTCGGGTCCTCTTACGCCTGCTTAAATGGTCGGAAGTGTCTGAGCAGTTTGGGTAAGATTTGGTGAGACTAGAGACAAAAAAATGTTAAGTGCTGGTAAACAATTGTATGTGTTATGGGGTAGGACATAAGGGTTGCCAAGAATTTAAAAGGGACTGGGAGACTCTTAAAGATAGACAGAGAGAAACATTTTGTTATTGTTTTGGTCATTTCAATTGTGTCTGACTCTTTATGATCTCGTTTGGGATTTTCTTGACAAAGACACTGGAGTGGTTTGTCATTTCCTTCTCCAGCCCATTTTTACAAATGAGGAAACTGAGGCAAACAGGGTTAAGCAACTTGTCCAAGGTCCCACAGCTAGTAAGTGTCTAAAGTCAAATTTGGTCTCAGAAAGATGAGTCTTTCTGAGTTCAGACCAGCCCTCTATCCACTGATCCCTCACAGAAACACAATACTCCCTTTTTGTTAAGTTTCCAACTCTTGGCAACCCATGAAGTCCAGAAAAATTTCAGAATCAATGAATTTGGGTATGACTGAGTTTCTGAAATCAAAACCTTTTCTGATCTCTCTTATGGATCAATGAGGGGGAAACAGAGACAAAGAGGATCTCAGTACTTGTCTCTTACCTTTCTGATCATATTCTTGACCTTTGCTATAATGAAACAGACAGCCAAGACTAAACAAGGCTTTGAACTTACCTATCCATGCACAAACCACCTCCCTGTGTTTTACAAAGCACTTCCACCTAAAATGCTTCTCAAAATCTCCAGAATCCTTTGATCTCTGAGGTTCAGCTCAGGTACTGTAATTTTATGAATTCTTTGATTCAGCTGTTAATTCTTGTCCTCAATTTTTTGAGTACTATACTTATTTGTATATGTTTGAATGTAAGTCCAATAGAATGAAAACCTCTTTAGTAGAAACTTTATAAATCTTTGTTGAATTGAATAATAATGTTGTTACCCTTTGTTCTCAAAGAAGACCATGACATCAGAGATGATGCCATGACATGTAAGTGAATTGGATTTGAGTGGGGAGATACTGAGCTAAGTCACCAGTTTCACTCTCTCCTCTGGAGTCATCTGGGTTCAGTGACCAGATATGAATCAGGATGACTGGAGATGGCTCTGGAATTGAGGCACTCAGAGTTAAGTGACTTGCTCAAGGTCACACAGCTAGTAAGTACCAAGCATCTGAGTTGGTATTTGAACTCAGGTCCTCTCGACTAGAGGGCTGGATGCACTACAGCACCTAGCTGCCCCATTGAATGATGGTAGCTAAAATGTATATGCATTTTAAGGTTTGAAAAGCATTTTATAAGTGAGGTCTTGGCAAGCAGGACCAACCTCACCACACCCCTGAGAGACAGGATGTTATTATCATCATTTTACAGATGAGGGAAGGAGAAAGGGGAAGTGACTTGTCCAGATTTACACAGTATATGAAGTTGGATTTGAATTCAGATCCTCCTGACTCCAAATCCAACACTCAGTACATTAAACTAAGCAGTTCTTATCTGTAAGGAGTAGACATGATCCACCACCACCCCCAACTATGGTTATTCTTTTTAGGGCATTTGGGGGGTTTTTTGCAAGGCAAATGGGGTTAAATGGCTTGTCCAAGGCCACACAGCTAGGTAATTATTAAGTGAGTCTGAGACTGGATTTGAACCCAGGTGCTCCTGACTCCAAGGCCGGTGCTTTATCCACTGCACCACCTAGCCAGCCCCAACTATGATTATTCTAACCAGATAATTCATTATTTGAAATCTGTGCTCTAGAACTTACCTGCATAAGTGAGTATGATAATGGGACCCATTATCATTAACATTATATTAACAAGGCAGTTGGGCATTCTCAGTTTGGGAGATGTTCTGAGGTTATCAGGTCTATGAGGAACATGGGACTCCATGAAGGGAAAAGGAAAACAAAAGTCTGTCCCATTTTAGGAAACTTCCTTCTGTCCCTTGATGTTTCAGGGGAAACTGAAGAGATAAACAAGTATCTGCAATTCCATGGAAACATTTAGATACGTCTGGAAAATAAAAATAGGTCACATTTATGTAGCACTTTAAATATGTTATTTCATTTGTTTCTCCCAACAACCCTGTCAGACATGTACTTTTATTGTGATGATGTTTATCCTTCATTCTAGAAGAAGACCATGACATCAGGGAGATGATGCCATCATAAGCACATGAATTGGATTTGAATAAGGAGATGCTGACTTTTATTTTACATAATTTACAAATGAGGAAACTGAGTCCCTAAAGAAGTGAAGTTATATATCTAAGGACATATAGCTAATGAGTTTCAAAGGCAGGATTCAAACACAGGTCTTCCTGGTGCCAAAGTCAGAGCTCCATTCAATGTGCCACTATACTTCCTAACTAAACTGTGGGCTGGCATGTTGATGGGGACAGTTGACAGGTTTGAGACCTGGAAACATGATAGTATGTGGGAGGAGAGATAGTAGCTGCCATAAGGGTAAATGTTCTAGAAGGGTAAATGTGAATCCCTTGAATCTTTGGGAAGGATGTGTTTAGGACTTGGTGAGAGCAAAAAGGAAGAAGTCCTAGAGAGTAGGAATATAACTGAGACCTTAAGCATCTAGGGTTTGAGGGCAAAGAACAGAGTTAGACTAAGAGATAGGCAAGAGGAAAGGGCTTAGGTTTGAGTTTGATTCCTTTTATTTTCTAACCTAACTTCCATAGAAATTTTTAACAATATGGAGTGAGCTGTGATAAAAAGCTGTAAGATCAGACTCTGGCAAACATAATGAATCTACATCATGGACTTCTGACTCCTTGGGTTCTATTTTATATATGGATTGTCCAGAGGGGCAGATTAGATTTAAGTTCAGTATTGGGTGGAGCAACAGAATTCAAGGCAATAAACATTGGTAATGCAGCTGCTATGTTTGGGGTGCTCTGAATGCATTTCTGGGGTAACTCTGTTGGCCTTTAGGTTTTAGGGAGAAGGAAGAATAGAATTCATAGAGTGTCTGCTAGTTGACAGGTCCTTTGCTAAGTACTTTTTAATAAATATTTTCTTATTTGATCTTCATAGCAATCCTGTGAGGTAGGTACTATTACTATCCCCACTTTACAGTTGAGGAAACTGAGGTAGCAGAGGTAAAGTAAAATGCCCAGGGTCACATAGCTAATAAGTGTCTGAGGCCATATTTGAATTCATGAGGATTGAGCTTCCTGACTCCAAACCCAGTACTCTCTCCACTAAGCCCCTCCAGTTATAGTAGTCGATTTTAAGACCATAGATCTAAAGTTGAAAGGGGTTTGAAATGCTATTTAGACCAATCTTCTCATTTCAGAAATGAGGAAACTGAGGTCTAGAGATTTGTTCACAGAGCAAGTAAGAAAGATTGGGGAAAGATCCCCATTCCACGCCCCCCAACATGAGCCCTTGTAATGATCATATAGACAATTGTCCACCAACCTCTTGTTTGACTGCCTATTTAGAAAGATGGCTGCTTGGGGTTGCCTACCACTTCCTCTGTAGACTATATACTGACCCAGTGTTTGGCTTCATGGGTTAATTGGACTGGAACATTCTTTCAGCATTATTCCTGAATCTCAGCTTGTAAAACACTAATGTCATCTTTGAAGTTTTTATAAGTAGGTTCTTGACTATTTATCACCTCCCTAGCTCCCCTCTCCCCTCTCATCAGCACCAAACCTTCTGGTTGTCCATCAAATGCAACAACCCTGCAGGAGAAAAGGATACAGACTGGGTCATATATAGCCCTGAAGGGCGCCTCCACTGGATCTTGTTTCTAAAGAGGAGCAAGGGGCCACTGGTTATCAATCGAGCTGCTATGGAAAGGGCTGCAGAGAGACCGCTTGCTGAAAACCTTCCACCCAAGACTCTGTACTCCCTCTGCTCTCTGCCATCCTTCAAATTCACGCAATTTCCAAGCATTCCACTTGCTGTCCTAATAACAAAGCTGGCAGGGGGCAATGCAGATTCCAACAAAGATGCCACTTTTCTTCCCCCCAACCCTGTTCCCAGTCACTATCTTAATCAGTTTCCCTTAAAATTTAGAAAGAAAAAGAAAAAGGAAAGGAAGGAAGGAAGGAAGGAAGGAAGGAAGGAAGGAAGGAAGGAAGGAAGGAAGGAAGGAAGGAAGGAAGGAAGGAAGGAGGGAGGGAGGGAGGGAGGGAGGGAGGGAGGGAAGGAAGGGGAGAGAGAGGAAGGAAAGAAAGAAGAAAAGAAAGACAGTAAAGAGGGAGGAAAGAGAAAAAGAAGGAAGAAGAAAGGAAAGAAGGCAAAGGAAAAGAGGAAAGAGGAAAAGAAAAAAAGGAAAAGAAAAGAGAGGAGGGAAGGAGGGAAGGTAGGAAAAAAGAACAAAAGATTTTTTCTAATGCAGATATAAAGAAGTAGGAGCCTATGCTTTCAGCAGCATAGAAATAAAATGATATACATTTTTCTTTCTTAATAAAACGTATTATCCCCTGTATCAATAAATCAGCAATCATTTGTTAAGTGGCTGCCCAAGAGCCAGGCACTGGGCCAGGTCCTGGGGATTTTGTTACTGTTGTTGTTCAGTCATTTCAGGCGTATTTGACTCTTTGTGACCCCATTTGGGATTTTCTTGGCAAAAACACTGGAGTGGTTGGCCCTGGGACACAAATCCAATCAGTGCAACAATTTCTACTCATATGGAGCTTACATCCTATGGGGGACTCAGCAAGGACTTATCCAAGTACATATAGAATAAAGATGCACAAATACAAAGTCATTCCATACAAGGTAGCTAGAAAGCAGGGGCTTGATCAGGAAAGCCTTCAAGTGGCAGGTAGAACTTACATTTTGTCTTGTAGAAAGAGGGATTCCCATGAGGCAGAGGGGAGGAGGGGAGGATTACCCATGCAAGGATAGGCATATTAGTAATGAATCATGCTGTGTGAGGAACAGAGGAGACAGAAGAGTTGAGTGCATGAAGATAGGTTGGCATCTAGAGGTGAAGGACTTTAAAAATTAACTTGAGGAGTGTATATTTGACCTCAGAGAGGTATTGGAAGCAACTGAGTTGATTGAGTCAGAGAATCTCACGGTCAAATTTGCACTGAAGGAAAATCATTTTGGCAGCAGTTTGGAAACTTGAGGCAGGGAGATTGATGAAGGAACTTTAATCTTCTAGGTGAGACATTAGAAGGGTTTGAACTAAGGTGGGAACTGTCCATGTGAACAAGAGTCAAATAGGAAAGACGAAAAGGGAGAAAGGGCAAGATTTGGTAACCCTGGATTATAGGGGGGTATATGATAAAATAAAAACTCTTTTTGACATTTAAAGCCTTTCTCTACCTGGCCAAAATCCAGTATTTTCAAGTTTATTGGACATTACTCCCCTTCAGGCACTCTCCTTTCCTGATCCCTCCCATTACTCTATCTACTGCACCTCCTCCCCAATTCCTCTTTTAACTCACAGACTTTTCTTTTAGGAAGTAGTTTAGCATGTTTGAAAATACTTCACAGTTTACTAAAGGTAGTCCACTCCTTTCCTCCTACCCAATTGAACATTGAGTTAGCCATCAATCTGATGGACCAAATCTATTCAGAATAAAGATGCACAAATACAAAGTAGTTCCACACAAGGGGAATAGTCTGAGCAATGACTACCAGGACTGTCCTATCAGAAATCCTTTCAGTCTGCTTTGGGGGTGTTTCTTCTGCACCTTGATGTCACTGTTTGATCTTCTCAGACATCTATTTAGGAGCCCCCCTGCCCTAGATCTAGGCCCTTCTGTCATCCTGAGGGCTCATTTCTGAACTGGCACCATTTCTAAATACTGTCCATAGGGTTGTCTTGACGAAGATCCTGGAATCGTTTGTCATTTCCTTCTCTCGTGGGTCACTTTTTGTAAGACGTCTGCACTCTGACCCATCCTCTTGGAAAGCTCAGAGGGTCACTGAACCTTGCAGATCTCTCTGCCATGACAAGGTAGTGATCCAGGGAGACTTGATCATTTCCCCAGTAAAACAAAAAATCCTTGCCTTACCAGTTCCTCAAATATCATAAGTATTTAATAAATATTTGTCGATTTAGTTTTTTTTTTTATCCACTTCGCTTTTTCCGGATAGACTTGCCACAATTTGGCTCCAACACTAATGTTCTAAATCTTCATTATTCCCTTATACAGACTTTACGTACCAATAAAGTCAGACCATTCTCTATTTTCCAAACATCCTTTGAAATTTCCAGCTACCATACCATTGCTTATATCATTCCTCTTTCCTGCCCCCCCCCATCCCATTCCCCTCTGCCAGCCTCTGACTATGGAAATCCTATCATCCTTCCTTCTAAATCCATCTCAGATCTCACCTCCTATGATAAATTCCATGATTGCCGTCAGTCAGAAGTAAACTCTCTCTTCTCTGGGCTCCCTTAGTTTTTCATCTACATTTCCTGGATCTCATCTCATTCTCCCTTGTAGTAGTTATCTCTATGGACCTTTTTAATCTTAGTATACTCTAGCTCCAGAATAGGTAACCAGTAAGTGTGTGTTTGACGAAACTCCATCCATCATGGTAGTCTTGGCAACAGTAAGGGTGGCATGGGGTCAGCATCATTTCCCAACTGAATGGGAAGTTCCTATACTGCGTAATTGTAAGAGAACTTTGTTGCATTATTTAAAGCTAGCCCTGGGTGGCTGGGAAGTTGGACCACCTCTCCTCATTACTTCTAGCCTTAATAATCTAGGTTTTATTTACCAGAAACTCAGTCAGATCTGAAGACTGATATAAAGAGTTTTCTCATAATTATTCATTTCGAGGAATTCATGTGTCTTATCTGAAAACTGATCCTGTACTGATCAGTTATCATTTTGAAGTTTCTTTGATTGTTTACAGACTCTTAGGGGGGGATGGGTCATCTCTTTTTTTCTGATTTCAGGTAATTGCACCTGATTACTCTCCCCTCTCAACTTGGAAAGTCCTTAATCTTTCTGCCAATAAGAAATCAAATTACCAGTGTTGTATCCTGGTTAATTATTTCCTTTTAATTAACTGGTGTTATTTGACTAATTACTTTTAATGCATGGAAGTCTGTCTCCTCCTGAATTTGGAGTCCAGTGCCAAACTGAGGAAGGAGACTGGTCTTGATTAATTTTGCAATTTGCATGCATTGTTTAATAAACCAATATCATCAGGAGTCATTTCATCTTTCACCCATCACAGTGTGATGGCACACAAGTGGTTCCAGAGAGATTCCAACCTGAAAATCTCTTCCTTTTGGCAGGACCCAAAACATTACCATAGACCTGGTTCTTTAAGCTTTTTCTGATTTTCCAGAGTTGCCCAGAAAAATGAAAATCCTTTTCTAGAAGAAAATCTCTGATCTTTAAAAAAGAATTATCCACTCAATAGTCAATGCACTCTGGACCTATAAGTGATTGGGAGAGAGATTGGAACATAAGAAGGAAAGATAATAGCTCTGAAAGGAAGGGTAGGATATGACGGACAAAGTTCATTGTTTAAACAATTTTGGCAGAGAATATAGGATGTCTAAGACTGTATGCTTCTTTTTTTTTAAGTTTTTGCAAGGCAGTGGGGGTTAAGTGGCTTGCCCAAGGCCACACAGCTAGGTAATTATTAAGTGTCTGAAGTCGGATTTGAACTCAGGTCCTCCTGACTCCAGGGCCTATGCTCTATCCACTACACCACCTAGTTACCCTGACTGTATGCTTCTTAAACCTCTTTCTAGCAAAAATGAGGAAGCTACAGTGCAGAGACATTTAATGGCCAACTCAAAGTCACATCAAGAAAGTTAAAAACTCATCCAAAAAAGCCAGGACTAAAACCCAAGTGCCCTGACTCTGTCCTATATTACTTTCATTGTACCATCCTGGTTTTTCAAAAAGTCAGCTTTCATTATTTAAACTCCTTACTTTACTACCAAAATAGAATGTTCTATTAAACTTAAAGGTATTATATAAATGTTAGTTGTGTTAAATGCAGCTAATTGATACCTAACACTAGTCCTGGAATAAGACACTTTGTGATCTTAGATAAGTCATTTAGGCTTTATCTGCCTTGGTTTTCTTATCTGTAAAATGAGGAAATAATAGCATCTGGTTGTATGAATCAAATGAGATAATGTTTATTAAGTAAACCCTAAAGTACTATATAAGGTTATTTTCATCCCTTTTGTAGCTTCATCCTATGTACAGTATCTGGCACAAACAAAGTATTTAATAAATGTTGTTTTGTTTATCATCATCATCATCATCATCATCATCATCATCATGGTAAGAAGCCTGGATTAAATGATCACTACTTTCCATGATTCTATCACATTAGGGGAACACTCTAGTCAGTATTCATTCAATGTATGTTCATGGACAAGTCACTTAAACTCTGCACCTCAATTTCCTCATCTATGAAATGAAAGGTTTAGATTACCTCTCCCTTACACCTATTAACTTATGGTAAGGTTTTTAATGTATTTCTTTAATAGTGGCTACATCTGAGAATAAGGTTGATTTTTTTATGACTCTAAGTGATTTGATTCCATGTCCAGTGAAAAGGGTTAAGTGAACTGAAAGATGTGGGATGGACCTAAAACTAGACGTGTCTAGAAAGCAATGGATCTTTTGCTTTTCTCTAAACTGGACTCCCAAAGATCCAGTGATCTCATCAGGGCTATGTGATCAAGATCAACAAGCAATTAATTCTTCAAGGATTTTCTCCTTGAGTTTCACACAGGTCAGGCCCATTCTAAGTCTTTCTGTGAATAAATGAAGATTAAATAAAGGAAGGAATCAGTCCTAATATTGGCCAAAGTCACTTCCTTTACTATAGAACATCTTTCTTGATGTCCTTCCCGTCTTACTTTCTTCTGGAGTTTTCCTCTGTCCCAAGATTCATCACAGAGTCTGAAAATAATAGGATATGAATGGGAAAAGCCTTTAGAAGTGGAGGCACATCAAGTCAAACTTATACCAATGCAACATTCCTAATAGGCTCTTACTGAAAATTTCAAGGTGCAAGTTTATTCCCTAACTTTTGAAACAGCCAATTTCATAGTGAGGCAACTTTAATTTTAATGAAGTTTTTTTCTCATATTGAACTACCTTCCTATAACTTCCAATCATCATCACTCCCCAATTCTACTCTCTGACATAGGTCTAATACTCTCTCCACATACCCTTGAAATATTTGAAGACAATGGTCCTATGCCTTTTCAGTCTTTGTGTGTTGAAGCTAAATGTTCTCTGTTCCCTCTGAAAATCTTCCTGTAGCATTAGTTCCTAGTCTCTCTCACCATGCTGGTCAACCTCCTTTGGGTAGATTTTAATTTATCAAAATCCTCTAGAAAACAAGGTACCCAGAATTGAGCATGTACTCCAATGGGATAGAAGGGGAAGTCTGACCAAGCTACGGTGCAGCAAAGTTATCTCCTCCTTCATTTTGGATAGCATATCTCTCTTCAACTGCCATTTCTCTTCCTGGTTTTGGTTTTAGAACCATATTTATCTCAAAGAAGGATCAGAAGATCAGAACTTTTATAGTTGGAAGGGATCTCAGAGGTCATTAAATCTAACTGCCTCATGATGATAGAAACTAGACATGGAACATTAAATGACTTCGTCAAACAGCCACTGAATGCCTGAGGCAAGATTTGAATCTGATTCCAATTCACTGCCATTTCAATCATACCCTGGGGTTGACTGTATCTGAGTCACTCTCATTCTTGACCTGGCCTAAACTCTTTATAGTAGGAAAAACCCTGAAATGGAGATCATAGGACATGGATTAAAATCACAGCTTTGCTATTTTTGCTGTTTCTTCATCTGTAAAAGGAAAGGGTTAGACTAGCCAACCTCCCTTCTAGTCTAAAATCTATGATCCTACCATCTCTTGAATCTTGATTGAGACCTTCCATTAGGAGAGGGGCTTTCATTTAACTTTGGTGGGTATTTGTATCTTATCACTGATATATGTGAGCCCCAGTTTCTTGAAAGGAAGGCAGTAGTTGATGTACCTGAAATCCCTCCAAAGAAAAAGCTGCTAAATTTGTTTATGCATAGAACCAGCACTGGAGTCTTTACTCCTCAGCAAAGTAGAGACAATAGTATTTTGAAAAGAGTACTAAATAGAACTAGACCTAAGACTTGGCTATACATATGTGTTTATACACATATACATATGTGTCTTACACACATGGGCACATATAGACATACACACATGCATGCATGACATTTACACATCTATATATATATCCTCTATAAAATGATAGGGTTGAACCATCATTAACCCCTAAATCTTGCCTGTTCTGGACAGTATTTTTGGCTCCTAGCTTAAAAAGTATGGCAGCCCAACATTCTGACCTACAAGCATTAGGAGCAGAGGTGACGCATTCATCCCACCAATATTCCGGGATTCATCCAGAACATGGGTAATCTAGGGGGAGGGGCAGGAGGGTGCTTTTGCAGGCAACCAAGCAGTAAATAAGAAAGTTCCAGTTTCCTTTCAAGATGAAGGAAAACATGTTTTGCCATGTCCCAACAGCACAGGTTAAGGGAATAGGGGGAAAATAGAGAATGGAGGGAAAAGTCACCCCACGCTTTCCTCACTGTGCTGGGACCATCTACCATTGTGGTGCCCAGTAAGGAAGTCAAAGGCTGAGAGAGCAAAACATGTTTTCCTTTTGCAGGACAGCTGTAGGAACTGTTTGAATCAATTATTAGAAAATACAAAAATAAAATAAACTTTAGTCCATGGTAAACACATCTGAAAAAAAACAGGACTGGGTCAGAGGCAACATGTTATGATGGAAAGAACAGTGACCTCGGAGTTAAGGGGACTTGGGTTTGAATCATGGTTCCAATTCTTACTTAGCTATGAGATCGCCAGGAATTTATTTACCTCCTTTTGAACCTTGTCTGTGAAATGAAGAAAATAAATGATGCTACTTGCACTACATAAATCAAAAGATTATTGAGAGAACAGTGTTTTCAACTATAAAGGTGTCTATCAATGAAAGTTGCTATTAGTATTTTTATTAATTTCTAGGGTCCCTTCCAGTTCTATCTAATATTCTTGGTTCCAAAATCCCTTCTTGCTCTGATATTCTGTTTTCCATTGTAATATTCTATTTTGTAAAGTCCCTCCCTCCTCTGACATTTCATGCTCTAATGTCCCTTCCAGTGCTACCATTCTATGATTTTTATTCTAACATTCTGAATTCTGAAATTGTTCCCATCTTTGACATTCTATATTCTAAGGCTACTCTCAGTTCTAACATTCTATGGACTAAGGTCTCTTCCATCTCTAATATTCCACAGTCTGTAGTCTAACACTTTTTTCTTTCCTAAGCTCCCTTTTGCAGTTATGACACCCTAGGTCCTATATTCCATGTTCTAAGGTCACTGACAGCTGTGAAATTTCATCTTTAAAGTCACTTCCAACTCTGACATTCTCTCTTGTGCCATTCTTCCAGCTCTCACTTTCTATGCCTCAAATTCTTCTTCTTACGTTTCTGTGAAATGTTCTGATAGATCTCTTTGTTTCCAGCTAATAATCTGTCATATGGAAGCATTACCCTTCTTCCAATAAACTCGTAGCACTTAATAGACCTTTTCCCGCTAATTCTCCCAGTATCCCTGCCAGTCAGGTAAGAGTAAGTTATATTCTTTTTAATTTATTTTCATTTAAGCTTAAAGAGTCTGAGTTGCTTAAAGCAGCCCAACTAGTCAGTAGCAGAGAAGACTAATTTGTAATTGGTTCATCCCAGGTAACTACAGATTCATCCCTTGTTTCTGCCTAAAGAATTAAAGGGTTCCAACTAAAACAAGAGTCTGGTTCACAGGAAATTACTAAATGCAATATGAATTGGAAGCTAAGGGGATGATTAACTTTATCCATAGACAGAAAGGAAGGGCATGATTTGAGGAGTACTACAAAGAATCCCTTCCCATGAAATTCCTCTGTCACTGGACAGAGGAATATTCCTACTCTTTACTCTTGGGATTCTGTCTCTATTAATGATTATTAAAGGAGCTAAAATTATTAGCCTATTTTCAGTCTTTGATATCTTACCTGGGATTAAGATTATAAACCAATCCTTCTTCCACTGAAAAAAGTCATACCCTTCTCCATTCTTGGCCTGGTCTTCAAGAACAAAAAACCTTAATTTATTTCATCTTTTTATCTCTCCCACATGTAGCCCCAGCACCAAGTGATAGCTGTGATCTGGGACAGATGTCCTATAATTAAAGAATTATGCCACATGGGAAACTTTTTAGTTGGCAGCAACCTTTATGATCATTTAGCCCAACCCCCTCATTTGTAAATGAGAAAACCGAGGCACAAAAAGGGGAAATCATACTCCCTGATTCCTTCCTGTGTTGTCTCCCCCATTGGTATGTGAGCTGGTTGAGAGCAGGGACTTTCTTGTTTTTCTATTTGTATCCCTATAATTTGTTTGTAGTAAGTACTTAATAAATACTTCACTCAATCCTTCATTCATGTCATAGTAAGACAAGCTTTTCCTCATTGCATTACTTTTTTGCCTCCTAGTAGAATGGAGAGAGAGTCTGAAGAAAAGAGTCCTGGCTCTAATATTTAATTAGCATTTGACCTTTTCTCCTGGGTCTCATTTAATCTATTAAAAAAAGAGCTTAAATTAGATCTCTAAGACTCTGTCCAATTCTTATATTCAATGCTTCTGACAAATCTTACTCTTACCCAAGGGGGGAAGAGAAGCACTAGGATTCAACATTGACTGACTTCTACAATATCTGCGATTCTGTCAGGGATTACTGCTTTGAGCTGAGCTTACTATTGGCTGAGCTGGGACAAAGCATTGGCCAACTTTTCATTTAAATCACTCTACCTTGGGACCTCTTTTGCTGAAAAGTGGGATCTTGCTTGTCATTTCATGCGCCCTTGACTGGTTCTCTCAGCTGTTGTATTACAGCCTATGGGTTCACTTGGGATCTATGAGCCTCCTACCACCTCCCCTGAAATAAAGGGAGCTACTGTGATGTTAAGATGTTCCAGATATATAGGAATAGAAGGACTCTTTGATAATCATCTAATCCAATTCTGCCATTTTGCATGAGAGAATTTAAATGATACCAGACTTCAAGCTAGTCAGTAAATAAACATGCATAAGGCACTTACTGAGCTAAATATTGAGGAGACAAAGAAAGGGAAAAGGCAATCCCTGTTCTCAAGGAGAGAAGTTAATATGCAAATAGCTATGTACACAATAGCCATATAAATAATAAGTCAGAGATAATCAACAAAAGGAAAGTGCTAGAATGAAGAGGATTGGGAAAGTTTACCTGTAGAAGTTGCAATTTTAACTGAAACCATATGTCACCTAGAACTGCATTTGTAAAATCATAGGCAAATTACTTCACTTCCCCTCTATAGTCAGTTTCTTCATCTACAAAATGGGAACAATTCCTGATTCACAGAATTGTTCTGAAGATCAAGTGAGATGATGGATATGAGAGACATCTAGAACACAAGACTCCAGAAGTGAAAGAGACCTCAGAAGCCATCTAGTCCAACAACCCAAGTCTAAATAGGAATCTCTTAAAATATCTCCAACAAGTGGGCATCCAACTTTTGCTTGAAGATATTCAGGAAAAGATAATCAATGATCTCCTGAGGAAGTCCATTGCCGATTGATTGTTTAATCCTAAGGGTTTCAGTGGTTCTTGTTGACAAGCTACTTTCATTTGCTCTCACAACCCCTATCTCTTCCAGTCAAAGCTTTTTTCTAGACCCTTCATTCCTAGTTCCTTCAAAATATCCCCAGAAAACATAATCCCTGGTCTCTTCATTATCCTGGCTACCCTTTTCATCATGTCCCAGCTGTCCTTCCTCAAAAGTGATACTCAGAAATGAATACAGTCCTCCAGATGTAGTCCAAGCAGATGCAGCTTCCACTTTCTTCTTTATTAAATTCTATGATAGTCATAGAATTTAGAAGTCATACAACCAATGACTGCATTAGTTATTTTGGTTTCTGAATCACACTTTTATTATTGAGCTTGATGTTCATAAAAACATCAGTAGTTGTCATTTTTCACACATTTTGTCTAGTCACAACTCCTCTGTCTTGTGTTTCTGTAGTTGATTTTAACCCATTGTAGTGCTTTATATTTATCCCAATTGAATTTCAGTCTTAATACATGTGACTGATATAATCTGCCAAGTCTTAAACCTCATCCATCTCATTTACTATCTTAGCTATCATTTTTATCTTGCGAATGACTTAATTTGACAAGGATGCTTTCATTGATGTCTGATAAATCACAGGGCTAAGGACAGCTCCCTGAGGCTCCTACACTAAGGATATCCTTCAACTGACCTATTAATAAACAACCTTTGGTTCTGGTCATCCATCCATCACTGAATTTATCTAGCTCTATATTCATTCAGTTCACATATTTTCATCTTTCTATCTTGTCCACAAGAGTAGCCTTAGTGATTTCATAAAAAGCTTTACTGAAATACAAGTTTATTATTTTTAACTGAATTCCTTTGATCCATCAGTGTAGTAAGAGATAAACATTGGCCCTGTGATTTAGTCTCTATAGGAAACACCCAGGTGAAACATTTTCTCTATCACTGCAGGTTGGCACTTTCTTTGAAACTTATACTCTAAGTGCATGGATTCCTTGGGTTTTGTTTTGTATGTGTGTGTGTGTGTGTGTGTGTGTCATGGACCTTTTCCAAGAATAATGTTTGGGGTTTTTTAAATTCATCAAATGAAACATAGGATTACAATGGAAACCAATTATGTTGATTTGCAATTATTGATTCAAAAAAATAAGTTCACAGGGGTGGCTAGGTGGCGTAGTGGATAAAGCACCCGCCCTGGAGTCAGGAGTACCTGGGTTCCAATCCGACCTCAGACACTTAATAATTACCTAGCTGTGTGGCCTTGGGCAAGCCACTTAACCCTGTTTGCCTTGCAAAAACCTAAAAACAAAAAAAAACAAAAAAAAATAAGTTCACAGATATCAGAATAAGAACCCCCTTATTAGAGAACTGCCCACACAATTGGGGTTTAAGTGAATAGCCCAGTGTCAAAGAGTCAGTATGCTTCCGAGGCAGAATTTGAACACAGGTCTTTGCTGGCTTCTGGTCTGACTCTATTCTTTGTGCCAACCTGTCTCTGATAATCTTGTCAATTAGAAATTTAGATTAAAGTGGCAAGATGATGAAAGCCTTGAAACCTTGCTGAATCTCAATAATCACCACTTTCCTATGTAAATTTTTCTCAAGCCGGTTCTCCAAAATAGCAAATCTAAGATTCTAAGATTCTATATGTTGTCCATATGTCTTCCAGAATTTCATCAGGAAGCAAGTTTGAAGAGTCCACCCTCTTCCTTTAAAAAAAATGTGACAATGTTTATCTCCCTATTGTTCTCAAAGCCTAACTATCCTAGTTAGAAGGCATCTTAGAAATCAATGAGGTCATTCCTTGTCTTTGCTCTGGAAGAAACAGATTCAAAGAGAGATTCATTCAAATGCATTAGTATAAGAGATCCTACTGGACCTGATCTGGTACGCTTAGCTCCCACAAGAATCCCCTGCTCTGGAACACTAGGCAGAGGATACAGAGTTTAAATCCTAACAAGGCCCTGTGCTCTGAATCCCAATCACTTCTACTAAAGATGGGTGAAATGGTCATGTTTGTCATTGGGCATGAGAATTACACTAGCAGAATGAGAGGTTGTTGTCTAAGCAGAGTCGTGAGCAGCAATTCAACCCTTGCCTCTCATTGGTAATGCAGAGGGAAACACCACCATCCAGACTGCTTGAGAATTATGCCACTGCTGCTCCAGTGAGGCTGACTGAATCAGATGCCCTGACTTCCATGTCCCCAGTGCCTCAGCCCTTCCATTATCATCTTGGAATCCTGAGTTGGAAGCAACTTTAGAGGTCATCTAATCCAACGGCCTCATTTTAGAGATGAGAAAATTGAGACTCAGGTAAGGGAAAGGTCTGACCAGAGGTCACTGCTAGTTAAGTTGCAAACCAACCCCAGGTTATCTAAGCACTCTGCCTGGAAATGACTCTTGAGTTTCCCCCTTTCCATAGGGCCCATCCTTCCACCTACCAAAGCTGGTTTCCTTATCTGTCTGATGGGGACAGTGGCCCCTACCCAATCTATCTCATGGGGTTGTAGTGAGAATTAAATCAGATAATGGATATGAAATTGGTTTGGAGAAAAAAATAAAGGTCTCTGTAAGTACATAGAACTGTTATCATCATCATCATTATTATTAGAATTAATAAACCCAAGCAGTTAGTTTTCTCCTGCAGGTTTCTTAGCAGAGGACAAAAGGTACAAACTTCTCATGCAAACCCCAATTAATTAGCTTAATAAGTTGTATATGTGCTTGGATCTAGATGATGAGGGAAGAAAGAGAGGGGAATAGTGCAACCCTTGCTTCCTGGTTATATCAATAATTTGGGGTTAAAGCTGTCAGCCTACCTCCTGTAAATTTAAACACTTAAATAAATGAAATGGACCCTAATAAGGGAATTTAATTAAACAGCTTGGCCTCACACAGCCTGCATCAGTGAAAAGGAAGGGCAGTAGACCCTCTGCCCTCACACAGCACTCACCATAAATATGAAACCAAAGTAGCTAGGAGCCTGCAGAAACCAACTGCCTTCTGATTTCTGGGCAGTCCTCCTTTGGTCTAGGGAAGCAGGTTACAGAGGAAGAGGGTGGTCCTCTTACTGGCCCCAATCTAGTTTTCCTGGGATCTAGAATTGGGATCTGAGATCTTGTCCAGAACCTTGCCCCACTTTCTTTTTTTTTTTAATTTAATTATATTCCTTGCCCACTTTCTACCCCCAAAATAAATTCCCATTCCCAAGGACGACTCCACTGAGTATCATAACAGATCAAGTGCAAGTCATAAAGGTAGGAAATACCTCAGTTCAAACCCTGCCTCATATAACAATTGACCATATTATCCTAAGCAATTCATTTAACCTTTCTGCCTCAGTTTCCCCATCTATAAAACTGGGATAATAATAGTATTAACTACCCCCCCAGGGTTGTTGTGAAGGTCCAATGAGACAGTGTTGTGAAAAACTAAAAGTACTATTGAAATGTTAGGTAATTTGATAATGATAAGGATGATCATGTGTTGCCTTTCTCTATTAGAATATGTTTTTAAGGGTGGAGCCTATATCTATATCTTTATCTATCTATACATATATGTGTTTTTGTGTGTGTGTATATATATATATATATATATATTTGTCAGTATTAGCACAATGCCTAGCACCTATTAAGCACGTAATGAATACTTTTTTTCATTCATTTTGCAAAGATGAGAAAACTGGAGATCAGAGATATAAAGTCACTGACTAAAGCTCACACAGGTAGGAAGTAATAGAACTGGGCTTCAAATCCAGGTCTCCTGCTTCCAAATTCATTGTTCTCTTCAGGGTATCACACTGCCTCCCTCTCTGCCTCCTCTTCTGTGGTTAGGTGAAAATGGCTCAGCATCCCCCTTTTGCCTGCATGACAAAATTCAATTGTGTTGACCTTTGAAAATATTGACTGTAATGATGCATTGTGCTTGAATGGTAAGATCTGGGAGACCTTAAAGGACAAAAGAAAAAAAGAATAGTCAAGTCCTCTATAAGAGAAGGTGACTATTAAAATGTACTTTGATTTTATGAGGGGTGCAAGGATTCTGAATCTGTATGTTGGATGAGGGAAGCTAAAGAGGCTAAAACTTCCACTCATCTTCTCTTGTGCATCTCATATAAACCTAACTGATTAACCCGTTTTTCTCTCCATTAGAATGTAAGCTCCTGAGGGCAGGACTGTTTTTGTGCTTCTTTCTATTCCTGGAATCACAGAGTAAGCATTTTGTTGACTGACTTATCTCTGAGCTAGTCAGATGAGTCTCTATGTGAAGGTAAAGATTATCCACAAGGACAGCCAACAAATATATTGTAGCCATGGATTTGACAGCAGATAAAGAAGACTTAGAGCTTCCAGCAGGTCACTGAGTCAAAAAGATTAGGTTAAAAGGGACAAATGTTTCATTTAGTTAACAAACAAATGTTTGCCAGCCACGAGGCTAGGCAAAAAAAGAAACAGTCCCAATGGGAAAAACACTGGCTGTGGAGCACTTGGTTCAGATTCTGACTCTACTGCATATTACTTGAGTGACTTTCAACAAATCATTTAATCACCTGAGTCTCAGTTTCTTCATCTGTAAAAAAAATAAAAATAAAAATAAAAACAGGTGCTGGATGAGATAGTCTCCAAAGCCCCTTCTAACTGTATATTTGTGGTCTGAACTTTCTACTACATATTACCTGAATGACTTTAAGCAAGTCCCTTAACCACTTGGTCTTCAGTTTCCTCATCTGTAAAAAAAAAGACAGATTGGATGAGCTAGATCCCTTCTAATTGTATATCTGTGATCCAACCTTTCATGGGGGCAAGAAGAAGCCTTCAGATCATTTTGTAAATAGAACCTGCCAGACTTTCACATCAATTCCATAATGTGGTTTCTTTGTGTATAATTCCTCATAGAGAAATCTTTTTACTTGTTGGTAAAAAACCACCATAGCTGACATTTACATAAAATATTTTGGGATTTGAAAAGCATATTATCTCATTTGATAAATGATGTCCTAATTATCTAGATTTCCTCCTCATCTTCTCCATTTCTTTCTCCCCTCCCTTGTATCCCAATGTTTCTCACCTGGTGTCAGAGACTAGGACTGTGGAAGACTAAAAAGTAGAGGATTTTCTGTTTTTGTTTTTGTTTGCTTTTTTTGCATATCTCTTAGAGGCAATGTGATACAGTGGGAAGAATGTTGTATCTAAAGTCAGAAGAGATGGATTCAAATCCTCACCCAGTATTGTCTCGGGGCTTGCTGCTCAGATTCTCATTTGTAAAATGAGAAGGATGGATTAGATGGTCTTTCACCTTTAACTCTGATCCTATATCCTGGAACTTCAGAAGCACCAAAAATAAACATTTATTAAGATGCTGTGCACAGATCATGTGCTGGGGAGGTGTCAAGTTTGACCAAGGCAGGGTCCTCACCCCCAGGAAACCTATAAACAAAAATTGGGGTTAAACTCCAAATTGCTAATAATTGAATAGCTATGGCTAGCACCAGAATCCCCCCACACCTATTAAAGGGATATTTCAAGAAAAACCCTTTTACAGTGTGATTAACTGTTTGCAGTCACCTAATTAGCAGGTCTTAACACTGGACCTTCCCAAATAGAGGGGCTTTCTTTAAGGTGCTCTGATCATTTCCCCCTAATAAAAGTGAGAACAATAGAGAAACAAGGGTGTTTTCATCAGCTCCAGGCTGTTAATTTTCCAGCCCTGATCGATGTTAATCTGATTTCAATATTGATACCCTGCAATCAATTTGAAAATTACTAAGCACTGGGTGACTTACCACTCATCTTTCTGTAAACACTTAGCACTGTCCCCATCACCACCATCTCTTGAGTGCTTGTCTGTCAATTGTTCCAGACTCAGAAGGACAAAGAAAACTACTCTGTCATCTCCAGAGCCAAGAAGATTTAATCTTTTTATGGAACCACTGGGGCCTCTATGTTGACATCTCAAAGGTGATTTACTCCTTGACCATGGAAGACTCCCTACCAAGATGTCATAAAACCATTCCCAACTACTTTCTGAGTCTATTTACTTAACTATGTCAACTTAGTCCTATCATCAAATAAACCTCTTGCTATCATTTCCACAAGAGAAGCTTGAGAGATTTTTTTGATAAAATATAGGTAAACCTCATCTTGGACTTTCCCTGATCTGCCAGTCTAGTAACTAAGTCAAAAGAAGAAATTGAAGCTAGTCTGGTATGAACTTCAAACCTCTGACTTTTGTCCTTGGCAAATACTTTCATTCTGCTCCATCTTGAACTGGTCCAAGAAGTTCAGATCCAGCTACATAATACAAACACCCCTGGCTGTCCCCTTTAATCATGGTCCCAGTTCCAAAAAAATTCCAACAAAATAGAACCAGGTTCCTACTCCATTATTCCTAGCTGGGGTATCCGGGCAATTCAAGTCTTTAGTTTTCATTCAAGTTGGAAATGAAATAGATGGTCTAAGAGACTCCATTGATAAGCTCTTCCTTCTTCAGCTCAATTTATAGGTGAAGAAACTGAGGCAAAAAAGGTTAAGTGACTTTCCTGGGGTATCATACAGTTAGTAAATCTCTGAGGTCAAATTTGAACTCAGATCCTCCCAACTCCAGCTCTACACTAACTCTATCCGCTGCACCCCTTAGCTACCCTCAAAGTTTTCAACCTTCCTTTCTTGAGAAAGATGAAAATCTAAATGGATAAAAATGTTAAGTTTTTCAGAGGACATTTGGGGATAGAAAGAGAAGAAAGGAAAGAGAGGAGGAAATTATTTTTAATATGAAGATACATACCCATTTGGTCACCGCACTCCTTCTACCCAGGAACATTTAGATTTGAGAGGTAAGGCAACAAAGGATTTTTTTTTGTACAGAGAGCCCTTGGAGAAGAGAGGAGAAAGAGTGTAAAGAGTCTTGAAGAATTATTACTCAGGGACATCAAGTACTGGCTCAAAAGAAACAGGGCCTGTTTTCATTAGGAACTTCATGCTGGTCTGTGAAAAGAGGGAAGGGCAGGGTGGGGTTGTGCTGGAGCCAGATCTAACCACATTATAGTTACACCTCAGCCTTATGGCTACCAAGTTGATTGTTCAGACTCAAGAAAGTGATGGGGAAAATATTAAATCATATTGATTATCCTTAGGAACATGATGTGGCTGTATCTTCTTTGTCAGAGAACTAATTGTTAAACTTTTACCCATATTCCCCTTGCAGGTGTGTATTAAAGAAAAGTTCTATCCCAGCAAAGTATAGCATGTTTCTTGAATTGAATTAACGTTGATGAGTTGAGATATTGTACAGGAAAAAGGGTGGGGATGGGAATAATGAGTAATAATAATAATAATAACTCACTTTTAAAGTTTTCAAGGCATTCTCTATATATATTATCTCATTTGATCCTCCCAATAAGCTTGTGAGTTAAGCCCTATTTTTATCCCCATTTTACAGATGAGGAAATTGAGGCAAACAGGGTTAAGTGACTTGCCCTGAATCATACAGAAAAGATGAGTCTTCCTGACTCAAGACCCAACACTGTCTCCACTCCATTACCCACCTACTTTATGTGTATTATGTCATTTTAATTGATAAAGTATTATACTTAGAGTCAGGAAGACATGGATTTGAATCATGCCTCAGATACTTACTAACTACACTTAATAATGGTTTCAAACATAAAATGGGAACCACTAAACCATGCATTGACTTAAAAAGCTATATAATAACATTGTCTATGCTCTTTTCTATTTTTTATTAATTTTATTAAATATTTCTTAGTTAATTTTTATTTTTTGCAAAGTAATGAAGTTACCTTGCCCAAGGTCACACAGTCTGAGATCAGAATTGAACTCAGGTCCTACTGACTCCAGGACCCTAGTTTTATCTGAGGGCTGTAAGCTACAATGATTTCAGGAGACTATGTGTTTGATACTTCTGAACTAAATGACCTCAGGATTTAACCTCAGAATTTTAGTTTCCATATCTGAAAAATGAAAATGACCACCTTTTGCTAACCTGCCCCAAAGTATCCACGTTATCTCCATTGAATATAAATTCTTTCAGTACAGAAAATGCATTTTGCTTTTTTTTTTGCATCCCCAGGGATTAGCACAGTGTCTGGCAGGCAATGAACACTTAATAGAATCTTATTGATTGATTGATATATCAAGGGGTTACACACTTATTAAGTGACTAATATATGCCAGTCACTGTACTAGACTATTTAGTGTTTACAGACCTTCAGTTGCCATATAGATGTGAGTCTCTGTTCCACAAAATTTTCAGTATAGGTTTTCCTAAAGTTGGAATGGAATTGTCTACAAAATATGTCCCCCAGAAAAACCATGCAATCATCAGCCATCATATTCAAAGTAACCAGAGACCAAAAAAATCAATTAGTGACTAGATGAACTATTTTAATACATCTTGACTTGGCATTCAAAGTCCTCTGTAGTATGGTTTTGACCAGTGTTTCCAGTCTTGACATCACTCCCATTACTGGCATGTGGTCTCCATTTGGTCATTCCATATCTCACCTTTGCCCATCCCTAAAATGCACTGTCTTATCACCAGGTCTCTTGGAATTCTCAGCTTCCCTCTAGTCTTAACTCAGATGACTAGTCATCCATCCATCTCTTGGTGTCATCCATGGACACCTTGTTATCATGCTATGAATGGTTGCAGATTTCATTTTGGAGATTACTGGCCTAGTAAAAGAACATATATGTTAACCCTAAAATTAGGACTAATCCTATATCTGAGTAGTCATCATAATGCAATTTTAAAAGTGTCCTATTTCAAGTCAGAGGACTTGAATTCAAATCTCTATTCATCTTCTTACCCTCTGGTTGACTTGGGGAAGTGGTCTAACATATCTGGACATCCTCACTTTCTTCTCCTATAAAATGAGGGAATTGGAAAAAGGTCCTTTCCAGATCTAACATTCTATAATTCTAAAGAGAATAATAGAGCCAGAAGTGTTAACCTCAGTTTTTGCATCTGTGAAATGGGACTAGTGACCCATTTCCCATTTATTTCATAGGATGGTTGTAAAACTCAAATGATATAACTGGACATAGTGTCATATAACTAATGTAGATGTCAAGCAAATTTTTCCCAGTTGGGGTCTGAGTCAGATTTAAATATAATTGGGAAATATTTAATAAAATAAATAAAACAACAAAACATAAATAACATTTTAATAACTATTTTATTTTCCCCAATGACATGGAAAATGATTAATATTTTAAAATTTTTTCAGTTCCAAATTTTCTCCCTCCTTTCTCCCCTCCATCAATTAATAAGCAATCCAAAATAGGGATAACATTAAAACTGAGTGAATATATGACCAGCAAGGATGCTTATGCACAGATGAATGACTCGGTTATTATTTATTGATGCTCACTGGTCTATAATATTGCCAGTATAAGAAATTCAAATCTCTGCCTCTTAGAATCCCTTGTTTACTTCAGAGCTCCCTTTAAGTTCCATTATCTATTTCAAATATATGCTTATAAATATTAAAAAATGGTAACACATCTCTATCATTTTCTTAAGTTGACAATTAAAAAAACACTAAATTGAACCCTGGTGTTTACTGAATTCTGAGGAGTAAATGATCGAATCAAATGTTTAGCAATCAGCTCTCCAGAGTCATTTGGAACCAATTTGAGCTGACCCCAACATACTCTTGCCTTTTTACCTAACTAGGTGGTGCAGAAGATAGAGAACACTAGCCCTGGGGTCAGAAGGACAGGAGTTCAAATCCAGCCTCAGACATGTGACTCTAGCTGTGTGACCTTGAACAAGTCACTTAATCCTGATTGCCTCCCATCCAGAACCATCTCCAGTTATCCTGATTCATATCTGGCCACTGGACTCAGATGGCTCTGGAGGAGAAAGTGAGACTGATGACTTAGCACAGACCCCCCTCACTTAAATCCAATTCATGTGTTTGTCATGGCATCCCCTCCCTGATGTCGTGGCCTTCTTCAAGAATGAAGAATAAACATTATTCACCCAACTGTCACTGCCTCCTCTCACTACTCTGTATATGTTTTATCTTTCTTTTCCTTTGTATATGATAGAAGCTCCTTGAGGACAAGGACTGGCCTGATTTTTGTCTTCACAGCTCTGGTATCTGGCATAATGGTTAGTGCGCTCATTGACGGCTTGTTCATTGATTGAATAATTAATCCTGCAACTTCACACTAACTCCCAAGACTGGCCTTATAATATCTCCTATCTAAGGGTTAATCGAGGCCTCTTTGTCCCATGGTTGCCTGGGGGACAGTTCCTGTACCTCAGGAAGCAGGGAGAGCAATTTCCTGTTTTGAAGAAGGCTTAAGGACTGTTTTCCTCCAATCAACCCAAAGATGTAGGATCAGGAAATGTTGGGCCTGGCTGCTCAGCCCCTGTCCCTGGTTGCTATTGTCATGGGGGGGAGGGGGAGCAGATGCCCTCATCTCAATATCCCCAAACCAAAGCAGGTAGAAGAGCTGACTGTGGAAAAGAGGCCTGGTGAAAGAGTTAGATTGTGCTAAAGGGACTGGGACTTGGGAGAGGGGTGGGAGGCAGGAGGAAGTAGGTGGTCAGCTTCCTTCACATACAAACCTTGGAGTGATATAAACTCCACTAGCCCATTCAGCATTCCCTCCCAAGCCCCTCCTCCACCTCACAACAAACCTAAGCTCCACAGTCCCTGCCAAGGATTTCCCATTATCTATAGGATACATTCCAGACTCCTTAGTCTGTCTTCCTCCATCCTGGGCCAGCTGGCTTCTCCAACCTGCTTGACTACTGCTCTCCTCCACCTAGGATCCCTTGCCTCCATCTCATGCCTTCCTAGGCACATGGACTTTTTCATTGTTCCCAGAATATGCCTTATGCTTTCCAACCTATATGTCTTTGCTTTAACTGTTCCATAAAGATTTGTTGATTGATTGGTTACTTCTATGTGATAGGGAAGGGGAAATGGATAATTAAATCAAAGATTCCAAATCTGTGATGGAAAGGACCCCAGTACATGCCAACCTCAATTTGTACTTGTTAAAGAACCTCCTTTACAATATTCTTAACAAGTGGTTACCTAGCTTCTGCCGGAGGACCCCACCATGGATGGGAGCCCACCACCCCCTGCTCCAGTTTATTCTACTTTTGAATGACTCTCCATCAGGGTTCCTTAACCTTTTCTTTTTTTTTAGGTTTTTGCAAGGCAAAGGGATTAAGTGGTTTGCCCAAGGCCACCCCTTAACCTTTTCTATGTAATGAACCCATGTAGTAGTCTGGGGAAGCCCTATAAACTCCCTTCTCAAAATAATGTTGTTAATTAAAAAAAAATAAAATACCTAGTATTGAAAAGGAAAATCACTAAATTGAAAGAATGAACAAAATATTAAAAGCTCCAAGTCTGAGAAATCCTTGATGATTTCCTTGAGAAATCTTACAGGTCATGGATTAAGAACTCCTGCTCTCAATGTTAGCAAGCTAGAACTGTTCCTCCCATGAAGCTTAAATCTACTTGCCTATAACTTCCATCCACTATCCCTAGTTCAGCCCTCTAGGCAAGTGGAATAAGAATGACACACTTTCCATAGGACAGCTTTTCAAACATTTGAGAATTATTATGTCACCACCAAGTCTTTTTATTAGGTTAAATACTCCCATTTAGTTCAACCCATCCTTGAATAGCTAGTTCTCCAGAGTTCTCACCACCCTGTCAGTCACCCTCTTCTGGACAAGCTCTAGCCTGTCTATGAAATTGATCCAACCCCCAAAAAGCCCATTTCAAGCAACAATGCCATTCAGATCTAGTTAGTGTAAACATTTCCATGAACACATTTATGAAAGGAGTCACATCCCTCTGATATTCATCTTCCTCCCCACTTCCACATCTGCCATCATCTCCTCACTGCAGCTCTTGTTGCCTCTGTTTCTCCTTCTGTAAAATGCAAGGTTGAATGAGATGATATCTAAGGTCTCTCCAAAATCCAAAGGGATGTTCCCTGATGAAAAGACTAGGGTTGTAGATGAAAAGGATATGTCAGCCTATTTCTAACAAAATGTAAGCTCCTTGAGGGTAGGGACTGTGTTCTCTTTGGTATTTATAACCACAATGCTTTCAAAAGCATCTAATAAGTGCTTTTTTATTCAATCATTCATTCATTCATTATTTTGTTCATTCTTTTTTTTCTTTCACCAAGGAGCAACCTGATAGAGTCCAAACACTTCCAGTTGGGCTTTCCATTATCTTGCCTCACCCTATTTTTCCAGTCTCTCTCTCTCCCCTTATACAAAAATTCATCATACCCAAACACTCTCTCCATGCTTTCTCCTTTTTTTTGCAAGGCAATGAAGTTAAATGACTTGACCAAAGTTACATGGCTAGGTGATTATTAAGTGTTTGTGGCCATATTTGAACTCAGGCCCTCCTAATCCCAAGGCCACTGCTCTGTCCACTGTGCCACTTAGCCTCCCTCCATACTTTCAATCATAGGACTGCTCCTGCCTGGACTGCTATACACTTTCCCCTAAACACATGACTAATTCCCAGGCTTTTTTTTCTTTTCTTCAAAATCCACCTCCAGTCTCACCTCTGAAGTCTTCCCAAACATCCCACTGCAAATGGATGTCTCCTTCACCATTCATTGGGATTTAATTGTATACAGCTATAAACTGTTTCAGGGGGAGAGATTAGAGCTGGAAGGAACCTCAAAAATGATCAGTCCCATTCCCTCTCCTTTTGCAGAGGAGGAAACTAATGCCTATGGAGGCTAAGTGACTTAGAGATGGGATTTATCTTTTTATTTAGATGCCCTTTCACTCTAGCTAGATTGTAAGCTCCCTGAGGGGAGGAGTCATGACTTTTCTGCCTCTTTCTAACCCACTATTTCTATTTGCACTAGTCCATATCTAGTCACTGGACACAATTCAGGAGGAGAAAGTGAGGCTGGTGACTTTGCACAGCACAGCCTCACTCAAATCCAAATTCATGTGCTTGCCATGGTATCACCTTCTTGATGTCGTGACTTTCCTTGAGCACAAAGGATAAAACAGCAATTCTCATAATGCCTAGAACCACTGACCTGGACCATAGTCTTTGTTCAGTAATTACATGCAAATTACACTAATTTATAAACAGGGAAAGAAGGGGAAAGTGAACAAGTATTTATTAAGTATCTACTTTGAGCCAGACCCTGGGTTTTGACATTACAGATCCTAACAATAACCCTATGAGATAAAAGTTATTATGTGCTCCATTTTACAATTGAAGAAACTGAGACAGAGAGCCATCGAATACATTGGGCTGCTTCTCAAAGAAAAGTCAATTATTAAAGCCCCAGCTCCGCCACCTGGGACAAATCAACTTCACCCTCAGAGCCTCTTTGTCTTCACTTCATGTTGAATTTGACATGGGCAAGGTTGAAGGTCCTCAACATTCCATGAAATGGAGAGTTTGCAAAGTCATTGGACCTTGGTTCAAATACTGGTTCTGTTCATTGCTTCCTGTATGACCAAGGGCAGATCACCCTCCCCCCCATCAAGCTGGGCCTCAGTTTCTTCATCTGTAAAATTAGGCATGAGATTCAATCTTCTCTAAGATCCCTCCCAGCTCTAGGCCTTATGACCCTTTTCTTCTTCACTTCCTTAGCTCTTTACTATGGAAGGCAGCTCTCTCTTCCTAGATGAATAGAGCTTCTTTTCTACTTCTGCATATCCAGACATGGTAAAGAACCCATTGAGGATTCAAGGATGTTGAAAAGGTTGACTTTGCTGGATGATGCAATTCATAGCCCAGAGGACACTGGACTGATTCTACTTAGGGGGAGGCACTAAGCCAAGAAGTAAACTCTATTATTTTTCAAGAAAAGATAAGTCCCCAATCACAGATAAGACCAATGCAATAACTCAGGCAATGTTCCATGTGAAATAAGCCCCAGTTCAATGACCAAAGGGTCAACCGACCCTGAGCAGGGGTGTTGATGAACTGAGTTATCTTAGGAACAAGAAAATCCCTGTTTGGGATAAAATACTGAATCCTCAATGGTAAATAGGTAATTTGTGCCTTCTGGCTTCTTCTATGATAGCCCAGAACTTGAGGAAAGAAAAATGAGATTAATCCTTCAGACCCTGGAGGGAAGATGAAGAAATAAATTTATTTTCCTTCTTCATCAGAAAGTTGAAGGATTAAAGGTGCTGAATTTTACTTATGCTTTTGGACGAGGTGGATATGTTCATTGATTTTATGCAATTGCTTTTTAAAAAATGTTTTAAAAGGGAAAGCTCACTGAGAAGTAGGGCTCCCTTAGGGAGAAGTATATCTTTGAATTTTTAGAAAACTTTTTTAAGACTTCAGAATTCAATTTCAGATGAAAATTAATGGAAAGATTACTGGATCTTTTCAAGAGATCTGTGTTCAAATCCTATTTTTCTACTAATCTTTTAAAAGTGTTAATAATTCTTTTTATTTGTTACTGATGCACTCAACAATCCTATAAGATAGGTGCTATTATTATCTCCATTTTACAGATGAGAAAACTGAGGCTGACTGAGAGCAGTTACATGACTTGTCCCTATAGCTAGGAAGTATCTGAAATAGGATTTGACTTCAGGTCTCCCTAATTCCAGGTCTAGTGCTCTATCAACCATACCCCCTGTCATCTTTCTGAGGGAGGCAATGTGGTGTAATGGATATTGATCCATCCCTGAAGCCTGCCTTGGCTTCGAGTTCTAGCTCTGACATATATTGGCTATGGGACCATAGGAGTCATCTCTTTCTAGTCCTCAGTTTTCTCATCTTTTAAATGAGGGGAAAGGGGAGAGAGGAGCAGGAGATATAAATCCAATCATCTCTAAAATCCCTTTTATTTCCAAATCTATGATCCTAAATTGCAGGAAAAGTGTCACCTGCAATATTAATAAGAGTTCCTACACACAAGAGTTTGAAATTCTTTGAAATTCTTCAAATACCTTTGAAATTCTAGATACAGTCCCTATCATTTTGATTTTTACACTCCCTTTCCTGATACATTCTAACCCCTATTGAACTATCATTTGTTACAATATAAAAGCAGTGAAGCCAAAATGACTGACAAAATGACCATTTCAAACAGCATATATAACATTTTGTAGCCCCCACCTTTCTATCAAGAAGTCATAGTGTGCTTCATCATTGTTCTCCAGGACTGATATTGGTCATTGCAATTAATCTGCATTGGTTGCCTTTTACAGCTCTTTCATTTGCATTATTGTAGTCATCACTTCTATTGTTCTCCTGCTTATTCACTCTAAATCAGTCAATACAAATTAGACTTCTCATGTTTCTCTGAACTCCCAGATTTACCATTTCTTATGGTGAAACAATATTCTTTTATATTCATAAACCACAATTTGTTCAATCATTCCTTAGTTAATGGACACACACTTTGTTTCCAGTTTTTTGCTACTTTAAAAAGAGCTGTTATTAGCATTCTGATATATATATGCAACCTTTCTTCATTTTTGATTTCTATATCACTATGTAATTACAATTTTGATCTCTATATAATTACAAATTGTTTTTCCAGAATGATTCATAAGGTGCCTTTATTCCCATTGAATGAATGTCCATGTCTTACCACAGATGAGAGTCATCTATTTCTGTAATTTATCATCTTTGTTAATTGAGGTGAGATTTCGGAGTAGTTTTAATTAATGTTTCTCTTTTTCATAATTTGAAGCATTTTTCATTTGGTAATGGATGTTACCTTTTTTTTTTGAAAAGCATTTGTTTGTATTCTGTGACCAGGCTGAGGCAGTCATATACATATACATACACATACATATTATAATCCTTATATATCTGGATGTATATGTCTATATGTGTGTATATATATATATATATATATATATGTATATGTATATATATATATATATATATATAAGCTATTAGACTTTTGTCAGAGATATTTTGGTATAAAGATTTTTTTTCCACTTGACAATTTCCATTTTTATTTAAGCTGCATTACTTTTGTTAGTGGAAAAGATTCTTAATTTTACATAATTAAAATCATTTATTATATATTTTATGGTCAGTTCTACCCATTGTTTGGTTCAGAATTCTCCCCTGATAGAAGTTCTGAAAGGCAGCTCTTATTTCCCTCTGATCTTTAAAATGATATTATCTTTTTTATATAATAATCAAATACCCCTGTTTTATAGCTTATTGTGGTACAGTATAAGATATAAAATGTCAATTTTCTGTCACATATTTTCTAGTTTTTATAGAACCACTAATTTGTGTTCTTGGTTTTGTCAAATACCACATATCTGGACCATGTTTTTTGCTGTTGTTTTTTAGTCATTTTTAATCATGTCCAACTCTTTGTGACCCCATATGGAGTTTTCTTGGAAGAGATATTGGAATGGTTTGCCATTTCCTTCTCCAGGTGAGAAAACTGAGTCATACAGGGCCACTAACTTGCCCGAGCTCACCCAGCTAATAAGAGTCTGAGCAGAATTTGAATTCAGGTTTTCCTGATTCCAAGCCCAATGCTCTGTTAATTGTACTACCTAGATGGCTCTTAATTACTTTCATCTATTAACTTTCTATGTGATTCAGGTCAAATTGTTTCCTGTTTCTAAGCCTCAGTTTCTTCACATGTAAAAAAAAGGATGTTGGATTAGATAACCTCAAAGGCCCCTTCCAGTTCTAAAATGCTGTGATTAAAAAGCAAAAGTAGTGAGCAGTCAGAGTGCACATTATGGAGACTCCAGGCTCTGGAGTATTTTATAGCTCTGAAGTCATCCATGCCCCTTTTTGAAATGCTCACATAGACAGGATTTTTTTTTTTTAAGGAGATGGCCAAATACATTTTTTTCCCACTCTGGCACTTGCTCAACAATTCATTTGTGCCTAGAGGGCAAGAGCGAAGAAAAATAGACAAATTTCAGCAGTTTTTATAGGCTACTTATTTGCATTTTGCTGTAAAGTTCTCAAAGCTGCTCATTGTTTTGTGTAGAGGTAATTATACCCCAGATTGTCTTTCAGAATGACAATAAAAAAAATTGTAAGTCATTTGCTTACTGTGAGCATTCAGAGCTCCAAAGACGGATGAGGGGAGAGGAAGGGAAATTCCATGGGGGATTCTGAGAATGGTATCCTAATAGCCCAATTAAGGGGAACCTCCAATTTTGGAACTCGCCCAGCAAAGAATAGAGTCAAGGATAAACTTTGCATATCATCAGGATCTCCAAATAGCAAATTGTGAGGCAGTGTAGTAGGAAATTTCAGCAAGCAATCTCCTGGCATCTTAGACCTGGAAACTTAACCCTAAACTCTGTCATTCACTCACTGCATCATCTTCAACAAGACCCTTCTCTGAGCCTCAGTTTCCTCACCTGCAAAAATGGGAGGGAGGGAGGTAAATTGGACTAGATACCCTTTAAATCTCCTCCTTCTCTAACTTTCTAAAGTCCCTTTCAGTTCTTTTTTTTTTAGGTCTTTTTTGCAAGGCAGTGGGGTTAAGTGGCTTGCCCAAGGTCACAGCTAGGTGATTATTAAGTGTCTGAGGTCAAATTTGAACTCAGGTACTCCTGACTCCAGGGCCAGTGCTCTATCCACTTCGCCAACTAGCCGCCCCCCTTTCAGTTCTAACAATGTGTGTTCTAAGGTCCCTTCCAACTCTGACATTCCAAGAACCCATGAAAATAATCCTTTGTTGATTTTAAACCGAGTCACTCCAATAAGGGCTTTTCTAATCATTCATGGAAATGCTCAAGTTCACCTGCTTGTTTCTAAAATTCAGCATTTTTAAAGATGCATTCTTGAAGCAAAACCAAGAACCAGGGGCAGGCTTAGGGAGGAGTAGAGCACTGTTAGTGGCCAAGTCTAGGACTCCTCAAATCAGAACCTTGAAGATGTTTAGAGAAACTGAGCCCATCCCCCTGGATCATTCATGGTTTTCTACAGCCTCTATAACATTTCCATATGGCTTGAAAACAGAGTGGAATTTACTATTCATAGCTTTAGCCAGTCCTCCAGTAGATTTCCCATACCACTCTGAAGTGGAATTTATGGGATACTTGACTTGAACTCTTTGTGAGATACTTATCTAGAACGAGTAGTGTTTCTCCCCTATTCCAATTCCCTTATGTTTACTTTCTTATATCTAAGTAACCCTAATCTCTTAATTCCATCCACAGATTGAACTTTGATCCAAATCACCAGTTGACCACTATCCCCATAGCCCATTTCCCTGTTATATACCAATCACTGACTAATCCTAACCATAAGTGATCCTAATTCTAGCCACTGGCAATTTGGTACAATGGAAAGCAGGTTGGATTTTAAGTTGGAGTTTCTTGATTTGAATACTGGTTCTGCCACTTGGTAACTATATGACCTTGGGTAAATAACTTTAGCTCTCTAGGCTTCAGTTTCCCTATTTCTCAAATGAAAGGATTGGAGTAAATGCCTTTCAGGATTCCTTCTATGATCCTTACCTCAGCGGTGAATTGACCTTTAACCAACAGTTAGTATTCTCATAACTTTGCTTTTTTACCCCATGCCTACCATGAAGACACTTTAAATGACAGCTCTACAATTTAATATTAATTTTTCTATTGCTTAAGAGTCTCACATTTACATTTCTAGTACCAGTGTTTCATCTGTGCTACAGTCTGGAGCCTTGTCTATACTTCAGGCCTTACAAATATAAAATAAAACTTATCCTATTCCCTTTGAAACTAACCCCCTTTCCAATTTTCCCATTTCTGTCAATGCTATCACTAGTCTCCCATGCCTTCAAAATAATGTAACCTGTCACCTAGCTGGGTCCATTCTGGTTGCCCTCCCTATCTCAAATAGTGCTCTGCTCAAATCCATCCTCCATACTTCTGTCAAAATGATCTTTCTAAACTGCAAGTCTGACTAATGCATTGTTGGTGGAATTGTGAACTGATTCAACTAGCTGCAAGTCAATTTGGAACTAAACTCAAAGGAACTATACTCAGAAGGCCAATGATCCAGCAATACCAAGGACATCCAAATGTCATCCGAAAAAGGGGAAAGGGCCTATTTGTGCAAAAATATTTATAGCAGCTCTTTTTATTCTGGCTAAGAATTGGAAATCAAAGGGAATAACTAAACAATTGAGAAATGGCTAAACAAGCTGTGGTAAAAGATTGTAATGAAATATTATTTTGCTATAAAAATGATAAGAAGACTGATTTCAGAAACCCTGGAAAGACTTACGTGAACTGATGCACAGTGAAGTGAACAGAAACGGGAGAACGTTTATACACAGCAACACAATATTGTTCATTGAAGAACTGTGAATGACTCACCTCTTCTCAGCACCACAATGATCTAAGTTTTAGATTCTTAAGATCTTAGATTCTAAGACAATCCCTAAAGACTTATGTGAAGCCTACTATCTCACTCCAGAGAAAGAACTGATATCAACTGAATCCAGAGTGAAACATGCTATTTTCACTGTTTTTCTTTTGAGTCTTCATTAACAAAATGATTAATATGGAAATATTTTATATATATTATACATGCAAAACCTTTCTAACTGCTTACCATCTCATTGAGAAAGGAAAGGAAGAAAGGATAGAATTTGGAACTCAAAGATTTAAATAAAAAATGTTTGAAAACTGGAAAAAAATTAAATAGAGCATTTTTTTCTTGCCAGAAAAAAAATAATAAAACACAAGTCTGACCATGTCACTTCCTTACTCAAACAACTTCAACAGCTCCTTATTTCCTCAGAGTTCAAATATAAAATCCTGTTTGGCTTCTAAAGTCCTTCATAAACTGGCCCCTTCTTACCTTTCCAGTTTTCTACCTTACTCACCCTACTCCATGCTCTGCATTCTAGTGATTCCTGAACTCTTTGTATTTCTCAAATACAATTCCCCAATTCCAGATATTTTCATTGGCTCTCCTCCATGTCTCCATTCTTATCACCTCCTGGCTTCTCTGGCTTCCTTCAGGTTTCATCTTCTACAGGAAGCCTTCACTTCTTTAATGTTAGTGCTTTCCCTCAGAAATTATCTCTTGCTTACTCTTTACATATAGTTTGTACATAGTCACTTTCATATATTGTTTTCCCAATATAAATTCTTGTAAAGCAGGGATGATATTTTTGCCATTCTCTAATGCCAGTGCTTAGCACAGGGCTTAGAATATAGTGGGTGCTTGGGAAATGCTTCTTGATTTGACTTGACCTGACTTGAACTATCCCCAATCTACAACTCTGTACTTCATTTCTCTCCTTGATCACTAAAACCAGTCACCTCTCACACCCCATGGACTTTAGTCACCAACTCCTATATGGCTTTCCTCCCTTTTTGCCTTCTTTCCTTTCTCTCCTTCTTCTTCCTCTTCTCATTCTCTTCTCAATCATTCTGAGTTCAGATTTCAGATAATTTAACCTTAAATCTGCAGTTTATCTTTTTTTAAACTTTCCTGCCCAAAGTCTTTTATAGACTTGCTCCCTTTAATGCTGTTTAAAATCCTCTATCTTGCCTATAAGTCATCTAGGCTCATTCATTCTAGGTTTTAGATAAGATAAAGCATTTAAAGGTATATAATCACTATTACAATTACCATTGCCCACCACCATCTCCACCTACTACACAATCCTCCATGGAACAGAATATTCTCACTTTCATGGACAGGCCACGTTTACTCTGTTAGACAAGCATAAGCATGATCATGGGTCAAAAATGAAGAATACCTAGGTTTCATCCCCTGTTTTAGTTGTGTGATGATGGATAAGTCATGTCAGTTAGATCATACCTGTCTATACATGACCATTTATAGATGGTCCTAAAGGGTTGTCTGAGACCCATCATCATGGTGCTAGTGTTGGGGACATTAGTTGGCTGATGTCTTTCTGCTTCCAAGTCTATCACTATATTCTCTACACTGTGATGCCACTGGAACCTTGGGGGAAAACAGGAAAACTCATAGTCACCATTCCTAATCTAACTTAAAAAGCTTATAGTCTCATTAAAGAGATAAGACTCCCACACATAAAACCCCTAGAGGATCACAGCGGACTGCCTGGAATTAAGTGGGAGATTACCTGAAGAGGATAGAAGCTAGTAAAAGTAAAATCTCAAATTTAAAAGTAATTCTGGGCAGAACTATAATTAGGGCAAGGTAACCAGAACTTTGGCCCAGTTTGAAGATATTTAGAAGTTTGAAGAAATTTAGAAGCTACGCCCTAGGGCATGATCTTTGCCATAATAGCAGGGTGGCAGCTTCATCCTACAAATATTTTCCCCTTCATCAGCTTAGAAATCTAAAGGTGTCCCAGAAGATGCTCAGTCCCCAAAGAGGCCACATGCATGGTGAGCCTATTCTCCTTCCACTGTCATCATCACTACCATTTATGACTTTGAGAAATTCTAATACAATATGTTGTTATTGTTCAGTCATTCAGTTGTATCTGACTCTTAATGATTCCACTTGGGGTTTTCTTGGCAAAGACACTGGAGTGGTTTGCCATTTTCTTCTCCAGTGCATTTTACAGATGAGGAAACTGAGGCAAATAGGGTTAAGTAATTTGACCAGAGTTAGCAACTAGAAAGTATTTGACTTCAGGTTCTGTTCTCTATCAGGTGTGCCACCTAGCCACCCAGAAGGTAATGTACTTCTAAGCAAACAGATGAAGACTCTTGCCACTGTACCAGTACCAGAGCCCTTAAGAATGTATACCCACAGCCAAATGATCAATGAGGTGTGCATGTTTAACAATTATTATGCATAGGTCCTGAGCTTCAAGACAGACTTCAACAGTAACCTTAGCCTGATGGGAAGCTCAGTGGCATCCCCCTCTTTTTGACAATTATTTTCATTCTTGGTTTTCAAGGCATTGTAACCTTTTGGGGAGAAGGGAAGGAAAGGGAAAGAAGGGGAAGTGAAGAAAAAGAAGGGGAAGGGGAAGGGAAGGGAAGAAGATGATTAAAAGAAACAATGTTTTCTTTGATAACTTTGATAATGCTAGGCCTGGGTTCTTCTTTTGGCCCAGCTACTTTTTCACTGTGGGATCTCAGACAAGTGTCTTAACTTCTCTGGGCCTCATTTTTCTCATTTTTAAAATGAAGGTGTTGGCCTAGATGGTGTCAAAGGTCCCTTCCTGCTCTGTGATGTGTAATATATCAGGAGATACTAGCTGGTGGAGAATTTTAAGGAGAAAGATCAAAAGTTTGTATATTTATTTTGTAGTGTCTTAATGCATTAATAGGTAATATTGAGTATGAGAATTTTCCCATTGGGCTCTAAGTTCCAGGCAGGGACTAAATCTCTAAATAAACTTATAGTTTATTTTATTTTGGAGAAAATATAATATAATATAAAATAAATAAAATAAATAATAAATAATATAATAAATAATATAATATAATAATAATATAAATAATATAAATAAATAATATAGATAAAATAAATAAAATAAAATATAAAATATAGTGCTCTGCATATAGAGGTATATGCTAAATTTTTGTTGACTGTAAATGGAAGTTACCCACAAAATCCAATCATTTATTTTAATAATGGTGATGATGATGATAAATATAACACTAAAAACAATAGTACACATTTCTATAAATCTTTTAAAACACATACACATTTTCATATTTATATTTACACACATATATATATTTCACTTTATTAAGACTTGCTATATGAAAATCACTGTGCTTAGAAGACACTGAAAGAGCTATATGAATTTCCATAGTGGTACAATGAAAAGGTCACTGGATTTGGATTTAAAGATTGGTTGGTCATTTCCAGTTGTGTCCGACTCTTCTTGATGACCCTTCTTGACTCCATTTGTTGTCTTGGCAGAGATGCTGAAATGGTTTGCCATTTCATTCTCTAGCACATTTTGCAGGTAAGGAAACTGAGGCAAATAGGGTGAAGTGACTTGCCCAGGGTCACACAGCTAATGTCAGAGATTGGATTTCAACTCAGAAAGAGGAGTTTTCCTATCTCTAGACCCAGTTCTCTAGACTGACCCTGCAACTAGCCACCTATGTAACTTTGGGCAAATCACTTTGTGGACAGCATGACTTCTAAGATTCCTTCCAGCTCTAAATCTATATTCTTTACAACAAGCTCACAGCATGTTGTATAGATTATCTATGGGGGGTTTCAGGGAGGAAATGGCTAAGAATAGTAGAAATTGAGAAAGTATGACTGATTTTCATTCTGAGTTTCAATGGAGATGGTACCTAAATTAAAGCTATTATCTAAAGGGATTAATCCTCTCAAATACAAGAAATTGAATTAATTAAATCATGGTCATGATAGAAAATCACCAGAGGACATTCTGGAGCAATGACATAGTTAAATCAGAGAAGTCATGTATAATGCATTAATGTAAATCAATATAGGAAAAGCCTTTGAAAGTAGAGGAGTTTGTTGTTTGTCCTTCATTCTCAAAGAAGACCATGACATCAGGGAGGTGAGGCCATGACAAGCATGTGAGTTGGATTTGAGTGAGAGGGGCTGTGCTAAGTTACCAGCCTCACTTTCTCCTCTAGATTCATCTGGGTCCAGTGGCCAGATGTGGATCAGGATGACTGGAGATGGCCCTGGATGGCCCAAGGTTAAGTGACTTGCCCAAGGTCACACAGCTAGTGTCAAATGTCTGAGGCCAGATTTGAACTTGGGTCCTCCTGACTCCAGGGCTGGTCTTCTATCCGCTGTGCCACCTAGCTGATGATGATAAATAGAGGAGGTAGCACATAGATTAGATAGTAGAAGACCAGCTTCCTAGATCTGACTTAGTTGCTAATTCAATGTGCTATAACTAATAACACAATTCTCCATCACTAAAGTTCAAGGAATGAATCTGAAACTGGAACTTTCAAATCCAGGGACTAGATTTTTTTTTCTCCAAAATACTCTCAAAACTATTTGACTCCAAATTGAGTATTGTTGTATTGTTGTACTGTATTGTTGAGAGTAGTTGTTTTAATATTCAACCTGAAAAGAATTCAAACATCACCCATCTCTGAAATGAGTCTGTTTGGAACAAGCAGATTTCAATCCTTAGGTTGAATGTTTCCTATGTACCAGAAGTGTTATTTGCTCCTACCCTTCAACAAAACAGACTCCCATTGATGCCTGCTGTATCCTCAGTTCCTCTTTATAGAAGTTTGGTCCAGGTCTGTATTTGCTATAAAACTGACACATGTATTCTTAACTACATTTTTAACTACAACTCATCTTGAGCTCTCTCTCTCTCTTTTTTAAGAGTGGGAAAATTAAACTCTCTCCTTGTAAAGTCAAAAGAGCTACTGTACCAAATTATAGGACAGACTTTCAGATTTTACAAGACACAGCATGGTATAGTGGAAAGAACAGGAGAATGGGAGCCAGGAAATGTGGGGACCAGGCCTAGCTGAGCCATTGACAAATTTTATGATTCTGGGAAACTCATTTCCCCTCTCTTGGCCTCAGTTTCTTTAAATGTCAAATGGGAATAATAAGCCCTATCCTGCCTGCTTTACAGAATGACTATGAGAGTCAATCAACCAATAAACAAATAATTTATTAAGCACCTACTACATAGTAGTCAGTATTCCAGACATTGAAGTTTCAAAGAAATGGCTCCTACCTAAAATCTCTTAAAGTGTTCACATTCTAAAGGGCAGCTAATGAGTGCAAATAAAATATTATTATATATTTATATATATATATATATATATATGTATATATACACATATGCAGCAAATCAATATGTTAAGACAAAACAGTTCTATAAAAGGGAATTTGGGAAGGGAGGCTACTGATATTTGGGGAAATCAAGAAAGGTTTCATGCAGAAGGGGAGATCTGAGATCTGCAAGGAAGTGGGGGGACGCAATGAGATGGAAGTAGGAAGGAGTATATTCAGGTATGGGGGACAACCAGTGGGAAAGTGAAGAGACCAGATATAGATCATCCTGTGTGAGAAGCAGAAAGAAGGCCAGTTTGGCTATATTGCTGAGTGTGGTAGAGGAAGACTGCCCAACAAAGCTGGAAACAGAGATCAGGGCCAGGTTGTAAATTAACATTAAATTATAAAAATTAAATGGAGGAGTTTCTAGTTTAGTTAAATGACAACATCTATATACAGAAGTAACTGATGACAAGTCAACTCAACATCTAAGCATCTATGAAGCACTGAACATGAGACTTAAATACTTTCAACATACTATCCCAGTGAGATGGATAATACAAGTATTATGATTCTCATTTTGCAGATGAGGAAACTGAGGCTGTTTGTGATTTATAGTCACATAGCTAGTAGAGAATGGAACTAGGATACATGTTTTTCCCAGGCTTTTGTGACATCTAATATTATTAGGCAAATTAGCTTCAGATGTTAATACTTTTCCTTCTCTTCTCCAACAATATACTAAAGAGAGAGCCAAGGAACTGAAATTTTGGCTTCACAACTAGTCACTTTGCTCCTTAATTTGATTGCTCTTAAATTATTTGGATTTGGGTTTTGATCCCATCATCCCCACCATCATTAGTTTATGCTCTGATTTCAAATAGAATCTATTTAGCATCAAAGACTCAATCTTACATCACTAGGAAAGCTTTGGAATACATTTCCAGAGGAGTCGATTTTTTTCCCTCCCCCTGCATCTCTCCTGGACACATCTCACAGAGAGTGGCAATGACATTGGTTATTAATGAAATAAAACTGACCCTAGCCTCTGTTGAGACCTCCCCATGCTGAGTTAGCTTTTATGTTTGGTTCTTAGAATCAACCTGAAGGAAATAGTCTTCATAAGAATCTCAGAATAGTAATGTGGTTACATTATAAGGAGGCAGAATAATATATTCATAGCCTATTGGACTTGCTGGGTTACCATGATCTCAAAGAAAAAGGACTTGATATGGAAATGGAGGATCTGAAATCAGATCCTTACTCTGCTATTTAGAGTTAATGCAACCTGAGTTGTATCATCTTGCCTTCTTTTGACTCAAGTTCCTCATCTATAAAAGGAGGGAACTGGATTAGATGGTCTCTCAAGTCTTTCTAATTCTAAGTAACAATAACAATTTAAAAAAAGTCCAAAGTTGCTATCAACAATTATCCTAAGATCTGGAGGGAAGAGAAGAAACATTTCAAATTTGTCTTATTTAATCTATGCAAAAAAGTCCTGCAATTATTCCAGAATTTCTATGGTTTTGAATAAAATCCACAGTGGTGTGAGTTCTACCTTTGCATCTCCCTGAGGATGCCCTTCCTTAGAATAGAAGGAGGCCCACCCAGGTTCCATCAAAACACCAAATTCTATTAAGGATTCATTTTAAGAGGGGTCAAGCAAAATCTTTTCATTACCTCTCTTCAAGGACACATTAATTCCTTTACACTTTAACAGAGGTGCCTTTATCAGATCACGTTCTTCCATGCCAGAAGAGAACTGGACAAGTAGTTAATGAATGCTTACTTGTTGACTTGAAGAAAATTATCTGAAAAGGAAGACAGACCTGCTAATTTCATGATTTTTGTGGCTAGCTAGTTCTAGGACCACAAGCCTATTTTATGGAAAACACTACTTTTTCCCCACTCCCGCATCCCTTATCCTAAATGTGAAATGCTTCTGTCAAATAAACTCTTTGGAATGGGGAGTGTTTCTTTTCTTGATTCTACTTTGATGGATTCTCCCCTTGCTTGGGGGAGTAGTAGTACATTCAGTTATGCTTCCCAATACCTAAAATCCAAAGCAAGCAAGCGAGCCATGGTGGATAGATAACTGCCTCTGATGTATTCAGAAGTCTTGGATTTGTCACTTTTTACTGGAAGTATTTAGAGAATCTGAGATTTGGAAGGAATCTTAGAGATTATCATATCTACTACCATTTAGATAGTACCTCATTTACTACTTCATTTAGGGAAACTGAGACCAACAAAGGTAAATTCCATTGTGATGTGTAATTCTGCTAGGAAAGGAGTCACCAAAATGTAGTGGAGAGAGTTCCAAACTTGGAACTTCACTCAAGATTTAGTTTGAATCCCAGCTATACCATTTACTACCTATATGACCTTGGACAAATCATTTATTCTCTCTGGGGTTCATTTCCCTCCTCTACAAAATAAGGAAGCTGGACTCGATGGCCCCTGAGGGCCTTTCCAGCTCTAAATCTATGATCCTATAAAATTGGAGGAACACTGTCTCCTTTCTCTAACTTGTTCTGAGGAAGAGGGAGGGGGAAAGATCAAGATTAAAGCCAGGTCTCCCACACGGCAGCACATCTGGTAGGAAGTGAAAAACTCGGCAAAGTCATCTGGATATTTCATCTGAAAGATGCTGAACACCTGAACATCTGGGAACATCTGGGGAGTGGGCTGCATTTTTCAGTTTTGCTCCAGACGTCTGGCATGGAGTAGACACAGTTAAAAGTCTGGGAAATGCTTTTAGGCTCCTTGAAAAATACCCATTTGGGATGTAGCCTTCATTCCACCATCCAGGTAAGGGGGAGGGAGAATAACATTGAATAAATGGATTCATAGATAAAGCCAAACTCCAAAGCTTTCATTGATTGCCATGATTTCTCCCTCTTCTCACCCACCCCACATTCCTGATTTAGGAATCACCTCCTCCCCTGTACCCCTGCCTTTGCCTTCCCTCTGCTGGTAGTGCTAAAACACTTTCCCAAAGGCAGAACAAAGAAACAAAAACTGGCTGATTTACAAACTAGATATAATCCTATCTGCATTCATGAAGAGGGTGACTTCTAAGCACATCTGCTATCAGGTACTCCTTATCAGATGTAATAAAAAAGCTTAATAAAATAACAATACTAACATTCTAAACAATTCTAAAGTAGACTAAATAATTCACAGAGTATTTTATAAACACAATTCATTTGAGCTAGAGTATATTAAGCAATTATGTATTATTCCATTTTAAAATGAAACTGATGATCAGAGGGACAGTGACTTAAACTGGGTCACATACCTAGTAAAAGATGAGTCCATACACGAATCAGGTCTAGCTGCTAAGCTATGCTGTCTCCTTTAGGAGGAAAGACAACAGTGGATAGAGGATAGAAATTCTCTCCCCTACGTTACTCTATTAGATCCCTAATTATGTCCCTCTCAGGTGAGAATGATGTTTTCAGTGCTTCGATTGACTGAAATGGCAGTCACTTACATCACTGTTACAAAGGATCCGGGGCAAGTCATTGTCAGTGGACAGTGAAGGGCCTTGGAGTCAGGAGGATGGGCGTATGAATTCAGCCTCAGACCGTTTGCACTTACTAGCTGTGTGACCTTGGGCAAGTCATTTAACTCCATTGTCTTGCAAAATAAAAAAAGGAAGGAAGGACAAACCATCAAAATGAGAGGGTAAGAGCAGACAGGATAGTAATAAGGTCCCTCTCCACTCTGATATTTTACGACTAGGTGTATGAATCTGGCAGAGAGTGCAGACCTTAGGGGACAGCAGGCACAGTCTGCACAGGACCCTGAAGTGTCACTTAAGCTTCCTCCTCCATTGCCCTCGACTCGACCCAGCACCAAGGAGAGAGAAAACTTGAAAACTTGGAGAAGAGCGCGTCCTGAACTTGGAGTTGCAGTTCGAATCCCCCCTCATCTATTTATTAACTGTGTGATGTTGGATAAATCATTGAACCTCAGTTGCTTTATTTGTAAAAAAAAAAGGGGGGGGCTGGACGTCGGGCAGATCACTGAACCTCGCTGCCTCAGTGGCCTCATTTGTAAAACGAGGACGGAGGGGGAGGAGTTTCGCTAGCGTCTGAGGGTCTTGACAGCTCTAAAAATCCTGCGACAGGACCTTCCCTCACCCCCTCTGACCTGCCCAACTCTATTAAAAAGGATTTCTTTTCCCAGAGGATTTGTGAAGGCACTTGATTCTATCCCCCCCCCACTCCAGCTCGCCTCTTTTTTTCCCTGCATAGACACAACCCCGCCCCCCCACTTTCATTTCACCTCCATTCTTCACAGGTGGAGTTCCCCCTAATTAAGTCTAATACACAAAAATCCACACTCATAAAGTGGATACATTAGAGAGTGGTGATTTGCATTACAAAAGGAGCTTCTGGCTGGTTCTTTTAAGTCCCAGGCTCCTCTGGTGTGTTAAGGGGCGCGGAGGAGGTAGGGAGCGAGTCCTTGGGTTGTTTGTTTTTGGTAAATCAATTTCTGTTCAACTTTTCTACAACGCTATCTGTTGCGTAAACCAAGGTGCGCTTCGGGGGGGGGGGTCCCCAAAGAAACGGCGCGCCCAACGGGCCAGCGTGCCCACTGCAGGGCGGCCTGCGGCTGGACCCTGAGTTTCTCGGAAAGCCGCTCCGCTCACTCAGCCCCAAGCGCCGCTCACCTCCAGCACCTGGGCCCTAAGATGAAGGACCTCGAGGCAGCCCCGTCTCCTTAAGTCCTCCCCAGGCTGGAGGGAGCTGCGCGGGGCTGGAGGGCAGGGCTGGAGGGGCCGAGCGAGCGGCCACGGCCCCTTTAAATCTGCGCTTGTTTGGCTGCTCTTGGCCCCCCTCGGTTTTCTCCATCGCCTTCCATCCCTGACTGAGCAAAAAAGGGTTTCCTCTTCAGGAAAGGAAAGGAAATGTGGGGGGGGGGCGGGGAGGGGAGGAGGGAGCGGGCCGGCAGCGCGCAGCCCGCACAGGGGACCAGGGGCGCTGGCCGCGAGTCTGCGCTGGCCGCGCTCTGGGCTCCGGGAGGGTGGGAGGAGGAGGAGGAGGAGGAGGAGGAGGAGGAGGAGGGGGCCGAGCCAGGGGCCGGGCGGCGGCGGCAGCAGCGGCAGCAGCGGCGGCGGGTCCGAGCCGCGCCCCCCGCAGCCCCCGCGGCCCACCCCTGCCAGCCCGGACGGCCCCCGGGGCCGGCCCGGCCCCGCCCCCGAAGCCCCCTACTCAACTTCTGGGCGCTCCGCGGCTTCCCCAGGCGGGGTCCGGAGGGGGCGCGAGAGGGACGCCGAGGGGGCCAGAGCGCCCCGGAGAGGAGCCGGCCCCGGGAGCGCGGCGGCCGCGGGGCCATGCTCTGAGGCGGGGGGCTGCAGCGCGGAGTTGGCTCGGCTCTTTGGAAGATGAACAACGCAGGTAGGCGCGCCCGCCGGGCCCCGGGAGGGCGGCCCCACCTTCCTCCAGCCGGCCCGGGTCCGAGCGTGCCCGTCCCTGCCCGGCCGGGAGCCGGAGCTCTCCGACGCGCCCGGCCGCGAGAAGGGCTGGCCCCGGACCCGGGCAACTTTGGGCTTTCCCCGGCCCAGGGACGAGAGGGGAAGCGGGCAGCGGCCAGGCAGGATGAGACGCTTGCAGCAGCCGGGGTCCCCCGAATAGGGATAGAGAAAGGGCGCGGTGGGGGGGGGGGGCTCTCCAAGCGCAGCAACTGGTGTGCGCCCGGGGAGCCCGCGGGGAAGTTGGAGATCTGGGGCCCGGGAGTGTGACGGGAGCCGCGGGGTTAGAGCCCATGGAGCTGAGAGCCTGGTGGGGAAAGTCCTCCTAGCCGGAGGGTGACTCGGGGCCCCTCTCCTCACTTAGGGGTCCTCCTTCAGCCACTGAGGGATGGCGCTGCCACTGGAGCTGGTGACTTCCCTACCTTTCCTCTTGGAGGGACCAGAGGACATGGGAGACGGCTTATCAAAGAGCCTATGAATAGGGAGACAGGGAAAGCATCCCCCCCATATCAATGAATCAGCCTCCCCCCCCCCAATATCAATGAATCAGCCTTGATGGCTTCATTTGATCTCCCCTAGATTTCCTTTAGAAGCGAGATTCGAGCACCCTAGTTGCCATTTCCCCGGAGTGGGAGAGGACAGCTGCTCCTGCCCCCTCGCAGCTTCCGGAGCCTGGGAGCCCGGACCCCCAGCGCCTCTCCCTTTCCGACCCTTTGAAGAGGATTCCCAGACAGCAACCTGGCCGGCAGGCTATGCCAGCCCGACCTGCTCTACGCACTGGCCCTCTCCGACTCGGGCCCTCCCGGCTCGCTCAGGGCGGCTAAGTTGCGTGTGGTTCTGCTCTTCAGAGGTCCCTGCCGGGGATCTGGGGCTGTGTGTGGGAGTGGGGTTGGGAGGACGATGCTTTCTCCCCATGTCGGTGCCAGTCTTAGGGAACCCTTCCTTCCCTCCACAATACTGTACTCTCCTCCTTGTAAGTTTAGCCTCTAGAGTTTTGAGTTCATGACCATGAAGAATGCGATTAAAAAGACAAAAACAAACCAGTTTTTCTCATCTCATCCCACCCTCTCGGGCCACCTCTGACTTGGGGTGCCTTTTCCAGATTCTCTCTTTCCCCTCTTTTTTGGTTCCAGACAGCTCTTTCTTGGGCCATCTCCCTCTCAGCCCAGGGGTTCAGAACCAAGGGAGAATACCAGGAGGACATAGTTTGGGGCACTTCCTTGGTGGACCAGGAAGATGTTGCTCTCTTGGACATCATTTTGACCCAGTGCTTTTAAACCCACAGTAGCAGATCCTTCCTCGAAGGTATTAGGGAAATGAGGTCCTCAAAGGATCAGGACCCAATGTGGTGGTGAACAGCCTTAATCAACTTTACTCATCTCAATGTGCTTAAAACACCTCTTCCCCCATTAAAAAATTTTGCAAGATGCATTTTTCATGGACAAAAAAAGTGACCCCAATTGCACATCACTAAAGAAACAGGAAGCCACCATTTTGCCTGTCTTGAAACCCATATCCTGCTGCTTGCTGCCTTTTTTTTTACCCTTTTAATGCAAAAAGAAAGAAAAGAAAAAAGAAAAACACATTGTTTGCTTTAGGAGCTAAGTGCAGGCTGATGGCAAGGAGCAGGACTGAGTATGACAAAGAAAAAGAACTCCCTTGATTTAAGACTGAAAATCAAAAGAAATAGGGGTGTTCTCAGCATAGGCATAAGGATTTGGGGTTTTCAGAGGGGCATCTTTTTGGTTGTATTTGTAATTAAGGTGTGGATCCAGTCCTAGATCCTGGGAGAGGGGAGTATGAAGAGGGAAAGACAATTAGCTCCATTATACAGAGGAGCAGCCTAATAGAGGGAGGTATAATTAAGATACCATGCACTGGAGAAAGGTAGTGAAAGTGCAGAAAGAATTCTGATCCCCAAGTCTGCCAGACTGAACCAAGGTCCCCACTACCACCTCACCTCCTCCTTCTGAGCAACCTTACTGGAGCCTTAGTCATTTTTTTCCTCTGCCCTAACTCTCTTTAAAACAATGGTGAGAAAAAAAATAAAACAATAGTGAGAGTTTCCAGCTTTCCAGAACTGTAGGGATAATGGGCTAGATGACATCTGCCTCTTTGAGGCCTTTCCTCCCTACTCTGTGGCCACCAGACACATGCCTAAGCCACTGGCATGGTTAGGTTAGAGTTCAGCAAATATAACTTTACTGACTGGGCAGGGGCTGCAAGAGGGAAACTGTCATGGAGAAGTGTTTTTAGAACATGCCAAGTGATTGACCATTGATTGGATAGCTCTTTATAGTTCACCCAAGAACAATGGACTGGGGAAACTGCAGCTTAATTATAGATCATTAGGTCATTGCTAAGGCATTTTTAGGGGTGCTCAATACTAACAGTTAAATTAAAAATTCAATTGAATGCTGATATCTGAACATCTGGGTGTGGGAGTTCAATGGAAACTGGGATAAGTCACAATCAAAATGAACTCAGGGCCATAAAACTTGAACTTCACTTGGCAGCTCACACTTAGGACTTCATTTTCTGAGAACCACAGTCCTCAGGTTGACAGGGACCTTCAAGATGTTCTAGTTTATGGTTTTTTTTTTTCATTTTACAAGTGGGCAAAGAGAAGCCCAGAGAAAGGAAGTGATTTGCTGAAGGATACCTCCTAATTGGGGGCAATGGGGAGACTAGAACCCACTTTAGGACGCCTGTCTCAGTGCTCTTCTTAACCTTGTATTGTTTATGTTCCTATATAATGTACCTTCAAAAAGTTGTTTCTCAATCCATGGTTGATAAGTACAAGCATACTAGAAGTGATAGACTGGGTCAGTTTTCTGAAGAACCAGACAAGCTGGGTACAAGCCAATTCATCATCAGTTTTTGGCCATGGCAATCCATGAGACAGAAAAATACAAATAGGACCTCAGTCCAGTGTGGTGGACCACCTGCTGCTTCTGCAGAAATGGTGACAAAGTGTTGGGGAGAAAGCAGAGAATCCTAAGGATCATGTGCTTTTAGACCATCTATAAACATTAACTATGGGTACCTGAGCTATAATGAGCCATTCTTTTCCTAGGAATTCTGCCAAGATAGAGTGGGAGAAGGACTGGTAGGACAGAAGACTGTGATGGGGGGAAAAAAGTAGGCATCCTGAGCCAAAGTCCCAGTTAACCCACTCTAGTTATGGTTCTGAGTGACACTCTTTACGTGATCTTTGCCTATTGGCCAATATGTGAACATAATACTGGAGACCAATGCCTGGCAAAGGATAATCTCTTAAATATTTCTCTCCTTCTTTCCTTTCATAGAGTTAAGTGGAATCTGAAGAGATAATAAGGAAAGGTAGTTAAGAATTTTCCCTCAGAAATCATCAATAGAATGGCCATTTCTATCATTTTCATAGAGGCAAGCATCACTTGGCATCTTTATAAATATTGATCTCTCCCCTGCCTCCACTTAAATTGGCAACTGGGATAGAGATAAACTTACATGTCAAAATCAAGGTTTATCTACCTACTCCAATTGTCTCATTTCACAAAGGTATAAATTGAGACCTTAAGAAAGCTCAAAGGCTCATAAATGTAGACCTGGAAGGGACCTTAGAAGCCATCTAGTTCAGTCCCTTCTTTTGAAATATTAATAAATGAAATACAGAGGTTTGGCGACATTTCCTGGGGGCATGGAGTCAGTCAGTAGTTGATCTGGGACTAAAAATTAGGTCTCCTGATGCTCAAACCAGAGTCCTTTCCACCATACTGCATCATATTGACTTTCCAGTGCCCTAATAGTGGCAAGTCAAGGGAGCATAATAGGTCAAAGGAATTATTCTCTGGCTGCTAGAAAGGGAATGTAAACACTGCACTGAAAAGCAAGAGAGATAGACAAATAGAGTAACCATAGGGGTGACCCAGGATTTATATAGTAATGGCCTATTTGGGAGTGAAATTTAGCATCCTACCTAACCCCTCTCCTCAGGATAAAGGCCGGGGGCAAGAGGAGAAAGGATCAGCTCATGCCTAGTAAAAGGAAACCCCAGTTTGACTAAATTGGATTAGATACATTTTCCCAGTTAGCATGCAAGTATGGAGATCATATTGGTGTCAGAGTCAAAATCAGTCAGGTTTTGGAGCTAAAACCATGGCTGTGATACTTAATGAATCTTTTTTGATTCTATCCAATATCTAAGATACCAACTTATATGAGGAAAAGAAGAAGGTACCCAAGAGAAAGATGCTAAATGATGCTTGTCTGAGTGAAAGGCATAGGACTGGCAATTCTATTCACTATTTCTAATGAAGGAAGTCTTCCTAACAAGGTCTCTCTAGTTCCTTTACACATTTTGTTTACTGATATGTTTCCAGTATTATGCCCTCTCATTTATCACTGGACAAGAATCTCACATATAGAACATCAACCAGAGAGGTGGTCAGGGCTTTGTCTCAGTGTGCCAATTTGCAAAAAATTTGCTTCCATGTTATGACCCATAGACTGAACCCAGCCATCAACTTGGTCAAGCTTTAGCTGCAGACTAAACTCAGATTCCAACCACAGACTGAGCCCTAAACCTGCCCACAGGATAATTTCCAATTTTGGCTATTCTACTTATATCCCTTGTCACAAATCTTGTTTAGAGATCTACCTTTAACACTAGCTCTAGCTTTGACCCATAACCCTATTCACAGAAAGACCCCTTATCCTTACCTTTGCCACATTGATAACATGTTCTGTAAGGACAAACAAGCTCGTTTTCTTTGCTAGCTACCTCCTCATTTTCAATCATGTCTGACTTTTTGCGACTGCATTTGGGATAATCCTGGCAAAGATACTGAAGTAGTTTTCCCTTTCCTTCTCCAACTCATTTTACAGATGAGGAAACTGAGGAAAGCTGGGTTAAATGACTTGTTCAGGGTCACCCAGCTAGTAAGTGTCTGGGGACAGATTTAAATTCAGAAGAGGAATCCTTTCCTGCTAGAACTGGCAATCCCTCTAAGCTTCCCTTAGCTTATTATATCTCAGCTAAAAACCTATATATGTATATGTTACCTCTCTCCCAATTGAAGCTAAGTTCTTTCAGGCAGGGACTGGTTTTGATTTTTCTTTGTATCTTCAGAGCTCATACAGCATTGGGTCCAAAGTAAGAGCTTACTACAGTCTTGTTATGATGGATTGATGGATCTGGACTAGCACTTGATCCCTCTGTGGATAGGAATTGGTTCTTGCTTTAGCTTTGAAGCCCCACAGTGTTCATGTGATTTCTTATTCTAATACTCTACTGGATTCTTTAATCAGTGTTACTCCATTCAGCTGATGCTACTCACAAGCCTTCCATGCCAGGCCGACCTAGAGGGCCCGCAAGATATGCTCGTTGTCCTTGTCTTCATCTTAATCTCTTGACATGGCAGTCTGCTGTTCCTTTAAGGCAAAAACTGTCTGGCTTTTGTCACTGTATCTCCATTGCCTACCGCTTAATAATAGTTGATTGATTGATTGATTAATACCACAAGGACATGAGAGCCCATTGTTTATTCTTCAGGCACAGTGGATAGATAGATAAGGCTGCTAGGCCTGGAATCAGGAAGACTTGAGTTCAGATATAACCGTAGACATTTACTAACTTTGTGATCCTGGACAAATCACTTAACCTCTGCCTGCCTCAGTTTCTAATCTGTAAAATAGGGCTAATAAGAAGATCTCTGTAAAGCAGTCAGCACAGTGTCTGGAACATAGTAAACACAATATAAATGTTATTTATTATAATTATTATTATTAATTCTCACTCTGTGTGAGACTGGCCCATCTTTTATTTCCTGGAAAATATTCATTTATTGGTGCTGTCATTTGCACTACTTTGTTGTAATTCACTCCATGTTTCTCTTTTGTCTTTTGGAGTGATTCTGAATTTCAGTTGTTCTGAGACTGTAGTGACTGTAGCCAAATATACAACATCACTGAGGGAATATTGGTGCTAAAAGATGGGACTTTGTCTCAGGGAGAAGCTTGGGGTCATTCAAAGAACTAGGCTCGTCCTGATCATTGAATAAATGGTTGTTAAATTGAATGGAATTTAACCAGTTTCAGGGAAGATGGAAGGTAGATTCCAGGAAGAACTTCCTGAAATGGATTGCCCAGGGACATTATGGGAAATGTTTGGGGGTGGGGAGGTAGGATGTGCTTGGGCCAGGTTGGCTTCTGTCCAGTCCAAGAGGTAGGATCCTGTCTCTGCATATATCCTCTGCCCACATTCCCAGAATGTGCCACAAGCACATCAACTTAGTCTATTTACTTGTTTATCCAGGAAGGAGGGCAACCTTGAGAAAGACCCATGAACCAGGCAAAGCAGCTGGTACTTTTCTGCAAGGCTGGTGTACTGTGGGTAACACCTGTGTCCTCTAGCATGTCCTTCCTGAATTTGACAGATGCCACAGTTCCCCTCAGGATGTTGAATGGAACATAGAATTCTAGAGCTGGGAGGGACTCTGGTGGTCATTAAGTTCATCCTCCACCTTTTAGGAAGGTTGTGGAAAGAGATAGGGGAAAGAGCACCGGACCTCAATCAGGAAAGAGCAGGATTCAAACGTGTCCTCTCACCCTCTGACTGTGTGAGCTCGAGCCTCAGTTTCCTTATCAACAAAAGATGCCTGATGATGTCTTAGGGTTTTTGTAAGGATCCAATAGATGGAAAGTGATTAGCAAACCTTGAGGTGCCATAGAAATTTCAATTATTATTTCACTGGCAAGGAGACCAAGACCCACACAGGTTCAATAATTTGCTCATTGTTTCACAGATGAGTATGACTGAATCAGGGCTAGATCTCAATACCTGCAGGCTCACGGGTCAGTGACCTCAGCATTCTGGATTACCACTGACATTGGGTGATAACAAGCAAGTCATTAGACTGTTCCCAGACCTAATTCAATAAGCACGCATTTGTTTATTTATCTACTTATTATTATCAGGGGGATATGAAGAAAAAAATTAAAACATCTTCCTTTTAAGGCCTTTCTAACTTTAAAACAATTGCAAAGATACAAAGTTGATGTGTTTGTGACTGTGAGAATATGGGCAGAGTATATTTGCAGTGGCAGAATCCTACCTCCTGAACTGGACAAGAACCAACTTGGACCAAGCACATCCTACCTCCCCTCCCTCAAACATTTTCCATAAAAAAAAGTCCTTGGATATAACTTGGAGACACGTGGGAATATATATGATCATTTGAGAAGCAGGGAGTGAGCAACGGCAAATAAGGAGATCAGAAGAGGCTGTCTGTGATACAATGGATAGAGTGCTGGACCTAGAGAAAGGGTGACTTGAATTGAAATACAAGCTTATATGGCCATGGGAAAGTCACTTAACCTACTTGCCTTAGTTTCCACAACTGTAAAATGATTATCATAATAGTTACTCCCTTCAGGGTCATTATGAGGATAAAATAAAGCAATATATATAAAGCAGTTTGCAAGCCTCAAAGCATGATGCAAATGAAAGCTATTATTATTAGTCTTGTAGGAGATGGCACATGAGCTGATCCTTGAGGAATATTGGGGATTCAAAGTTAGAAGTGAGAAAGGAGGACATTCTCTGCAATGACAGCAGATAGAATACTAAATTTGGGGAAGTAACAAATGGTCCACATTAGGCTGGAAAGAGAATAAAATGAAGAAGTGTACATTTTTTAAAATAACCAATTGAGAGCAAACCTCTGAGTGAATTTGACTTAGAATGTTCTGTCTTAATATGTTGTCCTCATATGATATATGGCAGAGATGTCAGAGACATGGCATGTAGATGAAAAACTCTGCTTTTTGGGAAAGAAACGCGATAGCCAAGGATGGTGGTCAGATTAGGGATAGATGAAGTTAAAAATCAGGTGAGGGAGGTAACCTGGTGGATTGAAAAGAATAGTGGTCCATCTGGATTCTAAGAGGAGAATTTTAGGCAAGTTAATTCTGCCCCTGGGTCCCTAAGTTGTGTGATAGATGTGACTTCACCAGAACCAGGCCACCTTGTTGTTTCCCAGCTATCATCAAACCATGCCAGATCTCTTCTACCTTTACTACCTACCCCTTTCCAGATCTATCCTTTAACAGTTAGTAGGGATTCTCTTACTTAGCACAGGTATATAGCAAGTGCTTAATTCTTATTTTTATTCATTCATTCATTCTAGATCTCTATTTCCTCTTCTGTAAAGTGGGGACAAGGGACATGTGGGCAGGCCATGCTAAATGATTTGCTACCTGGTCCGTCCCAAAATGAACAGTTTGTAATCTCTGAGACAGAATAAATGAAAAGCAGTCTTCTATGACAGAAATGTAAAACTCATTAATCAAACTTGTTTGCAATTTAGTTTGGGAGACATTATCTTGAAAGATCACAGCTCTCTCACCTGCTGTAACCTTTTCTCAGGAGTGTATCACCCACAGATCAATAGGATACCTTTAATGAAGAATGGGTTGGAGGGGTTGGAGAGAGAAGCTCCTGGGAAGACACGCATTTTTCATGGCCCTGCACAATTCTATCCCCCTTCCTTTGACATCCCTGCAAAATACCACCTGTTAACAATGAAAAATGAATTCTCCACCCCCTGGGAGAATAATTTTACACAAATGGTTAATGTCTGACATGAGATACCTGAAACCAATATAAAGTAGTATATAATGTGTAGGGCTGGCTGGCCCTAAGGGGAAAATGGAAAGTTGGCAAAATTTGTTTTTCAGGGCAGAATTTTTGATAGAAGGTAGAATCATAGGATTTTACTTGTAATAGACAGGAAGGAAGGCAAGAAGGTGGGATGAGGAAGGAAAAAAGAATGGAAAGAAAGAAGGAAAGAATAAAAAAGGAAAATAATTGATGGAGTGAAAGGAGGGAAGGAGGGAGAAAAGAAAGAAGAAAAAATTTATTAAGTGCCTATCATATGTCAGATGCTATCCTAAGTACTATACATTATTATCTTGTTTGATCATTGTATTTTTTTTTGTTAAATTCTCTCAATCACATTTTCATCTGGTTCTGGCTAGATTTGACAGCTCAGCTCTAGTCCATCCAACCCTTTTATTTTATGGACAAGAACAGTGAGGTACAGAGCAAAGAATTGATGAATTCCAGTTCATATAGGTCATGACACATGCAGGAGTTGAACCTAGATTCTCCAATCCATTTTCTCCTTCTCTGTTGCTGCTTTGCTCTCAGGCCTCATCAGGGAGATTCATGTTTTCATAGTGAATTCGACAATGGAATGAATCAATTGATCAATCCATCAATAAGAATTTATTAAGCACCCACTATAAGCCAGGCATTTTGATAGACCCTGGAGATAAAAATCAGTTCTGTTCTCAAGGAATTTACATTCTATCCAGAGAGTCACAATGTACATGATTAAGTATATGCCAAATAAACAAAATAAATTGGATAGTTGAGGGAGGCCTAGTAATTGAGAAGATTCATGTAGAAAATGGAGGGGGAACTGAGTTATATAGGAAGTGAGGGATTCTTTGAGGCAGAGGAAGGAAAGATAAGTGTTATAGGAATGAGAAATGGAGACTGAAGATGGAGTTTCTTGTGAGATACAGCAGGAAGGTTAATTTAGCTGGACCTGTAAAGGATTAATATATAAGGGAGGCTGGAAAAGTAAAATGGAACCAGATTCTGAAAGGTTTTAAAAACCATTCCCCCCAACTATTAGTACCTTTTCCTATTATTTGATATTGTAGACAGGTAATAGGGGAACAATGGAATTTAACTATTAGAGAAATGACATAGTCAGGACTATATTTCAGGAAAAACACTTTGATAGCTTTGGAAAAGAAGAGACCTTGTGGGATTTCAGGCACTGAGAGGTTGTAGATAGGAAATTTGGGAGCAAGCAGAACTTTCCCAATTCCTTCTCAATACTACTCAATGCCACTACCTACTTGAGACTGGTGCTAAGTAAGTCAGGGATATCCATTACTCAATGGCTTAGAATCCTTTCTTAGGATTATCTGATTTTAAAGAAGGAAGGGATTTTCAAGTTCATTCAGCCTAGCCAGGCCCAAGTCCTGAATTCCTTCTACAATGTAAATGGTCATTCTGTCTTCCTTCAGCACCACTGGCCAACAGGAAACTGACCATCTTTTGAAGGAGCCCAGATCACTTTTGAATATGTTTCATTGTTAGAAAATGTTTTCCTTATATTAAAAAGATCTATTTTGCATTAGACTTGACTCTAAAAACCACTGACTATGAGACAATTCAGTAGAAAGTGGTTCGTACTCTCAAGGTGGATATTGTCTGGTAAGATGGTGAGGCATATAAATACAAATAACAATCCAAAATTATTATACTAAGAACATAAAAGGTTACTCATGAAAGGAGAAGTCAGGGAAGGCTCTAAGAAGGTCCCATGATCATATTTCACCTGTGGTACTTATTGTCTATATATGATATTTGCTAAGTCACAGCCTTCCTAAGTCTCAGTTCCTCATCTGTACATTGATGGCCTCTGAAGGCCTTTCTAGCCCTATATTTGTGATCCTTTGTAAAAACTGGAATTTAAGTTAAACTCTAAAGAATTGGCAAGAATTTATAGGCAGAGGGAGGAAAGACCACTTTAGAGACAAGAACTAGTATGAAAGATGTAGGGAAGTATGGGATGTGCATGGGGAAAGCAAGGAATACATTTTAGACAGAGTATAGAATATATGAAAGAGAATGCTACAAGGTAAGGCTAGAAGATAATGTACCTCATTGTGGAGGGCTTAGAATGCCAGGCTGAATTTCCTTTGGTAGACAGTTTTGTTGTTGCAGTTGTTGAGTCATTTTCACTGTGTCTGATTCTTCATGATTCTTCATGTTTCTTAACAATGATACTGGAGCAGTTTTCCATTTCCTACTCCAGCTCATTTTATAGATGAGGAAACTGAGGCAAAGAGGATTAAGTGACTTTCCCAGGGTAAGTATCTGAGGTTAGAACTCATGAAGAAGAGTCTGAACCATCAAAGGGCAAAGAGTGATAGGACCAGATTTGTGCATAAATAAGATTTGTGAAGTGATGATATGAACTATAGATTGCTTAGGAGAGAGGGTAGAGGCGAGAAGACCTATCAATTAGTCAACAAGTCAAGTCATCAAGTATTTATAAGTGCATCCAATATGCCTGACACCGAGGTGAATTTCCAGATATGAAAATAAGGAGAAAGAAAAGCAGTTACTGCTCTCAAAGATCTTATGTTGTAATGGGACAAGATAATCCATAAAATGAAGCTGAAATGAGTTGGGTGGGGCAGTGGAGGGTCAGAATGAATGAAGAATAAAGATATGGTTGGCCCAAATGCTTTCCTTAAAATGGAGGTTCTAGGAAAGACCAATTAGAGGAAGTGGCCTCAGGGGCAGAGTATGTTTCTACTGAGAGAGGGCCAGGGGCAGGGGCAGAGTGAATTTCCAGGATAGGAAGACTGCTGTGGCATTGTGGAATAAGTCTGGAAAGACAAGAGCAAAGCCCAGAATAAAATAAAGTCATGGTGGTCTGAACAATTTCCTTTAATGGAAGGTTCTGACCATCCTGGGGGGGGGGGGGGGGAAGGCTACGGGGTAGAGTGTACTCACAATGGGAAAAAGTCAGAAACAGAGTAAACCTCCAGGGTGATAAAGAGGTTGGAACAGTTATTTAGTACTTACTCTTAGACACTGAGCTAGACTTGGGCAATATAAATACCAAGAATGAAGCCAATCCCTACCATGAGGCTAATGCAAAAGCATAGATGAATAATGAGTACCTTATACCATGGAGCAGTGGGCAGTATTTCAAATATGGTGGATTAAGTGGTACAACTGGCAAAAAAATAATAGCGAATTTAGAAATAAAAGCAAATTTTTGAGATGAAAGAGTAAATTCATTTTGAGATATATTATGCTTGTAGTATAGGCCATCCAAGTGAAACTATCCTAAAAGCAATTATCTAGGTGGAAATGAACATCCAAAAGAGGTAAAGATTGGAGATATGGATTTGGAAATTTTCTTCATAGAGTGATGGTAGTTAAAGCTATCAAAAGTGATGAATCAGGGCAGCTAGGTGGCGTAGTGGATAGAGCACCAGCCCTGGAGTCAGGAGTACCTGAGTTCAAATCCAGCCCCAGATGCTTAATAATTACCTAGCTGTGTGGCCTTGGGCAAGCCGCTTAACCCCATTGCCTTGCAAAAACTAAAAAAAAATGTGATGAATCAAGAAGAATTTATGAAGTCCCTACTATGTGCCAAATGATGATGATGATGATTGTTCTTAGTCCTCAAAGAGGACCACTACATCAGGGAGGTGATGCCATGACAAGCACATGAATTGGATTTGAGTTTGGGGGGGTGCTGTGTTAAGCATTGAAGGGGATCTTGAGGACAGATGCTTAGGGAACATTGTACTTATTGGGAGTGGGAAGAGGGAAAGAAAAGGAGACAAAAAAAAAGAATGACCAGAGAAGTAAGAGAAATGAGAAGATGAAAAAAAAAGGAGATGCTATTTAGAAGAAATGCAGTATTAAATGATTCTGAGGAATGAAGAATGATGAGATTTCAGATGGGACCATAGAATTTTGAAATTAAGAGGTCACTAATGAATTCCCAGATTCAAGAATGGTGGGGATGGAAGTCATATGGGAAGAGTTTGAAAAGACAATGAGTGCACTGTAAGAAAATGGAGATGTTGGATTTGGGTTGCTTTCCCAAAAGTTTGACAGTCAAAAGGAGAAAGATGGGTGGTACCTAGATGTCTTAGAAAGAGTGAAGGAAGTTCTTTGTGAAATTAAAGAGCCCCAAGAATGAAAGGAAAGAGGAAAGATATGGGCAGAAGTTGGAGATATTTGACTTTGAGGGATTAAGGGTATCGTTTTCTTGGTGGCAAGTGAAAGAATGGGCAAAAATTTATTTTGATTGGACAATGGTGAGGTAGATCAAAACCCAACTATGCCCTCTTATCCATACTCTCTCATAAATCCCTCAAGTTAATGCTTCATCATCTGTGATTATATCCTGTGAGTACATTGACTGAGCTGGGGGGGGGGGGGGAGAGAAAGAGAACATTTTCCTTCTCCCTTTCACTCTGATCCTTTCCACTGCTTCTCTTTCTGAATTCTCCATTGGTCATGGATTTGTGAAGCAGCTAGGTGGTTCATTGGCTAGAATACCAAAACTAGAGTCAGGAAGACCCAAGTTCAAATCCAGCCTCATACACTTGCTAGTTGTGTGACCCTAGTCAAGTTACTTAATCTGTTTCCTTAATCCACTGGAGAAGGAAATGGTTTACTACTCCAGCATCTGCCAAGGGAGAAGTCACAAAGAGTCTCACAGGACTCAACAATAGCAATGGGTTCATGCCTAACCATGCATCTCTATACTGTCCTTTGAGTGAATAGCTTTCATTTTTTCAATGTGAGCAAAATTTCCAAATTTCCAAATTCCAAAATTTCCAAAATTTCCAAAATTTCAGCAATTGCCACTTTTTGCCCTTGGGCAAGTTATATATTCTCCATTGTAAAATCAAAAGGTTAGACTATGATGAACTCTATTATTCTTTCCAGCTATCATTTTAGGATTTGGTGATTCAGGGTGTCTTATGATGCTGATCATTTCCAGTACATCCCCACAAGGGAGATATTATGATTCCTTGTTTACACCTAAGAAAACCACAGAGAAGCTAAATAGTATTAAGGCTGCCAGTAAATAAGTAAATGGACCTAAGGTCCACATGTTTTTTTCTACTGAAATGTTTAATTCTCTGGAGAATGTTGTTACTTTATAGGCATGTAGGCGCTTCTCACACTTTTCTGGGCCTGTTCCAGGAAAAAATTCTTTAAACTGTCTTTATAAACTTAGCACCCCTTCCTCCTTTCTTCCTAGATTTGATTTTTTAATTTCCAAATTAGAGGGCACCAAGCAAGGAAATGTCCAATTGTAATGCCTCACAATCCTCTCCAGGGAAAGGGTTCTTCAACATTGGTGAATTATCCAGTTAATTCCGTTAGAAAGCACCCAAACAAATCTATTTTAACTGTTTTGGATGGAATTCTTTCTACAATGTATCATCTGCTTCTCTGCCAACTTAAACAGAATATGTTGAATATTATATTTGTCCTCCTGAAAATGTTGCTAGCACAGCTGCTATCCTGTTGATTTTTCTTGTTCACTTAGAGTTATCACCACACTCATCAGTTAATTGCATTGCACTGTTGTTTGATAATGCCTTCATTTATTAATTCATTCAACAAAACATTTATTAAATCTCTACTGTGTTTTGCACTGGAGAAGATATTTAGTTGAGATATGGCTCCTGTCTTTATAGAGCTTATAGTCTAGTAATGGGATTGACTTGAAACCTCTCCCTAAATTGACATCAGCTCATTAATTAATTTAATGAATTAATTAAAATAAGACTACTCTCTGGATCTAATCATTAATCTGGTTCCAAATCTACCTAAATATTTAATTACTTAAAGTTATAATCCAGTCCAGAGGAGTCTAAATTCTGTCTGAATGCTGCAAACTACATTAAATGTAATTGGGAAATGTTTATCAAAATAAATAAAAATAAAACAGATCATATTAATTTGTGATTTTCTAAGTCACTATACGGTCATAGGGTTTCATTTCTTGTTTTTTAATTTTTAAATTTCCCCCCCCAGTCACATGAAAAAAACAAGTTTCGACATTTACTTCCAAAACTTTGAGTTCCAAATTCTCTCCCTCCCTCCCAACCCACTCTCCCCATTGAGAAAGAAAGTTACTTGGAGTAAGTTAAAATGTGTAGTCATGAAAAACATGACTACAATGACTGCAATGTTGTAAAAGTTAACATAACCACCTCTCCCTACAAAAAAAAAGAGAAACCACAAGAAAAACAAAGTCTTAACTTCAGTCTGTATTCAGACAATAGAGTTTCATTTCTGTTCAAGTGTGACACCATTGATCTAACCATACCAGCCCATCTTGGCCATGAGGGCTTTGTTGCAGATTCTGTTAAAAATCTAAACATACCGTGTCCATATATTCCTCTGGTTTATCAGTTTGATTACTTTATCAGAAAGAGGACAAAATTAGTCTGGCATAATCTGTTCTTGATGAAACCTAGCTAACATTTGGTGATAGCTGTATCCTTCCTTAATGCACAAATCTGTCAGTAAATGAGGGGGATGTCTACCACAAGTACATGAAGACTTCCCCTAAGTGGCCTGGGAGGATGTGAACAATTTGTTCCAATGGTCATAAAGGTCATTTTATTAAACAGGTGCTGTGAGGTGCTTAAAGCTTGGTCAAGCATCACAGACTCCAAGGTCATTCACTGCATCTGAGGCCATCACCAGTTGCCTTGACTTTTTTCTCACCATTGGACTTTGATGGCTTTGAAAGAGAAAATGAGGCTGATGACTCTGTACAACTCTGCCTCACAATTCATGCACACAATTCAAGATATCATTCATGATATCATTGTCTTCGAAATAAAAATCAACACGAACTACAAAATAGTCAGAGACTATTTTTTTTGCCTTTCTGTATATCTCCAACACTTAACACAGAATCTTATACACAATAAATGTGTAATAAATGTTTATTGGCTAAACTAAATTTACATAATTATATTAATTTGATTCTTCTAACAACCTTCAAAGATAGGTGCTATTGCTATTCCCATTTTACAAATGAGGAAACTGAGATTGAGAAAGTAGTTCATCATCAGTCACACACAACTTGAATGTGTTTGAGACAGGTTGGGTTTCATGACTCTCACATTCTATCCACTGACTGTACACACTGTACATGCACCACTATTACATGATGAATGCATCACTGAGGTGCAGAGAGACAGAGGGGGGAGGGGACGGGAGAGGAGGGGGAGGGAGGGGAGAGAGAGAGAGAGAGACAGAGAGAGAGAGAGAGAGAGAGAGAGAGAGAGAGAGAGAGAGAGAGAGAGAGAGAGAAGAGAGATCTGAGAGAGGAATATCATTATCAATTGACTGTTCATTTCTGTACTAAATGGTTTCAAATTCCTGTGTTCTTTGAAGCCTTATAAACTGCTTTTGTAGGATTTTTCCTGTCTCCTTCCTTGCTGCCAACTGTTCCCTCATAATGTTGAGCTTCCTTTGGAATACCTCTTCCCTTATTTTAATTTCCTGCCATAGACTGAACCAGATCATGGAGCTTATTAGAATAATGTTTAAACTATATCTTGTTTGGATGGTGTGTTTTTAGATTAGAAACTCCTTGAGGACAGGGACTGTCTTTGCCTTTCTTTGCTCCCCTAGGCAACTTAGCACAGTGTAGTCACATGGTTAATAGGTTCAAAGTCGGGGTGATGTCATTAGGTTCTGCATGAAAGCTCTTCTGTGAGTTAAAATAAGCACTTTTGCATGGACTTTGTGAGTTTGATTTAACTTCTCTCAGGTCTTTTTTAAAAACTTATTTCCAAATCCTTGACTATATCATAACAGAATGAATGAAAAACATTTCTAAAATACTTTATCATGTGATAAATTTAGGGCATACAAAACTAGATGGTTCTTGCCTTCAAGGAGTTTACCCTCTAAGAGGGGTGGACAATAAACTACTCAGTATGTTGGCCAGAGATGGGTGTTTTGTTTTGTTTTCTGGGAAGTCACAGGGATGGTGAGTGGAACAATAGAGCAGCCAATTTACACACCCTTTCCAGAAGCAAAAGTTTTGTATTGGTTTGATTACAATTCCCAGAGCAAGAGCTAGAAAGTGAAAAAATGTGGAAATGCTAGAAGTAGAGAAGTTTCAGAGTCAGAACTGCCCTCCCCAAAGTGGAAATTCCAGAGTTTTTTCCAAGGCTTGGTCTCTGTCAGTCTAAGCTGGATAAATTGGATGTTCATTTAATATGAATAAATAATCATATAAAATAATATTTATTAAATATTAAACTACATAGGATATAAGCAAATCTAATAGCTATTGTTATTAAGTATCAGATAGTTGTTATGATTTAGCATATAATAGTTTATGAAATATTAAAATATATTTCTTTAAAATAATATATTATATTTTTATAACAATTGATACCTTTTCAGATTGTTTCATGCCTTTTATCTAATGATTACCTCCTAAAGTAGACAGGGAAGGTATTATCATCCCCATTTTATAGAAGAGTAAATTTAAAGAATAAGAAGTGAATAGTTACACAGTAAGTCAGCATCAGAGCCAAGACTAGAAATCAAGTCTGACTAACAGTTCTTTAGTCTTGTGACTACACCAGGCTGCCTTTTTTCCCCCCTTAACTAATGCCTCCATTTCCATATCATACAACATGACCTATGTGTCACCCGGGCTGCTTTTCTCTCTGTGTACATAGTTGTTTGCATATTGTCTTGTCTCCCTGTGAGATTGTGTGCTCCTTGAAAGCAAGGTTGTTTTTTGGGGGGGTGAGGGTGGGGGTGCTGTGTATCTCTAGTGCCTTACACAAGAGTCTTTTCTTAATCCCTCTCCATCAGTTACTAGTGCCTTCCCCACAGGTTATTGTGTATCTTATATATATACCCAATAATTTTCTTGTTGGCTCCCTAATTAGAACGTGAGCTCCTTGACGGCAGAATTATTAGCCAGGGAAAGAATAAATTTGCCCACTAATGAAGACGACCAATTGTAATATATCTCTCAGGACAGCTCCTAGCCTACTATTTTTGCCTTTTCTTTTCATCTACACTTTTGATATATTTCAATTCAATTCAATTGTTGTATCCTACTTTGACCCCATTTGGGGTTTTCTTGTTGAAGATATTGGAGTAGTTTGCTATTTCCTTCTCCAGATCATTATACTGATGAGGAAACTGAGGCAAATCAGGGTTAAAGGACTTGCCCGGATCAAATAGCTAGTAATAATCTGAATCCCGGGGCAGCTAGGTGGCGCAGTGGATAAAGCACCGGCCCTGGAGTCAGGAGTACCTGGCTTCAAATCCGGTCTCAGACACTTAATAATTACCTAGCTGTGTGGCCTTGGGCAAGGCACTTAACCCCATTTGCCTTGCAAAAACCTAAAAAAAAAAAAGAATCTGAATCCCTATTTGAACCTATGAACAGTCTTCCTGATTTCAAACCCAGTGATCTATCCATTGTACCACTTAGTTGCCCATTCAATTCAATAACATTTATTAAATGCTTGCTCTGTGCCAGCTACTCTAAGTACTGGGCATACAAAAAGAGGCAAAAAAGTAGGCCCTGCACACAAGGAGCTTGCAATCTAACATAGTAAATGCTTAATAAATGTATGCTGATTGATTGATTGATTAATTGCTCTATCACAAAGTCAAGAGAGAAGGAATATGGGCAACAGTGTCAGAGGCCACCAAGAGGCTAAGGAGGCTGAAGCCACTACAGAGAACTAGAAATACCTTTAGTCCAAAGGGAGCTATAGTAGAGAGCATGGATTTGTTGGTGAAAATGCCAAGACTCTTTTTTCATATTTCATTTTTCATTGCCAAGGGAACATCTTCCAGGAGCCATTGACTACAGATCTTGGACTATGGTGATGAAAGATCAAAATATCTTAAGTTGCCTGTATTTGTAGATTTGGGAGATTATGGGTCAACAAATCATCTGCTTCTACATAAAGCACCTGATCATTCTTTTTAATCCTTATGTTTCAAAGCAGGGGGATATTGTAAAATCAGTTTACCCTCTACTTGAAGCAGGAATCCCTTACCTAATGCAACATCCCAAGTGACCATTTAGGCTTTACTTAAAGACATCTGTAACAGGGAACTACTTACCTGGCCAAAAGCCATGACCAAGTTCCTTCTTCTTGAGGCAAGGCTGGTTGAAGTTGATCTGGATGGCAATCAGCCCAATTCTCTCCAGTTGTCCTTTGTTCCTTTTCAGGTTATCTCAAGAGATTGTTCCTCATTAATCATTTGATGAAACTGCAGAAAGTGAAGCTTAGATCTGGAGAACAAGGCTAAAGATGATAAAAATTGTAGCCACTAAATTATTTTGCTCAGGATTAAGTTTAATTTGGCAAATATGGTGTCTAGCATTATTGTGATATACAGCATTGAGATTATTGCCCAGGCTTTGTCCTAGAAGATAATTATCTTTTCATTAATTGATTCTCTCTCACTCTCCTTCTCCAAACTGGCTGACAATTTGGGCATCACAGACCAAACATTATATCTACTAATCCTTCCTATAGACAATCAATCTGGATAATAGAATCCAAGAGTATAAGGTCATAGGAGGATAGATTTAGACCTAAAAGAGATCTCCAAAACCACCTCAGTCAGTAAACATTTATTAACTTAGCATGTGCTAAGTGCTGGGGATTCAGAAAGAAGGAAAAGAAAAAACTGCCCCTGTTCAAGGAGAGAAAACAAGCAAACATATATATACACACACACACACACACACACACACACACACACACACACACACATAAGACATATAGGAAATAACAGAGAAAAGACACTAGAATTAAAGAGTTAGGAAAGATAGGATTTTAGTTGAAACTTGCAGGAAGCCAGGAAAATCAGGAAACATAGATGAGTAATATTGGGGGTAAGCCAGAGAAAATGCCTTGGAGCTAAGAGATGGAGTGTCCTTGTGGGACATCCAGGATCAGAAGCCATGATGTGGAAGAAACCCTAGCAAAGGAGAGAGTAGTCCAACCCTGCCATTTTACAGTTGAGGACTTAGGGCTTTTCAACACAGGTCCTGATTCTAAATCTAATATACCTACCACTGTTTTCTGGTGCCTCTCATAACTCTCAGTAGCTGGTTAGAGTTTGATTGTATAATTAAAAACCTAAGTACTGTGATGTCTCATTGAGCTCATTAATTATATTTGAATGACCAAGTCTGTCCATTATTACAAAAATTTGCTTGGCTTTTTTTTAGGTATTCTTGAATTCTGTTCTTCTTAATGTGTATATTCCCTCCAATGATGCATTTTGTAGCCCATCCATGACAATCTATACAGTCCCACTCTTGTTTATGGCATGCCATAGATAAGTTCACCATGGGGGAAGAAAGGACAATAGCAGGGAGGAGTTTGGTGGGGAGGGGGTAGTTATTAGCTATGAGTTTGGGGGTTTGGATTTTTTTTTTTTTTGCAGGGCAGTGGGGTTAAGTGACTTGTTAAGGTTACACAGATAATAAGCAAAGGCCAGAATTGAACTCAGTTCCTCCTGACTCTAGAGCTGGTGCTCTATCCACTGAACCACCCTAAAAGTATTGGTCTTTAAGCTATGGAAAGAATGTAGAAAATGGAAGGGCAATGGGGAGGCTCCACCAACTAATCTGTTTTTCCCATAACCATCATGCCTCTATTGGCATAGAGTATAAGAGATAGTCCTAGTTTTCTATAGTCTTTAGTTTCCTTAACCTCTTGGCCTCTGACATGTTGCTCATATCTGCTTAACAAAACTTTCTTCTCTCTTGTCCTTTGTGACACGACAATCAACCAATTAATCAATCAACAATGCAGTTGGATGACCTTGTGAATTGAGTGCTGGGTTGGGAGTCAAGATCTGAGTTCAAATCACAGGAGACACTTGATGCATGACCTTAGGCATGGTTAAATGGCTGCCAAACCACAGTTTCAAAAGTTGTAATATGGGGATAATATGAATACTTTCCTCCCAGAAGTGTTGTGAAATAATATCTGTAAAACTTTTAGTACAGAGTCTAGAATACAGCAAGCGTTTGATAAATACTTCAATAAGCATTTATTAAGCCCTTAATATGGACCAGGCAGGATTAAGCCCTGGAGATGCAAATAAAAACAAAAAATAGTCCCTGCTCTCAAGGAAGGAAATTTTTTGTCTTTTAGTATCAAAAGGATGACAGTGGAGTCCATGACCTGCCCATCAAATGAGTATACTCCCTTGAATGATCACTTCACTTAATTTAGGTAGTATAGACCATAAAATCTGACCTCATGGCCAGATGGCTGAGCCCCCTTCTGGGGCTGTTCTGGATGAGATGTCAACTATCTCTGGGAAGTATTTCTCCTAGGGCTCTTTGGGCCATTTTCTTCTCTAAAAAGCTGCTCCCTAAGTCAGTTCTGACTTCATGGAATCCTTTCCATCTTTCATTGTTTTGTTTTGTGTTTGCTTTTATGAAATGGATGAAACTTTCCCCCAGCATAGTTCATTCCCCCATCCCTTGATAACCAAGGAAATTCCACACATGGTGAAGGAGACCTTGACAAAGAGTAAGCTTTTACTGTTATTTTCAAATTGAGTGGGGAGAGGGATAACATTATCAAAGAAAACATTTGTATATTTGTTTCCAGATGCTTATCCCATGAGCATAAAATAATCAGGTTTTGCCATGAGGGAGAGACTTTTTGTCCAGAACAACCCATCCTTTTGGCATTATCTTATCCACTTTTCTTAGGGGGATTATGACTCTAACAGGGCAGCCTTCTTTCAGAGTAATCTCCAAGGTCTGAATTAATGCACCATCTAATATTTATCTAGACATAGACTGACCCAGGCCCATCCCACAATTCTAGCCTGGTCCTGGAGGACAACTTGCCCATGATATATCCCAGAACAGATTGTTATTAAGGTTCAGGTTAGACCGTATGACCACTGAGGTACCTTCAAATTCTGAGATCATGTGATATGGATATCTCACTCGAGTGTGAGCTTGCCTGAACTGAGAGTTTTCATTACAAAGGGAATGTATATACATACATTACAAAGGGAATGTATATACATACATACATGTCTTTCCTATGTAAAGTATTTACTTCCAGCCTTGTCACCATCAGAAAGGGCAAGTGAAATAACCTCCTCTCTACCCTCCTTATGAATCCCAATCTTGCCCAGCCTTTAAGACCTGGCTCAAGTCTCTGGGAATCTTTCCCTGATCAGAATAATAGAACATCAAAACCGGAAGAGACCTTAGTGGTCATTGAGTCAGGGGGTGTGCTGGAACTAACAAGTATCAGCTTATACTTTGGAACTGATAGATAAATTTTCAATGAGAGTTTTTACACCTCAGAAATCTGCAGATACTACAAATGAGGACTTGATTTACTGTTTTATTGAATGACTAGACATAATAAAATGATGGAGAAAATGTTAAATAACATTAAACTGAAGAGTTCCATTGGTACATTTCTGAGATGGCTAGTTGTTAAACACAAGGTTACCTCCAGTGCAATGGCTTCATTTTCCAAGGGAAGAAAAAAGATCATACCCTATCTCTGACTTCTTTAGAGCTTAAAGTCAAGGTGTTTTCTTAATTAGAGATTCACATTCCTGTTGCAGCAAACATAGCATTTGATTTTCCACTAGCTAATATCTTCCCTGGTTCTTCCATGACATGTGGATCTTATGTTCCTAGCTATTGTAACCTGTAGGCTTCTCAAAGGTACAGCCTGTGATATTTCCTCTTGCTTCTCCCCTTGCACCCAACCAATTGCTGTCTATGAATCTAAGATAGGGTTTAGGGAATGAATATGTTTTATTTTTTCCATCTGCACTAAGATTTTCGGGATGCCCTGTATTTCCTCACTGTAGGAGAACAAGTTCTATCTTTGAATGTTGGGTTTCAGGTCTGGGATGCAATGTAGAGGGTCCTGAACCTGGTTTCCAGCATGACTCTTGGTGATAACAATGTTTGGAAAGCTACAGTACTTGATGCACATAATTTGGGATAGTTTGTCTTATCTTTGGGGTCTCTCACTGAATTATAGAATGTCAGATCTGGAAGGACCTTTGAGATCATCATTATATCTAACTGATTTTGTTATGAATGGAAGAAGAACCTGAGACCCAAAAGTAATACATAGCAAGTTAGTAGCAGAATCAGAATTAGAATCCAAATCAGAGCCAGAATTATATAATGACTAGGGCACTGGGTTCAAATCTTCTCTCAGACTTGCTTTGTAGCCCTGAGAAAATCACTTAGCCTCTCACTGCCTTGGTTCCTTCATCTATAAAATAAAAGGGTTGGGTTAGATGGTTGTTAACATCCCTGTCAGCTCTAAATCCATGATGCCATGACCATAGAGTTGGGGTAGAGTCCCAAGATCTTCATTTTGTAGATAATTGCTACTAAAACTAAGAAGTATTAACTTTGGATCATGGAATGTTATAGTTAGAAGGGATACTAATTCCAACCTCATCATTTTCTAGAGGAGAAAACTAAGAGAAATAACTTGCTTTGTCACCCCTTACTCAATAAACCTCAGTGACTCCCTATTACCTCCAGGATCAAATATGAAGTCCTCTGTTTGGTATATATAATTTTTTTTACCCCCCCCCCATATATCAGCCACCTCCAGATAATCTTGGTCCAGCAAAACTGGCCTTCTCGTTTTCCTCACACATGCCTCTCCATCTCTGATTTTCATGTCTTTTCCCTGGGCATCTCTTATACCTGAAACTTGCTTCCCCTCATCTTCTCTTCTGGGAATCTCTGGTTTTCCCCAAGTCTACTCAAATATCACCTTCTGTTTGATAGCCTCCCTGATCCCTCCTCTGAGCTGCTAGCTCTCTCCTCCTCCTCATAGTCTCCATGTGTCTATTTTGTATCTTATTTCCCTATCTAGAATGTAAGAGAATTGGGTTTTTTTGTATTTTTAGAGCATTCACAAGCAGCTATCACATTATATGTGCATAATAAATATGTGTTCATTAATTATCACCCATAGTCACACAGATAGTAAGTAGTAAAGTTGGAATTTGAACCCAGGTCCTCAGATTTCCCAAATCTCACTTATTCAAATGGCTCCCACTAAGGTCATAAGGAGCCAGAGCCAGGATATGAAACAAGTTCCTTTGACTCCAAATGTAATGGTCTTTCCTTTCCAGCCCAGCACTCTTCCCACTAAACTAAGTTGCCTCATAGACAGCTCTAATGAGTTCTAATACCCCTAATAAGAGATATTTTTTAGAATCTAAATGACAAGAAACTGTGTGTTTATGTTGACTTCCTCCTTTTTTCTTTCTCTTTTTAGATTCACCAAAGCCCCCACTAGCACCAAAGCCCAAGACTGCTGGTCACTTTATACCAGTAGCCATCTCCAAGTTTCCTCCGTCTCCCCGTTCAGATATTCCTCACAGTCCAAACTCCATGTCCAGAGGACCCAAACCACCCATCGCTCCCAAGCCCAAGTTGACCACTACCAACAGGGGGAAAACTCGTGTGTATATGAACAACACCTTCAACAAATGCAGCAATGGGAAACTGATCTGTTCAGATGGAGAGCTGTATGAAGGGAATCAGTCCAACCCCGAATGCTCGGAATCAGAAGCTGATGATGAATACATCTTGGTCACTGAAACTCGGCTGACTAAGGTAGACTACAAAATAGTGGAGCAGGGGCGGGAGCCATGCTCTGCAGAGAATGAGAAGTTGGTATCTTTGCCAGTGACCAAGGAGGAGGAAACTGAGGCAGAGGATCCCTGTTCCAGCAACTGCTCCAGCAGCTTTGAAGCCAAGGTAGAAGAGCCAGAAGAGGACTCAGACCGAGTGGATGACTCAAATGAATTGCCACTAGGTGGGGACTGTGAAAGGACTGACCAATCTCTACAAGAGCCCCCAGGAAGAACTGAGAATCAAGACTCCGTGTATGAAAATACTGGAGAGGACACAGATTGTGAAAATGATCCAGGTGAAAAAGATAAGCTTTTCATGAGCAAGGAAGGGGACAACCTGATAGAGAACCAAAATGGATATAGTTTGGAAAGGAAGAGGATTTGTACCAGCAGAGAGGACTGCAAGGATATTATTTTAACCCACATAGCTTCAGATGAGCCAGAGGCCAGTGGCGAGCAGCCAGGGGACCCTGAAGAATCATTGGATGTTGGGGATGCCAACAATGAAGAGTGTGCTGATACAGAACCAGGTTTGTCAGACTATAATGAAGCTTCTGATATGCCCCCAACTGAAAGGGAAGCTGAGGGAGATGGAGAGGAAGTTGAAAATGAGTTCATTGAAAGGTTAGAACCCTGCAACGAGCTCACTGAAACTGGCTTAGCTCTAGAAGATCCTGAAATCACAGACTGGGGAAATGACACTGTGGATGATGATGATCAAGACACTAAGGTAAAAGATGACCAGGAAGAAGAGGAAGCAACTATCCAGGATATAGGAGAAGACACTCAAGACACTGAAGACATGGCAAAGGAGGAAGTTTCTGATGAGAGCTGCCAGATTATTCCTTTTGAAAGTGAAGGAGGTGATGAACTTTTGGATTCTCTTCCAGGAAATTCCTTTGCATTTCTCCCAACTGAAAGCACATCTTTTTGCAGTGATAGTTATTATCCTCTTTCTGAATCAGTGAAAGAATCAGAATCTGGAGTAGAGGGGGACTCGGGGTTAATGCCAATGGAGTTTCTTGTTACAAGAAATAGAATTGAAACCACTTTGAAGAAAAACCATGAAATAAGAGAAGCAGAGGATGTTTCTGAAGATGGTGGGACTCTTCCAGAACAGATGCAGGATGATGAGCAGCCTTCTGTAACTGGACTTATAGATAATCAAAGCAAATCTCCAGAAGGTGAGACTTTCGAGGTTCCTGCAGTAGTCATTGTGCCAGAGGAAAACCTTGATGATGAAACAGTAGATGACTCCCTCATTGATCCTTATGTGATGGGAGTCAGCCTGATCCACCGGGATGAGAATACTTTCCCAGGAGGAAGGGGATACTCCGAAACAAAAGATGATGGCACTCAGAGCAGCTGTGGCATTAAAGAAGAAGTTAATACTGATGCTGACAATGGTTTGATTACTGTGGATCGGAAAAACATTGTCACAAGGGCCCGATCTCACTCTGGGAAAGTACCTGGCTATGTCCCGGAGACTGTTCCTGAAGAAACAGGGCCAGAGACCGATTTATTAACCATGGACAGCAGACATGCAGGGCAAGAAGGAAACAAGCTTCGACTGCCAATGGAAGGGAAACCACTGGAAATCAACAGGGCCCTGCCAGCCAAGCCAAGAAGCTTTCTCTTATATCCTCGGTCTTTCTCTGTGGAAGGTCGAGATCTTCCCATTTCTTTGTTCCGAGAGTTAGAAGAATCTATGTTGGATGATGGTAGGATAAAAAGGAAAGAGGATAATCTTTCTTTGCCTTGTGTTATTGGATCATCGGGGAGTTTCTCTCAAAGAAGCCACCTTTCTTCCAGTGGCATGTCAACCCCATCTTCCGTGGTTGATATCCCACCTCCCTTTGATCTGGCCTGCATCACAAAAAAGCCAATTACAAAGAGTTCTCCTTCCCTTCTAATTGATAATGATTCTTCTGATAAATATACAAAGAAGAAAAAATCATCCTTTAAGAGATTCTTAGCACTGACTTTCAAAAAAAGGACTGAGAACAAAGTCCATGTGGATGTCAATGTTTCCTCTTCCAGATCCTCTTCAGAATCCAGTTACCATGGACCCTCCCGCGTCCTAGAGATTGACAGGAGGAGCCTCAGTAATTCTCCTCAGCTGAAATCTAGAACAGGAAAGCTCCGGGCTTCAGAGCCTCCTTCTTCAATCATCTTTTACAGAGACATGAAGAGGAAAGGTGCTGCCTTCAGCCGCAGTGTGTCCAGAGTCGAGTCATTTGAGGACCGCTCCCGGCCTCCTTTCCTGCCCCTTCCCCTGACAAAGCCAAGATCCATTTCATTTCCCAATGCGGACACTTCAGATTATGAGAACATCCCAGCAATGAACTCTGATTATGAAAACATCCAAATCCCTCCTCGGAGACCTACGAGGGCTGGAACATTTACTAAACTTTTTGAAGATCCCAGCAGAGCCTTGTCAACAGCCAATGAGAATGATGGCTATGTCGACATGAGCAGTTTTAACACATTTGAGAGCAAGCAGCAGACCACAGATCAGGAAACAGAAAGGTACCGTAAAGCCTTATTTCTCTCTGGTTAGCTTTAAATTGTCTTGGGAAACCGATTTGATTTCCATGGGAGATGGGTTTGACATTTGACTTTAAAAGGAATACTGAGATGGGTTCTTGGAATTATTCTAAAACTAGCAGTCTTTCACCACCCACCAAAATAAATTTCCTAAATTAAGATACATATATATATTCATAAAAACACACAGGCCAAACAGGCCTGTCTCTTTATTTAGGATACTGAAAAAAAAAATTTCACTTGTTTAAAAGAAGTTTTATATCTTGGAAAATCTAAGGTGCCATAAACTAAATGTTTTATGAACCTGGATAGGTAAATGGTACATCTGGGCCTGATTCATTATTAATTTGTTTCAAAGTGAACTTGAGATGACAGAGTTATTGATAATAGTGTTCAAGGTTATCAAACTGAATATTTCAGTTCCCCCATAAGGATCTTTATCCATTATCCTAGTCAGCCAATTGAAATCACCACTTTGTAAACAAGGTCCAAAGAAGGTATAGTAAAACCTCACTAAATGTTTAAGTGAAGTCCACTTTGGATTATTAAAGAGCCTGAATTATTGAAGATTTTTTTTTTTTAAAAAAATGCAGTCTGGTTACTTTCAGTTAAATCCAGTAACTTAAGTTAATGAAGTATTGCCAAGTGGATATTCTTAGGGGACCTGCAGTAATGAATGGATAAGAATGATTTGCAATTAGCAGTTAGAAATTGCTAGTTGGTAAAGGAATCCTTGAGTGCTTTAAGAGAGTTTGTTCTCTTGAGTAGTTTAAATATTCCACTCCCCCTTCGCAATTGCTCCTCTCAATCTCCTAATCTAAGAGATACTGATAATTTGCCTCTTTGGATTTATGCAGCAAAGCTAAATTTCAGCCTGGTTTGGAGAAGTAAGATTTTAGTTTGGAAATATGGACATACGTTGCCCAGAGTAAGGAGACACTAATGCTAACACTGATATATTGTTCTTGGTAATTACTTAGAGGGTCCAAATGCATAGGACTATTATTTATTTCAATATAGCCAAAAAAAGAAGGGGGGAAAGCCACATATGTGTATATGTGTGTGAAATATACATGTCTATTTACATACATGTGGTTATTTACATGTATGCTTATATAGATATTTATATTCTTAGAGATGGAAGGACTCTTTGAGAACTAGTCTAATCTATTGGCAAAACAATGATCTCTCCCATAATAAACATTTAAACTCTGCTTGAACAACCTCTAACAACAACAGTAATGACAGTAATGCTAAGTAGCATATATATAATGCTTTAAGGTTTGCAAAGCCTGTACACATATTATCTCATTTAATATTTGCAACCTTGACAGGTAGCTACTTTTATTATCCCTTCTTTATAGAAAACTGAAGCAGATAGAGTTTAAGTGACTTGCCCAAGGTCACACAGGTATTAATTGCCTGAGGTTGGATTTGAACTCAGGTCTTCCTGACTCCAAGTCCAGACTCTTACTCATTGCCCCACCTAACAAGAAACTCAATGGATCATAGATATAGAGTAGGGAAGTCATCAAATCCAACCTTAGTTTACCGAGGGGGAAAACAGGCAGGATTTGTACTCAAGTCTTAATGACTTGAGTTTTGCTCCCAACTCTGCCTTACAAAGCAGCCTGTTCTGTTGTTGGGCAGCTTTCAATGATATATTTTGCTGAAATTTGCACTTCCTTCCCAGATGTATCCCCACCCTGGGATTTGATGGCTTCCTAACTCTAAATCTAGAACTGATGAGTTTCTTGATAGATGGGACAATGAGTAAGAGTTTTGGACTTGGAGTCAGGAAGACCTGAGTTTTATTCTTGGGAGATACACAGAACAAGTCTCTTCCCTCTTATACTTGATAGCTTCCCATATACAGGGTATTCCAAAAGTCGTGGAGCATTTTTATGCTTTAATAGTTTAAATCATCTTTAAAGCTAGTAATTGAAGCTAAGATCCTACCTCCTTCCCTACCTTCTCTTCTCAAAATTCTTTTGTTCTTTCAGCCATTTTCAATAATGTGAGATTATCTCATAGGCTTTGGCGGCTTAACAATCCTAGCCTAATACTTATCAGAATCACCGCACATGCAAAATGAATGTAATTTGAATTAATGAGTTATTCTTGTAATGCCTTACTGACATGCTAACAAAGATCATACAAAGCGAGGAAGATTCCCATGGAATATTAGAATCATAGAGTTGGAACTAGAAGAGAATTGAGTGGACATAAAATCTAAACTTTTGATTTTACCTATAAAGAAACTGAGGCCTGTAGAGATAAAATGACATAGTTAAAATAATATAGAAAATAAGTTACAGAGATAGAATTTGAACACAGGTCAATGGAAAGACTCTTTCCATTATAATAAATTATCAAGACTGAGATGTCCATGACCAATAATCATAAAGTTAAGAGTCTCTTCTCTTTGCTAACAGGAGATCTATGGATCACAAAAAAAGCAAACGGACAGGGAAGGCTGGGTATCAAATCTGTTTTGATATAGAGTAACCTGAAATGAATGATCCCTAAGGTCTTTTCCTGCCCTAAAAAGTCTATGATTCTATGGATATGGCTTCTATGTCAATGGCTAGCTAGTTTAGTTGGCTGGCACATGAGGCTGATGAAAGCAGGGTCATGGATCTGATGGCCAAGTGAATTGGATGACTTTATCACAGACCATTAGCCACAGATTGTGCCATGAAATCCTTCCCAACTAGAGGGAAGAGACAGTAGAAGGTAAAGTTCTAGAATATCCAAGTGGAAAAGCAATTCACAGCTTGGGCTCTGTTGTGGTGGCCAGAGTGGTGAACCTGAAGTCACAGAAGTTAAGTGGGCAAGGCACTCTCCTAATCTTGATTTTTAAATATCCTCATTTATAAAATGATTGGGTTCCTCCCCAACCTCTTTTGCCTCTTCAAGAGCTGAAACTATGACCCCTACTGATATAGCATCATCTGCTTTATTTTATACATAATATTTCAGTATTTCTATTTTGAAAAGCATCCTACTCTTACCCTGAGAATATGAAGAGACTTTACGAGGTCATCTTATTCAAACACCTACCATGAATCCCCAATACAAAATCATCAGCATCATCCATCCTTCTTTTGTTTGCTTGTTTTTGCAAGACAATGGGATTAAGTGGCTTGCCCAAGGCCACACAGCTCAGTAATTATTGTCTGAGGCTGAATTTGAACTCAGGTCATCCTGACTCCAAAGCCAGTGTTCTATCCACCGCCCCACCTAGCTGCCCCCTATCTATCTTTTTTTTAGGGGCAGCTAGGTGACTCAGTAGATACAACACCAGCCCTGGAATCAGGAGCACCTGAGTTTGAATCCAGCCTTGGACACTTGATACTTACTAGCTGTGTGACCCTGAACAAATCATTTAATAATTGCCTTGGCAAAAAAAAAAAAAAAAATAGGGACCTCATTAATTCCCCATCCAGTCCTTTCCATTTCAGGATAACTTGGACCATTAGGAGGCTTTTCCTTATACAAACCTCCCTTTCAGCCTCCATTTTTGTCCTTTGGTTCTCCCCACCACCACCCCCCAGGTATAAACAGAATGCATCCAACACTTTCCATATAAAGCCGTTAAGATTTGAATAAAATGATCATATCTTCCTATAGCTTTCTCTTTTTCAGGATAAATATCCTTAGTTTCTTTAACTGCTAAGTCCTATGAGATGATTTCTAATGTCTTTACTCCTCTTGGTCCCTTTCACTTCAGGTTGTTAGCATACCTCCTAAAAAGATGGCACTCCAGGGTGGCAAAATGGATAGTGCACCAACCCTGGAGTCAGGAGAACCTGAGTTCAAATCCTGCCTCAGACACATAATTACCTAGCTGGGTGACCTTGGGCAAGTCACGTTACCCGCATTGCCTTGCAAAACCAAAAAAATGGTACCCCAAACCAAGCACAACGCAATGACAAAAAGAGACATCACAGGCCTATTGTGTGAAGCACTGACACAAAGTAAAAAACACATCAGATTTCCTGCCCACAAGAATCTTGCATTCCCTGGAAAAATACAATATAATAAGATATAAATATTACACAATTGGAGGAAGGGAAGATTACAGTAGCTAATAGGTTCAGGGAAGGCTTCTTGAAAATATAGGAAGCAGAACTAAGTTTTGAAAGAAGGTCATGATTCTGAGGATGAGGAGAGTTTATTTTAGGCAAGGAAACAACCTATATGATGTGTGAAGATTACATTTGGCTTGAGGATAAGAGTGAGGAAAGGTAATAATAGGAGATCAGACAGAAAAAAAAAGAGAAGGCAGATGGTAGTTCTAACCTCTATACTTGCTCTGGGTCAGGCAAATTATCCCTGGACTACAAACTCCCTAGGAGGCAGCTAGGTGGGTGACACAGTAGATAGAGATAGGTATGGAGTCAGGAGGTCTCATCTTAATGAGTTCAAATCTGGCCACAGATACTTTTTAGCTAGGCAACTCTGAGCAAGTCAGTTAACCCTGTTTGCCTCTGTTTCCTCTTCTGTAAAGTGGGCTGGAAAAAATGGCAAATCACTCCATTATTTTTGTCAGGAAAACCCCAAATGGGGTCATGAAGAGTGAGACATGCCTGAAATAACTAAACAACAACAAACAACACCAACTCCTTCACTGTGGGTACAATCTCCTCATGTGGAGACCTGAGATCAAATCTAACCTTAGACAGTTATGAACTGTGTGACTCTGAACAAGTCACGTAACCTGTCTACCTCAGTTTCCTTAACTGTAAAATGTGGATAATAATAACACTTATTTCCCTGGGTTGTTGTCAAAATCAAATAAGATAATTTTTAGCACAGTTCTCTAACAGAAAGAAGTATTTTTAAAATGCTCGTTTCTTCTCTTTCCTGTTATTTAGAATAGTTATTATAATAATTTCAGGAGGGACATTCTGCTATTAATTAGGGGAAACCCTCATGTGGGCAGTGGCATCTGAGCTAAGATTCCCATGAGGCAGAGATGAGAAGGGAATGCATCCCAGGATTAAGAGAGATGCAGAATACATAGAATAGTCAGCAGACCAGACAGTGAAGGGTTTTAAATATCCAATTTATGTGGTTGGGCTTTATTCTTGAGGTCAGAGGAAGAGAGCCAGGGATAGAGCCCATCAATACTGGAGAGAGACATCCTGCATATTGACATGGGACCATGGTAGGACCTTGGGATTTCCTTTAGCCAGAAAGGTACTTAAGAACTATCTACCTCATTTCTTCATATTATAGCTGAAAAAACTAAGACCTAGAAAGATTAGGTGACTTATCCCTTAGTCACAGGTAGTAATGGTAGAGCCGGTCTCCATTTCTCTAGCTTATTCCCAAGGACATCATGAGAGGTTTTGTCCAAAGCTTGAAAGAAGTCAGATGTGCTTTAATTCATGATATTTCTCTGATCAAACAGACTAGTCTTTTGGAGTAAAGCACATTAGCAGTTCTTCTTGAGCCCTCCTGAAACATGCTAATGGGAGAATCCAATGATCCTTCATTGATAGAATGCTGCCATCTGAAGCCAGTTCAGTGACCATGCTATGAAAAGAGATGTGGTCCATGGACTGCCATCTGTTGAGGGAACATTAGGGTAATATCAAGCCCAGAGCTTTGTGACTTGGCCATGCTTGCATACTTCCAAGGAACATCTGTCATTTCTTAGAGAAGGGGCTAAGTCTCGGCTTTCTCTCAAGGTCAGATTTGATGCAGGCATTTCAGGATGCCTATTGCCACTATAATCCAATATAAATGTCCCCTGTCTGGGTTCCATTCTCTAATGAAATGAAAGTTCTTATTGTTTACAAATCACTCTGCCACCCTTGAAAGGTAGAAAGCTAAGATAGTCAGTCTCTTCTCTCAAGAGGCTTACATTCTAATGAGAAAGACAGCATATGTGGAAATATTCAGCGTCAATCAGATGAAAAAGTCCTATGGTCCCTAGTTGCTAATATCTCTTCTTGGATGTTTTGCCACTGATATCAGTTCCTGTTGTTGAGTCATTTGGCAGTGCCAATAACTATTTTTTTCTTCATCTTAAATAGATGTGGTTCTAGTAGCTGGAGGAGCAGTTGTCAGATTGTATCTCCACAGGGGGTGCTCACAGGATGATGGTCATAGGCACTGGCCTAGCCCAAAAGGTTATCCCTGGGGAAGATGGCAGTCAGGTTGGGGTGTTGATACTGGTTTGACCTGTCTAGCACATCTTGCTTTCTGTCTCTCCTCAGTTTCCCTACTATTAGCTAGGTTAACTCACCGACCCTGTGGATGGCACTTGATTGGCAATTAGTTGGCAAGGATGATTGGTGCCTTCTCTATAATTATTGTTTTGTTTGATAATTGCTCTGAAGCCAGGGCGTTCTACCACTCCAAATACTATTGTATGAACATGCCTGCTGGTAGCAGTTGATCAGCAGTTACTATTGGTGGTTGCTCCTTGGATATTCCCTAATGCACTCCAGGATCTTGTCAAACTAACCCAGAATATCCCATTTCCCATCTCTGTGCCTTTGCCATTATCAGTGTCTGAAATGGAAACCCTCCTCATCTCTGCCTTATAGAATAGCTGAATTAGTTATAGTAATTATTTATTACAAGGACTTACTTAAAGATACTGATTCTGCATGAAACCTTCCAACCGTCAGTATCTTTCTTCCCTAACTTCTTTGTACTGATTTTATATTCATTCTTTCTTTTTTTTTTATTCCATTTATATTCCTAGCTAGGTAATGCAGTAGATAGAGTCAGACCAGAAATCAGGAAGACTAATATTCCTAAGTTCAAGTCTGACCTCAGACACTTATAAGCTGTGTGACCTAGGACCAATCCCTTAACCCTGTTTGCCACAGTTTCCTCATTTGAAAAATGAACTGGAGAAGGAAATGGCAAACCATTCTAGTAGCTCTGCCAAGAAAACCTCCAATGAGGTCATAAAGAGTCATACATGACTGAAATGACTGAACTTCTAAAGTTACGTGTTGTCCTCCTAAATAGAATTCAATTTCCTTGAGGGCATGAATGCTTTATTTTTATCTAGCAGAATGTTTATTAAATGCTTACTTTTTTGATTTAGAGCAGAAATGAACCTTAGAGGCCATAGGATCATAGCTCTAGAGATGGATGAAAGGAACTTTTGAGAACATATAGATTAACCATTTATATTGCGCAGAAAGAAACTAAGGCCCAGCATTTCTTCCACAGCACCACAAAAGTGATTAAATCATCTTTATTCTAATTTTCATATTATATGCTTTATTGTATCTTTTGTTGTTCAGTCATTTTTCAGTCATGTCCAACTCTTTGTTGACCCTATTTGGGATTTCCTTGAGATACTGGGGTGATTTGTCTTTTCCTTCTCTAGATAGTTTTACAGAAAAGAAAACTGAGGCAAATAGAGTTAAATGACTTGCCCAAGGTCACACAGCTAATAAGTGTCTGAGTCGGATTTAATTCAGGAAGATTAGTCTTTCCAACTCCAGACCTGGCACTCTATCCACTGTGCCACTTATCTGCCCACTACTATATCCAGAATGTTCAATATGTGGAATATACAGTCATTGACAGTTAACCAAATATACATAGGACTCACCAGAATACCTCATATGCTTGCAGCAGAATATAGATCTGAAACAAAAACCTATGGTGAATGTAATTTAATCATTTTGTGATGATTTAGGAGGCACTTTTAGGTATTTCAGGGTCACAGGATGCTTATTCTATATATACGTGCTGGACTAAACAAGTCCCTAAGTGAAGAAGGAGATTGTGAAGGAGACTAGGAAGAAGAGGTGTTGTCCTAAGAGAAGAGATTCTGGAAATTGTCCATATGTATGGGGAGAGGGAGACATAAAAGGGGAGAAACAAGCTACTGTTACCAAATCACAGATCACTTACTTGCCATCAATCTTCTCATAGGACTAAAGGACTAAATTAGGGGAAAAGAAATTTTTATTACTTGGATCTCTAGAGAAATAGGATTTTGCTTTACTTTTGAATGATTACCATTACCATCCCAAGCACTCTTCAGAATAGACCCAGTGAACTTATCTCTATTGATATTATTCTATTTGCAGCCTATCAAGAGGTTTTCTTTCTTTTTTTAATTTATTAAGGCAATGGGGTTAAGCCCAAGGTCACACAGCTAAGTAATTATTAAGTGTTTGAGGTCACATTTGAACTCAGGTCCTCCTGACTCCAGGGCCAGTGCTCTATCCACTGCGCCACCTAGCTGCCCCCAAGAGATTTTACTTTTTAACTGATGGCTACTAGTCTCATTGGAACTTAATACATGGAAATAATATTTGTTATATCTGAAAAAAGGCCAGTTTTTTGTCTTTGTGTTTTTATTCCTTAATCCAATTTTATATTTATTTTCTCTATATTGATGTTAACAAAAACATCTGAAAAGAGCACTGTTTCACAATTGAATAGAAAAAAAGGAGTGAACATGAAATTTTGAATCTCTATTCTATTCAGTTTATTTTCTTTTTAAGTATATGATACATGTAACTTTCAAAGCTGTCCTGCTTGTCTGTGATTCCTTCTGATTTTCCTCCTGTTCTCTTACCTTCATTTCTTTAAAAATGCTGCAATTACCCTCTTTTTCTTTTCTTTTCTTTTTTTGGGGGGAGCAACCCTCTTGCCAGCCATTTTCTCTTTCTACTTCCCCACTTTTGGAAAAAAGAAATACAAAATCTTTATAGCAAATATTCATAGTGAAACAAAACAGATCTCACATTGGTTTTTCCATTGTATTTTCCATTGAGTCTTGGGAGAAAGTGAGTAGCATGCTTCCTCATTGGTCTTCTAGAACCCTGATTGATCATTGCATTTGATTGGTGATTTTGAGTTTTTAAAAGTTGCCTTTTATTCTCTTTACTCAAAATATTCTTATAGCAATCAAACTTTGTTGTTTTCTTATAAGTGTTAGAACCATGGAACCACAAATGTTGATGCTAAAAATCCTTTAGATGGGTTGCCTCAGGAGGAAGGAATTTGCACAAGACCATACAAATAGTAAATAGCAAAGCTGTGATTCAAACCCAGAGCCTCTGAGCCCATGTCCAACACTCTCCCTATTGCCTCATGCTGCCTCTCATTATGAGTGACCTCCTAAAATGAAGATGACTTCCAATTTCACTGATTAATGTGCCTATTTGTATGTTCTGTGTGGTTTGCATGTCAAACTCCCGCTGACTTATTCCATCTGTCCAGGGAACTATGTTGCCTCAATGAGGGTACATCACAGCGTCTCTGTTCAGCCCTTTGGCATTACTATATGCCCAGAGGCCAGAAGCCTGCTTATTATTATAAATATATATTTATCCATATACATTTCTTTTGACAAATGAACCCACACAGAAGTTTCATTAAGTTTCAGCAAATGGAGCTAGAAAATGCAATAGAAATTATTACCATCTCGCCTCTATCACCTCCTAATGTGCATGATTACACTGCTCATTGAAATTGACTGATGAGAAGATTCACTTTTTAATTTTCTGACTAAAAAAAAGAACCATCTGCAGTAGTTTTATACCAATAATTTTTAATTAAATGTAATAAAATTTATAGAAAAGGGGCTAATAAGAAAAGCACATCAGGAGCACATTTATTGTTCTGCTACCCTGGCGGGATGGCAGCCCTGTCTGTGCCCTCTCATAGAGCGATAATGTAGAGAACCTTCAAACAAAGCTTCCATTTGTCCTTAAAGAGGCAGCCTGGTCTAGGGGAAATTGCATCATGCTTCAAGTCTAAAGACCTGGGTTCAAGTCATAACACTGTCACTGGATTTCAACAGTAAAGTAGACATCATAGAGGAAAGAGTCATTGTAGAGTTAAGAGTCAAACAATCTGGTTCTACAAGCTCTGCGACTTAAGGCTTGTGTGGACTTGGGTTATCATATGCCAATTCTGAGCCTCCATTGTTTTTATGTAAAATAGGAATGCAGTAATACTCTCTTTACTGCCTACCAGAAGAACTGTTGTGGAAATACTACTACTACTACTACTACTACTACTACTACTACTACTACTACTACTACTACTACTACTATTATTATTATTTTTATTCCCTTTACTCAAAATATTCTTATATCAATCAAACTTTGATGTTTTCTGATAAGTGTTAGAACCATGGATAATTATTACTTAAAGAGAATCACAATTTCCTTGGTATAAATGGATCACAGATGGTAAGGTTTGGAAATCTTCATCTTTCATGACTTACTGTGGTCAAAACAATTCAGAGATGACAAGATAGTGCAGTGGATATAATGCTGGACTTGGAATCAGGAAGAACCAAGTTCAAATTCTGTCTCAGTGGGGTGGCTAGGTGGCGTAGTGGATAGAGCACTGGCCTTGGAGTCAGGAGTACCTGAGTTCAAATCCAGCCTCAGACACTTAATAATTACCTAGCCGTGTGGCCTTGGGCAAGCCACTTAACCCCCTTGCCTTGCACAAACTAAAAACAAACAAACAAACAAACAAACGAATTCTGTCTCAGGCACATCTAGTTTTGTGACCCTTCACAAAGCACTTACCCTCCATCCACCTCAATTTCCTCATCTATAAAATGAGGATAATATTAATAGCTGTCTCCCAAGGTGGTTGTAAGGATCAAATGAGGTTTTATGTAAATATATATATATATATATATACATATATATAATCATATATGTATATAAAGTGATTTGTAAACTATGTAAACGCTAGCTATGATTATTATCATCACCATCATTGAGAGACCTAGTGAATAATTCTCCCCCATTAGATTGTAAGCTCCTGAAAAGAAGGGTTCTTTGGTTTCCTTTGTAGTAGTACTTGGCTAAGTGACTAACAAATGGTAGACCCTCAATAAATACTTACTGACTGACTGATGATAATGCTATGATTTTATGTTCAGAAAAATAAATCATGTTACTCCTGGAAATTGTAAAACCAAATCTCTGAAAATCTGAGACAGAAGCACTACACAACTTCTTTGGGGAAAAGTTAGATGGCATCATTTGATGAACTCATAGAAATTTGTTGTTCAGCCTTGGTTTTTTTTCTTAAAATGGTATAATGGAAACAATGCAGAAATAGATTGTAAGCTCCCTGAAGGCAGGTATCATATTTATTCCTTTTTTTTTCCTCTTCCGATACCTTGACCAGAATATTAAATATAGTGAGTATTGAATAAATGCTTGCTAAATGAATGAATAAAAGCAATCTAAGGTCATATAAAGTTATGGGTAGCTAGGTGGCACAGTGGCTAGAGTTCTGGACTCAGGAATATGCCTCTTTGTGAGTTCACATCTGACTTCAGACTCTTACTTAACTGTGTGATCTTGGGCAAATCATTTAACCCTATTTGCCTCCATTTCTTTACCTGTAAAATGAGCTAGAGAAGGAAATAGCAAACTTCTTTGCAAAGAAAATTCCAAATGGAATCACAAAGTCAGACACAAATGAAATGATTCAACAACAACAAAGTCATAAAATAAATAAATAAATAAATCCAATATCAGATCCTATTTCTGCTTCTAACTCACTGTATGACATGGGATTCCCATCATCTTAATTTTCTGAAGCAGAAAACGGGATAATAATTACAGGATTACAGATTTAGTAGTATAAATATTTTGAATAGGATAAAACACTATCCAGATGAGAGAGATAATCAAAATCCATTGACTTATGAATGGAAGTCAGTCTCTCAGAGAAATTAGGGTGAAATCCTTAACAATTTCAGATTTTTCTAAGAGTCTCATACAACTTAGTAATGTTTCTTTCCGGACACCTAAATTCTCAAATCTGAAGAGAAAAAAAAAAAAAGAAAGGGCATCTGGGCCTGTACATTTTATTGCTGTAAATAGCTCAGACGGACTATGCCTGTCTGTTTGTAATTGTTGGGTAATTAACTTTTCCTTAGACTGCCTGGCCAGGTTTTAATGAACACAGCCTCCCTGGGGAGGTTTTGATGTACAGAATCTCAGCCCCAGGTCAATGGGACAAAACAGTCACAATTAAGGGACAGTGACTGAAGAAGACAGATTAGCTCTCTCCTGGAACTATCCCAAAGCCCATCTGGCAAACCCCAAGTGGAGGAAGCTGCATTGAGAATTCCAAAGAATTCTCCCCTTGGAAAAGCTAAGTGACTCCCTTCTCAGTCCAACTAAGAGGTCTTTGGATGTCTTCCTGTGCTCCACAAATGCCTCTAGATTGAAGTTTCTTTTCATGATCATTTGGAGAGTCTCTATATAAACAGATCCATTGTCAGCACTGTGTGGGGTTCAGAACCCCAGGCCTGGTGCAAGGGAAATGTATTCCATTCAGGGTTACCACCAGCAGATTTAAAGTTGCAGACTTATTTAAGCTTAAGAAAACTTATTCTGAATTGTCTCAGTCATAGTCCCATCTGATAGGAGAAGGGGGGTGTGTCCCTCTTAGACCCAAAGGGTCTAATGTGTATCTCAGGTCATTCCACTTGAAGGAGGGGGGGGAGTACAAAATTAACTCAAATTTCCCCAAGTTTACCCAACAACGTCTTGGTTTTGTTATTAATTTTCTGTGCAATCTTAGACTATCACTTTCTTTCTATGGCATTAGGCTACTTTGTTTCACAGATTGCTTATAGTCCCAACATTTTACAGGTCCTTGGTGGATATCTTTTTTTTAACTTACGAATATTTATAAGGGGTGGCTAGGTGGCGCAGTGGATAGGTTACCAGCCCTGGAGTCAGGAGTACCTGAGTTCAAATCCGGCTTCAGACACTTAATAATTACCTAGCTGTGTGGCCTTGGGCAAGCCACTTAACCCCATTGCCTAGCAAAAACCTAAAAAAAATATATTTACAGCCCCGTTCTTATCAGTCAACAAGATTATACTACTATCCTCCCCCCCACCTCACATACAAATATATTGTTACATTGATTTAGGTTTACAAAAAATTCCGAGTCAGGTAAGTAGGGTTACTAAGTGATTTAGGGAAAGAGAGTCCAGGATTTGTAATGAAGAAGTACCTCCATCATTTGTTGTTGCTGTTCCTTCATTCTGGAAAAGGTTCAACAGTATCATGGGGGTGATTCTTGACTTGATCTTGAATTGGAGTCATGAGGCAGAACTGTGCATAGTCCTCAACCTCACCCTCTCCTTCAGAATCATTGAAACCCAACGTATGACTCTTACAAGTCATTTCAGTCTCCTAATCTCTTTGAATCTCAGTTTCACCATCTGTAAAACGGTGATGATAACAATACCTATGTTATAGAGTTATTGTGAGACTCAAAGAAGGAAACACCTCTCTCTGAGAAGTAGATTAGGGTCAGATTACAGATGGCTTTAAAAAAGCAGTCTGAGTAGAAACATGATCAAATTTATGGTTTAGGATGATTGTTCTGGAAGCTGTATGGAGGGGAGATTACAGAAGGAAGGAGGAATTGATGAAGGGAGGTCAATTTGGAGACCATAACAATAGTCATGAGAAGAGGTAATGGGGACCTCAATGAAGCTGATTGTTGTGTGAGTGGACAATAGTAATTCATTAACAAATCTATGCTTTAGCTTGGGGCTATTATATCAGACCTCTATTTGCAAGGGCAGGTTGGGATTCCACTAGGTGAATGACCACTTCTCACCTCGGATTTCCAAGTGAGAACCCTAAGAAACTGATGTTTTAACTAAGCAAAGATTTTATTTTTTTATTTATTATTTTATCTTTTATCTCAATTTTATCTTCTCCCAGTATCATTCAGACAGCCAGAGTTACTCAAATGAGTCAAAATATTCCCCAGTCTGGGGACATTTATTGCTGTTGCTGTTAGTCATCTCAGCCTTCATAACCCCATTTTGACAACTGGCCTGGGTAACAATGACAACAACAGAAAAGATGGATTCAGTTTAGTGAGCATTTGACAAAAGGGTAACTATCAGGTCTTGATCCCCAGATATTCTTTTCTACTCTTAAAGGGATCTTCATGAAGCTCCCTTTATGTATGGCATGGTTTTTTACTGGACTTTTTGTACATTCCTAAAGAAGCCATTCCTTAATGTGACTATTTTGTCCTCAATTCCCAATAGAGTTGCTGTCATTCACTACCGTTTTCCAGGGATACTGCCAAGACACTTATGAGAAGTTCAAAAATTCTGACCTTTGCAAGGTTTGACAAGGTGGAAGGAGATTACAGGTTCTTTCCTCCTTCCCCTCCTTCCCCTCCTTCCCTTTCCTCCTTCCCAAGTGATTTGTTTTCAGGGACTTAGGTTCACAACTGTTATTGAAAGGCTAGATCCATGTTTTTCTCCAACTCCCTTGGGGTGGGACCAATTCCTCAACCAATCCTAATATAGCTTCCATGTCAAGTCATCTCATTTCATCCAATGATTTTCATTCCTTCCCAATTGATTAAAGACTCCCTCATACCGAGTTTATTGTCTTTGATTGATTTATTCACTAGGAGTATTCTCAGTTCATAAAGGATTCAGGGCATACAGCATCTTGTTAGTTACTTTAATGAAAGGGAGAATTGATTGATGCAACCAACCCTCCCCTTCACATGAATGCTGCAGTATAGGAGCTGATGGCCAAACCATCCTCCAGATTTCCCATGCATGTACAGTTCCATCCTTAATAATTGCCCTTTATTTTTTCCCCTCTTTTCCCTAGCATGCTTTACCCTTTGGTATTGTTTCTGTCTTCTTTTTCATACTCACTTTCATATCCCTATTCAACAGAATCTGTGGGTCAACAGTCACATTCCTTTTCCCATGTTAATAAGACTGTAAGCTCTTTCTCATCCCAAGACTCAATATTTCTGGGCCAGCCTTCCTCCTGAACTTGCTTAGCCTTTGTTCCTATAGATCAATCCCAATAAGTCCAATTTCTCACTCTTTCAAAGATCTTTTTGAAAGTTCTCTGATCCTTTAGTCTTTCTTGTAAGGAAATAATATTAGTGATGACTCATATTGCTAGAGCACATCAAGGTTTACAGAGAAATCTTTTAGAATTTCCTTTAATATTTCTTTGCCCATCATTGGTACATTTTCATAGTAACTCTATGAGGAGGAATAGTTTTTAGAGGAAGCAAATTTGCAAGTTTATCTAGTTTGCTATGGAAGACTCAGAGCTATCAAATCTCTTGACTTCTTCCAGGTCTCTTTCCATGACTTTACTGCCAATAAATAAGAAATTCTGATCGCATCAGAGGAGCAGGATTTTGATCCACTTCTCTGACTGGCACAATTTAGAGGAAAGCTCTAGGCTACATGCTTCCAAGTAAGGGAGGACTTTACACAAATACAGAAGAGGAAATCTTCTGTGTGGAATGATCTCATTTGCTCTAAGAAAACTTTCTTACCTTAAAAAAAAAAACAACTTCCAACTATCTTATGAAGGATACCTGAAACCACCATTAGAGCTTTTGTCTCTGGCAGTTTAGATAGACTAGTTCTGCTAGCATGGCCCATATGCTAAGATGGCATAGAGCAATACTATGTAAGGGGGAAGAGCACCCAATTTGGGGTCAATGAATCTGAATTTAAATCCTAGCTTTGCTATCTAACAACCTTGTGACCTTGGAAGTAATTTGACCTCTGAGATTCATTAAAATGAGAAGGTTGAGTTTAGCCAATTTAAAAGCACATTGTAGATCTAAATATAATAGATTGTATGTGTACATATTATGATTTAGAAACATGCAACAGTGTCCGATACATCTAATGTTCATTTAATTTGTCTAGGCCTTGGTGTGCTCATTTGTGATGCAAGGGGGAGCTTTACTAGATGATCTTTGTGATTTCTACCAGTCCTAACTCTATGATTATGTGAAGACACATTTTGGAAGGTAATGAGCTATGTGTAAGAGGTAGAGAGAGATACTATAAGGGTAAGAAATGATGCAGAACAGCTGGAGACTCAGAAGATGCATATCACTGGTTCTATCTGAGGGTTTATTTCTGAAAGGCCTTATCCCATCTGATCAGTTCAGTCCAAAATAAAATCCTAGACTACTCTAGCACTTTGTCTTATTGATGAGGAAACTGGGCTCATGACTGGAACAACTGAGACTAGAAACTGGTTCTCCTGACTCCTTGGTTGTCTTTTCAAGTCACAGATTTGTAAGGACTAGTAGGGACCAAGTTAAATAATAATGGTGCTCTTGGAGTAGTCCCAGAAAATCAGCTTCAGGAGGCCAGGAAGGAGAAGGATGCTAAGTGATGAAGAGCAGAAGACAAAAATCTTGAAAGTGTCAGAAAGAGGTTAAGTGGTGATCAAGAGAAAGGCAGGGGCCAAAAGGAAGAAGAGGGGTCACACCTGGAGGCCTACTCTGAGCACAAACGAAAAAAGGGAGAAAATGACATCATGGGACTTGGGATTGTTCTTGCAATCCATTTCCCCCCTGGGAAGCTCCTCTAAGATACAGCATCTGGTTTCTAGGGAGGTCCCTGGTTGATACCCAAGTTTCCCCACTGGGCTAGAGGCCAGAGGACCAAGGCCAGGTTAGAGTTGTGCAGTGAGTCAGTGGCTTAACCCAGATCAGAGAATTCAAAGTGGACTCTTCAACTTTTAGACAGCAAAGATCTCCCTAGTTAATCCCCAAACCCAAACAGTCAACATTTCCAGGAGAATCTAAACTAGTTCCTCCCACTCACTTGACTCTTCTCTTCTCTTTATCTCTGCCAATACTCAAGGCCCATTCAGGGCATTTCATTTTCAGTTTCCCCTTCTTTTAGTTGCTCACCTCTCCAGCCTCAGGTTCCCAGTGCTCCCATCTGACACCCCCATTCACACTGAGATTCACCCCTTCTAAGAGCACTTGAATTTTAAAATAATAGCAGCCCACATACCAGGTCTATGGAGCACTTTCCTCATGACCTCATCAGGCAGTTGCATGGTAGACCCATTTTACAAATGAGGAAACTGAGGCTTATCAAAGTTAAGTGAATTGCAAGTGTGAGAGCCAGAATTCAAATGCTGATTCTACCTTTCTCAAAATTAAAAAGAGAGAGAGAAAAAAGCATTGTTTTGTTCATTTGGTTGTGTCCAACTCTTCCTGTCTCCATGAACCATATTGCCCATGGGGTTTTCTTTGCAAAGATATTGGAGTGGTCTACCATTGTCTTCTCCAGTGGATCAAGGCAAACAGAAGCTAAGTGATTTGCCCAGGATCACACAGCTAAATGAGTATCTGAAATTACATTTGAACTCAGGTCTTCCTGACTCCAAGGGCACTGCTCTATCCACTGAACCACTAGATGATTGAAACACTAATGGTGGGGCGGCTAGGTGGCGCAGTGGATAAAGCAACAGCCCTGGAGTCAGGAGTACCTGGATTCAAATCCAAGTTCAGACACTTAATAATTACCTAGCTGTGTGGCCTTGAGCAAAACACTTAAACCCATTTGCCTTGCAAAAACCTAAAAAAAAAAAAAACCCCACTAATGGTTAACATTTCAGATACCAAACATGCTTGTATAAAAGCAGCCTGATCACCAAAGAATTGCCACTGATCCTTCCTTTCAAGATGTGGGAAGAGGAGAAGAAAGGGGGTTGCTTTGGATATGACCTATGTGAGGGACACAACAGGAGCCCTCCACTGAGGCAAGTAAGAAGCTCAAAGCCAGAGTGCCATTTCAGTGTTCCAAGACCATTACTTCAGGTTCCTGAATAGTCTGAGAAGGTCAGACCTAAGTAACTCTCACTACCCTTCCCAAAGCTTCCTGGGCTTGTAATATAATTCAAGAAACATGGAAAGCGTGGGAAGACAAAACAAAAACTGCTCTCCTCAAGGAACTTAGTCTAGGGTTGCAGATGTATGAAAACAAACAGATAAATGAATGCAATTTAACTTGAAGAGAGAGAGAACATTATGAACTGTAGTGAGGAAGGTTCATCTTCCTGAGTTCAAATCTGGCCTCAGACACTTATTTGCTATAAGACCCTGGAGGCCCTGGACAAGTCACTTAACCCTGTTTGTCTCTGTTTTCTCATTTGCAAAATGAACTAGAGAAGGAGATGACCAACCACTCCAGTATCTCTGCCAAGAAAACCCCAAATGGGATCACAAAGAATCTGAAACAACTGAACAACAATATCAAAGTATGTGTCAGATGGAATATAAAGTAACTAAGGCTTTCCGACTTTTTAATTTTCCCATTTACCCTCAATTCCTAGATATTCCTACCAGAATCCATTGGAAGAAAAGTTTCTCCTTAGATTATAATGATACTAATAATGAGGAAGAGATAGGAACTGGACTAGTGACTTTATTGCAATAGGGAACTCATGCAGAAGAGAACTCTCAACCAATGCAACTTGGCCTCTTCTCTACAAACAAGAGGTGTAAGGAATTACCTGGCACAGTGAGTGAAAGGTAGGGTAAGGTGCCTAGAAACAGATTCCAGGTTTTCCCAACTCCAGGGTGAGTGCTACAGTCTCTCCATAGGAATAACAGCCAGGATTTACAAAGGAATTCAAGGTTTTGAAACACCAATACATTCAAATGTATGTTACTTTACCTCAAATAAAATAGCTATTATTCTCCCTATTTTACAACTGAGGAAACTGCCTATTCTCCCTGCCAAGATCCTCCCTGATATCAGCATCACTCACTTGCTTCATGAATTGGAGACAATAGCAATTTTGCAATGACAATAAGGACATCTAAAACTCATAGAATACCTTCAACTTTTCAAAAACTCTTTATCATTACTACAACAGTAGATAGGATTTACTATCTCCACTGAGCAAACTGTAATCTATAGAGGTGGGCAAATTGGGATTGCTATTAGCATTATGGGAACTACCTCTGAGACCTCAGGCTCTCATCTGAGGCTCTTGCTATTCCTTCAGCCCTCCCTCCTTTAGTACAAGTTCTGTTTATCTTTGTTATTCAGTGAAGCCAGGGTCCTTATCATTTTTTCCTCTTCTTTAGAGAAGGTTGTAAGGCATGAGTCTAATCCTCTGCTTTATACTTGAAGCCTAGTCTACCTTGGTTCCATCTGCCTTATATAGTGAGTTCTTAAGTGTACAGAGAGAGCTGGCTATTCCTGGATGAGGAGAATGTCATACCAAAGCTGTCTTGGAATGACTTTTCTAGGACAGGGAGAAAATTAGTTTGCTTTCTATGAGTCAATTAGACTTACTGGTTGGAGGCATTTATTTTTTTAAGTTTTAGTTAAGAGACATTAAGAAATCATGTTTCTTCTCAAAGAACCGGTAGAATGCAGAATCCTTTGGCTGATGAATGAATGAATGAATGAATGAACCTGCATTAGAGCAGAGATTCTTAACTTTTGGGATATCGTGAATGCATCTGGTGAAGCCTGTAGAATCCTTCTCAAAATTATGTTTTGAAGTTTTAAAAGAAAATACTTAGGATACAAAGGAAGCCAAAGGTTAGTTCAAGTTCATAGAATCCCTGAAATCTAACTGTGAATCCCCTGAAAGTCCATGTACCCTAGGTAGAACTCTTAAAAAAGAGGTTACAGTCAAAGAACCACATCAAGCTGGCTATGGCGATGCATCTGGCTATTCTGTTGTTCACATTCTTTTGCATTAAGTCTTGGCTATTCGACATTTTATCCTCCCTTCTATGGCCCAGGATCCTAGGAAAAGTTCCAAGGGTCATTTGTATCTCCAACACAGCTGAAGACAAACTGAAAAATGGTCATAGTTGTTGGGTAAATGAAATAATGCCTGTAGGACAGTTTATTGACTTAGAAAACTACAAATAAACATCTAAATTGTATTCTATTTTTGAGGTTTTTTGTTAAACATTTCCAGATTACACTTTAATCTGGTTCAAACTGCACTCAGTAAGTTTGATGTCTTTGGCCTAATCAAACTTGTGATTATGATAGCTCTCAAAGTGATGGAGAGTACTGGACAGTTTGGCTGCAGCTTGGAACCAGGGATATGCTTTGGAAAGTCAGAACTGACCTGCAAACAGATGCCCTATAGCCCTGGAGACTCTGAAGTCTTCAGAGCTTCAATCCTTTAGTGTCTACTCTCTTTTCCTCTCCCATCTTCCACACCTTGGTCTGCCTTGGAAATATGGACCCTTTTTATGAAGTCCATATTTAGGTTGTTTCCCTGCCAGGCATCCATGATCCTGAGTCACTTGGAGTCTTGAGTTGGTCATACTGCTTGCTCCTTAACCAAGTGTCATCATCATACACCTTTGCCTCTATGTTCCATTTAATAACATTTCTACTATTCTGCATGTTTTATAAAGAATTAGCTTCAAAACCAGGTCATGAGGTAGTTAACATAAGAATCACTATTATCATTTAACAGATAAAGAAACTGAGGCTCAGTTTAAGTGATCTAATCAAGATCTTTCAGCTAGGAAGAGCCAGGCTTTAAACCTCAAGTCCTCTACTCTATCAATAAAAGACAATGACTTTGAGGCAACTAGGTGTCACAGTGGAATCAGAAGGACTTTGAGTTCAAATCCAGCCTCTGACATTACTAGCTGTGTGATCCTGGGCCAATCAGGTAACCTCTGTTTGCCTTAATTCACTGGAAGAGAAAATAACAGCCCATTCTAGATTCTTTGCCAAGAAAACCCTATAGTTCCCAGTATGTTGTGTTATGATTCATGGGGGTCAAAAAGAGTCGGAAACACACAACTGAATGACCCAACAACAACAACAACAAAGGCTTTGAAAGAAATTTCTGTCAGCAATATGATAGATAAAGTATAGAGACACTGCACTGGCTATCAGGAGATTTGACTTCTAGTCCAGCCTTTGCCACTTTTCAGCTATCTCTGGACCTGTTTTCAATAAAATGAAAGCAGCCCTGCCTTCTTCCCAGTGTTATGAGGATCTCAAGAGAGAATATATTTAGAGTCCTTTGTGAACCGTTTAACTCTACACAAGAATGAGGTCTTACCTATAAGATAAAAAGGTTCGACTAAATGATTTCTATAGTCTCATTCCCCCCCCTTAATATTCTGTCTTCTAAGATGACTTCCATCAATAACTTTTTTTGCTCTAAGGATGCTTCTAACTTTGTAGTTCTATTATTCTATGTCCTTTCCAGAGGTAATATTCTGTGTTCTAAGGATCTCTTTTAGCTCTAACATGCTGTACAATAAGGGTCCTGTCTAAGGCTTACATTCTGTGTTCTGAGACCCCTCCTGGCTCTGATATTCTGTGTTCTATGGTGACTTCCAGTTTTGACATTTGGTTTTTTAAAAATTCTCCTAATTCTGACATTCTCTGTGCTAAGGTTCCTTCCAGGTCTAACATCCTATGTTCTAAAGACCCTCCCAGTTCTGATAATCTGAGTTCTAAGGACCCTCTCAACACTGATATTCTGTGTTCTAAGAACCCTCCAACTCTGACATCTTGTTTTCTAAAGGCCCTCCGAGCTCTGACTTTGTGGGGTTTAAGGTCCTTTCCAGATCTGACCTTGGATAATCTAACTTCTAAGGTCCTTTTTTTTTTAAGGTTTTTCCAGGCAATGGAGTTAAGTGGCTTGCCTAAGGCCACACAGCTAGGTAATTATTAGGTGTCTGAGGCTGGATTTGAACTCAGGTCCTCCTGATTCCAGGGTCGGTGCTCTATCCACTGGGCCACCTAGTCGCCCCCTAAGGTCTTTTCTTGCTCTGATTTTGTGTTCCAAGAATTCCTCTAACTTAAACAGTCTGAATGAAATGAATAGGATAAATGTGTGCTTTCCATCTGTGCCTACTCACATTTGTGTCTTGCCCTCTCTGTCCTGGAATCCCTCTTTTGCCCCTTGGATCCCATGAGTGGTTGCTGGTTGACCCTCCTCCATAGGAATTCCTCTTCTTGTCAGATCTAGGCTCTCCTTATCTCCTAAGGAAACCATTGAGTAATCTGATAAACTTGACTTTTGCTAATGAGAGATGATGAGGAAATAAGGAGGCTTCCTGACTGAATAATTTTTTCTCTTCACAATTAATATGTGTATTTTAGTCAAGTCCTTCTTGAGATATCCCTGGAGTAGAGATCTGGGATTTCAGGATATCTAGGAGGGAAGTATGCAGGTATTGTGAAGGGTGAGATCTGGGAGCAAGTGGGCCCTGGAGCCCTGGGGCCCTGGATGCTGCTTCCTACATTCCTATCTAGGATCAACTGTATTGATAGCAATAGCAGTAACAACAATAATATCATTTAGTTAGGACTTCAAGGTTTGTAAAAATACTCTCTGGATGCCTATCTATATATCTATCTATCTATCTATATCTGTATATATATATATATATATATATATATATATATATATTTACACATATATTTAATCCTCTCAACAACACTGAGATGTTAGTATTATCATCCCCATTTTACAAATGAAGAAATTAAGTATGACTTGCCCAGGATCCGTGAGTGTCTGAGATGGAATTTGAAATCGGGACCAGCATCATAGTCACTGTTGGCATCTCAATGAAAGAGTGTGTGTATTTCACATATATGTGTATGCATATATGTATGTCTTTAGCTTAACTGGATAAAAAATAAATAAATAAGCAAAGGTTATTTCAATTATTCAATTTTTGCCATAGCAGTTGTATCATATCCATGTCTCTTTGATAGACTACCTTCTTTTCTTTTTTTTTTTTTTGCCAGGCAAACGGGGTTAAGTGGCTTGCGCAAGGCCACACAGCTAAGTAATTTTTATGTGTCTGAGGCCGGATTTGAACTCAGGTACTCCTGAACTCCAGGGCCGGTGCTCTATCCACTATACCACCTAGCTACCCCCTAGACTACCTTCTTTTAAAGAGACTCTCACCCATTTTCAGTTACTGCTATTTACAGCAATAAAACACTGTACTTGATTTTTATTTAAATCATTGTTCTTCATATCTGATTGAAGAGATTTTCATAGATAATTTTATCTAGTTAGTTAACATTTATAGGATGCTTTTTAAGACTTGCAAAACATTTTGCAAATATTCTCTCATCTGATCCAAGCAACAATCCTGAGAGAGATAGGTACTAATATTATCCTTATTTTACCTAGGAGGAAACTGAGGCAAACAAAGGCTAAGGGGTTACATAGTGATTAAACATCTGAGGACAGGGCAGCTAGGTGGCGTAGTGGATAAAGCACCGGCCTTGGAGTCAGGAGTACCTGGGTTCAAATCCGGTCTCAGACACTTAATAATTACCTAGCTGTGTGGCCTTGGGCAAGCCACTTAACCCCGTTTGCCTTGCAAAAACCTAAAAAAAAAAAAATCTGAGGACAGATTTGAACTCGGGTCTTCTTGAATCCAGGTATAGGACTCTTATTGACTGAACTGCCTTAAACCTTAGAATGTAACATAAGAAACAACTCTACACACTGCATCATTATTTGAAAAATGCAAGGAGATTTATAGTGAAAAGCAAGTTCCCTACAGAAACCAAAATATCTTTACTATTTCTGGCCTGGCACAGCAGGCGTGCAGAGGGGATACTGATGAGGACAGTGATAAATGAAGTTCCTTAAACTCCCTCCTTGAGGGAATAATAGAACATTTTCATCAGAAGAAACAAGCTTGTCATCTCTTTGAGTCTCTAGGCTCAGCACGGAGACCAGATCACTTCTCTGTTTCTTTTCAATCTTCAATTAGGCACAAGTCAACCATTCAATAGCTTCTCACTGAAGACTATGGCAGCCCAGGGAAGGGGAAACATTCATCTAACATGCAGGGGAGACCCTAGGAGATGAAGGAGAATGAACAAAAAACCATAGAGTTTTAGAATACTAGATCTGAAAGGAACTTTAGAAATCATTTCATCTGGCCTTCCCCATTTTTCAGGGGAGGAAATTGAGGCTCAGAGAGGCAAAGTCCTATAGCTAAATAATTTCAGATTCCTAGACCTTCAGATCCCTAGTCTCCTGTTCTTTGTATGATGCCTTCTCTCTTCTGGGACTGGGATTCTTAACCTGCAGTAAACTTTTTAAAAAATATTTTGAAAACCATTTAATATAATACAAAAATAACATATGATACAAAATTATTGTATTATTTTATGTTTCTGTTGTAATTCAGTCTTTCAGTTATGTACAACTCTTTGTGATCCCATTTGAAGTTTTTTTGGGAAAGAAACTGGAGCAGTTTCAGTTTATTTTACAGAAAAGGAAACTAAGGCAAACAGGGTTAAATGACTTGCCAAAAGTCACACAGCTAATAAATATTTAAGGTTAAATTTGAATTCAGGTCATCTTAACTCTAGACCCAGCATTAAATCTCCTGAACCAACTAGCTGCTTTGAATTATATATTATATAATATAAATATTGCCTTTGTAATCTTTGCATTTGAAAAATATAACCCTGAGAAGGGGTACATAGGCTTCAGGAAAGGGTACGTAGCACATTGTGAACTTCTGGTCTAAGGAATATTCCCCATGGAAAGAAAAGGAATGAAAATTTGGTAAAAAGAAAAACAAATCCATAGGGTTTTGTTTGGTTGGTTTTTTGGTTTGTTTATGTTTCTGTGGGGGTTTTTCCTCTCACTATCCAAGTCTTTTATCATAAGCAAAAAGGAATTGGAAGTCATCTCTGGTCTCAATAAGGAAGCTAAATACTAGAGTATAAGAGCCTACGTTAGAAATGGCCATCTCATATTGCGTCAATAAGAGCCAAGAGCCAGATCTTTGAGCAGAAGAGAAATTGTCCTTGGAAGGTGTCATGACTTATATAACCTTCTAGATCATTTGATTGATTAATTGATTGAACTCCTGAAAGATGATTTCTTTTAAAGTAAGAGTCCTAACCCTATTGCCATTCAACCTTCTTAGTAATAAGTTGGGTACCATAGAGCTCTGGATAATTTAATGGGTTTTTGGTGGATGGGAAGTTGAGATTTGATGAATATGACTTGTGGATGAAATATCAATATGTCTCTTTAGTTACCAGGTTGGATCCCTATGGCGGGGGTGGAATTGCTTAACTGGGACAATAGACAGAGATATCAGTTAGATGATTAATAGTACACTTAAATTCCTTTTTTGGTTACTTACTACCTATATTAGGGTAAGTCAGAAGGTCTCACATCCTGGTTTTCAGTTTCCTTTTCTATAGAATTAGAGGATTGGACCTGATGGACCCTAAAGGTCCTTGTAGCTTTATTACTATGATCTTATGGGGATGAGATGAGAAGGAATATTAGTTTGAGTTATACTGGATGACCTCTGAGGTCCTTTCCACCTTTGGGATTGCAACTGAATGATTATGTCCAGGGACACTTAATTTGATCTGGTCCTTCTTAGATTACCCATGTGTTTTATTCTAATTTGTCTTATCCAGAACCTCTGGCTCAAGTGCCACTTCATCTGATCCAACAGACCATGATGACCTTCCTCCTCTCACCTGCAACCTAGAAAGTGCTCATCCTTCTTAGGGGCTTCTGGGGGCTCTTTCATTCAAAATAAAGCTATTATAGGTTTAAGTAATTTTTAAGTGAATGGGTTATTAATCAGATTACTAAAATTTCAGAGTAGATTGATAATACATAACTCGTCTTCTTTTGAAGTTATCTCCAGCTAGTTTTTCTTTCCATCTCTATATTTTTTCCTAATTTTTTCCATCTCACTTAGGGATAGAAATAAGATGTGTAGCAGTGATTTCTTTGGCATCAGATACTTCTGGATGAGGAAAATCCCTCCAACACTGCATGCTGGCAGCTTCTCTGAAACTAGAGAGTTGGCTAAAACATTGGGAAATTGTGACTTGTCCAAGGTCCCACAACTCATATGCATCAGAAGTAGGACTTGAACCCAGGTTTTCCTGGCTTCATCTTGCTGCCGTGTCTTAACTGGCCATGCATTGCTAAGGGTTGGTTGTATTTCTTAGTTGAAATCTTATGTTCTCTATTTTGATTTTTAAAAGTGGTGAGTTGAATGCTTTAAGATGGTGGGGGATTGGAAAATCTAAATTGAATTGTTCTTTATTATATATGGCCCTAATTTAATTTTTTTTTCGCTTTAGGGTAGTGATCTGTGAGAGAGGAAAAAATCCTTCAATTTTCTTAGAATTGGCAAGTGTTATATAATTTCTCTTGCATTTATGCCATACTCTAGATTTCCTTCAGTAGAGATTTTTTTCCTGTTGAAAGTAGAGATTTTTTTCATTCTTTGTACTTTTATCCCAAGTGCCTAGCACATATTCCTCAGGATGTCAATGCCACAGAACCACAGAATTCCAGAGTAGGAAAGAACCTCAAAAGCCATCCAGTCCAACCAATACTTGAATCAGAATGTCTTCAACAATATAGCCAACAAGCGGTCAATCAGTATTTGCTTAAAGAGATCCAAGGAGGGAAAGCCAAAGCTCAGATCACTCTGGGCTAGATCTCAATTTGAGAGAGTTCTTTCCCCTACCAAGCCTTAATTTGTATCTTTGCAACTTTGCAACTCCTATCAGCTTTCCCTTCAGGGGCTTCACTAGAGGGGGGAAAAAGACTAATCTCTGCCCTAGCACAGCCCTTCAACTGCTTAAACAGTGTGAAATCCCCTCTAAATCTTCTTTCTCTAACCTTTCTGCTTCCTTCTACCAATCCGTACATACCAGAAGGGTAATATAGACTCCATCATCTTGTCTTCCTCCACAATGCTTTGTAGCTTGTCAGTAGAAGCCAGAGCTGATCATACTCCTATAGGCTAGTCTGACCAGGGCAGAGGATACAGCAGAGCTTTCACTTCTCTAATGCTAGAAGTGATACCCTTCCTTGTGCAGACTCAGTTTGTAATTTCTTTTTTGATTGCCCTGTCACACTATTGTTTCCTAAGGAGTATACAGTCTAACCAAACCTTTCCTCTCCCCCCGCCATAAACCATTCAGTATCTAGTCATCATGTATTTACAAAGATTTTGTCTTTATATTTTTCTCTATTAAATTTCATCTTAGAATCCTAGATTTGAACAAGAACCTCAGATATCATCAAGTCCAGGGATTCTGAACCATTTTTTTGTGTCATGGAGCCATGGAGTCTGGTGAAATCTATGATCATAGGAATTATGGAATTATGGAAACAGAATTAGGGCCATGGGTAGGGTTTAAAAGAGAAAGAAATGACAAACAAATTAGAAATGGAAACAAATGAAATTAGCAATGAATTTAGGATTAGAAATGGAATTAGGGTTAAAAAAAGAAGTTAAAAAAATTCACAAATTGAGAAAATGCTCAATTTCAGTTATAGTTTAGTGATTCAAGTTTAGTGATTCTCATTATAGTTATAGTTTAGTGATTCTCATTCAAGCTTATGGATTCCTCTAAAATCTATCCACAGGTCCCTTGGAAATTCATGAACCCCCAAATTAATTCTCCCCCCAATTCTAGTCCAACCTTTTCCCTCTATGGAGAAAAGTGAAGCCCAGGGAAGTTGTTTCTTGCCCAAGATCACATGATTTCTAAGAAGCTTTAAGTATTTGAATCTAGATCCTTTGATTTCGCATCCAATGCTTTCTACACACATCATGTTTAGATTAGCTTACCATGTTAGCCTTAGTAATGGTTCTGACCTCCAAGGATAGTAGAACTGTGTTGGCCCAATCTCAACAGGGACAGTCATTTCCTTTAGTACAACTAACACCACCACCTCCAACTTCCCTTTCAGTCTCTGACCTGAGGAAGGTCAAGGCATCCTAATAACCATCATCATTTAGAGGGATTTTGCTTGATACAGAGAAATATTAGAGTGATTCGTATGTAGAAAACACTCTGTAGAACTTTTCTAGTTCCCATTGCCTATCAAACCTTAAGTGTTGAACTCTCCAGGACATACCTTCTTCCCATGTCCCCCCTTCCTAGTCCTTACCACCACCACAATTATTGTAGTTGAGATCATAATACCCTGCCCTTGGTGTTTCAAGGAGCGTCAAGAATGTAGGAGTTTGGGGGCAGCTAGGTGGCACAGTGGATAAAGCACCAGCCCTGGAGTCAGGAGGACCTGGGTTCAAATCTGGTCTCAGACACTTAATAATGACCTAGCTGTGTGGCCTTGGGCAAGCCACTTAACCCCATTGCCTTGAGGAAAAAAAAAAACTAAAACAAAAGAATGTGGGAGTTTAAGGTCCCAAAGAAGAGTAGTAGACAGAACACTGAGCTGCAATTCAGAAGCTCTAGTTTCTAATCCAAGCTGCACCACTTATTAGCTATATAGCCTTATTGTTTGGTTGTTTATCCTTCATTCTTGAGGACCAATGATATGAGGGTACTGTCTTAACTTGCAAGTAAATTGGATTCAAGTGAGTCATAGACTGACTATAGACTGTTTCTCAGAATCATGTTTTTCAATAAATAACAAATGTAAGATTATAACAGAAACCAAAGGTTAGTAAAGTAAATGAATAAATAAATAAATAAATATAGCTATAATTTTTTCCCAGCCAAGTTCAGTGACTTCCTGAAATCTATATAGTCATCCCTTAGACTTCAGTAAAGAAGCGCCCGCTAAAATGTTCTTTTTTTTTTTAGGTTTTTGCAAGGCAATGGGGTTAAGTGGCTTGCCCAAGGCCACACAGCTAGGTCATTATTAAGTGTCTGAGGTCGGATTTGAAATCAGGTACTCCTGACCTATCCACTGTGCCACCTAGCTGCCCCTAAAATGTTCTTTAAGGTTCCTTTTAATGCCAAAATTTTGAATCCAGGACTAACATTTTATCACTAGATGATTATAAGTTCCCACAAAGTTCTAAGAGGCAAGTGACCCAGTGAATAGGATGCTGGCCCTGAATTCAGGAAGATCTGCGTTCAAATGCAGCCTAGGTGATCCTGAGAAAGTCATTTAATTTCTATTTGTATCTTGTCCCCATCTTTCATGGAAGTAATAATAGTATCTGCCTCACAGGTAGTTGTTCTGAGAATCAAATGAACTAAAAATTGTACTGTGCATATACAGAGTATAGTGAGAGGATAGAAATATTGCTATTATTATTATTCTGTGTTCTAAAGTCTCTTTACCAACAAAATCCTATCTTCAAAAGCTCTTTCTAGTTTTCACATTCTTTTTTTGGAAGGTCCCTTATAGTTCTAATATTTTAGCTAAGGCTCTTTCCAGTTCTATCATTCTATGTTCTAAGTTTCCTTCTAGTTTGAATATTTCAGCTCTAGCATTCTATGTCCTCAGGTCACCTGCAAGTCTAATATTCTATATGCTTAAATCCCTTATAGCTCCAGGATTATATTCTAAGGAACCTTCAACTCCTATGCTCTAACAGCCTTCATTCTAAAATCTTTTCCAGACCTGGAATTCTGTAAGACCTTGATTCTGTGTGTGTAATTGGACCCTGGAAGATGGGTCATGGGATGATGCTGAGCTCCCTGGTTTTGATTTCAGAAGTCTAAACTTTATTGGGGGGGGGGGGTGTTCCATTTGTCATGCTAGAATTACAAGCAAACATTCTTTACTTTCTTCAATTATAATTGTTTAAAAAAGAACTAGCCAAGTTTAAAACTTTGGAAGCAAAAATAAAAATGTTTCATGAGTTGCTTTTTTTTGTAGCAGCCACATGCTATTTAAAAAAATTTCTTATAACTATAAGAAAGATGCCAGGTCTTCTAGGGAAACACTGCTATTCACTTGAACAAGGGAGATACAATTAGATTTATTTCTAATTGTAAAGCAGGATCTTGACTGATCTATCTTTGAGTCTCAGAGCCTTTGCAAATGGTGATACTGAAGAATATCGAGCTGGAAAGGACACTAGACATCATCTTGTTCAACTACAAAGATGAAAATTGAGGCCCAGAAAGGCTAAATAAATGAGCAAAAATGCCTTTATCGTGTGTTTGCTATATATATAATTTTATATTAAGTGCCATCTACAAATGTAAAAAGAGCCTCTTTTTCCAAAGTACTTATATTTCTATTTGGAGAAGACAATACATGTAGGATTATTTAGCTAACTGGCAGATGGAAGCATTGGAGAATCCTTAGGGAATGGACCTACGGGTGGCCCAATCATCTTGAAATAAGGATGTCATTTTTTTCCTGAAATCCACCCATGGGCCTCTGAACTCCAGGTTAATGCATGGACTGGATGACCTTTAAAGTCTCTTGTAGGACTAATCTTCCTTAATTTGTTTATCTGTAGACTGTTTCCATCTACATCTAACATGGCTCCCATGGGTGGGTGGGGAGGAGTGTCTGAATTGTAAGGGACCTTGTATCACTGGATAGGTGGGATTTCAATGGACAAGGATGGAGGGAGGAAATTCCAGGCTTGGGGAGTGAGTGGTATGAACTATGAAGCAGGAAAGAATGAGACATGAAGGGTGTGGCAGGAGGAAAGAGTGATTTAGATGGAGGGTAAAGTGCTTGGAAGTGAGCAATGTGAGATAAGGATGGAAAGACAGAACTTTGTCACACTCTGAAGGGCCTTGAATCCCACATTAAGGAGTTTGGAATTTATTTAGTTACAAAACCATTGAAGGCTTTTGAGCTGAGAATTAATGTATATCTTTGCAAAAGGAAATTTATTCTCTTGGTGATGTATGGATTGAACCAGAGCATCAAAAGAAAGGAGACTATTGCAATACTGCAGCTTAGCACCGAGGGTCTATGCTAGGATAGAAGCAACAATAGAAAGGAGGCAAGGAATTTGAGAGACCTGACTGTCAGTTTCATGACACATGCCCCTATCTCCCTCTCTCTCCCTTCTTCCCTCTTTCTCTTCATTTCTTCTTTCTCCCCCTCTCTTAGCCTCTTTTCCCTCACTTCCTCTCTCCCTTTTCCTTTTTCCCTCTTTTCCTCTTTCATTCTTTTCCTCTCTTACTTTCTCTCTTCTTCTACTTCTTGTCTCTCTTCTCTTCTTTTATCTTATTCTCTTTCCCTTTCTTCCTCTCTCCATATCTTTTCTTCTCTTCCTCTCCCTATCTCTCTTCATTTCTCTCTTCTCTTCCTTTCTCTCTTCTCTCTCTTCCTCTTCCCTCCTCTTTTCTCTCTTCCTCTCTCTCTTCCCTTTCTCTCTTTTTCCCTCCCTCCCTTCTTGTCTGTCTCTTTCTGTCTCTGTCTCTCTCCTTCATACACACACACACACACACACACACACACACACACACACACACACACACAGTAGAAGGAAAGAAATCTGGAAACAGCACACTTGTGTTTTTTCTTTTTCTTGGATAGTCTAAAAGCAGTTTCAGAATAAGGAGGCTGCTGCCTTATTTCAGCCTTCTAATTGCAACTGCTGCCTTCCTGCCTCCATAGACCAATGAAATATTCTCAGGTTGTGATAAAAATTAGAGAGGAAACATTGGCATATTTTGATAAATGACTAGCTATAGCAAAAAGAGAAAAAAAAGGAGAGTCAAAGACGACTTCAAGGTTTTTTAGCAAGGGACTCATGGTGTGAAATCACTGACCGACCTGGGGGAAAGGAACAAGTTTAGGGAAAAATGGATTTTGAATATATTGATAAACAACATTTAAATTGCCATTGAGAGGCAGCATGGTGGCATGGTGGATAGAGTATTGATGCGGTCAGGAGGACCTGAATTCAAATTTGACCTCAGACACTTTCCAGCTGTGTGATCCTGGGCAAGTCACAACTGTGATTGTCTCCCTCAAACAATTGTCATTGACCTTGACTTAATGGGTGCCTCCATGGGCAGTGGGACCCTGTGTATCCCAGCTGCTGACCCCGGTGCATTAATGATAGCTCCATCTGATTACTCTTTGGTCGGGGATACTTCCTCCTCATAGAATGGTTGAGATACCAAGAAAAAAATGTTTTCCTGTCATTTGTACATTAAGGGAAATTCTCTAGGACCTCCTTATCACTGGGGGCATCTCCATTACAGCACTGTTAATGGAAAACTGGGCAATCTTGTGATATGTTGCATTTCTTGACCTTTCCTTTCCCAGCTGGCAGAGGAGCCACAAGCTGGTGGCAGTCTGGAAGACTTTCTGTCCAGTTGGCCTCTGAAGTCATCTTTGACTTGTTGACAGAGCCAACTTGTAAACTGCTTTTCCTGGAAATTAGAGCTAACACATGAATCTATTTTCCAGCTAGGCTGACTTGGGAATTGAGATGGTGTGACCCAGTTTGGTGCCTCATAGACTGAATGTGTAAGTTGGATTTTAGAGGACATGGAACCACATTTTATAGGAAACTAGGGTCCAGAGGAAGGGAAATGACTTATCAAAGGTGACACTGTGGGCTAGTGAGACAGCCTAGAGGAGAATCTGGTCTCCTGACCTCAGGTTCCCTATATCACAGCTTCTCAATATTTCATACAACTTATAGACTTCAGTTTCTTTTATAGAATCATAGAGATATGGAAGGGACCCAGAGTCAAGGTAGCCCAGCTCCATTATTTTCCAGATGAAGAGACAGCAAACCCAGAAATCCACTGAAAACCCTTATCCAGTCCCCTGGATGTGCCTCCAAGTGCCAGGTCTAGACTTACCAGCTCCAAATCTAGTGACCTATGATCACTTTCCCTGTCATAGTCACCCTGTGTTATTATTATTATTATTTTCATTTTATAGATAGGAAAACTGTAGCTAAATTACCTGGTTTTGCCACTTACTGACTATATGACCTTGAGTAAGTCACTTTACCATTCTGAGGTTCAATTTCATTGTCTTGAAAACAGACACAATGACACTTAGATTTCCAATTGGTTGACCATGCTCTTTTCACTGGACGTCTCTGCTTCTTTACAGGTCCTTAGATCACCTAGAATTCTCTGGATAAAAACCAACTGCTAACAATGGTGACTACAGGTGGATTTTTGTAACCCATCCTCTGCCCCTGCATCATCCATTTTCCCTCATATCTCTAGGCTCCTATTGTCCCTCTGCTCCACACTTGACTAATTAAAATTAGAATTATCTGTGCCATTGGAACTCTTTAAATATGCCGTTTTATGGCCATTATCCTGGGTGTGTGTGTGTGTGTGTGTGTGTGTGTGTGTGTATGTGTGTATGTAACAACATGCCAGCTGGCCATCAGAAGGAATTCTCAGATTCTCCCATAATTCAAAGCAATCCTTGACAAGAAAGAGCAGAGCTGGCAAGACAGTTCTTAAATGCTTCCAGATACCCAACCACAAGCCTGAGAACCAAATCACACCATTCTCTGCATCCTCAGAGGAATCCCCTAAAGTATTTTAGTATTGAGGTAGGAAGAGGCAGTGTGGCATAAAAGGAATGTTCAAGAGATCCAGGTTCAAATCTTGGTGTTTATATTAACTGTGTGATTGACTAGCAAATCATTTCAACCCTTTAAGACTCAGTTTCTTCCTTTATAAATATCATGTATGGAGTAGACACTAAATGTTTGTTGATTGAATGAATCTAGCAGATGGGAAGAATTAGCATTTGCACTGACTCTTTGTTTCCAGGATCAGATGACAACATATATAAAGTGGCTCTAGGAACGTGAGTTTTTGTTATTGTGAACCCTGAGTCATCTTTCCATAACCTGTTGTCTGTGTGTCTTATTTTGTTCTAAAAAGAGCTTTGGATAGAGTAACAAGCCAGCCAACTTAATCATAGCTCACTGAGAATAGTAGAACTAGCAATCTTGCAAAAATGCTTTCCTCATTTTATCTCATTTTTTTCTTCATAGCAGTCCTTTGAGGCAGATGCTCTCCCCATTGTACAGACTAACAAATTGGGACCAGAGAGTTGTGACTTGCCCAAGATTCCATAATAAGATTTGCAAAACTGAATCACTCAATCTTCTATCCTTCTCTTAAAAGATTAATAGTCATGGCATAATGAAAAGAATACTGTAGTAGGAGCTGTTTCTGGTCCTGGTTCTGTTTACCACTTACCTGTTGGAGAATAGTGAGACTTTTAGTAATATAAATAGATAAACAGTAAATATTATATATATAATATATAATGTATATATGTGTGCATATATTTTTCTTTTTTACATTTTTATACATTATATAAATCTATCATACATCCATATATTCTTCCATCCATCCATCCATCCATCCATCCATCCATCCATCCATCCATCCATCCCATCCATCCTTCCTTCCATCCATCCATCCTTCCTTCCATCCATCCATCCATCCATCCATCCATCCATCCTTCCTTCCTTCCTTCCTTCCTTCCATCCATCCATGATCTATCTGTTGTTCTCTCATCTATCATCTATCTATTCATGTGGATATGCATGTACATTTGTATATATATACATACATATATATACACATGTGTGTATATGTCTATCTGCACATATCTATTAATTGTTGTAATAATCAGCTAACATCTTAAAAGGGATAGTTTGCAGAAGAAGAAATGAAGGAGTAATATCTCTAAGATGAGAGGAAAAGCTTGAGAGAGTCCAAGGAATGAGACACACTTTGGGGACTCCTTGGGTTTGCTGAGTTCCTGGTCTAGATCACCATGCATTAGTAAAAGAGAAGAATTTTCTTGAGAAATAAGTAAAGTTTCTGAACGGTTGCTTTAGTTTTTAAGGGGGAAACAAGGACAGTAACAAGCTCCAGACTATGAGCTGGCTGTCTGTAGTCTTCCCAGGATCATCCCCAGTACCTAATTGTTCCAGGATAATAATTCAGTATACATCACAGGATTTAGCTGGCTAGAACATCAGCCATCATCTGGATTTCATAGTTTTACCAAGCGCCAACCCTACCTTCAGTTCGTATATTAGAAACCCTACTACTATGAATCAAATGTTCTAGTCCAGAAGATTTGGGGAGAGAAAGAAAGAAAGAAAAGAAAGCTATAGCCATCCTCCCCATCATTGAAATTCAACTCCAATTTCATCTCATTTCCTTCTATAGTCTCGTTCCCCCTAACAAACCTACTCATGGAGGTTGAGACTGTTAAACCTAATACAAATAAAAAATTGGTCTCTTTTACCAGCCTAAATAAATTTAGGTAATTCATGGATGGAGAGAATGCCAGAGCTTTAAGGATTGCCAGCAGACCATGGATTTTCAAGATGAAAGGGACCCTTGCATACAGAATATCAGAACAAGAAAGAACCTTCAAACTTAGATCCATAAGGAATCATACAGCAAAAAATGCCTGGACTGGAAAATACCTTAAGGATGATCTTTTTCTTATTTTTGAATTAAGGAAACTGAGTTAGCAAAGGGATGTGACTTGCCACCTAGATAATGATGGAGTTATTCTCAAAGTTCTGGTTCATGCATGAAATATAAATCATTTCAATAAGGATCTATATGATAATATAGATGACAAAACAACAATAGCTTATTTAAGGAATCAGGAATTTTTAGAATACATACTAACCATTAACACATCATATGCCTATATTGTTTTGAACTTATTCAAATAATTTTCATGGCCATCTATGTCATTAGATCCTCAAAGTATCCTTGTCAAATAAGACTGTCTATATATGTTAATAATGATGCTAGCTAGCATTTATGTATTGAATGAAGATTTGTAAAGCACTTTGAAAATATTGTCTCATTTGATCCTTTCAACAGCCTTGGGAAGTAGTCTCAGTTATTACTTCCATTTTACAGATGAGTAAACTGATGTAGAAATGAAGTGACTTGCTTAGGGTCACATCTGAGGCGAGATTTGAACTCAGACCTTCCTGACTCAGTGTTCAGGGCTCCATCCATTGTGCCCCTTAGCTCCCTCCAATTTTAATATATTCTTTTTTTAACAATGGTGAAAATGAGACTCAGAGATGTTAGGTGATTTGTTCAAGAAAATTATTGGCATAACCAAATATAGAATTCCAAAATTCTTGTCCCAGTCCTTTGCTGCAGACTACATCAGTCTTATCCCTGCCTCTGTCCATGCTCACTCCTCTTTGCTGACTTCTCTCCTCTCTATAAGCTTTCCTGCCTTTTAGATACCCTTCCCCCTGCCCACTTCCTCAACCTCAAGCTTTCTATTACCCTTTTCTATGGAATCTTCCTTAAGTAGAATGTCAGTCCCTTGAGGGCAGGGATTTTCTTTATATTCCCTTGTCTTAGCAATGCCTGACTCATAACTGATGCATTATCCATTTATTCATCCATCTTTCAGCTATTTATCTATATATCCACCATCCGTCTATTTATCTTTCATCTATCTATTCATCCATCCATCTATCTTTCCATCAATCCCCTATCCATCTATCATATATATAATCATCTATCTAGTCATCCATCCATCCATTCATCATCAATCTATTGTTCTATCATCTTTCATCTATTTGTCTATCCATTCATCCACCCATCCACCCACTCACCCATCTATCCAATCATCTATCATCCATCCATCCATCCATCCATTCATCCATCCATCCATCTATCATCTATTGTTCTGTCATTGATCATATTATCGTTTTGTCTATTTGTCTATCTACCCATTCATCTATCCAATCATCTATCATCCATCCATCCATCTATCTATCTATCTATCTATCTATCTATCTATCTATCTATCTATCTGCCATGAATGCTGCATCCCTAGAAGTTAGGCCTACATTGTCTCCTAATGGTCAGGGAATCAGAAATTTTGGTTTCTAGCTCTGGTTGTGACCTTGAGCAAGCTCCTATCCCCTCTTTAGATTCCATTTCCTCTTCTGTTAAAATGAGGGAATTAGAGTTGCTGATCACCCAGTTCCCTTCCCAGCTCTGACATTCTGCTACTCAATAAAAATATTTCCCAAGGGCTTTGCAAAGGGCTCCCCAGAGCCTTAAATGACTGAGCCTGTACCATGGGTCAGCTATTGTGCCTCTTGGCTTGGAGGGACCCTGGGTGTGGTTAGTTCATGGCCAGGTCATCCCCAGGGAGGAAGTATCCCATGTTTACAGGAAATGCAGGACAAGGGCCTGGGAGGCTGGGGGATGTCGGCCCTCGGCCCTCATAGACGTGTTGGAGCTTTGGTGGAGCTAAGGGCGGGTATCCTTCCATAGACTCCCAAGGACACTACCTTTTTGTTATTTAAAGAAGGAAAAAAAGACCCATATGACCACTGGCTCTTTCCCTTCCCCTGCTTCCAACTCTGGTGCTCTCCCCACCCTGTCTGGCTCAAGAGATCTTTTAGTCCTAGAGCATGGATCTCCTGGGGCTGCCAATTGTTTGCCAGCATTGAGATCAATCAACAGAACCAACAAATACTTCACTTGAAGAAGACACCATATTCTGTATGGGATATAGAGACCCAAGTCAAGTGGGAAGGATGCTGGGCTGGGAGTTAAGATACTTGAGTTCTAGTGCCTAACTCAACCACTCCCAAGACCTTAGCCTCTCTGACCTCTGCTTCCTCATCTGCAAAATGAAAGAATTGACTTCTACCATCACTTCCCACTCAAAGATATGTTCTTAGAACTCTTGTAGCTCCAATAGTGGATGTTCTTATGTCCATTTTACACTGTACATTTTAGGGTCTCTTTACATGTGTGTGTATATATGTACAAGTATGTTCATTACATTATACATGTGCATAGATTTTAAGATCCTTCACATGTGTGTATGTGTACAAATGCATTGTGCATTCAAAGTTCTTTATAAGTATATTGTACATGTGTGTATATTTAAAGTATCTTTACATGTGTGTGCATGTATAACACAGTCACCATTTTTCTAAGCTCGAGGACTTGGAATCTAAGTTTTCTATGGGAACATTTCCTCCTGGATTTAGAAGAAGGTGTCACATAACCATGTCAAAGGCAGAAGGCACTTCCTGGAGTTCAATGAATGATATGATCAGAGGGGCCAAGACTACATACATGCCCTTGTGATTATGTTTTCTTGTGCTTACTGTGTGCCTGTGGTACATGTGTATCCTCATCTATGTGGGGGAAAGAGGATTAGATTTGGGTTCAGGGTTCAAACCTGACTTAAATACTCTGTGGCTTTGGTCCAATCTCAGCTTCTTTTAGCCTCTATGAAATTAGATGGTTGGACTCTGCTCCTCTTTCCAATTCTAGATCAATGCTCCCATCTATAATGATACTATATGAAAGGAAACATGGGAGGGTGAAAAGGATGCTGGCCTGGCAGTCAGTAGCCCTTGGTTCCTGCCACAAACTCATATTGTGACCTTGAGCAAGTGGTCACTCTCGACTCTCTGAGCCAGCCCAGAATTAGAATACTGGCTCCCTAAATTTCTTTCCAGTCCCAGCACTCTGCGGATCAGTATCCACAGCCCACATCTGTTTTCACACAGGCTCTTGATGGGTTTTTTTTGCTGAAGTCTGGGACAAACTTATGTCTTGGTGTTGGCTTGTATGATTCATGCCTAATTCTTTGTATGTTTCCAGGTCTATCTCTGTGTCTGTGTATTTGTATGTGTTTGGGTGTGTAGTTATGTCCATAAGCCCAAGTCACAGCTGGGTCAACAAAATCACTTATTAAGTGCTTATTGTGCAAAAAGCATTTCTTAGAGGCAGGAGTTGAAAAAGAAACAGAAGCAGAGAGAGAAAGAGAGAGAGAGAGAGAGAGAGAGAGAGAGAGAGAGAGAGAGAGAGAGAGAGTCTACTAAACATTTGCTATATATCAGATACTGTGCTAAGTCCAAAAAATACAAAGATGGTCCTTGTGCTCCAAGGGCTGACAATCTAATTAGGGTTGACAACATATAAAGGAAGCTGAAAAGTAAAAGATTGAAGGGACAGGCAGGGGAAAGTGTACTCAAAAGATTGGAGAGTCAGGAGTGGGGCCAGGGGAGTTGAGTGAGCATAGATGGCCTGGGAACTTCCCAAAATGGAGTCTAGGAGAATACTGAGTCCAAAGGATAGTTTATTGTGTAGTTTGGCTAGAATATAGAGTATGTGATGGAGAAAAAGGAGAAATAAAGTTAGGGAAAAGGCATTTTGGAAACAGATCCTGGAGGTTCTGTTGGGCTCAGAACATGTATTTATTTATTTCTAGGATAATAGGGAGCCATCAAAGATTTTTTAAGAAGGGGAGTGACATGATCAGATCTCTGCCAGAGGAAGATTATTTTTGTAGCTAAGTGGAGGACAGATGACTTGGTGAAAAGAAGGTGGAGCTCTTAGGATGGTTTGGGCAAGAGGTGAGGTGAGGAGGAAGTACATAGTGGCTATGTGGACCTAGAGTAGAGAAAGGGCAGTGAAAAAAAAAGGTGGCAATAGAATTGATAAGATTCAGCAACAGATTGATTGTGGAGTGAGAAAATGGGAAGAGCTTAGAATGTCTCTGAATACCTACTTGGGAAATTCATTTTGGGACTAATGGTGCTCTCCTCGAAAGCATTAGGTAGGCAGCATAGGTATAGCCCTAGAAAGGATTTCATAGATCACTTCATACAATTATTTTTATTTTACACATGAGGAAACAGAGTCACGGGGATAGTGACTCATCCAAAATCATACATTAAGCATCATAGATGGAATTTAAAGTCAAGTCCTCTGACTCACAAAAATAAGGCAGCTAAAGTGGCCCAATGGAGAGAGTGCCAGGCCTGGAGTCAGGAAGACCTGAGTTCAAATACAGGTTAATAGTTATGTGACCACCTTGAACCATTTCTTTTTAGGATTTTTTGCAAGGCAATGGGGTTAAGTGGCTTGCCCAAGGCCACATAGCTAGGTAATTATTAAGTGTCTCAGGCTGGATTTGAACTCGGGTACTCCTGACTCCAGGGCTGGTGCTCTATCCACTGTACCACCTAGCTGCCCCAAACCCTTTAATTTCTATCTACCTCAATCTCATCAACTATAAAATGGCAATAACAGCATCTTCCTCTCTGGGCTTTTGTGAGAAGACAATGAGTTATTTGTAAAGTACATATACAAAGGAGGCAATGCTCTTCTGCACAGAGAAAGAATGAGATTTTAAGATTATAGAAGCCTAACCTTCTTCAGCTTGGAGATTTTATCATTTTCCTGACTTTGCAGTTGTAAAATTATTCAACTTTTCACAACTACAAAATCACCTGTCTCACAGGTACTGAAGTAAGGCATTACCATTGGTTATTCACCTTGGTTTTGATTCACAGATTTCACAGTAGAAGCAGTAAAGAAGACAGCAGAGATGGGTCATTTTAACCACTTCATTTTTCAGATGAAGAAACTGAAGTGATGTGATGTGCCTAGGGTCTTGCTAGTAGTCATTTACAAGCCCTCTGACTCTAAATCCAGTCCTTTTCCCCATTACACTGTGAACTGTGGTCTATTAAGTGTCCAAATGCCCATATGTTTAATGCTGTCACAAAAGAGAAAACATCTAAGAAAAATATGCTTCTGTTTCCTGACCCCTTTGTCTGAAGGACTTAAGCAGTTCCCACTTTTGTCCTGGGAGTCAAAGTTGAGGAAAAACTAGGAACTGTCAGCTCCACCTTACAAATGGTGAAACTGAGGGAGAGGGAACATTGGTTATTCATGAAACCCCAGACCCATATCATATTCACTGGTTTATACTACCTGATAGTTAATGAGGGGGCTCATTTCTCCTCCTGTCACTTATTTCTTCTGCTTCCTGCTTTTGAACTTCTCCATCATGCCCCATTGCCCTCCCACCATTTCCAACTTTCTTTGTTGTATTATTTTTCCCCCATTCAGTCGCAAGCTCATTGAGGGCAGGAACTGTCTTTTGCTTTTTCTATTTGTATTTTCAGAGGTTAACATAAGTAGATGTCTAATAAATATTTCTTGACTGAGTGACTGGTAATAATTTTCATAGTGAAAAAATCTCTCCCTAAAAGTCAGGAAATCTAGGAAGTCAGGAATCCAAACTCCAGTGTTTACTTACCTGTGTGAATCCAGACATGTCACTCAATTTCTGAGCCTCAGTTTCCTGATCTGTTAAATGGAGATGATAAATACTTACACTTTCTATTATACCTCATGGTTATTTATTATTATAATAAACCAAGGCTCCTTTTTTCTTATATAATAATTTTGTCAATTGATAATTTGTTTTATTTTTCTAATTACATCTTTCCAATAGTTTTTTTTAACATTTCTTCATTTGCAAATTTATAAGTTACACATTTTTCTACCACGCTTCCTTCCCTCCCCCATCCCCTTGGCAGTAAACAGTCTGTTAAAGTAGAACATGTACATTTGTATTTAATATATTTACATATTAGCTATTTTATATAAAAGGAATTATGACTAAGGGAAAAGAAAACCATGAGATAGGAAGGAAAAAATAAGAGTTTTAAAAAACTGAATATGGTATATTTTCAGATTCTGTGCATGACTTTTTGCTTTGTTTTGTTTTTCTGGATGGTGTGGTTCCCAACAGATCTCCCAGAGTTGTCCTTGTGCTGAAAGGAGTTGCATCCATCATAGTTTATCAACTCACAATGTTGCTGTTAATGTAAACAATGTTCTCTTGGTTCTGTTTCCTTTGCTCAGCATCAGTTCATTTACATACTAATCTTGAGGACAATAAAAATTAGAAAGGTAGACATATATTAGGTGTGTGTACAAATTCTATAGGCTTCAAACTAAGAATGATCAAACTTTTGATATAATTTAGTTTTTGCTAATTTTGCTACACTTTTGTTATTTATATAAGAGGTCATGGGGATTATACATTCATTTTGAGTAAATTTAAAATCCATATATTTCTTGATAAAGGGCCTTTTACTGAAGTTAGCCAAAGCATTGACATTACAGATTTGCTATAAAGAGAATTATAAGAGTTTTATTTTCTGATAATAAAAATGACTTAATGAAGACTTTTTCCACATTAAAATTAGGTATATAAACCATTTGTTGAATTGTAAACTCTTTATAAATGATAATGCCCTATAGATATCTTTAGAATTGGGTTATTCATTGTGAATTCACCAAATACAGAAAAACTATCAACAACCCACACATAATTAAATCAATCTCTACAAACATTGATTGGGAAGCCCCTTTATGCACCAAATGAGGTCCCTGTGTTGGTTGACTTTATTGAATTGCTTCCCCCCCCCTTTCTTTCTTTTTAAATCTTTGTTATAAGGAGAGGGTTTTCTGCATAGCGGATGGAGTAGATAGAATATATATTCAGAACTATGTAATGTAAAAACAAAAAAAGCATCCTATTTTATAACAGAAAAACACAAGAGGATTTCCTGAGCAAATTGATATTTAAACTATCTTGCAGAAATGTTTAAATACTTCAGAGAACAATAGTTCAGGTACATACAATTAATATGCTGAATAGAATGGAATCTTATCTAGTCATTACAGCAGTCCTCCAGAGTCACTGCTTATTTAATACATATTTCTAATTGAGTTCCAGTACTATATAAAAATGTCATTAAATTGTGATTTTTTCATTCTAATTAGTCTGATTTGACCATACTGGAAGACACTGGGATGGGTCAGCAATTTTCTCTTCCACTCTGAGAAACAGACATTATCTTATCCTCCTTGTACAAAAAGCAGTAGAGATCTGGTATATTGGGGCCTTCACTGGCCAAAGTCAGTTACGATTTTCTCATTTTCTATGGATCCTGGATATAGGAAGTAAAGGGTATTGGATTTGGTATTGGAGAACCTGAGTTTAAATCCTATCTTTGCTTTTTGCTACCCATGTGGACTAAATGATCTTCAAAGTCCCTTCTAGATCTAAATCTATGATACCTTGAAGGTCTCAGAAAAGTCCCAGCTACATGGTTATGGATTGTGACTGGCAGGCAATAAACAGGTCTGTCACATGCCATAAGAGCTAAAGGGGCCCAGGGGCCCCTGGTTCTAAATACTAGGGTCTTTCCCCTCTATCACCCCACCCTTTGATATTGTGGCTGAAAATACCTTTACTAGAGACACTCCTTTGACTTAGGATATTGCTTCTGGAAGACTTGGGTAAAATGAGTAAAGAAAGAGAGGAAAAGAGAAAAAAGAAAGAGAAGAAAGGGGGGATGGAAGAAGGAAGGAAGGAGGATAGATCATCTGATTTCTCTCTATTAGATGGTTTCTTATAAAACCTTATTCTTTGGATGATCTCAAGGCTAGGATTCCAAATGTGACTCTTTCAGACACTGAACACAACTAATGAAAGTTTTTTAAGAAGTCTGAAAATTCACCAGAGAGATGTATAGCACAAGAAGGTGGTTATGTTGAATTTTAATGAGAAAAATGATCAATATTTTAACATTTTAAATAATTAACCTTCCAAATGTTTTATTTTTCTAAGTTTGTAGTATTTATATTTCTGAAGTTATTAAAACTTAAAACTGCACCAAGATTGTGTGTGTGTGTGTGTGTGTGTGTGTGTTGTCAGGCAGGTTAACATAACATTTCACTAATTCTGAACCAAGTGCAAGAGACTAGAAATGTGATTTTATTGAAATTTTTTTGAGTGAAACTCCCTTCAGCATGTCAGATCTCCCCTTCTACAACCTTTGAGATTTTTCTAGAGGTGAAGTGATTTGATTTGGGTCACCCAAACAGTATGCATCACACATCACACTTGAACGCAGGTCTTTTTTGCTTCAAGCTTAGTCCTACTTCCTTTATGTACACTGCAGCAGAGGTGCAGGTGAGCCCAAATTGGTTTATTCTATTCCTCAATGAATCACTTTGCATAGAAAGAGTACAGAGAAGATGGAACAGGGAATAATGAAATTGTGTTGAGGAGAGGAGATCTTAAGAGGTCTGGGATCTTAAAACATGGGGCTAACAAGAGGTAGCTTGGGAAAGCTACATTTCCAACTGTATTCAGCCAGTGCTATTGATTGGTTGTGAAGTCACTGATCATATGCAGTCTGAAATCTAAAGGAGGTAGAATGTCGACGGAAAAGAACGTTGAATGAGGATTATGATCAGAAACAAATTTTACTAGCTTCAGGTCATCTCTGAAAAATATTAATTATATCAACAGCAAGAACAATTTCTTATATTTTTGCATGGTGACTTATAGGTTAGAAAACATTTTAAGTAGCCTCATTCAATCCTTAGTAGTTCTTCAACATAAGTAGGGCAGAAATTATAATTCCCATCTTACACATGAGAAAATGAAGGTTCATAAACTAAGTGATCTGCCCAAATTCACACAAACCAGTGAGTGGTCACCTGAGGAATTAAGGGGAGGGAATACAAACTTGCAAAAGACCTAGTCATAGAATCATTGATTTAGAGCAGGAAGGACCTCAAAGACCATTTAGTTCAGCTCTTCCCCCTGTTTTACAGATGAGCAAATTGAGTGTCAGAGAAATTAAGTATACTTAAGGTCATACAGGTAATAAGTAGCAGAAGCAGACCCTCTAACTAAAAATATAAAAAATAAAATTTTTGAGAGTATCTTAAATAGCAAGGAGGTCAAATCAGTCAATATTTCAAGAAAATGTTGGAAGGTCAAATACTGAAGCTGAAGTTTAAAGACCTTGGACACATATTGAGATGATAGGTCTCATTGGAAAAGACCCTGATGTTGGGAAAGATTGAAGGCAAAAGAGGAAGGGAACAGTAGAGGATAAGATGGTTAGAGAGGGTCATGGAAGCAATGAACATGAATAGATTCTGAGAGATAGTGGAGGATAGAAGGACCCAGAGTGCTGTGGTCCCATAAAGAGTCAGACAAGACTGAATGACTAAACAGCAGCAACCACCTCTGTCTCCTATTTCAGAACTTTTTCCATAGTGATGATGATGTTTGTCCTTCATTTTTGAAGGTGATGCCATGACAAGCATTATTGGGTCAATTGTCTGCTCCCAAGCCTGTCTGGGATACAGGCTTATATGGAAATCCTCACTAGGGGGAGGCTAGCGCCAGGACAGGGGTACAAAGTCACTCTGGGCTTCTAGATCACATATCTAGCCTCCACATTAGTGTCCAAACTCCATTATGTCCTTATATTAAGAGACTGATTTTACTATCACTAACCCCACTAATGTTATCAGTGTGGACTCTTCCTCTGATGATGCAATTCACAATCCTCATATGCTTTACTTAGGTATCTTTTTTTTTGGCAAGGCAATGGAGTTAAGTGATCCATTTTAAGTCATTACAATCAATATTACAAATTATAAAATAATTAAATACTAACTAATACCCAAGGTCACACAGCTAATTAAGTATTGTGTCTGAGGTCAGATTGATTCTAGGTCCAGTGCTCTATCCACTGTGCTACCTAGCTGCCCCTTTAGCTAGGTATCTTCATGAGTTCTGGTGGGGCCCCCTCAAAATCTCTCTTTTCCACTAGCTAATGCTACAATGATGAGAAAGCCTCTCCCAGTTCAGTAAAGACAGTCCCAGAGGAATAGAGACCCTTGTCAGCTGAACCAGTCCTGTTTTAGCTCCAGCTCCACTGGCATAGTCTTTGAGAACCTGAAGAATACTTTCACACTCCAATGAGGAGGCAAGGGAGGACTTGAAGGAAGGCATGTTTTAGTAATTTGCACAATGTTTTTAAGACAGTGTTGAGTTTTTTCTTTTTTTGTTGTTTTTTGAACTCACAAATGGTTTTGAAGATACACTTTTTATGGAATTGGAGGTCCTGGGTTTGAATGATGACTTGGTCATTTACTTGTGAGGGTTCTTGTCTTTAGTTTCCCCTTTATAAAACATTTTATTTAGATGATCTCAAAAAGTCCTTTCCTGCTCTAAATCCTGTGATTCTATGAAAATAAGTTTTTTCCCACAGGAACCATGTTTTGCTTTGGTTGGGAAAATACCAGTTTGTTTGCTTACAAAAGAGGAGGACAGCAAGAAAGAATCCTCCAGGAATTTAGTGAAATGGAATTACTGGTAAATTATTAACTCAGGACTTGTGCATTGAGAGTGTTTTAGGAGGGATAACTAAAAGAGGCTGACTTTTCTTTTTATTTAGTGAAAAAATGGAAACTGTATTTTAAAAAAAGTATTCATTTCTATCATGTTTCTGGGAATCATTACAAACACTATCCCTTGGCTGACCCTGGATAAATGATGGGCTCCTTCCAAGTGTGAAAGAGGCTGAGAATTCCCCAACCTTGTGCTACTCCTCTTCTCGCCTCTCCTTGAGACTTAATAAGGCATCAGACTATGAGGCTCCATCTGATTTCTTCTTCAGACTGATACCCATATCACTCGAACCCTAAGGGAACTCAGAATTAAGCCTTGTAGATAGTGGTGGGCACCAACTAGAGGAAGTGAGGACTCTTCCATCTAAGCCTTGTATGAACTGGAAAAAGTGGTTTTGCTTCTCTTGGTCTCTCTTTTCTTATGCTATTAAGCACAGAAGACTTCTCATTCTCTAGTCTATAGCATACCAATGAGAATATGGATTGTCTGGCTCATAGAATCTTCTTCCTTCTTCCAGATCCTTCTTCCAACTTCCAATCTTACAGATGAGTGTTAAGTCCTAGATCAGGAATACATTTCTCCCTTTATGTTTCTTGGGGGTTCCCCTCAGGAGTCTGGGGTGATTCTATAATGCCATTGACTCCAAACCAAATGGTGTGCTTCTCCTCAAAATTGTCAAGTGAGAAACAATTTAATTAGCAACACATAGTAGTAACTAGGTGACCCAATGGATAGAGAACCAGGGTTGGAGTCAGGCAGACTCCTCTTCCTGAGTTCAAATCCAGTCTCAGATACTTACTGGCTCTGTGACCCTGAGCAAGTGACTTAATCCTGTTTGCCTCAGTTTCCTAATATGTAGAATAAGCTGGAGAAAGAAACGGCAAACAACTCTGGTATCTTTAACCAAGAAGATCTCAAATGGAGTCAGAAAGAGTTTAGCATGACTGAAAATGACTGGGGAACAAAAAATAAGTGACATATGGAAACAGGTATTTACAAAAGTGGCTATAGCAAAAATTAGTACAAAACATCTTCTAAAAGTCTGTACTACACTCTCCCACAAGTACATTTTGAATCCAGGGGAAGATGGGCTCTAATATAGACACCACATATGGATAATACAACTCAGCTGTTGAAAGTGCTTTTCTTTGAATTTTTGAGAGGCTCAAGAAGCTTCCATTCTTCTGGGTTCCTTCTAAAGCCATGAATCTATGTTTGGTTTGTTGCTGATTCTCACCAGAGACACTACTATTGGCTGACCTAGAGATGCTGCTAGATCACCAACAGGAAGATGAAAAGAGTTCTAGACCTTTTGAGGTCAGACCCCTCCTCTGGTCAAAGTAGGAGGAGAAAAAAAAATGTAACCTATATGAAAAGACCAAGATCTCTCTACTGTGTTCCCTTGATGGTTCCTCCTTAGGTTGTACTAGAATGCTTTTTCTCTTGAATCCCTCACCTTTAGTTATCTCAGGGCTTTTACTACGGACACAGAAGGTATACCTCAGCTAAGTGGAGTAGCTTTCTCTCTAGTATCATTTCTCTTCACCCAAAGACCTTCAAAGACATTTCACACTTGATCTAAAGCCTATGAATGAGATTGATAGACTATCTTAGCTCTTATTTTAAATAGGGTGTTACTGTTTAAGTTTCAGTGTTTGACTCTTCATGACTCCATTTGGGGTCTTCTTGACAAAGAACTGCAGTGGTTTGCCATTCCTTTTTTAGCTCATTTTACATATGAAGAAACTGAGGCAAACAGGGTGAAGTGACTTGCCCAAGGTCACACAGCTCAGATGTGTCTGAGGTTGTATTTGAACTCAGGAAGATGAGTCCTGGGGTTCTATCCACTGCACCACCTAGCTGCCCCACCCAGTCTGCTACTCACTGCCTGTGTGACCTCAGGTGGATCACAGGTTTCAACTTCCCCACCTATAAATTGAGGGGTTGAGTCATATGGTCATATGTTTAGGTCTAAGATCACTTCCACCTCTAAAATTATGATCTTATGATCCATTCTAAGTCATTACAATCAATATTATAAATTATAAAATTATTAAATACTAATTAATTAATACCCAAGGTACAGACAGTGTGCACTAGGGCAGGGGTTCTGCAGTGTTTACACTCCTAAGAAATACAAGAAACTTATCAAGGGAGAATAAATAATTACATTATCCTATTGAAATTAATCTTTTTTTTCCTTATGTCTATATGTCTAGTAAATTTTGCAGTTTATTTTCTTTAATATTGAATAGAGAATTCAACTCAGTAAGACTTATTGAAAGCTTCCCATGTAGTAAATTCTAGAATTAATTTCCTTTTCTATTAAATAGAGATTGGCAAGGAAGAAAGCCAAGGGGCATAAGGATGGAAAAAGTTGGAAATATTTGGTATAAAGGATAGTTTTGGAAACTTTCAAGAAGAGCTGGGTTCAAATCCAACATGGCACTGTATGTCTGTGGGCAAATTACGAAGTCTTTCAGTGTTCTAAACAAGTCTTGAAATACCTTCATGGAGGAAATTCCTAAAAAAGAGACCAAAACAAAAAGAGAAGACAACAGTCAGAATTAATTAATTTTTCAAATTAATACTGAAAAGGTATTGAAGGATACTGAAGGATAGTTGAAGATTTTAAATAGCTGCATTATCTTTCTTTTTTTAAATTAAGTTCCTTTTTTTTGTCATATTCGTTTCTAAATATACCGTCATCTCTGATCCAGCTAACTTTTCTGGGTAACAAATATTTCTTTTTTTAGTTCTCTTTTATTTTTTATTTAAATTATATAAATATTTTACTTGTTTTCCAATTACATTCAATGCTAATTTCTACCAATCATGCTTTTAGCAAAGTTTTGAGTTTTGAAATTTTTTTCCCTCCCTCCCTTCCCCTCCCCCAACAGAAGGAAAACTGATGTAGGCTTTCATTTATATCCATGATAAGCATAGATTGTCACAAATTAGTCTTAAAAAGTCAGTGAGGAGCAGCTAGGTGGCACAGTGGATAGAGCACTGGCCCTGGAGTCAGGAATACCTGAGCTCAAATCTAGTCTCAGACACCTAAAAATTACCTAGCTGTGTGGCCTTGGGCAAGCCACTTAACCCCATTGCCTTGCAAAAAAGAAAAAAAAAAGAAGAAAAAATTCAGTGAAACCAAAACATCCATCATGTCTGATAGCACAAACCACATTTCACACTCATAGACCCCCACATCTTCAGTAAGAAAGGTGCATCATATCAAATCAAATTTGCTCATCAGAATTATACAGCTTTCCATTTTATTTTCTTGTTCTTTCCATATTGTTATAATCATTATGCAGGCTGGCTAGGTATACGGGGGTAGAGCATTATGCTTGGAATCAGGAAGACTCATCTTCATGAATTCAAATCTGGCCTCAGATATTAAGTAGCTAATGTGACCCTGGACAAGCCACTTAACCCCGTTTGCCTCTGTTTACTCAACTGTCAAAATTAGCTGGAAAAGGGAATGGCAAACCATTCTAGTAATCTTTGCCAAAATGGGGTAAAGAGTCAGACTTGACTGAAAAATGACTGAACAACAACAAACAGCCAGTTCTTTTGTTCTGTTAATTTTACTCTGTATCAGTTCATATAACTCTTCCCTTGTTTCTTTAAATTTCTCCTATTCATTGTTTTTATAGTACGATTTATTCTATTCATTCAAAGACCACCATTTGTCTATTCTTTCATCATTGGGTGACCACTTTATTTTTCAGATATTTATTACCACAAAAAGTAGTGTTACAAATTTTTTTAGTATCTATGGCCTTTTTCTTTCAGTCTGAACTCCTTGGGATAACTGCCCAGAATCTCTGGAACAAAACATTTGGACCTTTTTGTTCATTTTTTAAATTTATTCACTAATTTCTAAAATGGTTAGAAAAACTCAGAGCTCCACCAAAAAGGTAGTTACAAGTCTGTCCACTCATAGACCCACCAGTATTTAGCCAATTTAGCTAATTGAGCAGCTAATCTCAGAATTTTCAAGATGCAATTGTCTCATTATTGATTTGGGACACATTTTAAATTTGGCTGCTAATAGTTTTCAAATCTTCTTTTGTCAGCTGTGTTATGGCGTTGGAGATTGAGAGAAAGAGAGAGAGAGAGAGAGAGAGAGAGAGAGAGAGAGAGAGAGAGAGAGAGAGAGAGAGAGAGAGAGAGAGCTGGTCCCAGGTTCAAAAAATTCCACCACTGGCTTATATTAGCACTATGATCCTGAACAAGTGAGATAATCTCTTGGTTTTCTAGAAATTTTCAGAGGATAAGTTCCAGAAAAGATGCTTCATTGCTAAAAGGAGTTTCTTTACCCAGGAATTCCCATATAGGTGAAAGCACAGGTCTAATCCCTATCCATTTATGTGCTGGGGAATGACTTCTGGTCTTATATATTTGAGGTAGTCCCCTATGTATCTTAAATATCAGACTTTATTAGATATTTAATGCCTTCCCTTATCCTTACAGCATTGTTCTTTTTTGAGCAAGAGTTTTTCCATTTCATATAGTTTAAATTACCAAGTCAAGATTTTGGAGATTCGGTTGAAGGAAGGAAAAGGAGAAAGGAAGAAAGTCATAGAGAATCATAGAATTTTTAAACTGGAAAGATTCTTAGACATCACTGAATAAAAACCCCAAGATGAGAGATAAAACATGTTCAGGGCCACACTGAAAGTAGAATTAGGTAAGACTTTGATTTCTTCATTCCCATTCATGTATGTTATCTAACACACTACACATAGGCTGCTCTGCACACCTCCATCACCTTTCAATCTAATGGCAGTTTTATTGTGTGTCCAGAAGAAAAGGAAACCCAGAGTGAAGCATGTTTGGTTGGGCATGACTAGGGCATTGGGTCTCAGGGAGCAGCAAGACCTCCTATAAGGTGAGCAAGACCTCTGATAAAAGTCTTACCTAACATCACTTTCATGATTAGGATTCTATTGCAATGCCCAAAATCAGCTCCTGAAGATAATAATCAGACCAGGACACTGTACCTGGAGCTACTTTGCCACAAACTGTCCCCGCCACTCCCCTCTTACTGGGTGGGTTCAGGTAGCACCATCCCAGAAGAGCCATCACCTCCTTGTCTCAGAATGATGGCAGGCAGACCCTTGGGGAGTAGCAAGATAACGAGTCTGCAATCTGGCCTTGCTCATCCGTATCATTGCTACAAGCAAAAGAATTAGTTTGGGATTAGAACATTCACCAAGAGCCTGCTAGCTGAGGGCTGTTTAATCTTCCTTCCTATCTTTAAAAAAAATTTTTTTTAAAAAAAGCATCTTTGTCTGTATTAAGGTTTATGGCTCACAGTAAGTTTTCCAAAGGATGGGCCTTAATGACCAAAAGTGTAATATCATTTAGTGGAATTACAAGATGCTGTGCTCCCCTAATGTGAGCTCTTGTTCTTTTCCAACTCCAAGCTGCTGGAAAATATTGAGCCCAGCGGGAAAGATGCTTGAAGGTAACGAGCTCGGGGCCACACTGCCTCACGTCCCCTTAAAAAGCATGTGGCAGAATTGATTCCAGGGATTTGACATCAGCCTGGACCCAGTGGGAGAACTTTAGAATTTTAGTATCTAATATCACTTTAGAGATCAGTTCATTGATGGCCTCTCCCACTCCCTTCAGTGTACAAATGGAGAAACTGGGGCCCAGAGAGATGTAACTTGTCTGAGGTTTCACAAATAGCATCACAGAATCGATGATTTAGAACTGGAAATGGAAGTCCCTCATTTTACATTTGAGGACACTAAGACCCAGGAGAAGTAACTTACCTGAGGTCACATAAATTACAAAATAGGATTGTGGATTTAGAACTGGAAATGGGTTTAGAAGTTCCTCATTTTACATTTGAGGACACTGAGACCCAGGAGAAGTAACTTACCTGAGGTCATATAAATTACAATATAGGATTGTGGATTTAGAACTGGAAATGGGTTTAGAAGTCCCTCATTTTGTATTTGAGGAAACTGAGACCTGAAAAGATAAATAATAATTCACATTTTTATAGAGTTTTAAGCTTTGCAAAGTGCTTTATATATTATCCTGTAGAGTTCTTGCTATTATTCTTTCCATTTTCCAGCTCAAACAAGCTGAGGATAAGTAATAATAATTAATTAGCACTATGACCCAGGTTTTACAATTATTATCTCATTTGTTTCTCATAACAGTCTCCATTTTACAGCTGAGGAAACTGAGACAAACAGAAGTTAGGTGACTCTTCCATGGTCATGCAGCACAGTAAATGCCTAAGGCAGGATTTGAACTCAGGTCTTTCAGGCTCCAGGTCCAGCACTGGGCCCACTCCAAACCCTGGCTGACACTTTCTATTGTGCCATGAACACAATATTCTTTCTACTATTCCCAAAGATACTTCATCAAGGTACAACTCAGTGAGCCTGGCCCCCTGGGAGGGCCATGAATTCTGTAGAAGTTGCTTTTGAGGTCTGTTGCCTCTTTATGCCCTTCTGTAGATTCCTCCATATTTTGGATCCTGACTTCCCTGCCCTGGGACCCTCATTTATAATTGCCTCCACTCTACCCAGGCCTGGAAGCTTACTTGCTGTTTCTCATTCCTAGATCTATCAATCCTTCAAAACCCAACTCAAGTTTCTTCGAGAAAGCCTTCTAGGGTTGTAGCTTGATATACAGAAGAGACCATTGGATCAGGAGTCAAAGAGGATGGGATTCTAGTCGTGACTCTACTTATCACTAACTAGGTGACCTTGGGCAAATCACTTGGTATACTAAAAAACTCATATTTTGTATTTGCAGTCATTAGCATGATAGTACTAAGTAAATACTTTTTTAAAAGCTTAGCAATCAATCGATTGATTATGCCCTAACTTCTTTATCTTCATCAGAAAGGTGGCACAATAACTTAAGAGTGGTTACCTTGGTGTCAGAAAAACCTGAGTTCAAATTCTGCCTCAAACACTTCTACATGGTGCTGTTTTCCCATGTATAAAATATGAATAAAAGCATCTCCTCACAGATTGTTATAAAGATCAAATGAGATTACATATTTTAAGTGCTTTGAAATCTTAAAACACCATATAACTGGTAGAAGTTATTATTATTATTATTATTATTATCATCATCTATTCAATGGATTTGCTAATTCTTCCTGTAGACTACTTGTCTTTGATGTTCTTCCAAATCTGGGCCATCTATTAGTATTTAAGCATATATATAACATGGTCATGGAACATTGGGGTGAAGGTTGCATTTGGATTCAGAAGACCTAAGGTTTGAATCCTACCTCTGCCACTTATTACCTGTGTGACCCTGAACAGATGATTAACTTCATAAGACTTAGGTTCCTCATCTGTAAAATGAGAGGATTGGACTAGAAGAAAAATCGAATCACCAAGGTCCCAGAGTTCCAAATCTGTGATCCAGAGACCTCTAAAGTTTCCCATAGGTCCATGAAACTATTCCTTAGATGCTTGCAGTCTCTTCTCCAGAGCCTATAGGACTCCCATTCTGCATTGCAAAGCATGGCCCTGTGATCTTCATAATAATAGATGAAATCAATAAAGTCCTGGATTTACAAAGCATTTTACAAACCTGATCCTGGGAAGCTGGTACAACAAGGTTTATTTTGCTGATTTTACAGAAAAAGGAACTGAAACTCAACAAGGTTAAGAGATTTGTTCACAGTACCCAGCTAGGAAATATTAAAGGTAAAATTCAAATCTGGGCTTTTTCCTGACTCCTTGGTCAATGATCTTTAAATGGTGCCATTGTTTTGTGTGGGGTATTGTCTAACTCAAACCACCAATTCCTGAACCAAAAAGAGGGTGTTTTCTCCTTTTTGTTGTCCCTTTAATACCTTAACCCAAGGCTGGCTGTAAGTCGGTAGCTATCCAATAAAGAAAAACCTGGTTCTCTGTACTTATGGCTTGCCAACTTGCTCATGTTGCATAATGAATACATAATGATTCCCTGAACAAAAGCCAGAGAACAGTTGTACATATTAGCCACAGACTTGAGAAGTAATTCACCCACCTTTGTTCTCTAAATCATTAGTGATTAATGGTGAGAATGTCAGGCCAGGGAGGAGGGAATTATTTGAACTTTGTAGGCAGCTACCTATTCAGTCTATGCATGGGGCTAACCATGACAGCATCTTGAATTGGGCAGTTTTTCCAAAGAATAAAGTACCTTGATCAGCATATATAGACAATTATAGAGATTATGATATGTGAGTGAAAGTGGAAATTCATTATTTCTCTATTCCTATGCTTTATGTGTATATATTAATATATATATATATTAGTATATCAACTAGAAGAAAGGGAACATATGGAAATATGTTCTGCATGATCTATCATGTATAATTGCATATTACTTTCCTTTCTTGATGGGAAGAGAATAGACTGTAGAAAGGGAATTTGAAATTTAATTTTTAAAAAATGAATATTAAAAATATAAATAATTATTTTTAAAGAATTTTTAAACAAACAATGTGTATAAAGGATTGTGTGCTAGTGTTGGAGTCAGGAAGACACAGGTTCAAATTACTCTGATTTGCTAGTAGGGTCACCCTGGCCAAGTCATTGAGCTTCCTTAGGGCTTGGGCAAGTTCTTGGGACTCTTTTCAATCAGAAATTAGTTTGCATATAGCAAAAGGAGTCGCAGGTCCTCACATTGGAGAAACCACAGATTTTTTTTGTTTTTGCCTAACAATAATAGCATCCTTAATAATAATAATACAGTAATAGAATTACTGTATAATTATACATTCATTATACATGATATATAAATTAATATTTAATAATAGTAACCGCTAGCATTTATGAAGGTTTTGCAAAGAACTTTGCATAAATTGTTTCATTTGGTCTTCACAACCCTGGGAGGGAGTTGCTATAAAATTCCCATTTTATAGATGAGGAAACTGAAGCAGAGAGCCTTTAATCATTTGTCCAGGGTCATACAACTCATAAAGATCTGAGGCAGGATTCAAACTCATCTTCTTCATCCCAAATCCAGTAGCATTGCTGCCACCTAACTGTCCAAATCGTTAAAGCAGCCGGTGTAACCTTTGCTGACACTTTTCTTCCTAATAATTTGCTTATTTAACTGATGAGTGCTTTTTCTCTCAGCAAGGGTCTGGCTGAAGCAACAACAACAACAAAAATGTGCTTCAATTTACCTCCTGTCTATACTTAACTTCTTAATCACTTAACCTCTCTCAGCCTCAGTTTCTTTAACTGTAAAATGGCCCAATAATAGTAGCTGTTTCACAAAATTGTTGTAAGGAGCAAATGAGATCATATAAATAAATATGCAAATATATAAATAAGTGTAAGTAAAATATATATTATATGTATATCAATTAAAGCTCTCTATAAATGTTGTTGACTCATTAATTGAAGGACTAATTGTTGGAAATTGTTTTGATTATAGCCCTTAAAAGGATGATATGATGAGTGAACCTTACCTTGAGAAGAGAAATATCATCTAGTATGTTAATTAATTAGCTAGGAGCCTTATAGTGATGTATGGAGCATTCCTGGACAGAACATAATGGCACAGATTGCATCAGGACTTGCCCTGGCTGATCCTACCATGGAATGATCTTTGCCTTTTCCTCTCTCCATGGTTACCTGTAGAAATCCAACTCATCCTCCAAGATTCAGCTCAAATGTCACTGCTTCCATGGAGCCCTCCTCTATCACCTCCACCTGAAAGTCTTATCTCCCTCCCTCTGTCATCTGAGCACTCAGAAAGCTTTCATCATGCTAATTACCCTTCATCTCCTATCCTACTTACCTCTAGACACATCTTATCTCTTCTCATAGATTATAATTTCCTTGGGAAAAAGGAAAACGTGTTTTATTACATTCATACACACATATATATACACATAGAAAAAAGTATTCTGTAATGAAATGAAGAAATAAAAAAAAAAGAATGGGCTGACTTAGATGGTAACAGCTTCCTCCTCTCTAAAGAGCTTTGAGTAAGAGCTACATGACCATTTGTCGACTATATTGTAGAGGAAAGATTGCCCTGAGGTCCCTTCTGGCTCTGAGATTCTGTGAATGGATAGATGAATGGATGGATGAATGAATTCCTAAGGAAACTGGAAAAATGGGAAAGGGTCAACAGGATCACAGTGAGGTCACACTCCTAATCCACAGGAAGGGTTCAATTATATGTGAGAGTTTCGTTCTTTATCACTGACCCTGGTCTGGAGTTTTCTTTTATGGATAGTTTGCTTTTCTAAAGTTGATAAAATAATCCTGAACCTTTCAAAACTATCTTGTTGCTTGGCTTTCTTTCCAGTCTTTCAGCCATTGACCATAACTTTGAAAATTGATGGGCTAAGTACTGTTCTTCTCTGTCACAAGCCGCCTGAGAATTAGGAGGTAAAGAGGAATCACTTGGCATGACCATGACATTGTTACAGTTCCCAAGCAGAAGCTTTCCATGGCTTTGGAATCATCCCTTCCTCTGAGAGGCTCATTTGTTTCATATCCCACAGAGGTCATTGGAGAAGATTAAAAATGCATGAAACAGTTGAGGGAGATGTTTAAAGACCGAACTAACTTTCAGTAGGCTACTCTTGATAAGGAACCCAGTAGCCTGGCATGTTGGACAGAACCCTGGATTTGGATCTAGAAGAGTCTGTGAAGGCAAATAATTTTCCATTTTTGAACTTCAGTTGTGAAATGAAGAACTGAAAATGACCCTTTATTTTTTTCAGGTTAAAGATATGAGGCCTAGAAAGGTCAATAGAGGGGCGGCTAGGTGACACAGTGGATAAAACACTGGCCCTGGAGTTAGGAGTACCTGGGTTCAAATCTGGTCTCAGACACAATGATTATCTAGCTGTGTGAGCTTGGGCAAAAGCCACAACCCCGTTTGCCTTGCAAAAAAAAAAAGAAAGAAAAAAAAGGTCAATGGAATTACCATGGCTTGGATTTAAACCCAAGCATTTTGGCTCTGGACAACTAGGTAAAGTGCTAGACCTGGAGTCTGGAAGACCTGGGTTCCAATTGAACCTCAGACACTAGTTGTGTGACCCTAGACAAGTGACTTAATCCTGTATACCTTAGTTTCCCTCATCTGTAAAATGATTTGGAGAAGGAAATGGAAAAGTGCTCTAGTATCTTTGCCAAGCAAACCCCAAATGAGGGTCACAAAAAGTCTGACATAACTGAATAATGACTGAACAGCAAAATTTGACTGTGAATCCATTGATTTTTTCTCCTATATTCTTCCTGAAGAGTGTAGAAAATATTTTCATCAATCTCAATCATTCTCCCTCCTGTCTATATGCTGTGGTAAAGGTATCTTTTCTAGAAAAACCAAGAACCCCAGAGGAATTCCCAGTATCTTAAGGTCTTGGGACTTGGGCCTCCTCAGCCTCTTCACAGTTATTTAAGTCTTTCTCTGAGAGTCAGACAAGGGTTATAGGCTTGACAACTCTGGTCCCAAGAACTGCAATGAGAATAATGAATCCAAAGTCCTCTATAAGCATGGGGGGGGGGGGGATTGACTAGCCTTCCAGTGTGAATATATGGCGTTCATGGCATGCCCAGTCAAGGCTTGTTGGTCTTGTTTAGGATTTAGTGATTGGGTTACATCCATAAACTCTCATCAAAACAGAGTCCTTTATAATCTGTGTGTGTGTGTGTGTGTGTGTGTGTGTGTGTGTGTGTGTATATATATATATATATGTGTGTGTGTGTATATATTATGTATGTATATTTGTATATAATTATGCGTATAATTATGCATCATATGTTAAAATAGTTTAACAGAACACAAGAATGCAAGATCTGAATCCCAATACCACTTCTCCCTATAGACTTTGATCCAAGGCCCTGAATTTCCCTGAGATTCAGTTTCCTCATTTGAAGTAGGTGATTGCTAAAGTAATTTCTAGCTTTTAATCTTCTAGAACTCTAGAGAGAAGTTTTTTGGGGACTGGCTTCCTAAGTAAATGAAGAAGAACTATAGAATTTCAGAACTGAAAAGTCCCTGAGGGGCTATCTTGTCAAGGCTTGACCGCTAAAGGTTCTTCCAGTTTTAAATTCTATGTATTTTGTCTCATAATGGCTACGCATACAAATAATAAAGGACTCTGTTGTGATGAGGGTTTATGGATGTAACAGCCACTTCTTGAATAAGACCAACACTTCAACCAAGCCTTCACTTGGCAATCTGGTGAAGCCCACAAACCCCTTCTCAGCATCATGCTTTTAAATAATTGAAGGAAATGCCAAATTTCAATTAGAGGTTAGTAAAAATTAAGATGTTATGGGAAGAATGATTAAATATGTTATTGATCAATCATTTCAGTCATGCCCAACTTTTCATAACCCCATTTGCGATTTTCTTGACAAAGATCTTGAAGTGGTTTGCCATCTTTTTTCAATTCATTTAACAGATGAGGAAACTGAGGCAAACAGGGTAAAGTGACTTCACAAAGCTAGTAAGTATCTGAGGCCAGATTTGTACCTCTTCCCTGAAATCTATTTCAGTGGACCCCGGGTTAGGAACTCCTGATGTAGTTCAATTCTCTGATCTTATAGAGAAGAAAACGTCTCTGGCCTTGAGACCAAGAAACGTTCTCCTATATCATAGTAGATTATCACTTATGAGTATGGCTTTAGAAGTGCCAATAAAGTTTCTTGAAAATCCCCTCCACCCAGCAGGTTATTTGTCCCTAAAGTAAAATTTCATAGAGGACAAAGTTTTTGTTTCCAAATTAGGGAAGATTCTAGAAATACCAATGACTTAGGGAAAGGGAAATCAGCTTCTTGTTCACACTATGATATAAAGGACTGAGCACAACAAAGAGCAAGTTTAAATAGAATGAAGTGCCTCAGAAGGGAAAATGAGTAAAGAAAGGGGAGCTGGGAGAGTGCCAGGGCAAACTCTACCACTTTGTCATGGGATGATACGATCTATGGTGGCTTTCATGGATGCCCATCTATGTTCAGTGTCTCCAAACCTTTCATAGGGTTGGCATGACCTGATGCCTCTTGGCCAGGTAAGACTTTGAAAGCCAGGGGAAGCAGGAAGATGGATAGGGGTGACCTGAGCCACGTTAGCAGCTTTTAACCACTCTATCCATCACAATTATCACAGTAACACGTTGTGGCACTCTTGCCAAATTTTAATGTGTTTCTACATGAACTAATGCAGCCATTTATCTTTAGGGGAGTGAATGGAGCTGAATTCTCTGTCTTTTGAGACAAACAGTTACAAATTGCAGTCAAGCTGGTCTGGGAGGAAGAGGGAGAGACTTGCTAAGCCAGTTAATGAAGCTGCAGGGCCAGCAGCTTGCTGATGAGAGTTTTTAAGTTTTGCTGAGTAAGCGGTTCTGTCCTGGCGATCCCAACCAGTGAGACTGCTCCTAAGCTAGGACATCTCCTCAGGGAAAAGATCCCCATCATCTTGATTTGATCTCAAGTATCAGGGAACGTGATAACATATCTTCCGGGATCACAGACTTTGAGCAAAATGGTACCTATGAGGTCATTGAGTCTTCATTTTACTGATAGGGAGACTGGCACCTAAAAAATATATACAATTTCTCAACATCCAACTGGTGGCAGAATCCAGTGATATCAAATCCTGAATTCTTTCTACTTTACCTTGCTACCCAGGAAGATCGGTATCATTCTGTGATCAGAGTTAAAGCTCAATCTGAGGCCAGGATGAGACTCAATTGATAGTCAAGGTTGGAGAGTCCATCTATGATCAGGGTTAGAAGTCAATCTATGATTAGGATTAGGGCTCAGTCTGTGGTCAAACTTAGGGTAAGAATGTTTCTGGAATTTGTGGGTGGATGTTTGCCCCATCAAGAAATGCCTCTACTTTTCCCCCAGATTTGAAATCCTGCTAGTACCTGTTCCCTTGACAGGTCATTCCATCTGCCCTCAAACAAGGTTTAATTCATTTTCTCCAGAGGGCATCATATCTGTCCTTGAAGTAGCTAGAACATTTCCCAAGGGGACACTTGGAGCTTCCTCGATGACCCTGGGTTGGACTTGGGGGTGCTCCATCATTCCGAAATGGACAATTTTCACTATGCCCTCAGCAGAGGTCAGGAACATTGACCTCATCCGTTCCAAAACACCACATTCTGCTGGTTCACAAGCAGCACTGCCTCCAGATGCTCATTTGGTCCTCCTCTGTTCTCTACCCTAACACAGCCTGCCTAGGATTGAGTGCACCCAAAGGAACTAGCTTTGCAGCCCAGAAGAGTGATCAAACCAGAGCAAGGGGGGGGGCACCTGGCAAAGATGAAGCTCCCTGGTCAAGGTTGAAGGAGAGACAGCTTGTCCTGGACAATTCACAAGGTATATAGGTGCCCAGGGACATAACAGTATATGTGGCTTCTAAATATAAGATCCTGCCTTAAACATTCATAGGATATTAGAACTGGAAGGGTCATTAGAGATGGGCAGGTATCCTTAACCTGGGGTCTGTGAACTTGTGTGGGATTATATAACTATTTAAATGTAATTAATTTCTTTCTATTACTCTTCTATGTTTTATTATATGCATTTTAAACCTTATTCTGAAAAGAAGTCCATAGGTTTCACCATACTGCCAAAAGGGGCCCATGATATAAACAAGGTTAAGAACCTCTAATTTAATCCAATCCCTTAATTTATAGTCAAGGACCCTGAGGTGGAGAAATTAGTTTCCTTGTCCAGGTGACCTAGGTTATTGGCAAAGTTGAGACCAGATTCCAGTTGCCCTATCTCTCAGGACATTATTACTCTCCACAGTTTCTCTTCAAGTCAACAGGTGAAATTTTCAACCAAATGGAGCTTGCCTTTGGCAGTTGCCCATTCCTCTTACTGTCATCATTCTTCCCTCTTTAACATCTCCCTTAGGATGTTCCCCATTGTATGACCTTCCCCAATAATGCTTTGTACTCTAAAACTTTCCCTCTCACCTCCCCATCAATATTATCTTGTTGAATATCTCATCTCTTCACCATCCCTTTTTCCAACCAGAATCCAAAGATCACTTTCTTAGAATAAGAAAGGTCCTGAGAGGTCAGCTAGTTCATCTCTTTCATTTTACAAGTGTAGAAACTAAGACCAAAAATGTTGAGTGACTTTCCCATAATCACACAGATAGTAAGTAACAGAACCTGGGATTTGGACTCACATCCTGTAGCCCTAAGTCTAGATCTCTGTCCCTTACCATGCATTCTGTGGCTATGGTTAGGGAATCAGCTTGTGGCTAAAGGAAAGAAAACAAAAGCTAACTCATTCAGCCATGGTCCTAACTTCATTAATAGTGTATACTAACCACTGAGATTTTTAAGTCCATAAAAGTAGCTCTGGGAAGGGAAGAGGAAGAGGATGCTTGGGGTCATCATTAAATAAAGAGAAGTAGATCCTCTCACACTTAAATTAGAAAGGCCCTAGGAGATCATGTAGGCAAGCAACTTTGTTTTACAGATAAGGAAACTGAGACCCAAGGGAGTAACATAATGAAATCAATGTTTAAGGAACATTCATTTGTACCTAGGATGAGTTGGCAGGGAAGAGACTGGAAGCAGACAGATCGATTAGAAGACTTTTGTAATAGTCCGGTGGGAGTACCGACAGCCTAGGAATAGGAAGTAGTAATGGAGAGGAGGGAGAGAAGGAACAGATAGAGGAGACATCACGAAGAGTTTTATTAGCTTAGAAGTGATTTGAAAGATTGCCCCCGCTACCAGAAATCTAAGCTGGTCCATGTCCTTGAGTGAATCAGCTCTGTTATAAATTAATACTATAACCATGAGATCATAGATCTGGAGCCAAAAAAGGACTTTAGAGCCATTCTTATACAATTCCCTCATTTTGTTGTTGTTGTTCAGTTATTTCAGTCATGTCTGATTCTTTGTGACCTTATTTGGGGTTTTACTGTCAAGGATACTAGAATGGTTTACCATTTTCTTCTCCAAATCATTTTATAGCACAAGAAACTGAGGCAAACAGGGTGGAGTGATTTGCCTAAGGTGACCCAGCTAGTAAGTGTCTGAGGATGGATTTCAACTCAGGAAGATACATACCTTGGCCCTACTGATGATCCCTCTCTTATAATAAAGAAAGAAAAACAAGTTCAGCTAAATTGACCCAATGCGTGGGAAAGGATACAGGCAACATTCTATATAGTCTCCAATCTGTCTCCCAAAGGAATAGATATATATGTCATCCCTTGCATACATTGGAAAGAGCATTGGCTCTGGAGTTAAAAGATCTGAGTTCACATTTCACCTCTGATGCGTGCTACCAAGTAAAACCTTGGACAAGATTTTAAACCCTGGGATTATGACCTCATCATCTATAAATGAGAATTGACTTAGAGGACCCCTAAATCAGTGATTTGGGAATCATTCAACTCCTTGGACCATTCCTTATGTCTGACTTGTGTGAAATTAATGAGTGGACTCGGTGACCTCAAAGATCCCTTTCAGTTCTAAATCTATTCTCTAGGATTCTACAGAACTAAAAAGACTCTGGCTATCCTTGTTCAAGGACCATCCTACATTAGCAAGGCTCCACTCTGGAAGGTTAGCCACTAGATGATAGAAATTTTTGACTCCGGAAATCCTCAGCAGGTTGGTGGGAAATTTATGACTGAAACCCAGATTTCCTGACTACAATCTGGTATCTTTTCTGCTTTGCCCTTAGATCCTTGTACACTCATACTCCCTATTTAACATTCTGATTCTTAATAAGGTGTAATCATCCCTTGGAAATAGAGGAGACCCTGCCCATCATAAATCATCTAGACTGGAGAACAACACCTGGAGGAAAACACATGTCCTTGAACTGATTTGTCTATGAGATGATTGCCCATGACCTCAAATCATAGCTCATCTAACTCTTCTTAGGAACACATAAACCTAAATCATTTGTTGACTTAAAAAGACACAGAATACATGCAATTAATTTTTACTTAAAATTCTTCTTCAGGAAGCTTCCTTTCTACATGCTCTCCCATGATTTCAAAGGAATCTGTCTATCTCCTCTAAGTGGAGAAAGAAAGACCCCATAGGAAATGAAGATCAGGGGCCTCCTGAGAAGAGAAGATAAATTCCCTGGGAAGTTTTGAGGACCCACCCAAGCAGAATTGTGACACAGGGTCACATCTTTAAAAAGTCCAAACTGGAAGGAACCTTCAAGGTCCAGCCTCTTCATTTTATAAATGAAGAAACCTAGACCTTCTGACATTTGTCACATGGGAAGGAAATACAAGACCAAGGACTCCCACAGCTTCCAGTCATCACCAGAAGTCCTATTCCTAACAAAGCAGGCCATAGGGAGAAAGAGTTCTGGAAGAGGTTGTGAAAAGGTTGTCTTTGCACAGAGTCCTCTCACTATAATAAACATAATGTGCAAGGAATGTCATCATATATGTGACATGATCTTCTTTGAACATGAAAAACACTACTACAATGACCATGTAAGTAGCTGTAAAGACCAGTAGCATATCCAAGGTCTCCCAAGACCCAATCTAAGAATAGCGGACATTTCAGTGTTTTAAATACACAGTTTACAAAGTACTTTATATAATAAAACCCTGTACTCATATCTTTCTAAGTGTACTCATACCCCTGCTAAGTGCAGGGAATAGATAGCCAGGCCCAGAATCAGGAAGATCTGTATTCAAATGCATCTTAGCTGTGTGACCCTGGTCAAGTCACCTAACTGTCTTTGCCTCAGTTTCCCCATCTGTAAAATAGTCTGGAGAAGGAGTGGCAAACCACTCCAATATATTTACCAAGAAAACCCCCAAAGAGGTTCAGATATGACTGAAACCATTGAACAACAACTTCCTGACTTCAAGGGCAATATTCTATCTACTAAGCCACCTAACTGCATCATTATGATATGCATTGAGTGACTATTTGGCTAGATCATAGAGTTGATGAGGGGGGCTAGTTTGTGATCAGTCTGAAATGGATGACTGAATTGTGAAGGGATTTAAATTCTCAAAAATGGGCCTTAGAGGGGATTCAGTTCAGAGATGCAATGGGAAATGTAATATATATATATATATATATATATATATATATATATATATATATATATTAGTATATATATATTATATATGTATATATATAGTATATATGTAGTAATATAATATATATATATATATATATAAAGAATGCTTTATCATATCATCTCAAAGACAGAGCTAATGGTGTCTGAATACAGATTGAAGCACACTTTTTTCCACTTTATTTTTTTGAGGTTTCTCTCTGTTTTTTAGGAGAGGTTATATTTACTTTTACAACATGACTATTGCAGTAATGTTTTTCAAAACTATACATTTTTAATCTCTATCAAGTAACTTGCTTTGGGAATAGGATGGAAGGAAGGAAGAGAATTTAGAACTCAATGGTTTAGAAGTGAATGCTGAAACTGGGTTTTTGCCTGTAACTAGGAGAAAAAATTAAATTAAATTTAAATTTAAAAAAAGAAAAAAGATAAAAAAAAGAAAATACCTAGCTCAATTTTAAACATGTTGAGGTTGAGATGCCAATAGAATATCCAGATATAGATCTTTTATGGGGGCGGGGTTAAACATGTTGATTGTTGATATGGGAGTCATCTACAAAGAGAGATGATGATTGAACTCACAAGAACTAATGAGAGCCCTGAGAGAGACACATATGATTCTGATCTAGAGAATATTTTAAAGATTTCTTAGTCCAACCCTCTCAATTTACCTTCAGTAAACTCAAGTTTAGAAAAGTGATGTGTGTGTGTGTGATGGCCAAACACACAGGGATGGAGCAGCAGAAGTGAGATTTGAACCCAGATTTGATGACCTGTAATCTTTTACTCTGTCCATTTCTCTGCTTCTCTCAAAAGGAAATAGTCAAGACCTTGGCATGAGTCTGGAGCAACCTCTGTGCTTTGGTGACAAGTGCCTCTCCACCCCCTGTCCCTCAAGGCCTTCCTGGCCTTCCATCCAAAGCCAGCCCATTTAATTTTCCTGCAGTTGAAAAGGATTTGGTGAACACCCCTCTTCCCTCCCTTCTCATTGCCTCCTCCAGCTTCCGGGAACTCAGATTGCCAGCAATGTTTTAAAGGGATAGTCATGATCCCATGTAATAAGGAGCAGATCTGATATTGTCCTCGTGTGATTCTCATCCCTCTCTACCCATCTCCCTTTGTCTGCTTGCAGCGCCTACACCGAGCCACACAAGGTCTGCATGGTCTCAGCGGTGCCCACAGAGGATGTCACGTCTGATGAGGAGCAGAAATCCTCAGAAGAGGAAGAGGAGGGCAGCCAGAGGGAGCCAGGCCTTGCCCACAAGGTAAGGAAAAAGAACCTTCTCACCCAGTTCCTGAAGGAAGGAGGGAGAGGTTGGTTTCAAAGGAGGGACCACTGGGTTTAGACCAAATGGCTACTTAGAGATTATTCATCCTCCCTGCCCCCATCACTTTGCAGGGAAGTAAACTAAGATCTAGAGTGGTAAAGTGACTCATCCAAAGCCACACAGTTGGTAAACAGCAACATGGGGTTTCAGAATTGGGTAATGACTCTAAGACTGAGGAAATTGAGATTCCGATTCAGATAAGTGGTAAAGATGGGCTGAAAAACAAATTTTCTGACTGAGTCCGGTATTCTTTCCATTACAATCATTCAAAAAACCTTCATTGAGCACCTAATGTATTCAAGGCAATGTGTGCCAGGGATACAAAAAGGGTGAATAAGCCAATCCCTACTCACAAGATTAAATGGGAAGATAGAGACTATTCTCCCTCTCTCTTCCTCCTTCCTTTCTTTCTTTCCTTCCTGTTTCTTTCTTCCTTTCCTTCCCACCTTTGTCTCTTGGTCTCTCTTTCTCTCTCTCTCTGTTTTTGCCTGTCTGTCTCTGTCTGTCTTTCTGTTCCTCTCTCTCTCTGTGTCTCTCTCCCCTCCTTCTTTCCTTCCTGTTTCTTTCTTTTTTTCCCCTATCTCTGTCTCTCTTTTTCTGTCTCTTTTTGTCTCTGTCTGCCTCTGTCTCCTTGTCTGTTTTTCTCTCTCTCCACTTCCCTCATGGGTTTTGGCATTTCTTAATTTGCAATATTAATAGAACTTATTGTAATGAAAGGTAAAAGGAAGCTAGATCTCAGTGTTTCAGTGATTTGACTTTGTTGTGACAAAAACTCGGTGGGGTATAAATAGTACAATATTATTACCATTGAGGCAACCACTCTCCTATCTAAGCACTTCCATATATGCTACTACATTCTCTTAGCACTAATACTCAGTAAGGCAATCAAGGTGGACAGTATTAACCTCATTGACAGAGGAAGAAACTGAGGCCCAATGATTTACTCAAAGTCTCATGGCAAGTTAGTAATACAGCTGGGATTAGAGCCAGGACCTCTGGGCTCTTTCAGTCAAATAAGCTTACTTCTTTATCTTTAGTCAGATCCAGGACAAAGAGAAAGAAAGTAGGAAAAACTTAGAGAGAAAATGAAGTTTGAGAGAAGAGAAGTAATGAAAAGATGACTTGTGTGACTCCCCAATAGGTTTCCCCATGTCTCAGAAATACTTCCAGCCCAGCTGAGTGCTGTTAAGGTTATGGTCCCTGACCAGAACCATGGAGAGGGCACAGGTGACAGCTTCCTTAGACTGGTGGAAGGAGTGCACTGGAACTGACCCCAAACTATCTTTCCCTTTAGGTCTTTTCTTTGACCCTATTCCAGAAGAGAAAAACTCATAGGCCCTACAGGGTTCTCTCTCTCTTTTCACCAGGATGGAATTTGGAAGAGGGACAAAAAGTCCAGAAAGAATTACTCAGAGAATAATACATTCTCTTTGTCCTTCAGCCCTGATTTCTATTTCCTATTCTTTTCATGTTTCCTCTCCCTTTTCCCTCCTTTGTCTTTAATTCTTCCTCCATTCCTCTCAAACATCTTGGTTTCTTCATCTCTTCTGCATCCTTCCCCCTTGCCTCCTCTCCCCCTTGTCATTCCCTGCTCCTGTCTTCTCCATCTCCATCTCCTCTTCCTCCATATAGTCTTCCTTTCCTTTCTCTGCCTTTCCCTCTTTGGTCTTTCTCTTGATTGTCCCTTTCCCTTTTTCTTTTTCTCTTTTTTATCATCTCCTCCCTCCTGTTTGTTCCTCCCTTTCCATTCCCTTTCCTCTTCCTTATCCTTCCCTTTTCCTACTTTCTTTAAACATTTCTATTCCCCTGTTCTCCATCCACATCAACTTCCTTTCCTTTCCCTTCTTCCTTCCTTTCCTCCTCTTAACGCCCTTCTCCACACTCCAGAACTTACAGGCACTGCGACTGGGTGGGAGGTGGATCCAAGAGGAAGGCAAGGGTTGCCTGTACTAGCTGTATGCATTTGGAAATGAGCTCATCACTGCTTCCCCTGTCTGCCCCCAAGGCTCAGAATCTGGGACCAGAAGCAAATGGGATGACTTGCTTGGGGTTTGGCTCAGGCCCTTGTTTTTGCCTAAAGGAGGGTTTATTGGAAGGCTCTGATCTGCTCTTTCCAGTGCTCCTCCAGCTCTAGTTAAGAATGGGGATTAGGAAGTAGCTCAGAGTTAAATATCCTCACCTGGGAGATGGAGATTTGCCAAGATATAGGTCACCTGGCTAGCCAAGAAGTCATCAGAATCTTCAGATTGGCATTAAATTTCCAACTTGGACACGATCTCCTCCCCTAGAGAGACAATTTGGCCACTGTTCTATCTCCTCCCCAGAGAGACAACTGACAAATTAAAGATGCCCTTAAGAAGGCACTTGTGGCTTTAATCTCCAGTAAGGAGTCCCCAACTGTCTCTCACTATTGTCCTCGCTTAGATCTTCCCATCTGCCATTGAGATAGGGGTGATTCTGACAAACATAGCTTCTCAGACATACCTACTCTTGATTCAACTGGATTTGTCTCATTATCTCAGTCCCAAGGACAAGAAACAGAGAGTTTGCAGCAAAACAAAATATTCAATTCTAGCTCTTAACTTTTCCCCAGAACTCCTGAGCTCTTGCCTCATTTAGAGAGTCTACCAGGAATACCCAGAAAGGTCAGGCCAAAAGGTCAGAAATCAAGCAAGTAAGAGACTAAAAGCAAAAAGAACTGGAAACTGAGGCAACTTCTGACTCACACAGAACATCTCTTAGATGTTTCCCAATAGAGCAGGAACCAGTTCCAGAACATGACTGACCCAAGGCCTGCAGAAGGGAATAGTTGAGTCATGTTAGGGAGAAGAAGAGAAAGCTCACTTGGTTGGAGTGGAAAGTATGGTATCTAAGACAGATTCTGACTCACTGACCATAAGGACAGCAGGATTTCAGAGGGGGAGATCAGTGTGGGCTGCAGTAGTCAGGGCATGAATGGTTTATTCCTCCCTTTATTCTAGAATCCAGGAATTCCTCCTCTTGGTCTGGTCCATTTGACTTTTCTTCCAGTTATGTCTGAATGCCACTTTTCAATGTAATTGAGGATAACCCCACCAGGCCCTAAAGCTACCTCCCTCCAGAAATAAGGATCCCACCGAATCCCCCTTCCCAATAGTCTCTACTCATGTCTCCATCTTCCCATCTGGGGAGAGAGAGATCCTCTACTAAGCTAACTGAGATCATAGCAAAGAAAAGTAGCCTTCCCTTTTCAGACAGCAAGGAGTGAAGTGTGTCAGGGGAACATTATGACTGATATGAGACAAGGGACCCAAGCCCAGACCCAGAAACATACACACACACACACACACACACACACACACCAATTAGATTGAAGGGAACAGAAAGCAAGGTGGGAGGAAGAAGAAGAAAGAAGAAGAAAAAGAAAGGAGAAAGAGGAGGAGAAGAAGGAGGAGGACAAAGGAGAGAGGAAAAAAAGAGGAGAAGGGAAAGAGAGAAGGAAAGAGGGAGAGGAAGGGAAGTGGGGGGAGGAGAGAGAGAACAGAGACAGAGACAGAGAGACTGAGATTGAAATCAAAAGGATAAAAATAGAGCCAGTTGTAAAAGGAAGCATTCAGAGCCTGGCTGACACATTGGCCCAGACTGACAATGAGTCTGGCTTTCCAGCCTTCTGGGGGCTTTTCAAGGATGCAGCTGCAATCCGGAAAATATCAGCCCTCAGGGGAGCATCCTCACAGCAAGACCCTGGCTGGAACCATGGTCACTGAGATGAGAACTTCTCTCCCAAGAACTCTGCACGCTTTGCTCAGCAGCCACCTCTTTTGGTATAGGACACCTTCCATGTTCTTAATTATAGGTATTTAAAAGAGGTATATAGAGAGAAGGGAGGTAATCAAGATTTTTAGTCAAAGAATTCAAGTTCCAAAATGATTTCTGCTGTGTGACCTTGGTTAATCACTCTACCTGTCCAGATCTCTGTTGTGTTATCTAGAAAATAAGGAGAGAAAACTAATTCTTCTTCTCTCTTTCCAGTTCATATTTGAAATATGAACACTCTAAGTCAGCAACAATCCCAGATAGCATTTCTATAGTACTGTAAGGTTTGCATAGAACTTTATGAATATTATCTCATCCTCACAACAACCCTAGTTCTTTTATTATCCCCATTTTCACAATTGAGGAAACTGATATTAAGTGACTTAACCAGGGTCACACAGCTAATAAGTGTCTGAGGCTAGATTTGAATTCAAGCTTTCCCAGCTTGAAGCCCAGAATGTTATCTGTTGAACCACTTAGCTTTCAGCATAAAATACAAACCAAATGAGGGGCATAGACAGGAATTCTCTGGGAGATTAGATGAGTGGGAAAAATACCTATGAACTGGAGTAGTCAGGGAAAGTTTTTATTAGGAAGTTAGGGGTTGAAGATGGGCGGGATTTCAATAAGCAGAGGGAAAAAAGTTCTGCATTTGAAGTTTGGGACCCCAAGTTTGAATGCCAATTTGGCTCCTTTCTGTGTAATCTCTGAAAAGTTACTTACCCTCCTGTAGCCTCAGTTTTCTCATCTGTGAACCAAAGAAGTTGGACTAGTCAATCCTAAGGTCCCCTCCAACTGTACACGGGGATCCTAGGAGATCAGAGGACAGGGCATTCTAGACAAGACGAATGACGTAAACAAAGGTCTGAGAGGTAGAATGGGTATGGTCACTTCAGAAGATGATAAAAGCAGTCTGGCTAGAGCAGACGGTTAGACAATGGTGCGAGATAAGTTGGTGCCAAATTAGAGAGGTCCTTGAATGCTAGCCAAAGGACTTTAGACTCCCTATTCATTGTTCTTTTCACAGTGCCATGCTAGAGGCCATGAAGTCCTAGGGAAAGAAGGCTAAATTTGGGTCAAATCTGCCTTCTATTACTTAGCACCTGTGTGACCTGGGGCCTCAGTTTCTCACCTGTTAGCTAAGGAGCTTAGGCTGTCTAAAATCTTGTGATCCCTGAGCTCAGGAAGACACCCAACAAATTAAGTCATGTGCTGGAGTTTAGGACTTTGGCTATGGACAGTAAACAGTTAATAGAACTGGGGGACAGAGCTGCCTACAGAAGACCACCATCCAGGCAGAACACCCCTTGCAATGGGCTCATAAAGCTAAAAGATTCAGGCTTAGTCTTATCTCTTTACTGGGTGGGATTGGTTTCTAGGTCTCATTAATCACTCTGTTTTGCCAGAATCTTTAACCTCCAAATGCCCAGAGAAGCAAAAAATGAAGGTTAATTTCAAGAGATAAGGGGACAGTCTTACTCTTTTAAGGAGCTATAGATTTCACTAGAAGTAAATTTTAGTCTTTGGTTGTTCCCCCCAGACACAGTGAGACCTGAGGTAAAGTCCACTTTGGATCTTGACCTTTGGCAGCAGTCCTGGTATACTTTTTTTTTCTTTTCAGGTTTTGGCAAGGCAATGGGGTTACGTGGCTTGCCCAAGGCCACCCAGCTAGGTAATTATTAAGTGTCTGAGGTCAGATTTGAACTCAGGTACTCCTGACTCCAGGGCCGGTGCTCTATCCATTGTGCCACCTAGTCACCCCAGTTCCAGTCTGCTAAAGAGAACAAACTTGGAAGACATTCTTCTGCATGCTTCCTCTTGTTGACTAAGGAAAGGGAAACCTTAGCATCTGCCTTCTAAGGTCACTGGGAATTGACCTGGAATGGGACTGACTTCCAGAAGAAAGAAGGACAATGTGGAGCTTGTAACCAAAGTATTAGGTTTTAGTGGGAAAGAGCATTGACCTTGGGATCAGCAGGCATGAATCTGATTGGGCTGATTTAGAACTGGAAGGGACCTTGCTGTTCATCTGATCTTATCCCCTTTTTTTTTTCAGATGAGGGAACTGAGATCCTGAGAAATTAAATAGTTAGATCTCTAAGTGACCCCAAGTAGCACAAGTATTAAGTGGCAGACTGGGATTTGAATCCAAATCCTTTGATTATAAGTCTTATCACTCTCTACCATTTTCATTGGGGATGGAAAGACAAAATGGAAAATAATCCCTGCCTTCAGGGAGCTGGCATTCTATTAGTGGGTTAAAACATGTAAATAGACAATTTTATAGGAGATTATTTGGCAGGGAGAGTGGAATATTAATTACTAGGAGGGCCAGGAAAGACTTCCTCTAAGAGGTGGCATGTGAGCTGAGTCTCTAAAGAAAGCCAAGTATGTTAAGAGTCAGAGGTGAGGAGGAAGTGCATTCCAGGCATAATAGGGGGAGGGAAAGACTATGAGAAGGAAGGCGGAGCTGGGAGAGAGTTTGAAGAGTTTGGGAAACCAGCTTGACAATTCATTGACCAGTTCTGATAAAATGTATAACCCATGAAAAGGAGTACTATACAATGAGCCTTGAAAGGTAGACTGGAAAGAACTGTGAAAGACTTCCAATGCCATTGGAAGTTAAAGAGCACATGTCTTCAAAGAAGCCATTGAAGGTTCTTGAGCAGGGGAAGTAATATGAGTAGATGTGTGCCTTAGGAAGGTGATTTAGGCAGCTTTGTGGAGGCATGGGCTGGAGAGGAGAGAGCCAAGAACCTGAGATTAGTTAAGAGACTTTTTCAATAGTCCTTGGGGGAGATGATAAGAACCTGAACCAGAAGGGTGGCTATGTAAGCAGGGAGAAAGGAGAAGATGCAAGAGATGTCAAAGTAGAATCTGGTAGATTCAACATTTGATTGGATGGCAGTGGGGAGAACAGTGAGTTGAGGATTATACCAAAGTTGGGAAACTGGGTAACTGAAATAATCTATATAAAGTCTTTTGAAAATCCTTAAGGTGTTTTATAAATCCTCTCATCATCATCATTATCCTCATCATTATTATGATATTATTATTATTATTATCAGTAGTGGTGGTTGTTTTCTGTAGAAATATTATAGGAAAGAGCAGGTTTGTAAGACATGCTTATGAGTTCTTTTAGGGATGTACAGAGTTTGAGATACTCTACTTCCAGGCAAAGAGGTCCAATAGAAAGTTTGTGATAAAGGCCTGGAGCTCAAGGTGGGGGAGCTAGATATGTTTGCCTTTGTTAACTTGCTTTGACCTGAAAATCAAATGACTTCCCTCCATCCATGTACCCCCACCCCTGAACTTGGGGGAAATAAATCAAAGTCAAAATGAAATCACAAACTTACATATTTCCTAGAACTCATAGATAGGAATAACACTGAAATATCCAAATGAAATTTGGACTAAGCCCAAGTAACCCTGGACAAATGTTAGGTTTGATCTCATGACTAGTTGATCTCTTGAGTTCCTTCCTGCTCCAGGTCCTGCGATGTGATCAGTAGTTTAGCTGATGCTCAGCAGAAGAAGCCCTGACTGGTACACTGGGTTTGGGTGGAGGGTTTTGAGGATCCCCACCTCCTCCCTTGCAGGAGGTGACTTCTGCTGCCATCATGAAAGCTGATGGGTACTAGGATGAAAAATTAGGTCTCTCTTCTGTGACTTCCATCACTGAAATATCAAATAGTCATTGAGCCTGGTCTTCAAGCATGTCCTGAATACTGAGAAGGAAAAGATGTGTTCTGGTAACCTTACTGCTGAAAGAACTGGGCAAGGTGGCATTAGGATTTTTTGATCTAGTAACTGACAACACAATTGGCTTTCATGTGGCCTTAGGGGTTAAAGTTTACTTGATCCCTTCCCCTCACACTCTTGGTCATAGAATTAAAGACTTAAAGCTAGAAAAAGACTTTAATAGTCAGAGTTTACCCCTCTCATTTTTTATCAGACACAGAAACTGAGACGCAGAAAGATCAAGTGTCACAAGGTCACATTTCAAGCCAGGTCTTATGCCTCCAAGTTCTCTGTTCTTTTCTATACTAATGCTACAACTCTGAAAATGTACTCTATGCTTATATTTCTTACATGATGGTTTCATTGTCCATTCCCCCAATCAAAGCCTAAGTATCTTGACTCTCACATATTATGTTGTAGTAATAATAGTAATAATAATAATATTATGTAAGAATTGAAAGGGATCTTGGAAGCCATTCAGTGTAACCCCCTTGATTTACATCTGGGAAATTAAGACCCTTGCAAAGGAAATGATTTGTTCAAGATCATACAGTAGACATCTAGGTGGTACAGTGGATAGAGCTCTAGGCCTGTCATGGAGACATGAAGCTCACCAGTTGTGTGATTCTGGGAAAGTCACTTTACTCCAATCCACCTCAATTTGCCTCCTCTGATTCCAAATTCAGTCCTTTTTTCCACAGCATACTATTCTAACTCCCTGAATCATCATCTAATTAAACAACAGTTCAACAGTAGATTGTAGAGCACTGATCTTGGAGTCAAAGCCAAATTCAAATCCTCTCTCAGCTATTTACTAGTTGTATGATTATTCAACGTTTGTCTGCCTCTGTTTCCTCAGCTGTAAAATGAGAATAATAAATAAATAAATGGGGTGAGTTGTAGGGTTTGCAAGCCTTAAATTTTACATAAATGATTATTATTTTATCTTGTAATAACTTGTGTATATGTCTTATGCCTTTTAGAGGCTCTCTTGCCTTTATTCTTTGTGGCCACAGCCTTTGAGAGTGCTTTCAAGGATGTATAATTTTGTCCAAGTGCATATTCCTCCAGTAATGTTGATTGGGGCTAGTCCTCTGGATAAACTTGACTGATCCTTGGAAGACAGACCCATGGTTCCTTATTGAAGCCATCTTTGAATCCTATCTAGTTTGTTAGGATCCTGCCAAAACCTGAACTCCATTGACATGGTTCTCAGGAACCCAAGGTAACCCCCATGCAAGGACAAAGCTTCAAAGGAGGCATTTAATGGAAACCCAGTGCAAAGTAAGAACTATTATAGATTAATCCAATTGTTTGTTAGATTAATCCATAATAGTTTACATCTACAAGGAACATAGAGATCAATGGTCAAACTCTTTCATTTTACAGATGGGAAATCTGAGACCTAAAATGACTGCTCAAGTTCTCAGAGACAATAGTCTTGAAATCACAGAAAATAAGGGCTAGAAGGGACTTTTTCAAAAACCATCTTGTGTCATACATTCATACCTAACCAAGAGACCCCTCAACAGTATCACTTTCCAGTCTCTGATTTTTAAAAATTAAACTAAATTTTTTCAGTTAAGAAAGAATTTCTCATTATCCATCCTCATTAAAAAAATCTTTAGAATATACATTGTCAAGCAAAAGAAGGTCCCATTGATCATGTCCAATAATATTACTCTATAATCATATGCCATAATATGTTTAACCATTCTCCAATTGATAGGTGTTTCCTTAGTTTCCAAGTCTTTGCTACTACAAAAAGAGCTGCTATAAATATCTTTGCATATATGGATCCTTTTCCTCTTTCTTTGGTCTCTGAAGTATAAGCCTAGAGGTGGTATTGCTGGGGTCAAAGGGAACACAGACTTTAGTAAGTTTTTTTGGGGGGAGGGGCATTGTTCCAAATTGCCTTCTTGAAGCTTAAAGACTTGAAGTGATAAGGAACTATGAATAAGCCAGTAATTGTCTAACAACAATATTCTGGCAGGGAAAAAGAATGCTTTTTAAGTTTGGTTTGCATTAATATTTTCTTCATCACTCCCTTAAGTCTAAATAATCAACAAAACAGTAATCTAAGATCTGAAAACCTGGTCAGGTATTCTGATTTCTGAGTTTTAAATACTCATAGAACATTTAACAATCAGTTCTCCACCACTAAGAAGTGACTCCAGAATACAGGAAAAGAGTTTTTCCTTGTCCTGTTTGCCCCAAAGGGGTAGACCTAAAAGAAATGTGGGGAATTTGTAGTGAGGTGGATTTCAGTTTTACTTAAGAAAGAGAACATTAACAGATAGAGCTTTACAAATGCATTGGATGATTATCAATACTTATCTGAGTCTTATTTTGTCACCTTTCAAAGGGGAAATAATAACTCCTTCCCTCCCTTCCTTGCAGGCTTGTTGTTAGGCCCAAATGAGGTCATTCTTATTATGGGCCTGGTACTTTATGCTCTGAGCATCATTTTCAATACCCACTTTGTTATTGGATCTTCAGGTTAGAACCTGTGAGGTAGGTGAGGCGGGAATTTTTACCATCATTTGATAAATGAACAAATTGAGGCTCAGACCTCTCAGAGGTAGAGTGGCAGCATCATTTATAAGAGGATGAAAAGGGCAAGCAAATGTTAGCAAAACATCCTTATTTTAAAGAGTATCAGTACCACCAATACCACTAGGAAAATAGGCATCATTTATATAGTATCATTAAGGTTTGCAAAGGACTTTACAACTATAATTTCATCTGATCCTCACAGTATCCCTGGGAGCCAGTTGCTATTATTATTATTATTATTATTATCCCCATTATACAGATGAGGAAACCAAGGCAGACAGTGGTTAAATATATTGCCCAGGGTCACACAACTACTAAGTGGCTAAGGCAGAATTTGAGTGCTGTTCAGTCTATCCACTGATTGACTAATGCAGCCAGAAATGTTGAATGTTGGGGGGGGGGGGGGTTAGGGAGAGGAAATGATAGCTGTTTTCAAGTATTTGAAAGGCTATTGTTTAGACAAGGATTTGATTTATTTTTATTTGACCAGAGAGTCCAGAATTAGGAACAGTGGAGGGAAATCACTTAAGAGACAGATTTCTACTTAATATAAGGAGAAAACTACCTAATATTCAGACCTTGTACAGAGGTGAAATGGTGTAGTGCCTTCGGAGTAGTGGATCAATGGAGATCTTCAAATGAAGACTCCTCAAAGAGGGAGATGTCATAGAGGGGGTTTCTACTCAGACTAAATGACCAATCACTGAGATGCTCCAATTCTGTAATCCTATGACTTACACAAGGTTATCCATCACACAACTCTAGTGGAACTGAGAAGACAAATGTCAACTCTTAACTTTAAGTCCCTTTCTCACTTCGCCATGGATTTTTAGGGTCCAAGATTCAAACCATATCCCTACCATATAAATCAAAGATCTTCAAACTGGCTCCCAGCTGTCCCATCTGATAACTGAAGCATCAGAAGAGTGGTGGCCTTGGCCCTGAACTGGACCAGCCACCCCTCCAGAGCTGGTGTGGGTTGCCTGGCCTGAGTAGGACCCTAGGAAGGAAATGTGGGAATGCACTAGGCGCCTAAGGACAAAGAGGAGATAATACCATCAGAAACACACAAAGTGGGTGGCTGTAGACCTGATTTAAATACCCGGCTTGGCCTTTGTTTGAGAAACCTGATAGCAAGAGACCCCCTCCGGACCACCCCACACCCTCCTGGGGGAGGAGGCCCCTCCGTTCCCAGAAGTCTGTCTCTGGACACTGTCGTCAGTCTTGGAGTTCATTTCCTGGTTAAACAAACAGCAATTAAATAACTCAGGGAGGGCAACGCCTAGAGACATGTCTCAGGGAGCTAGCCTTCCATGGCTCACGTGACCTCCCACTCGGGTCTTTTGCTGTGGGGCTAGGGAAAGACACATTAATCATGGATGGAGTTACAAAAGCAAGATCCTCTGTATACAGAAGCGAGGGAAGGATTGGGGTGTGCCCCGAAGGACCACCCAGAGCAACTTGGCAACAGATGGGTCCCTTCCACTGGGGACGTGCAAAGTGACCTGTGTCAGGGTGAGAAAATAAAGCTGCATGTCATAGCCGCTCGGGCCGGTGGGAAAGAGATATAGCCACCGAGCCTCCTCCCATTCTCTGCCAAGTTCTCTGGTGGGCACCAGGCTGACTACACAAAGGTATACTGCCACTTTGAGAAAACCTAGTGAAGGAACCTACCAACTACAGAGAAGGATCCTAGAATATCAGAGGCAGAAGATACCTTCCAGAGATCAGGGAAAGAGGGATAGAAGGTTCATACTGTCTGGGCTACTTACCAGCAGGACCACACTGGACAAGCCCCTTAAATACTCTGCTCAGGTTTCCTTATTTGTAGGATAAGAGACATGGAGCACCATTTGAACTCTTTCCAAGTCTCTTTTCAGTTCTACCATGTGATATGGTTCTGATGCTCTTCTGGAAAAGATCAGGTGGTCCGTGCCCTCCCATTTTACAGAGTAGGAAACTGAGATTCAGAAAGTCAACAGAGAGCCCATTTATGAAGCTCTTTCTTTGTTCCAATCACTGTACTAAGTGCTGGAAAAACAAGTAAAACAGAAGAAGATGACTGACAAGAATTTGCCCACACCATTATGTTTCCAGCTCTTTCAGTCTCTGTTACATACTTATCCACATGTTTGGGATTCAACTTCTGTAAGAGAGGTAGAGAACCTCTTTTCTACCAAGATCGTTTGAATATATATAAACCATTTGTAGGTCATAAAAAATTAACAGCTTAGAATTTGGTCATATATTTGGTCAAGCATTTCATTAATTCATCCCTAAAAGTTGCTAGATTTACTGAATTTCAAGTCCTGTCTGTGGTTGCTGTGACAGTGCCAGATCAATTGATTTCTCAGGCTAGAAGTTCCCTGCCCCTGCTCAATAATTAATAATAATAATAATAATAATAATAATAATGACAATAATAGCCCCCTCTATATATATGTATATACATACATATATATATGTAATTAGCATTCATTCACATATTAAGCATTTACTATGTGATAGATGTTTTTCTAAGTGACAGTTCTTATCCTCAGGGATTTTAGATTATAATAAGGGAGCCTTGGCCAGAAAGGACTGTTTTGATGGGGTTAATTTGATAACTGCTTTGAGAGCCAACGGTAGAAGGATGAAACATGCACAGGAGCCTGCCCCAAGGATACCAGGGATTGGCACTGGGTGGGTGGGTGGGTGGAGGAGGTCTCTGTCCAGGCTAGATAGGATGCCTACTCATCATTAAGAAGCCCAGGGCCCCAGGGCAGGGAGGAGGTGGAGGCTGGAATAGAGACTGTCTTGCTCAAAAGGGAATAGAGGTAGGGGTTTTGTCCCCATTTTGCAGAACTAGGAGCAGTGGATGAAATTTGCAAGGGTAGATTTAGGTTTTAAGTAAGGAAAAAACTTCCTAAAAGTGAATATGGACTCCATGAGAAGTAAATTTTCTTTGGAATTCCTCAAAGATTAGATGACCACTTTTTGGCAAAAATCATTCTATTCCAGTATCAGTTGGACTAACTGGCTACTGAGATCTTTTCTGCCTCTTAGGATCTCTGGTATTGTGATCTATAATTTTCATTTACAGAACACATTATAAGATTCCTTCAAGCATCTGGCTTCTTCCAATCTTGGTGTATTTAATATAAGACTTGTTACAAAGATTTTACTGAGCAAGATCTAACCTTAATGTATACACAGTTTCAAGTTCTAGAAAGACTTCCAGACAGTGTTGCAAATACAGTATCTACACAATGAGCAGATAACTGTAGAATTATATTAAATTTCAATGGAAATGGAGGTAGGAAAGTACTGTTCTCCTCAGAATCCAAAGAAGAAAGTTCCTTCTCTTTCAATAAAAGGCTCTTCAGGATGCTAAGATTTAGAGGCAGAAGAGAACTTAGAGATCCTTAAATCCAACACCCTAATTTTAGATAAGGAAACAGAAAGAATAAGGGATTTGTTCCCAAGGAATAGAACTCACTATCTGATGTGGATATTTCCACTTCCGATTCCCTTACTGGAAACAGGGAGAAAAGATTCAGGACTTGGGAGATATTATGGAAACCAGAGACCAGTTCATGTAAGACTTTTGACCATTCAGATGTACAGTGGATACAGTTCTAGTCTTGGAGTTGGGAAGACCTGAGTTCAAATCCAGCCATAGTTGTGATGGTGATCAAATGAGATAAAATATTTAGGCCATTATAAGCCAATATATACAATATATATACATGTATTGTGATATATATGTGTGTGTGTGTGTGTGTGTGTGTGTGTGTCTGTGTGTCTGTGTGTCTGTGTGTCTGTGTGTGTGTGTTATATGATAAGCCAATATATATATAGTATATACATGTTAGCTATTATTATTATTTTACCAATCTGCTTTGCTGGAGCAATTGAAAGAGTCCTAGAAAAGAGCAAATTCTTTAACCCTTCTTAGCCTGGATTTCATCATCCATAAAATGAGGGGATGGACTAGAGAAGAAGGGGCAGTACATCATGGACCATAGCTGTCCATGGGATTTTCTTGGCAAAGATACTGGAGGGGTACACCATTTCCTTTTCCAGAAGATCTGACTTGCCCAGAGTCACAAAGCTAGGAAGTGTCTGAGGTCAAATTTGAATTCAGGTCTTTCTAATTTTGGGTCTAGTGCTCTATCCACTCCACCATCAGCTACCTCCACTTTTCTTTCACAACATACAATTTTTCACTGGTGGTCTTCATAATGAGAATGGAAGCTCTTTGAAGTCTGAGCTGGATAAATATTTGTTGATTGACTCTGAATAGCCTTCTAAAGCTAAATCTCTGATTCTACTATAGTCTACCTTGGTCAGACCAGCTCTCCTATATTGTGTCTAATTAGGGCAGCACTTTTTTAAAACTAATATCTTTGAGTAGCTGGAAAACAAACCAAGGATGGGGAGGAGGTGAGAGATTCTGGGTAAGTAAAGATTGATGGAATGATCTGGAGATGATTAGTTGACAGAAGGCTTTATCACTGGGCTTGGTGGTCTGGGGGTACATGAAGTCTTTCCTTGGGTGTGATGGACCATAGAGGAATCTATCTTGACTTGTTGCTTGGTCACAGAGAATAAAAATAGGAACAATTTGGAAATAGGTTGGGGAAGGGGAAAGAAGTAGCTTTCAAGTCAATGTAAGGAAATTTCCCAATTATATAAACAATCCCAATATAGAAGGAATGTCTAGGAAAGTAGTGGATTCTGGGCTCACTGGAGGACTCAAATGAAGGTTGGTGACCACTGTCAAAGACGATGTTGAAAGGATCATCAAACAGGAACTATTGGCAGTTGATGGACATCGAGGTCCTTAGGTCTGAGATTCTATGAATTCCCAATGATAGCCTCCCTTGGGGTCATTGAACAAAGTTTGTTCAACTTAGAAGAAAATGCTGGCTTCAATAATGATTGGTATTCATCCCTTGGAAAGAGGAAACTCAATTTAAAGTTGGCTTCAGACACAAAGCAGAGCTGGCTCAGGGTGCCAGAGGAAGAGTCTGATCATATTCATCCTCTAGAAAGGGTTAATAATCCTTTGGGAAGAGGGGAGAAACTAAGGAATCCTCTTCTGCTGAAATCATGTCATTCGGCCTTGGTTTTATCTTGTAGACACATAAGCCCAATGATGGCATTCCTCCATCCTACCTGCCATCCCTCATTAACATCAGCTGTTTATTCTTGTCCTGTTTTTCCTCCACAGAAGGAAGGACAATCCCGAGCTTATGTCATCGCTCAAGAGCTGCTGTCTTCTGAGAAAGTGTGAGTCTCCCAGCGGCCAACTGGCCTTGAACTTGTAAATAAAACATCACCTCAGCCTCAGTCCAGCCCTGGCTGACTGGATGGGAATTAATGCAACTCTCTCTCCTTCCACAGATACGGGCAGGTGCTGCAACACTTAGTGCTGGTGAGTAAATCACTTTAATTGCCCAAGCCTAATTGCCCTTTTACTAGGCTGTGTTATAAGTAGAAAAGAGGTAAGAAGACAGAGGTGAATTTTATTAATACAGGGGCGATGGTGGCCAAATGTTCACTGAGGTGTTTCAGGAAATCCTGTCTCCTGCTAAACTTATGTCAGGGAGAAAAGTAACTTGAAACTCTTCATAGGAGGCTCCAGCAAGATTGGTGTGAGGATCAAATGAAATAATATTTGTGTAGCACTTTTCAAACCTCTGCTATATAAATTTTACTATATTATTATATTGTCCTTATCATTTATTCACAATTGAAGAGAGAAAACAGTTGAATATCACTGGGCCATTTCTACATATATCCAATGACTTTGGCACTAGTCATTCCCCATCTTGAAATAAATGTCTCTCTACTTCATAAAATCTTTTACTTCCTTTAAGATCTAAGTCAAGTACCACCTCATATGCAAATCCTTTCTTGATTACCCTTATACAACTAATTTTCATTTATTTGGGGTATATATATATATATATGGTATATATATGGGGTATATATATATAGGGTATATATATGTGGGTGTGTATGTGTATATATAGACAATATGTTTTTATGTGTATGTATTTGTAGATAACTATATTTATCTAATTATAATTATGATGGTGTTTGTCCTTAATTTTCAAAGAAGACCATGGTGACACCAAGACAAGCACATGAATTGGATTTGAGTGAGGGGGGAGCTGTGCTAAGTCACCAGCCTCACTTTCTCCTCCAGAGTCATCTGGGTCCAGTGACCAGATATGAATCAGAATTACTGGAGATGACCCTGGATGAGAGGCAATCAGGGTGAAATGACTTGCCCAAGGACACACAGCTAGTGGCAAATGTTTGAGACTGACTCCAAGGCCAGCGCTCTATCCACTGCATCACCCACTGCCCATCTATGCAACAGATATGGCTATAGCTATAGTTATAGATATAGATGATGATATAGATATATATAGCTGTAGGTAGGTATAGGTATAGGAAGGGAGAGAGGGAGACAGATCAAACAGGGAAAGACAGAGAGAATTAGAGAGAGAGAGAGAGAGAGAGAGAGAGAGAGAGAGAGAGGTCTTCCTTAATAGAGTCTAAGCTCTTTGAAGGTAGGGGCTGTTTCCTTTTTATCTATGCATCTCTAGTGCCCAATATCTGGCAATAGGCACTTAATAAAATGTTATTGGTCAAATGACTCATAGATTTATCACATTAGATGGACCATGGAATTGCAGGATTTAAAGTTGAGAGTTGCACATTTTACTGATGAAACTGAAATCCATCGAGGAGAGGATAATTGGTCCATGAAAACATGGTTTCCTTCTAATCCTATGAGTTTGTTTTATGAATTGAAAAAAATCTTATTCTGAGGAGTCCATAGGCTTCAGTAGATTGTCAGTTTGGTCCAGGATGCAGAAGAGTTAAGGGTTTCTTCCATTTCTCAGAGTTCCACAGATAACAAATCACAAAGCCAATAATAAAACCGAGATCTTTTGACTCTCAATTCGGTTCCTATCACATTTTGGGAATGTGAACTTTGGAAAAAAAATGTCAGTAACCAAATATGGTATTGGGAGGAAACCTCCTCTTCCGTGTGTCCCAATAAATTTACAGGGACCTTACAGGAAACTTGGTTATAAAGTTGGCTTCACAAACAAAGCAGAGCTGACCCAGGATGCCAGAGGAGAGTCTGATCATATTTGTTAACTTGTTGAGAAGAAGGTGCCAAGAGCTGGAGCAGGAGTTCTCAGAAGAGGTTCTGCCAGGGGTCATAGTCATAAGATAACAAGTCCACATTTCTGTTTCTGACTTGAATTAATAATTTTCTAAAAATCAAGCAGTCCTTAGCAAACATCTAGTTCCCCTGCATTTAACAGAAAAAGAAGTTGAGATGTTGAAATTTGTACAGAGAATGCAAATAATAATAGATAATAACAATTAACATTTTTAAAGTATTTTAAGGTTTGTCCAGAGCTTTACATATCATCACATATAGAATTGTAATATTAAGAGGTAGATGCAATTATTATATCTGTTTTACAGATGAGGAAAATGAGGCTGAGAAGTTAAGTGACTTGCTTAAGATCATACAGCTAGTAAATGAAAGAGCAAGGATTGAAACCCAGGTCCATGACCTTCTGTGATACTCTACCTTACCTCAGGCTAATATGTCTTAATGGTCATCTGCCCATTCATGCTGGCATCTATTTTTTTCCAATCAAAAGAAAACCTGTCTAGGAGAGCATTGGCTATACCCTAGTGGTACATCAATTGACTAGTCAAAAAGAATATATTTTATGGATTTGTCCAGGGTAGTTTCAAAGGGGATTTCTAGGCTGGCCATACAGGGATCTATTAAAACAACTGCAAAAGGGAAGTCTTGGTAGACATATGCTAGATGTGTTCAAGTCTTTGAAGGGTCATGATGTGGAAGAGATTTGAGGTTGTTTCAATTTTTCCCTGGACAGGAGAAATAGGAAGAAGTTGTAAAGAGGCAGACTTGGACTAAAATGCTTCCTAACAATTCCAAATTGGAATGGGCTATATCAGAAAAGAATGAGTTCTTTCATCAAAGAGGGACTAGATGATCCCTTGTTATGATTGCTGAGGGCTAGCTCCTTGCCCCATGTCCTAGGAGAGAGACATCTGGGCAGATATTTGAGACACCATGATCCTTATATCCACCCAGACTTGTCTCAATATCAAGAGTGAATAAAATAAAAAGATATAGTCCAGGCCTTCAAGACAGGGATTCACTTTCTGAATAAAAAAAAAAAAATGTCTGCAAGCAGGTGTGGAACTTCCAGGGCAAATTAAGGGTCAAAAATAGAAGCTCTGGGGGCAGCTAGGTGGCGCAGTGGATAGAGCACTGGCCCTGGAGTCGGGAGTCCCTGAGTTCAAATCCGGTCTCATACACTTAATAATTACCTAGTTGTATGGCCTTGGACAAGTCACTTAACCCCATTTGCCTTTCAAAAACCTAAAAAACAAAACAAAACAAAAATAGAACCTCTGCCTATGGAGTATCTGGAAAAGCCTTCACAGAGCAAGAATCCAAAATTTGAATGACTGATTGATTAATTGGCTTACTCCAAGTTTAGTACCCTGAACTTATCATTTTTGACTCTTACCTGATATTCATCTCCTCTGAGGCATCTCTCACATCGAGCTTTTCCTCACTTTCCATTGCAGTTCCTCATGACTTCTTTCTTTTGTTGTTGTTCAGTTGTGTCCAATTCTTCATGGCCCTGATTGGGGTTTTTCTTTAAAAATATGCTGTCATTTCCTTCTCCTCATTTTCCTTCTCCAGCTCATTTTATAGATAAGGATACTGAGGCAAACAGGGTCGAGTGACTTGCCCAGGATCACACAACTTGTGGGATCTTCTTGACAAAGATATTGGATTGGTTTATTTTTTCCTTCTCCAGCTCATTTTATAGATGAAGAAACTGAGGCAGAGATTGAAGTGACTTGACTAGCTTCACACAACTAATTAAGTGTCTAAGGCTGGACTTGAACCCAGGTCTTCCTGACTGTAGTCATGGCTCTCTACTCACCTAAAAGCCCTCTTCTTGCCCAGATTATTCTAAAAGTTCCTAACTGGTCTTGCTGCCTCCAACCAACCTTCTCTCTAATCTGTCCTTCACATCTCAATAGATTGCATATTCTATGAGTACAGGGTTTGCTTTTTCCCTCAGTACTTAATATAATGACTGGTACATAGTAGTCACTTATTAAATATTTATGGATCAATTGATATTGCTATCCAAGTAATGTTCCTAATATACACCATGATCACAACACTCCTCCTATCAAATACTTGCAAAGTTTCCCCATTTTTTCCTAAAGTTAAAAACTCCTGATCTAACATTCAAGACCCTCCATAATCAGGATGTTTATTGCCTTTAGTATCACATAATTCCTCTTTAAATATCCTTTATTCACACTAAATTGGACCACTCAATTTCCCCTTGCCCTCTCCCCAAAGCATGCCATCACTCCTGTCGCTCATACTTAGAATAGACTTCCCTCCTCTGCCTCCCCACCCCCTCTATTTGAAAAAGTCACTTTCCTTCTTCAAGACCTAATTCCACATTTGTCTCCTTAAAGCCTTCCCTAATATCCCTCTTCATCCCTTAGGTGAAGGTGAAAATGATCTTTCCTTGTCAAATTCCTCGGAGCATATCCCCTGAGTCTCCTTGCCCCTATTAATTGGCTGGCTACTTGCAGCATCCCTAATACTTTCCCTTTTAGACTGTCACCTCCCTGAAGGTAGGGATGGCACCATTTCTTCATGTTTTTAATGCTAGTTCCCTGAGAGGTAGCACAATGAAGAAAAAGATTCTAAGTCAGAAAGACCTGGGGAAGACCGCTTTCTGATGCCTACTGACTTTGGACCCCAAGGCAGAATGCTTGATCTCTAGTGCCCCATGAAAAGCTCTAAGACTCTTAAATTATGGACAGTCACTAGTCTCCATTGGTGAGGGCTTCCTCACCAGAAATTCTCTAAGCCAATGAAAGCACAGATCTAGACATCTCTCCTCTCCCCTAAAAAAAAATGCCCCATATGATGTCTTGTTCTCAGGAGGTGTTTAAATATTTACTGAGTTGAATAATAGTTGTTCAATAAGTTCTCTTTGAATTAAATTAAGTTTGTTTGGACTGTATTAAATTGAATTGTATTGTGGCTACAATCAGCATCTTCACCTTGGAATAATTCTAAATTCTGAGAAGTCGGTATCCATAAGAACAACCATCAGAAATGAGATTATGGGTCCACTCAAGTATGGCATTGTTCAATGAGGAGAAGAGAACATGGCAGGTGATGCAGCCAAAGATCCTAAGTCTGCTCTTTAAAAAGAGCCTCGCATGGAGGGTGTGTTGGACATGGAAATTGGTAAAATAGCAATTTCTAGTCCCCTCCCAGAAGATCTGTTTAAGAAGGCTGGGAAATGTCATTCTCTCTTTTCCCCTCCCCTGCATCTAAGGCCCAAGTCTTTTGTTCTACAAGTTTGCAAAAGGGTTTTAACTTAGAAACACACATATGGTTATGCATTTTTTCCTTCCACTTGGAGTGACTCCGAAACCATTGGTAGTACATAATAATACCTTAAAAAATAAAAAAAGAGAGTCTATAAAATCCACAATTCACCAGCTAGTTATGGGAAATTTGTAAAAAGCTCTATTTGTGTACTTTAGTGTTTAGGGGAAAAGGAGCAGGAATCTCCTGAAATGGACCCCCCCCACCTCGCCCCCACCATGCATAGTCCCTCTGAAAAGGAGATAATTCAACAACAGAGGAAACACCTGGATTTCAGTTTAGAGTACTAACACTGGGGAACATATCCTCTCTCTCTCTCTCTCTCTCTCTCTCTCTCTCTCTCTCTCTCTCTCTCTCTCTCTCTCTCTCTCTCTTCCCCCCTCTTTGGGTCTTTTCTCTATTCTCGATTTCTCAGGCTGTTTCTATTTCTCTTTATCTCTTTTTCTCTCCTTATTCTCTCTTTTTCTTTCTCTGTCTCTATTCCTCTCTCTGTTTCTCTTTTCTCCTCTTTATCTGTATTTTTCTCTATTTTTTCTCTGTCATTGTGTCTTTCTCTCTCTGTCTCTGTCTCTCTCCCTCCTTTCTGTCTTTCTGTAACTCTCTTCTCTATCTCTGTATCTGTCTGCCTCTCCCCCTCTTTATCAGTTTTTCTCTTTATTCTTTGTCTTTCTCTCTTTCCCTCTGTCTCTCCCCCTTTCTCTCTGTGTTTCCCTGTCTCTATTCCTCTTTCTGTTTCTCTGTCTCTGTCTCTCTCCTCTTCTTTTTATGTATTTTTCTCTTTTTTTTTCTTTCTTTCTCTCTGTCTCTCTCTCTCTCCCTCTTTGTGTCTTTCTTGGTCTCTATTCTTTCTCTCTTTCCTATCTCTCTGCATCTCTCTTCTCTCTGTGTGTCTGTCTCTCCATCTCATAAAGAAGAAATTATTCTGATATTGATGGCATTAAAAATGCATGTCTTGGCTACTTGTGAGGATCACCCCCAGGATGGGTATTCAACGTGAAGGCGTCTTCTGCCAAAAACGGAACCCCTTGAACAGCTGTGAACTGGAGAGGGGTTGATGCAGAGATGACTGGATCAGAATAGTTGTGAATTGTCCTCCTGAATGGTTAATCAATCATCCAGTGACTACTGAGCACCTCCTGTTTGGGAAGGCCCATGAAAACCACTGAGTCAGATTAAAAAAAAAGGCATTTCAAAGGATCATAGATTTCGAAGTGGAAGGAACCTTCAAGTCATTGAGTGAAGCATCGTCCAAACCCCAACCACCACCCTACTCCAATTTCACAGAAAAGAAAAGAGAAGCCTAGAAAGTCAGTGTTTTAGAAGCAATAAGTAGCAAGTGTGTGTGTGTGTGTGTGTGTGTGTGTCCTCAGACTTTTTAACTTCAACATTTTCTAATATACTTTGAGGTCCCTCTCTTCAAGGAGCTTATAGTTTTATTGGACAGATAAGGCTATATAAATAGATATATAGATATACATAGAGAAAAAGATACATACATATAAGCATAAACAGAGAGAGAGAAGAAGAAGAAGAAGAAGAAGACTGAAGAAGAAGAAGGAGAAGGAGAAGAAGAGAAGAAGAAAGTATTTTTCTGTAAATAATTAAGGAGCTTAGCTGGGACAACAAGCTTCATGGAGAAGCTTGACCTAAGATAATAGGAGATAACATTTATTTATATATAACTTGAAGTCTTGCAAATATATCCCTATTCACATACATATATATTGCATCTGCATACATATATATACATATGCACATACATACACACGTATATACATATGTGTATATAAATAAATGCAATATCATTTTTGATCTTTGCAACACCCTTTTGGCCATTTTTATTCTCATTGATTGCTTGGCCCAAGGAGTAATGAAGACCTTCAGCCAATGGAAGGGTTGGGTTTCTGAGCTGGTTTCATGCTGAATTTCTTGAGTTGTGGAAATTGAAGAAAGTGGTTGGGTAGGAAATAATGACTTGAGAAATGGAAGTAGAGAGAGGTTAAAATGACTTGCTCAAGATTGCCTAATGAGTATCTAAGGCAGGATTCATCCACTGTGCCACATAACTAGGTCAAATTCAATTAAGAGGAGAGGCTAGGGAGAAGGGTACGACTAGAGCCAAATTCAGAGATTTCTTGAGAAAAAGGATGATTTTGTCCTTACCGTTGCATTTCACAGTACTTAGCACAGTGTCTAGTCCACAGCAGGCCCTCAATAAATGCTGTTGAACTAACTTGACTATGCTTGGAGGCCAGGAAGACCTCCACTCTGGAGCTGAGTTGTGGGAAGTCAGTTTGAAATGGAAGGTTGGGTCACACTGTGAAGGATCTAGGGTGAGGAGGTTCCACATTCTCTTGTACTCGATGACTCACAGGTCTTCTCTCTCTGGCATGGTTTAGGAGAATCTCTCAATGAGGAGTTAAGGGCTCCCTGCTGATGGCCTTAGTCTGAGTCCTTCAGTGACTTCTAGTACCAATCCCCAGAATCTATTACCCTAGCAATCACCCACCTGGAAGCTCTTATACTTGGGCAGAAAGGATGTTCAATCCTCTCATGCAAAGCCCCTTATTATTTTCAACCTATCCAATCCACTCTCATGACTTAGAAATGCACAATATAAATACATTTTGATGACATATGTGATTGAATGGGAAGTCCCTAAAGACAAATACAAGAATACCATAAAGATTTTTTAGAAGACTTCTACTCAGTCTAAGCCCCTCCATTACAGAAGAAAGAGTAGAGTCCTAAAAAAGAAATGGCTTACCTAAAATCACACAGGTCATAAGAAGCAGAGGCTGGCTTTGAAGACAGGTCCTCTAAGCTTCATATACAACATTCATTCCATGGAGGCACAACTCTGCCAACAGCTAGGAGCAGGTGTCAGGGAAGTCACCAGTCTTGATTTGGCATAGATTGAATAATAAAATGTATTCCTTGTTCAGAAGCTCCCTATTCTGCCAGTTGTCTAAAGTTTCCCACCTTTAATTACCTCCTTTCAGTGAAGGCAACAAAGATGTCATACATAATTATGCTATTTAGCACAGGTACCCCATTAAGAATTAGCACCAAGGAACACCTTCTGCAGAAACAGCCCATTTTAGGATTGAGTCACCTGGGGAGGGGGGGAAGCACAACAGGACAGAGAGAAAGAATAGATCATACCTAGGGAGATGACAAGTTGGCCTAGTGGATAGAGTGTTGGGTTATAGTAAGGAAGACCAGAGTTCAAATTCTGTCTTTGATACTTTCTACCTGTGTGACCATCCATAAATTGTTTTACATATATATGTATATTTCATTATATATATTATATAACAATGTATGTTTCATTATATATTATATAATAATAAAATATATAATGAATATTATATTTATTTCATTTTTTTATATATTTCAAGGCTTTAGTTTCCCATTTATAAAATAAGGGGGTAATGATATATTATAGGATCATTGGCCTAGAGGTGTAAGGACCTTAAAGGTTCCTTAGCCCAGCCCTCCTCTCTCATTTTACAAGTGAGGAAACTGAGGCTGAGGCAGGGTCACATTTGATCAATCTCTAAGCTCCCTTCCAACTCTAAGTCTTAGAACTGGAGTCAGGAGTACCTGAGTTCAAATCCTGACTCAGATTTAACCTCTTTCAGTCATTTAACATCTCAGTCTCAGTTTCCTCATCTGTAAAATGAGAATAACAGCACCTATCTCACAGGATTCTTGTGAAGATCAAATGAGATAATGTCATGTCCTTGGTAAAATGTGAGACATCATTATTATTGTCATTAAATCTATATTCCTCTGATCCTAGGAGGACAGGGCTGGGTAAGGTGCCATAAGGAGAGACTGAGGAGTTAATCATGGGAAACTCAGAGCAGAAATTTACAAAGATAGATGGAGAAACCTGGAGAAAAGCTTCTAGTTTCCCTATTTTGCCCAAGACTAGGCCTGCTAATGATGGGTTTGCATCCCTCCTGGGCTTTGTTCTTAAAGCATTTTACAAGAAAGGTTTGGAGTGGCATGGGGGAAGGGGGAGAGGAGGAGAAGGAAGAAATAGAGGAGGAGGAGGAGGAAGGAAAAGCAGAGGAGGAAGAAGAAAAAGAGGAGGAGGAAGAAGAAAAAGAGAAGAAGGTGAGAGAAGACCAGAGAAGAGAAACAAAGACAGATTTCAAAAACTGCAGGGAGAGAGAGAGAGAGGCCATGAGTCGAAGCATTTGTTTATCACAGAGCAGGAGTTTGATTTGGCTGTGAAAGTGGCGCTAATGGGATTGAAGGGGATGTGAGAGTTGGGAGTCCTTTGTTATTAGAGCAGCCTGAGATGCTGATGGATTTACACATTTATTTATCTCAATTGGTGTGTAATCTTCATCCTCCGGCACATTCTCCCCTTCCTCCTCCAGCCAGTCAGCTGGGGCAAAGAGAAACAGATTCCAACACCCCCCCTCCACTCCCCCTAGATAAAATCAGTCCATCAACAAGTAATTACTGGCGGGCCTCCTGTGTACCCAGGCCCAGGCCAGCTCTGGTGCTGTACACTGGGGGGGGGGGGATGGGGAGAAGAGAGGAAGGGAGGGATTCTAGAGAAAGTACACACATCCCTTAGCCAGAGGAGCACTGGAGAATAATAACTCACAAGAATCATTCATCTTTCTATAATGCTCTTAGGGTTACAAAGAGCTTTCCTCCCCAGGTCCCCAGGAGAGAGTATGTACATATATTATTATCTGTAGGGTCACACAGCTAGCAAGCATCAGATGCAGGATTTGGATACCATGGATCTCCAATGTCAGGAGTGTGCTGGCAAATATTTGACAATACAAGCTGGTTTCCCCCCCAAAATTAAACTTTTCAGCTTAGTTTGAATTATTAACATTTTCTTCACTGCTTTCTTAAGTCTAGACTAGTCAGTCAATAAAACAATATGCCAGTCCCTGATGTGTAGTTTTCAAGGAGTAAATTCTCATGCTGAAAATTGAACAATCAGCTCTCTTGAGTCTTTCAAGTTGGATCCAACACATCCCTGTTACTTAGAGTAGAGCTCTAAGTAACAAAAGTGATTTGGAAAAAAGCTTGGTTCATCAAAGGTCCACAGGCTGGTTTGCAGAGAGGAAAATCTAAAGCTCCAGAAACCACAGGATCACAGAACTGGTGCCATAAAGTTCCTTAGGAACCACCTAGTTCAACCCTTTCATTTTAGAGGTGAGGAAATTGAGGTTAAATGAATGAATGGATGAGCATTCAAAAAAAGTATTTATTATGGGCCAAGTACACACATAAATGAGTTCAGTTATAATGTTTATGGAAAGACCCAGGAGACTAGAGGGCATGGTAGCAGGGTTGATGGAAAGACTGAAGGGACCTTGGGTATATCAGCAGATCAGAAGGCAGTACCCAAGAGTTTGAAGGACATAGTAAGTAGGGCTAATGGCAAGACTCAAGGGTACTTGGGTTATATCAGCAGATCAGAAGGCAGTGCCCAGGAGTCTGGAGGGCATAGTACCAGGGTTAATGGTAAGACCTTGAAGTCTTTAGGGATCAGGGAGAGAGAGGGTAGATAATAAGGCCCAGTGGCCTTCCATCTTTCTTGAAGACTTGTAGTTGGTGATTTTGAGTTCATCAAAGCAATGTGAGTAAACATGTCTATCTTTCTACTTCACTACCCCCAATGAGATGCATATAGGCAGTAAGTAGATGAGCTATAATTTGAACCCAGATCTTTTGACTTCAAAGCCAATATTTTTTCCTCAGCACCAGATGCCTTTAGATCCAAGGGCTTTCTGCTCATTCTCACTATTACAATCCTTACCAACCAGATGCCTCACCTTTTTTGAGATGGAACTCCCAACATCCAGACCTAGGAGTTTGTGAAGATGGGGAGAGTAGCCTGCTTTGGGTATTGTTCATCTATCTTCACATGATTCAACTTTGGCATACACTACAAAAACAGTAGAGTCTGGTCCACAAAGTCCATCAGTCCAGTCAGCATCAGACTCTAGGTTTTTGCCAACCTTGGGCTGCAGCTCTGTTCTCATAAAGGTCTTTCTTGTTATGATTTTTTCTGGGTGATCATAAATGGAGCACTTAAACCTCTCTAAATCTGTTTCTTCCTTCTAAAACGAAAAAAGCATAGGTGACTGACCGTTCAAGATATTCTAAAGGGTAGCTAGTTGGAGCAATGGATAGCGTGTCAGACCTGGAGTCAGAAAGACCTGAGTTCAAATCTGCATTCAACAACTCACTAGTATATGACTTTAGGCAAGTCACTTAACTGTTTGCCTCAGCTTCCTCATCTGTAAAATGAATTGAAGAAGGAAATGACAAACCAGGATCTTTCCCAAGAAAACTCCAAATGGGATCACAAAGAATTGGACATGACTGAAACAACAGAATAACAGTAATAATAAACTAGGTATGGAGGTGGGAGGAAGAAAAAGGGAGAAGTGGACTGTTGTTATTTCAGTAGCACCCCATTTGAACTAAATGACAAAGAAGATGTTTGTTTTTGGTACCTCCCACCTCCCTTTATAAGGATCTGTCTTCTCCCTGCCCCCAACCAGGTAATTATTGTGTGCCCAATTCCCATAAAGCCTTGTTCTTCTTATTATAATTCCTCTCTGAAAATAACAGCTGATAAATTAAAGGCTTATGTTATGACCCCTCTCATATGCATTTGTATTTTCCTAGGGGATTGGGGATCAGGATGGATTGTAGGAGAAAGCATATTACACTCAAAGGAATGAATCTTTAATGGTGGAATTTAAGATTCTCTGATGTGGTACCAGGAAATATTCATTTATTTAGTGCCTACTGTGTACTCGCCTCTCACTGTGTGCCAGAGGTAGAGGCCAGAAATTCCTCCCAGGCTTTTTGAAGGTCATCCAAGAAGTCACCTCAGAGTTAGGTAGTATTGTTTAGGGACTGGTTTGATGTGATAGAGAAATCAAGGAGGTCAAAGGTGAAGATTAAAGAGGAGAGGTTGCCCCACTTATCTCAGCCCATATTGTCTATGCTTTTCTTCTTCTCTGTTCTAGAAAGACCCTGGGGCCAGTTGGGAAAATGGGTATAATGTGACCCTGGGTCTGGTACTGTGTTTGAGGCCATATGCTATAGAAAGCAAGGCAGGCTAGACTACTTGCCTTCCAGAAGCAAATGTTCTAACAGAAGAGCCGAGGCATCAGATCATGAAATACTAGATAATAATGGAGGAGGTGCGCCACCTCTCTAGAAATGGACACATCTCTAGGGCATCATATGAATGAAGAGGCAATTACTCAGCTCAGGGTCAGAGACAGAGGTTGGAGTCAGGAAGCAAGGCGTTTATAAACAGTAAAAGCTATAGGGATCATGAGGAGGGATGATCCTTATGGGCTAAGGTGATCTGAGTTTTCAGGGAGGAGGTGGCATTTGAACTGAGCCTTGGAGGATGGGTACTATTTGCATAAAAGATAAAGCTCAAGGAGGGCCTTCTAAAAATTGGGAGCAAAAGGAAAAGTTCATATAGGTTCATAGATTTAGAACTGAAAGGGACGTCAAGGGTCATTAAATCTAAGGTCATTTTACAGATGAGATCATTGAGGTCCAAAGAGGTTAAGTGACTTGCCCAGAGTCATTTGGCTAGTGAAGTGTTTGATGAGTAGATTTGAACCCATGTCTTCCTAATTTGAAGTTCCAACATTCTAGTCACCATGCCATACTGCCTTAAAAAGTGTGTTTTAGGGAAATTTGGGAAATACTAGGGAAATTCTAGGGAAGGGTAGGAAATGAAGCAAGATATATTAGGCAGGACCTGATTGTGGAGGGCCTTGAATACCAATTAAGGAATCTGGATTTGAGTCTCTAATCTCCAATCCCTACCTCTCAACACCCTCTCCCCCCCCCCCCCATTCCAACACCCCTGGCTTATCTTGCTTTTCCAGAGATTTGAAAAGCTATTTTTAAAAATTTGATCTTTTGGTATTTTCTTCCAAAGTTCTTCTCTGTGACAAGACTGGAGGTGAGAGGGCAGCCCCTCTTCACCCACCACTTGGAGAAGACCCCTTTCTCTAGCCAAGGCCCAGAAGAGTTTTCCCTGAGTGAGGCCACTTCAAGTTCATCCTAATGGATTCTGTCTTTCCTAGGGTGACATTACTAGATTGATTAATGACCAAGATGAAATCATTTTTGTCCACCCACTCTCTTCCGAGTGAAAAGAATAGAAACATTGTGCTAGCAAATAGAACCCTATCAATTAAGAGTTTGAAGAAAGGGGAGGAGGGCCTGGTGGATAAGGAGAACCAATGCAGGAAATATTTGAGCTTGGAGGAGGATGTGAAAGGCAGCCTAGATCATCAGGGGCTGGTGACATAGGGGAAAGATGAGAGAATCCTGTATTTAGTGTTAGAAAGGCCTTTGAATGACATCTAGTTGAACACCTTAATTTTACAGATGAAGAAACTGAAGCTTAGAGAAGACAAGACTCTTCCTTAGGGTCATAGGACTCAGAGGCAGGGTTTGATCCAATGCTCCTTCCATTGCATTATTTGTTCTTGTCTTGAGAGGTACCACTGCCAGTACTGATGAAGACAGTCCCGACTAAATAGGGTTATCAGGATTATGCATGAGCTGACATTTGAATTGGATGATTAAAATCAATCAGTAAGCATTTCATTAGCCTAAGTGGCAGACATAGTGGTAGCGGATAAAAACAGGAAGAATGCTAAGCATACATTAACTTTGGAAATCAGATATACTACAAACACTGCCTTCTTTCACTTCAAAATTAGAGGAGAGAAGGACCCTTGAATAAAATGCATCTTACCATACTTACTATGTTCTATACATGGATCTCCCATATGAAAAGGAGTATGAGCTCCTTGAGGGTAGGAACTGTCTGTCCCTTCTTTTTGTATCCCCAGTGCCTGGCAAATAATAAATGCTTAATAAATGTTTCTTTATTAACTGATTGGATTTATCCAAAAGATCTGATTATCTAGATTTCCCTTGAGTACTTGGTTTTTGAACCCTTCTTCAGCAATGGGAGAAACTTGGAAAAAAAAAGTAACAACAAAACAACAGACCAAATTCTTCATTTCATTGGTAAAAACCCTTGTCAGTGGTCTCCAACCAGACCCTGTGCCGGTGATCTTCCCTTAGCCTGCCTATTGACTTAATGTAAAAAGAATACTGACTTTGGAGTCGGCTTCAGTTTGAATCCCAGTGTTGCTAGTTATTACTCATGTGACTCTGGTCATATCACTGAACCTCTCCAAGCCTGGACTAGATGGCCTCAGAGGTCCTTTCTAGACTTGTCAATATATAGTCTAAGACTCCTGCACACTCTTGAGATTCTATATATATTAAGGTCTCTCCCAGCTTTAACAAAAGTGTCTTCCAGCTCTGACATTCTATGGCCCTGTGAACCTCTTAATTTGGGACCTAGACTAGATAGATTATACTTACTGTGCTAAAAAAGAGCTATATATACTATATCACAACCCATTAACTTGATGGATTTCTTCTAGAAACAAACATTTAATGGAAAGCATCTGGAATCTATCAGTCAGGGAATATTTAGCAGAGTATTTACAATCATTCATTCATTCAACAACCATAAAGTCCTATTGTTTGCTAAGAGCTTTAGGAAATAAAAAAAAAATCTCTTCCATGAGTTTCTCTACAGGAATTCATGTGGGGTAGACACCTACAATGGCCCTTCTAAAATAATCTGCTGTGTCATAGTAAGGTGCAGAAAAAAGTATCTATCTTTAAAGTTGGGGGCCAAGACAATAAATACAACCTGAAACAGACAGCAGAGAGCATTTGAACCCCTGGCTGTAATGGATATAACAACAGATAGAGGGCTTCAATCTGAGCTCTAACTCAGATAGTAAATCAGAGAGGCTGGTGAGAAGCAGCCTCAAAAGAGAGAGAAATTAAGTCACAGAAAGTATATAGAAAGAGAGACTATGGAGAGAATATAGGAAAGACATGCTATGGTGAGTGCTTCAAATTTGGCTGCAGTAGGCAAAGGAGGTTCCTGGTCTGGTCTGGTCTGATCCCTCAAGAAAGAGATGACTCAAGAATCTGAACTGTAAACCCCCACCCCTTGCAAGGGATAGATTTGAAGTCTGGGGGACTAGCCCTTCCTCCAGCAGGTATGATAAATGAACTTCCAGAGCTCTTGACTTCTAGCAGCTGTGTGAACTGTAAAAACCATTGTTATGGTGATTACCATTATGCTTCATTTTTTTTTCGAAATTAATCAAGATGATAACAGTTCTACAGACCATTGGGATTAAGTCAATTCAGTAGGAATTAATTACAAGCAAGAAACAAGCTTACAGAGCAATTCATAATGAAGCTCCCTGGGGTGTAGAAAAAATAATGGTCTGTCTCTCTTCCTTCCTCAGATCATAGATTTTAGAGTTGAAAGCCCTGGAAGACGTAAGGTCCTACTCCAAAACATCATCTTACAGATGAGCAACTGAGGTCCAGAAAGGAAAGTGAGGGACTTGCTTAAGGTCATATAGACAAGTAAATAGGAGTCAGAATGGGAACCTAGCTCTTCAACCAATGGGAACCTAGCTCTTCAACCATAGATCCACCCGACTTGCCAATGTATCACACTTCTTGCCTTCCCTTTTCTTCCCATCCTACTTCTCCCCGCTCTTTCTCTCTCCCTCCCTCCCATTATTCCTCCTCCCTTCTCCCTTCCTTGCTGAATTTCTTATTTCTTCCTATTCTTCTTACAGAGAATCTAGAGTTGAAAGAGATATTTGGAAGTCCTATAAGCTATCCTTTCCCCCCATGAAAGATTCTTCTCTGGGACATCTCTGACAGGTGCCATTCATCCTCTGCTTGAATCACCTCTGATGACCAGGAATGCACCACCTTCAAAAGCACAGCACACCACCAATGGACAATTTTTCACCCTTGGTCCTAATTCTGCCCTCTGAAGATTGACAAAATAAATCTGCTCCTTCTTCTTATATCTGAAATCCCACAATACAATACAAGCTTCTTGAGAGCAGGAGCTATTTTATTTTTGTCCTGGTATCTCCCCAGCCTGTTGGAGGTACTTAATAAATGCATGTTTATTTATTAATTGATCCCTTTAAGATACTCTAATTTGAGAATTCAATCTAAGAAACATTTCCTAAATATCTTCGAAGTTCAACCGTGACAGCCCACAGAAGCATAAGACCATAAGTTTAGACAGGTGAGGTATTTTAGGGGGTCATCTAAACTAACCCCAAAACTGTACAGATCAGGAAATTGAAGTCCAAAGAAGGGAAAGAATTTGCCCAAGGTGATAGGTAGTAAGCAACAAACCTGTGCATCTTCTGGCACTAGGTTGAGTGTTCTAGGTCATAAGTAAGATCCCTTCCTGATCTATGTCCTTGATCCTATGAACCCAATTCTGACACTACTCACTGAAACATTCTTCAATCAAGGTCAAGAGTTCCCACTTTGGGGTGAGAAAAAGAGTAGGTATAATCTATATGGATCCAGAGGGAAGATTAGGTCCAAAGCCAGTAAGGCTGGTGGGTTTTAACTTAAGAGAAGGAAGAAATCAAATGGAATTGTTTTTCAATGACATGTTCAGCCTAAAGAGGTGATAAGCCCCCTTTCATGGGAGGGCAGTCAGATACTAGATGGTCAACTCATCGAGGATGCCATTGAGGAGAATCTTGCATTGGGAATATGTCTAGATTATATGGTATTTAATATAAAATCTTGATAATTCTGTTTTCACCACCTCCTCATGAGGTAGTGGTGAAGAGCACTTTATATATACCTATAGGAATTAGTTATCATCCACATTATCATTATTAATGAGCAAAGGAAAAGGCCTGGGCCATGTCCAGCTACCAAGTGGTGTATATATACTCCTAGAACAGGCGATAGGGCCAAGTGTCCAGGGGCTGAGGCCCCTGCCCCAACAGGTGATGGCATGGAGCCCAATGCCCTCCAGGAGAGGCAAGCTAAGAGTTAGGAAACTTGTTCAAAAGGAAGTTGGGGGCCTAATTTCAGGGATCTTATTAGACAAGTCCCTAAGAAGGAAATGAGGAGATCTGCCAGTTGGCAACATATTATGTTGTGACAGAGAGAGGAAACTGCCCCCAGGCAGCTGGGAAAGGAGCCTGGGCTTGAAGAAGGAAGGAATGGCCTAGAGTCAGGACTTTGTCATCTTTTGCTTCTAACCTTGTGATTGGCATGGAGTTGTGTGTGTGTGTGTGTGTGTGTGTGTGTGTGTGTGTGTGTGAAAGAGAGAGAAGAGGAGGGAAAAAGAGAGAGGAGAAAGAAAGAGAGTGAGAGCAAAAGAGAGAGAGAGAAAGAGAGAGAGAAGGAAGAGGAAAGGAGGGAGGAAGGAAGGAGAGGGAGGGAAGAAAGGAAGGAAGGAAGGAAGGAAGGAAGGAAGGAAGGAAGGAAGGAAGGAAGGAAGGAGAAGGAAAGAAAGAAGAAATGAAAGGAAGGAAGAAATGGAAGAAAGAAAAGAGGGAGTGAGGGAAGGAAGTCATGAAAGAAAAAGGAAGGAAGGAAAAAAGAAAGGGTGTGAGAGAGTGGGAAGGAGAGAGATAAAGACACAGAGGAAGGGAAAGAGGGAGAGAAAGCAATGCGAATAAATTGCATCATATAAGCACATACATTTAGTGTCTACTGTATAATTATTTTCTCATTTGACCCTCACAAATACCCTGAAAGATAGATGTTTTGATTATTCTCATTTTATAGATGGAGAAACTAAGGTAAACAGAGGTTAAGTAACCTACCTAATGTCATACAGTTAGTAAGTGACTAAGGGTGGATTTGAATTCAGGTCTTCCTGACTCCAGGTCCAGGCACTATCCAGTGGGATACTTAGCTGCCTCTAAAATTAAGTAATTTCAATGCAAAAAATAAAACTTCCCAGCCTCTCCAAGTCTCCTTCAAGATTCCAGATTCCTTTGTCCATTCATTCTAATTTACTTTTCTTCTAATATGGTGAAAATTAATGTGTATCTTCTCTTGTTCAGCTTTTTTCTCTTTGCATTACTTCATAGAGGTCTTTGCAGATGTCTTAGTATTCTTCAAACCTATTGGTTTTAGTTGCATCATAGCATTCCATTTCCTTCATATGCCACAATTTATTCAATCATTCCCCCCACTGTTGGAAGCTAAATTGCTTCCTGTCTTTTGTAATTACGTCTTTGGATACATAGTTTTTGAGTTTGTTATTTTTCCCCCTTAACACTTTCAGTTGTATATTCCCAGTAATGGAATTACTGGATAAAAGAGTTAATTTTTGTAACTTCTCAATTTCACTTCTGAAACAGTATATAAATTTGCAATTCCATCACTAATGGATGAGTAAACCTGTTTCTGCCCAATCTCACCAGCACTGAGTTTTAAATTTCCTTTTTGCCAATTGGATGGGCCTGTGGTGGAACTTTAATGTTGTTTTAATTTGGATCTCTACAATTAAAAACATCTTTTCATGTCATTAACAATTTATGTCTCCTATTTTGAAAAGTGTCTTTTCATAGCCTTTGACCATTTGTCCATAGCTCATTCATTTTTTCTGAGACTGGAAGCCAATACTGCTTCCCACTTTTTTCACCCATCCCCCCTCCATTCCCCTTCCCACCTCCCTTTAGAGAACCTCAACTCAACCAGGGAAGGTCAGACAGGGACAGAATTGTCTGTTTTCAAAGCAGGAAACGTCGTAACCTCCACATCTGCTTGTCCCTTGCATGACATCATCTGCTTTCCTTTCAAATGCTGCATGAGGATTCTCTATCTTTGTCTCTCTCTCTTCCTCTCTTTCCTTTTCTCTGATCTAAATGACCTCTAAAGTTCCTTCCAGCTCCAAATACAATGATCCTCTCTTAAGTTTTTTTCTCTCTCTGCTTTCTACCCTCTAGTCTCTCCTCTCTCCCTCCACCACTCTCTCTCTCTCTCTCTCTCTCTCTCTCTCTCTGTCTTTGTTTTTCCTTTTCTCTCTTTTCCCTTTTTTTCTCTCCCCACTCCCACCTCTCTCCCTTCTCATTTTCTATTTTTCTCTCCTACCTGTCCCTCTACTGTTTCTCTTCTCCCAATTATTCTATTGCTTCTTCTCTTTTCTACCTCCCTCCAACTATCCCAATCCCTTATCTCCCTCCTTCACTTTTCTGACCCTTTTCCCTCCCTTATTGGTCTCTTCCCTCAAAAAGCTTTCACTCTGGCAGAGGAGATGAGATACAAGGACAAAGGGGCGAAACATCCCAGAATACAATAATTGCCACAAGGGGAGTACAAAATGATAATAATAGCAATTAATATTGCTCTATTGCTTTAAGGTCTGCAAAGTATTTTGCATAATTATTTCATTTGAGCTTCACACCAAACCCTGCAAGGTAGGTACTCTGCAATTATTGTTAACCCCATTTCTTTCCATCCTCCAAGTCCAGTTTCCATTATATCATGTGTGCCTCTAGTACTAAATGATGAAGAGAAGGTTTTAGTGGAGGGAGATTTGGCTTCAGGAGATCAGAATTGACTTGGTAGTATTTGGACTGGGTCTTTATGAAAGATATGAGAAAAGGCAGATGGAGGTAGAACTATAGGGAGAATGAGGGAGAGTCCAGTTTGGAGGAAACAGAGCAATGCATAGCATACTCTAAGAACTTAATTAATGTTTGTTGAATTGAATTGTGTCAGAGAAAAGTGGGGAGGAGTGGAAGAAGAGAAATCATAGAGAATCTAGAAAGCCAAAGGAGTTTGGACTTTCATCTGTGAGCAGTGGGTGGGTGGGCAATGAAATTTTTTTGAGCAGAATAATTTTTCATTCACATCCCACTTTAGGAAAATTATTCTGGCAGCATGTGGAGGATGGATGGGAAGATATTAAAATCAGTCAGGAAGCTCCTGGAAATAAACCCAAGAGGACCTGAACTAGAGTAGCCAATATGGAAGTGGAAAGCAGGAAGCTTATTCTAGGTCGAGTAGTTGTTAGCATAAGGCCCTGACATCACAAATACATAGTCTCCCCAATTCCCTCCTCACCCAATTAAATATTGGTAACATGACTGGAATCCTGGGGTCTTGCTTTCCTTAAATTGATGATTGTTTTGATCTTGGAATAGGAAAGGAAATTCAAAGGCTTCTGGGTCCAGAATTAACTTCTCCCCAGATCTGAACCTGCCTGAAATTCTTAAACAGTTCTTAGAACTGAAAGGAAATTTAAAGGTCATGTATCCAAACCCCCTCATCTTACAGATGAAGAAACTGAGGCCCATGGTATTGAAGTGATCCATATTTCTCAAGACTGAGCTAAGACCTAACGAGGTTTTGGAATTTTGATGTTGGGCCTGAGATGAGCTTCCTTTGCCTTATTCCTTTTTCTCTATCTGTACCTGAGAATCTCCAGCTCTACCTTAGAAGACATCGAAGGAAGAGATGTTGCTCTAGACTAAGTTGTTTGAGCCTGGGGCCTTCTGCCAACCAACTAAGTGTGAAAACCTCCCTGGGGGCCAGGGCAAATCAGGCTGACTAGATCTGGCCCTTTCTATGGAGGTAGGGGTGGGAGGGAGGAAATCAGGGAAGGCCCCAGACTTACAAAGCGGCTTTTGGAAAGAGAACACTCACATAGAACACAGTGGCACTTGTTGAAGTTCCTACTTCCTTCCCTGGCTGTCAGGAGCTGATGACCTTTTCCTATTGTGACCCTGGTCAATCTGGAGAGTGTCCTCCTCTCTCCACACAGGAATCAGGGAGAAATCCTTGACGTCCAGAGACCTCAGCCCAAGAAATCCTCCAGAAACTGGAGAGTTTGGCGAATGGTCACAGATTTCCCCTCGGTTAAGAGAACCAAAAGAATGTTTCCTAATCCAGGGTCTCTGTGTATTCTGGCCAAAGTTTTGTTTTTCATTAGCAATGACCCCTTCTCAACCCATTTTACAGATGAGAACAAAGAGGTACAGAACAGGGAAGAGTCTTGCCTAAGATTGCAAAAAAAAAAGTCAGTAGCAAAGGATATTTTTTAAAATTTCATTTCTGTTTTTTAATCAATCAGATCCCTGAGACTTCCCTTTCATCACTTAGCTTATTGGTTACCCCTCCCAGATTTGTATCATTTGCACAAATGATTAAGGAACTTTCTATACATTCATCTATATCAGTGACATTGCACCTAGGATATCTCTCACATAGGAGAGTCTCACTAAGAAAAAAGCTTCCCCAGGACCAAGATACTCTGGAGGTCCTCATTCATCCCAAATCATAACTCTGGATCACCCATTGATGTGTTTGCTTTTCTTAGGCAACCAGAGAATGAGATTAATTCAAAGCAAAGGCATTTAATGAAGTCATATAATAAGAAATGTAGCAATTGAGCACCTCCTTCCCAATAAACTTAGGGCACACCCTCTCATAAATTTGTCTACCCTCAGTGGGAAGAATAGACATATATGAGGTGCTATTGGAGACACACACACATAAGCAGCACTTGAGGCCAGTACCCCCTTACTGAGAGGCGACAGATATTTCAGGACTGCCAGTTCTGGCCCTTGTTCCCTGGGCCTGATCCCCAATGGGCTCCAAGCCTCTGCCACTTCCCAACTCCCTGTGCTGGGCTGTGTTCAGTGCTGCTACTTGAGGTCAGCCTCAGTTGCCATCTGCTGCTGAGGGGATACCCCCAGACCATTAAAGAGGTTGTCTTCCCCATCTGTTTTTTGAAAAGCTTTAACTCCTTTAGGGAGACGGGTCATACCACACAGGGTGATTTTGAAGACTGAGTCTATTCATTGTGACATTTGGGATCAATATCAGGTTATAAATCTAAGATTTTACTTAGGAAGGTTATATTGCCCAAAGTCCTTTAGCTAATAAACAACAAACCTGAATTCTGAGTTTAGGATTCTTTCTAGTATTATGCCATATTGTCTCTTACATACCTTAAAAAACAATTGTGTAGGTATCTTTTGTTTTTTACATCACCTATATTTCTCAACATATCCCTTCCTTTCCTCTCATAGAGCAATCCCTGGTAACAAAAAATTAAAAAGATAGAGTTCAATAAACTAACCCATATACCTAAAGTCTGACAATATTTACAACATTCCATCCCTATAGTGACCCACCTCTGCAACAAAGTTGGATAGGGAAGAGAGGGTAAAGTGTTTTTTTCATATCTCTTCTTTGGGGCTCATTATAAGATTTCACAGTGCTCAAATTCTATTGTTTTCCTGATATTCTTGTAATCATTTCCATTGTTGAAATCATTGTGTATTGTTTTTCTGGTTCTGCTAACTTTACTTTATATTCATTCATATAAGTCTTCCATACTTCTTATATTCATATTTAATGTTTCTTATAGCACTGAAATATTCAATTATATTCTTGTGCCAGAATTTGCTTGACTATTCTCCAACCAATGAGAATGTATTTTGTTCCCAGTTTGTTCCTCCTACAAAAAGTACTACTATAAATAATTTTTTCTATGGGATGTTTATTTTTTTCAAGATATTGTTGGTCCTATATGCTCTAAGTGAGATTTCTGGCTCAGAGGGAATAAACATTTTAATAACTTCCTTAGTATAATTCCTAATGACTTTCCAGAATTGTTGGACCAATTCATAACTCCACCAATGGCAGCCCTCTACCATTAGCTAGCTAGTCCCATCTTTTGTTATCTTTGCCAATTTGATGATATGAGTTAAAACTATATAATTATTTTGATTTGCATTTCTCATATTATTAGTGATCTGGAGCAATCTTTCATATGATTATTAAAAACTGTGCATCATATATTCATTTGATGTTTGTATTATCTACTGTGTTCCTTTGAGAAAGAAGGGGAATTCACCCGAATACCTAAAACTGGAGAAATTCAGCTTCAGAAAAGTTAAGTGATTTTCCCAAAGGTACACAGTAGGGTGTATGAACTCAAACTCAAGTCCTGACTGAAGTACTGACTCAGGACCCTCATTATTTTGGTTGTCTCATCCCAGAGTTGTATCTGCCCAACACAAAGGTGCTCTTGATTCCATTAGGTTAGCATGTGATTAATGGGCTTTCTTGGGTTTCAGGATTTCCATGAGGCAATACTAAAAGCCTTAAGTGAGGAAACTGAGGACAATGAAGAGTCATTAGCCAGAGGTGAACTGCAACAAGGATTGAGTGAGCTTCCAGCCATCTATGAACTGCACCAAGAGATCCTGAGTGAACTGGAAGAGAGAATTCTGAACTGGTGAGTGGCCTCTCTTGGCTCCCATTTTCTTTTCTGATGCTCATGCCTTTGAATTATAATGATCATTCACACACACACACACACACACACACACACACACACACACACACACAAACAGAGTCCTTTACAAATAGCTTCCCTCTTAAGGACCCTGAAATAAGTAATGCAAGTGTCATTATCCCCATTTTCTAGAGGAAGAAATTGAGATTCAAGAAGAAATGAAGTGACTTGCATAGTCACTTGGCTATAAATTGGCAGAGTCTGGATTTAAACTGTCTTCCAACTTTTAGCCCCTATCTTTCATTCTTGTTGGAATAGGATTGGGGGGGGGGTGCAAGACAATGGGACCCACAGCTAGTAAGTATTGCGTGTCTGAGGCTGGATTTGAACTCAGGTCTTCCTGACTCCAGGGCTGGTGCTCTATCCACTGCACCACCTAGCTGCCCCTGCTTTCTCATTTTTATCCTATTCCATACACCCTAGGATAGGATGGTGCATGGAGCGACAGAGCTCTGCTAAGCGAGGACACAGAGCATAACTAATAGAGCAAGACCCAATGGGTTTCATGGGATTCAGAACTGGAAAACATCTTGGGACTGTCTTCTTCTGAAGGATCCTTCAGGCCAACCCCTTCTCTTTACAACTGAGGAAACAGTTGAATTCATCCCTGGGATGGGAAGCGGGAAGACAAAAGAGCCACAGCTCTTTCTGGTTGCCACTATTGGCAATAATAATAATAATAATAATAATAATAATAATAATAATAATAATAATAAATTACAGAAAGGTTATGCTTAAAGACCCCAGAGTTAGTGATCAATACCATGACACAAGGAAACCATGGAAACCATTATTACCTACTGAATACCTAGCCAGACATGCTCTGATGGCTGGAATTACACAATGCTTTCGTGGATGACAGATGACAAATTTTCATACTACAAACCCTGATTATTGAACTATGTTATGGAAATGCTCATTTTGTTCCATGAATTTAAAATAATACAAATTTTTTTTAAAAAAAGAATATTATCAGAAGTGGACCATTATCACACATAGAAACTTTTGCCCCAACTGCCCAGACATAACATTGATGTAAGAAAATTTAAGAAGAATGTTTTTAATGTCACCCTATCAAATATTCATAATCTTCAGAACAGCTTTTAAAAAATTGAGAACCAGAAAAAGAAATAAAAATCATGTGGGAACAGAGCAAGATACTTATTCCCACCATTTTATTGCTACTAAAGTGGTACCAAGGATGCTTGCAGTGAACTGACAGAAAATGAGTTTGCCTTCTAATACTTTATACACCTACAAATGAGCCATTAATTTTATCCAGTGTGCAGTAGTCCATGTATCATTAAATATAAAAGAATAATAGCAGGAGAGTGACATTTCTAGGACTATATCTAATTGAATACCAATCCTCAAAATGAGAAGAATGAGATGTTGATAACAGTAGTTAACATTTACACAATGCTTTAAAGTTTGTAAAATGCTTTACATACATTATTTTATCAGAACCTCAATTAAGCCAGGAGATTAAAGTGTAGTTTCCCATGAAATGCAGGAAACTTTCCACAGGAGAAGGATGGAGAGACTGGAAGTCAGATGACATGTTACAGAGAGATTTGCTGGTAATTCTTAAACCATTTATCCACACTCTTCCCCATACCCATTTTTCTCACATGGCTTCAAGGGAGGAGCAGCCAAAGGTGGCTGACATTTTCCTCACCCGGGAACCAAAATTCGATCACCATGTGGCTTACATTATGAAGTTTGATAAGAATTTGACTCTACTCAATGGAAACTGCATCAAGTCTTTGCAACTGGCTGCCAGTATCAAGGAATTTGAGGTAAAGTCTCTCTCTCTCTCTCTCTGTCTCTCTCTCTCTCTCCTCTCTCTTTTTCTCTCCCTCCATTTCCCCAGCTTACATCTATGTGAAACTTCATTATTCTTGTCATAATAATAATTCACATTTTTATTGTGTTTTAAGGTGAACAAAGCATTTGCCTTAAAAATAATCCTACAAAGTAGGACATACAAGTACTGATACCTCCATTTTACAGATGAACAAATAAAGGCTTAGAAAAGGGACTCAGCCATGGCCATAAAACTAATAAATGTTAGAGCTAGGATTTGAACCTGTGTCTCTTGATCTCAAACCTTGTACTCTTTCCACCAAACTCCACTATTTAATCCCTTCTGAGACCTTCTTATTGAATGTTCCATCTGAACTCAGAAGGAAAAGGACCTATTGATTCAGGGGTGGGGAAGAATTAGCTACTGACTTTTTTGCTCCTCAGTTTTCCTGTGCTTTCTTCCTTCTCTGGTTTGAGGATCATGGATTATCAACATAGCATCACAGATTTAGAGTTGAAACAAGTCCAGCCTTCTCATTTTTCAAATGAAGGAAACAGAGGTCCAGTGTCACATAGTTAGTAAATTTCTGAGAGGCAGGATTTGAACCCAGAACTTCTTGACTCCAAATTTAATGCTCTAGTCACTGTACCATGAAAGAGATATGAGACCATAATCCAGGAAATAAATATTAATGAACACTGTACTTTTTATATCAAGCAGTGATTAGAACTTTGTAGGGTCAATCAGGGCAGGTTCCCTAGACATTATGAAGGCTCTTTTGAAAGCTTTCAGTAATATCTCACCAGGTCATGTAATTCTGGGCTCTCAGAGACCATGATCCTCTAAGTCCCCATAAACTGGAATAATTTTGAGGATAGTTTCCATTGCGGAGTCTCACCACTTAGATCACCTGCAGGGAAAGGACTGATTGTTTGCCAACAAGTCTCTAAGACCACAATATTGAACTGAGACCTGCTTCTCTGATGAAATCACAACTGCTCAAAGTGGGGGAAGGAGTGGGAGGGATGTGCATCTAGAGTGAGAAAATACATGCAGGGGGCTAGCAGGGACACCATGGGGACCAGAGAACAATGGGGCAAATCCTTCTTTCAAAAGTCATCTTGTCCTGATCAGAGTGTTTCTCTCATCTCCCTTATGCTCAGCAGAGTCCTCAAAGTGGTGGCCAGGGTGTGAAGCATCAACTCCTGAAGGTGGTAGAGCATATCTTCCAGTATCAAGTGCTCCTCACAGGTGGGCCTGGGGAGGTCACCAGGGATCTTGGCATGGTGGACCAGGATGGGCAAAGAATATGGTGTGCCAGGTTAGGTGGAAGACTTGGAGGGCCAGGTTGGGCAGAGGATATGGAGGGCCAGGTAGGATGGAAAACATGGAGGGACAGAATGGGCAGAGGACGTGGAGGGTCAGGTTGAGTGGAAGATATGATGGGCCAGAATGGGCAGAGGACATATCAGGGCAGCTGTGCAGGTTGGGAAGGGGATTTCTGCATGGCAGAAGGTAGGCTTTGACACTGGGAATAGCTTTTTGCTTTCTAAAGACCCCTGTGAAATAGGAAGTCCAGCAGAACAGCAGCAACCTTAACTGGTTTGCATTCAAGTGACTTAATGATGATAACTAACATTTATGAAGTGCTTTAAGTTTTATAAAATATTTTCTATGTTTGTATACCTCATATACTTTTATATGTACATATTAGATATATTTTTCATCTATCATATAATTTTACATGTGTATATATTATATAACTGTTTCATATAGTATATACATCTTATTTTATGTATATGGTATATATATATCATATTATACATTGTTACATTATTACATGTTATACATATATATATTTATCAAATCTCACTTGATCCTCACAATGACCCTTTTGAAGTAGTTGCTTTTATTATCCTCATTTCATTGAAGGGAAAATAAGACTGAGAGTAGTTAAACAAATTGTTTAGTAAATAAAAGTCTTGGGTAGGATTCACACCCAGGTCTTCTTGATTCCAAGTCCAGTGTTCTGCCTACCACACCAGGAAGTTTGAAACGTACTCCTCTTTCCCTATTCTCACCCATAAAACACTTGAGTGCCACCAAACAAGATTAAAATGTAACTGGGAAATGATTTTAAAAATAAATTAAAATACAATAAAGATAGTGTCAATTTGTGGTTTTCTAAGACAATGTAGGGCCCATTTCTCTTAGATTTTGACACCACTGTACTATAACACCTAATTGTAAAATAATGTTTCTCTCCTGTCATAAATTCTATGGAGCTCTCTCTCTGATCTTTCTCTAGGAATGGCCTCAGCAGGAAAGAAAGAGATTGTCCTGAGGCTGAGCAATGGAGGGGAGTTGGATAATCCCATATGGGTTCACTGAGAGTTGCTCAGTGAGGGAAGGGAAGATATTTATTTAATAAACAATCTGTTTAACTTCTCTCAGTCTTAGTTTCCCTTCAATGAAATGAGAATAATAAAAGCAACTATTTCAAAAGGGTCATTGTGAGGATCAAGTGAGATTTGATAAATATATATGCATATTTTATGATAATATAACAATATATAATTTGTTATACACCACACACATATAAAACATATGTATAATATATGAAACAATTATATATGAACATATAAATCCAGGTTAGGAACTATGCCCCTTCCTTTGCTCTGAGTTCACCAATAAGCTATTAGAAGGGTTTCAGAGCCTATTTAAAGATCCGTTGCCAATTCTCCATCTGTGCTCCTGACTGGAGCTGAAAGGAAGAGAAGGACCTGAGAATTTTGTGAACCTAAACTCTGTCCAGGAATCCCAGAAATAAATCTATCACCTAAACATCATGGCAGACTTGACATTTTGGATCATGTTACTGGGTATATGAAAATTACAATCAATTCTGGGTAAAATTTAATTTCTAGCTCTGTTCTATAATGGACCAATATATTCCACTGGAAGGGAAAAATATATATTTCACATTTATTTATAAACATGAGCCATTATATAGCACTTGATGATTTACAAGGTCCCATAACAACATTGTGAAATATATAAGGTGAACATCATTTTTCCCACATTAGGCCCAGTCCTCAGAGAAGTGAAATATCTTATCCACGGTTGCACAAATAGTTAATGCCAGACCCTGAACCTAAGCCTCTACATCATAAGCCAAAAACCAGGGTTATTCATAACCAGAAGTAGCCATAAAGAGCAAAACTAAAATCCAATTTTAAGAAAAATGAGACATGCTTTGGTAAAGGCCAAAATGAAGGCCATTCTGAAAAAATTATCCTGACTCATTCTGTACACACTGCAGTTACTCAGTGATTGTTGTCTTTAGATAGTAGTAAGGATGCTGGAGAGTGTAATAATATGGATGATGATGAGAATGATAGAAGTAATGATGATGTGGGGATTATGGGGATGATGGCAAGCAAAAAAGTCACAGTGATAATGGTTTTGATACTGAGCATGATAGTGTTGGTGGTGTGATAAATGGGGGTGGTGGTGATGGCGATAATGAAGATGGTGAACATAAGAGAAATTATGATGATGGTGGTGATGAATATAAGTATGATAGTGGAATGATGATAGGGACAATGAGCATGCTCATGGTTATGTGATGCTGGTGAGTATGTTCATGATGATGATGACAGTAATGATAATGATGTTGTTGATAAGAACTGTCACCATGATCGGGACAGTGATGATGAGAATGAACACAATGGGTATGACATTGACATTCATGACACTGACAGTTATGGGGAGGAATATGGTAATAATAATGCTTCACATATGTATCAGGTTTAATGGCTCATAAAGTACATTTTGCTGCTGCTGACCATTGTAATGACAGCAATCATTATGATGATCACAGTAATAATGAAATAAATGACAGAGATGATGGGGTGAGGAAGGGGTGGGGGAGGGGAAAGAGGTCACATTCTGATAATGATGACCAGGGTCTTCATGCTGGGAGATTGAGAACGGTATCAGATGATTGTTAGTGGAGATAGCAATGATGAAGGTAGGCAGGGGCTACTTGATTTTTGTTTTGTATCCCTAGCACAATTCTTTGCACAGAGTAGACACTTAGTACTTTCTTCTTGAATGGAATTGAATTCTATCGTTGAATTGGAAGAATCCACTTGCCTCTGAATCTCTGCTCTGGGTGAAAGTATGGGATTGTTGACCCTGAAATTAGGGGATTGAGTTTGCCTAGGATATAATTTGCCTAGGATATAATTTTGTCTTTTGTCTAATTGTTCCAACAGATTATTTGAATAATCTTTGTCCAGACTCAGCAGAGTATGAAAATACCCAAGGTAAGTAAAGGAAAGATGGAAACTATACTTTTAGTTCAAAGCTTCCTTTTCCCAGACTGATTCCATTAGCCTGACATTCCCACCTAGTATGAGCTGAGCTTTAATCAATTGCAATGTATAATGTATCCTCTTTGATAAAACATACTGGGAACCCATGACATCACTAGCCTCTGATCCCCAAATTATTCCTCACAAGTGTCCCAGGGATATGATGCAATTTTAAGGAATTTGGAGTAATCTGGGAATTCCCAAAGTATGGTGGAATTAGAATGATTGTCATAAGAAGAGAAAGTCATGGTCAAAGTTTGTTGAGGAGGCAGTTTTGAATCTGAAAAGCTCTATTATTGAAAAAAAAGACAATTTTCCTCCTATTCCATGGCAATTTCTATCTCATGTCTTTGGCACGATCTCATCATCTGGTGACCCCATCAATTTCTCCACCTAGTTGCTCAAACTTCACAGGTTAAGACAATATCAGAGACAGTTTGGACTCTGAATTCTCCTTGAATAGATCATCAACTTTCAGAGTGCAGGGAGCAATTCTCTGGCATTTTTCCTTCCTGGGACTTTCCCGGGGTCACACTTCTCAAATTCTCCAAGCCATGCTCATTCAAAAAGTCTTACTCAGCATCTTCTATGCCCCAAATACTGTGCAGTGAAGGGATTACAAAAGGAGACATGTTTCCTTTTCTCAAGGATCATTCTAATAGCAGAGACCAGGCCTCCCTTTGGAAAAGATAAGAGCTATAGAAGTAAGGATGCACATATGTGGAATGTATAGAAAATTAGAAGGAAAGTGAGGCAAAAAAAATGTTTGAAATGCTTGGGAAAGGCTTCAAAGTAAGACTTGAGAAAGATTCAAAATTCTCTCCTTTACTCCAAAAGTGTTTGTATCTGTGTCAGCTTCATCCCAATGAGTTTTTGAGACTCTAGGCAAGCAGACTAATCCCAGAGCTTGATTCCTAGGAATGGCTTCGGGCCTGCAGACACTCTCTGGTCAAGTCCAAGGGGCTTAGTCCAATGAGTGGACCCTAAGAATCACAGAGGACCCCATGGCAGCTAGGCAGCTAGCTGATCAACTGGGATTAAGTAAGCACCTGGGATGTGCTATGCACATGCTAATGATACAAAGGATACTGGGGGTGCAAAGAAAAGCAAGGGATAGCTACTGCCCCCAAGTTGCTTTAACTTTCATGGACTCATTCCAAATGGTCCTGCCCCAAGGTAGAGGCACTGAGAGCCAGTGTTGTTTTCTGTGGACAGATGACAGGCAATTACCCTGGACTTGCTTGGTCAGTAGATCATACAGTAGGAACTACCCCCCCACCCCCAGATAACCCATTCTCTCCTCCATTTCATTCTTCAGATGCTTTGGCCCTCATCTCCAAAGTCACAGATCGAGCTAATGAAAGCATGGAGCAAGGGGTAAGTCTCAGACAAATCTGTCCATCCTCCTGGCAAAACCTCTCTTTCAAAACAAGATGATGTGATGGCCCCAGAAGTTTGGGATTGTAGCTCAGGGGGCCAAGGAACCCCTCTTCTCTGAAGCATGAGAGATAAACTTTTGAGTCTTCCATAGCCTCTATTCCCTTTTGGCAGAAAAATAGAGGTTGAGTAATAGATTGCTTCAGGACAACCTGTCAGTCAACCAGCAGGTTTTTATTGAAGACAGCTATTGGCAAGACACTGGGTTTTATGGTCTGGCTTAAAGAGAAGTATAAAATGTGAGCCTTCCCCTCAAGGGACGTTAACTAAAGAATTAACATTTACATGGTATTTTAATATTACAAAATATTTTTCTATATAGTATCTCATTTAATCCATACAACAACCCTATGAGGTGGGATTATTATTAACCACATTTTACAGGTGAGGAAACTGAGGCTGAGATGGTTAAAGTGACCAATCCAGTTAATAAACATCTGAGGAACAGGTTAGAACTCAGTGTGACTTGACTTGAGTACACTTTCCTTTATACCACACTGAATTTCATTCAAAAGAATCACTATTCTAAAAAGTATGAATCTAAGACTCAAACCTGGTTGTCTTAGACCCTGGATATCTAACCTAATGTGACAATATATTCAGCTGCAAGGAGGGAACTGTGTCTGTGTTAAATGAGGGAAGTAGGGAGAGAAGTATACTGTTTTCCAGGGTCCCATCATAGCCCTGGGTTAGCTACCTCTCTCTTATCACCCATGATCATTCTCCTGCTCCCCTGACCATGGTCAAAGCAAATGCTTATCCTCGCCTTGGGTTCCAAAGCTGGAATTTCTCTTCCTGCTGGACAATTAGCTGGACCTTGACTCCTCCGAGCTTGACCCACACTTAATTGCTCCAAACAGAAGCCGGAGGTGCCAGGTCTGGCCTAACTTGGAGATGCAAGCACAAGTTGATGGCTATTCCCAACCCTCCCCCAAGCAGCAACTCCCCACAACTGCAAGCATTTGGGGAACAGATGGGATGTCTCCCATTATTCCCTCTGAGCCTGGGGTTGGCACCACCTCTGAGATCCTTTTGGATTTCCCCCATTAAGAATCGAAGCCAAAGAGACCGCCTCTCTCCCATGCGTGAGGGCAAGGATGCCAGTCAGCACCCCCAGGAGAGGTACCAGAGCAGCCGGCGGCTAAACGACTCTCTCCTGGCACTGACCCTGGCCGATACTTGAAGTTTCTCCAAGAAACAAAAGCCTCCCGTTGTCCTCCAAGCCAGCTGTGCACAGCCGGGAAGTCCCTCTTCCCCTCCCTGGCCCCAGCTCTCAAAGATGAACGGCTTATCCACCCCAACCCTCTCTTTGATCTGTCAGCAATTCTGCCTAGAGAGATGAGCCAGGTTTTGCAGTTCCTGTTAAACCACTTGTCTCATTGGCTTCCCCAGCAGTTGATTTCAGAAGCTACATTCTGATGGGTCTGGAAGGTCTTTGGATGTCATCACAGGTGACTTCTGGGGGGTCCCCTGGCCATCTGAGAAGGCCGAGTACCTGAGTATTCTCTCTGGTACTGAAACTAGTTTCCTCAAGCCCATGTGTCAAAGCCTTAGAATACCTCACCCAGAAGAGACTTTAGAGAGCATTCAGTCTAACTCCCCCAATTTATAAAAATAATAAAACAATAGCTAGCATTTGTATAGTGCCCCTAATATTTTCTCATTTGATCTTTACAACCACCCTGAAAGGTAGATGTTATTTTACAGGTGAGGAAACTGAGGCAAACAGAGGTTAAGTGACTTATCTAGAGTCACAGAGCTGGTATCTGAGATTGGATATGAACTTGGGTCTTCTTGACTCCAGACTCAGTACTCTAACCCCTGAGAGTCCTCCCCCCACCCCCAGCTAACTCTTAAACAAGGAAACTGAATCTTAGAGAGGAAATGACCTATCCAAGGTCACACAGCAAAAAAAAAGCAGGATTTGACCCCAGGACGCTCCTGCCCCAAAGTATTATTATGCTTTTAAACTACACTGCCTCTCTGAAGCCACCTCTCATTTCCAGGTCATTTTTTTTTCCATTTTCCAAAGGACTTTTGCAATTATCTTCTTTCTTCTCATCACCCAATGATGTTTTAGATACTCTGATGTTTATCACCAGCCTTTACCCTTTAGGTTTGAGCTAGATGTAGCCAGTCTTCTTTGAGACTAGCACTCCCCTCAATGTATATATGGGGCTGCTGAGCAGCAGGACTTTCCAGGTAGTCTCCTAAAGGAAAGGCACCAGCTTCTCTTCAATTCTGCATCCCCCAACAGTACCTCGCCCAGGTCTGGTCCAATACACAGTTAATGATTCTTGCATTGTATCTCCTACTAGAATATAAATACTTTGAAGGCAAGGAATGTTTCATTCTTGTCTCTGTGACCATTCCCCACCACCACCACCACCACCAGCACTAGATACCTAATTGGCACTTAATAAATCCTTGTCAATTGATTAGATAGAGGCAGCTTTGCCCAGTGGATAGAGAACCAGACTCAGAGTCAGAAAAACTGCATTTAGTTACTTGTAAAGAGAAACTGGATGAGTCTCATACTCCCTGGGCTTCAGTTTCTCCATCTGTAAAAGGAGGGGAGGCTTCATCAGACTTGATACTTCCAAGATCCCTTCCATCTCTCAATCTAGATGTCTAGGATGGATTGTTGAATGGAATTGTTTGGCAAGAATGCCAGAGCAGTTCCAAGATGGGGATTCCAGTCTGGCACCTACACACACCATGGACAAATGAGTCACTTATTCTACCTAGGAGCTTGATTTACCTTCTCTGCGAAATGGAGATACATTGAAAAATGTGATCATAGAATGTGGAGCTGGATGATATGTTTGTTTATTTTGTCTAGATCTCAATTTTTTCAGATGAGGAAAGTGAGGCCTTCAGTAGTCAGAATCAGGATTTGAATTCAAGGCCTTTCATTCCAGAAAGATTGACTTGCCAGGGCTCAAGTCCTGTCATTTATGTCCCTCATGACCTTCACCTCACTGGGACCCAGTTTCTTCATCTGTAACACCAAGAGGTTATCTTAAGTGATTTCTAAGATTCTTTATTCTAAAGACACAATGCTATTACAATAAACTTCATGCTTACATGGCCATGGAAAAGTCCAAAAGTTACTTTCTCTCTCTTCATTCTAGTTTTCTCATCTGTGAAACCGGTGCTACTTTCCTTGAAGATTTATCATGAGGATTAAAAAGATAATAGTTATTAAAGCAATAAATACCAACTGATATTATTCTCCTGACAGGCCAGAGCCTTTGTGGGTACCTTTGTACTCATTTTAGCCACAGAGGATCAGCTTCTGGTGCCCAGGGTCAGAAGGGCCAGCTATAGTTTGGAGTTAAGGCAGAGGCAGAGGCCACTGCTGGCCTGGGCCATGATTGATATCAGCCTTGAGTTACAACCTAAATCTTCCCAGCTGTCCTAGAGGCTCATTTATTAACCTTGAGTTATCATCCAGAGAAGACAGCTGGTTTTTCACCAGCATATCCAACCTCCTTATGACCTCATCTCTCATGCTATAAGAGTTCCTTGAGATGAAAATACCTACATCCCTCTCCAACTCTACTTTCTTCCCTGCACCATTCCTTCCTCTAACCCTTTCTCCATTCTGGTTTCTCTTTAACATGGGAAGCTCAGTATATTGGAGATACTATTACTAAATCAGAGTTAGAGGGAAGGATTCTGAACTAAGAATTCCTAGGCCCTGGTTGTCTTACTGAGAGTCAGGAGACAGGTTGAGGGGGTGACCCTATCAGGAACTCCTATCATTTTAGGAAAGTCTCTTCCCAGTTTGGGGGTGTCAGATTTCTTTTTTGAGGAGGAGGAAAAAAAAGGAAGGCATGTACTCATTCAGTACAGTTCTTTCCATCTCTCTAAACTTGCTGAATTTATTCATATATTCACACACATACACAGATACTTCACACACTCAGGATCCTTATACAATTCTCCCTCCATCCACTCACATTTGTCAGCAGTAGGTATCACTCCGAAGACTTGGTCAGGTCCCTCCAATCAATCAGTCAATCAACAAACATCTCTAAAGTATAAGATACTTAGGCTAAGTTGCTGGGGTTAAAAAAGACAAAGAATGAAATCATCCATACTCTGGAGGAGCAAATTTTCTAATAAATGTAATAAAGCGACTTGAAGGAAATGGTAAACAGTGTTTAACCACTACTTATATCCATGGAGTGGCCTCAATAGTTTTTCCCAAGAAGAAACGTTATACTCCTGAGCACAGTGTCCAAGGATAACAGTGTTTGCCTGGCTCTCTAGGTGAGGTGGCATAGCTTAGTGAGTAGAGCAGGGGAGTGAGAGTCAGATACTGTGAAGAGAGCAGTTGGTAGCCCTGGGTTCAAATCTATCTTTAGTATTTTGTGCCTGTAGAGTCACCTCCCTAAGTCTCAATTTCTTTATCTGTAAAATCTGGTCTCTGAGGTCCTTTCCAGTTCTAGCTCCAAGAGAAAAGAACTAGCTTAAATTCTACTTTATTTAGAATATTTATTAGGTGATTGACCTTGGATAAGATCTTTCTGAGCTTCATTCCCCCACCTACAAAAGAGGACTTCCAGAAGCTCCCATCCCAGAGGGAGGGTTGCTCTGAGTGTCAAATGAAGAACAGTGTGCTAGGTAAAGCATCTTGTAAACCAGGACATCCCAAAAGTCTTGGTGCAGTTTTCAGCACAGAAGTATACATGCTTCAGACTTATGAAAACATATGAATGGTTAGTTACTCATATTTTGAATATTGGTTTGGTTCTTATTAAAATTTACTCTGTGCTATACTCTCCAAACTAGTCAGTTTTGGAAATTTACTAAAACTTTGATTGGCTGTTGCTCATTTTCTGAAAGGATTGTATTCAGAACCTTAACATTAAGATCACTGGAAGAGTGAGGTTTTTATGATTGTGATATGATTCCACAAGAAAAGGACCTTCTCTCCCCAGCCGCCAGTCTGAGAAAGTATCATCCAGAAATTGCCCCACATGGCTGTCTTGTGAAAAATTAAAACTAAAAGTTGTAAATTCTCTTAACTAAATAAGTGCAAAAGAAGTTTATGTACTTAAACTTTCAAATGATAGTTTTTTTGTAGGTTCATAGCATTATACTCCCAAAGTTATTAAAGTTATAACCACAGTAAGATTTTGGAATACCCTGCATACATCTCAACTATTTGGGTGTGTGTATGAGTGTGAGAGAGGGAGAGAGATAGATGGACAGAGACAGAGAGATGGTCAGGAAAGAGAAAGAAGAATCAGAGACAAGGAGAGAAAAAATGGAGAGAGAAGGAACAAAGAAAGTGATATGTGTATGTTACTCTCTCTATTCATTTGCCCTGAAATACACCCCCCCCATTAATTTCTCCCCTCAGAAGGCAAAATAGGTACAGTGGAGTAGAAAAATCACTGAACTTGGAGTTAGGAAACCTAAGTCCAGAATCCAGTCACAAATGTAAGCTGTCCTCAAGCCTTAGTTTCTTATCTGTGAAAGGTTGTTGTGAAGGATCAAATTAGAGAAAGGCGTTAGGACTTTGGAAAATACAAATTGCATTGCAAACATGGGCAGTTTATCTAATTCTTCTGAGAGGCTCTGGCTGCTATCACCTGTCTTCATAGGCAGTGCATTTTGGGTAATGACATCATCATCTTGGGGGCTCCTGGAGGACAATAAAGTATCTTTGTCACCATTGCAGTAATGCTTTGTGCTCATGTCACTGGATCTGGGGCATCTGTGTCCTATTTAAAAAACTCTTGAGTAATTTCTTGACTTATGGAATGTCCTCCTTTATGTCAGCTTCCCAAGCAGGGGAGATTGGGTAGGCAGGGAACAGGAAGGGGGTGCTGAGGAGGACAGAGAGAGAGGGAGGGGGATAGAATGGAAGAGGGAAGGAAAGAAATAGAATCCACATGTGAAATGCTTAGATGGCCAAGAAGGAGGAGAAAGAGGCCCATGACTTTCCCCTCCAGCATCCTGTTTTCCTTAAGAAATTGGACTTGTCAGGGACCTTGTGGGGTCCTATGCTGTTTCACCTGGCACCATGTTTAATCAATGGGGCAGCTTTAAGCCAGTGGACCTGCCAATACTGGTGTGACTTTCTGTTTTACATTAAAGCTCCCTACCCAATAATTATTCTATGAATTTCTAACAGACTTTCTTCCTTTTTTCCACTTAACCAAATGGTATCATCCCCCTTACTGTTTGCTGTCTCCAGATCCCCTCCCTCAATAGAACTTCGCAAACATGATCATCCAACTTTTCTCTCATCTTTTTGACTTTTACAGAGGCTAGCTAGCACTTTTACTTGGTCCCTTGGTCTCATTTTCTCCTGTTTCTTCTAGGCAAATGCTTTGATATAATGAAATTTAGTTGAGCAAACTTCCTCTACATAAGCAAGTTGGCATGTTCTTGCAATTTATAGTCTTGTAACATAAATTCAAGCAAATCTGAAGAAGGGGTAAACACTAGCAACTGGGGGGAATCAGTTACCAAATTATATCTATTTCTCCTCTCTCTCTCCTCTCAAATATGGATCCATTTTTCTTTCTTCTCATTGCTACCATGTTAATATGGACAATTCTCATTGTCCCTCCCCTCATCATTTCCCTGGACTTTATAATAAACAAGTGTTTCTGTATCCATTCTCTCTCCATTCCAATGCACACACTCTTGAGACCACTTCTGAAACAATCTTTTTTCCTGCATGGATCTGGTGATTGTTATTCCTCTGCTCCAAAGTCTTTGGTGGTCTCCCACCATCTACCTACAAAAAGTCATGCTTCTTTCTCTGACACCAAAGTCCTCAATTAACTTAGCATCATCCTATCTTTCCAACTATGGCTCATTCTACTCTCTATACACTCTATATTCCATCTGAATTAGACTATCCCCTAAATAGGTCCTACACTTTCCCATCTCTAGGTCTTTGTTCAAGATGTTTCCTAGACATACAATGTCATTTCTCCAGCATTGGGTTATAAGATAAAATATTTAGAGCTAAAAGAGATCTAAGAAGTCAAGTTGGTCAACATTCAGGTTATAGAGAGAATACTGAGGTCCAGAGAGATTAAATGATTGTCAAAGGTTACACAGGTAACAGACCTGGGATTTTATGAATCAGATCCTCTTACCCCAAATGTAGTGTTCTTTCCACAAAAACTTTGATTTCAGTTTTTAAGGTCCAACTCGGTTGCTATAACCTTCAGGAAGCCTTCCTTGATCATTCCTATTATCAATGATGTTATAATGATAGTCTTATTGTTTATACCTCTTTAATATCCTTACTTATAATTCTTCTATTTGTACATTCTTCCTCCTAGACTATAAACTTCATAAGAGCAGGGACCATATTTGATCTAAAATTTTATGTCTATTCCAGTGACTAACACAAAAATGGATATTTAGATTAGTATGATTTAGAACTGGAAGATTTTGAGATAATTTAGTACAATTATTTCATTTTACAGATGAGAAAAGTGAGGGCCAGAGAGGCCAAGTAACCTACCTGAAGAAGCAAATAAGCAACTTCATATTCTCAACATTAGTAAATACTTGATGAATAGTTGAATCTGTAGGTCTCTCTCTTTTTCTCTTTCTCTCCCTTTCTCAGTATCTCTTTCTCTCTGTGTGTCTGTCTCTGTATGTCTCTCTGTCTCTTGATTCCTCTGTTTATATATATCAACTCCTTCCTAGCCTCTTTCTGTTTCTGTTTTCATCTCTATACCCCTATCTTTGATTCTCTCTGTGTCACTGTCTTTCTCTTTTTCTATGTGACTCAATCTCTGCATGGTTATAGAATTCCACGGCCTTTGGCCAGCAGTTTAGGTTTGAGATTTTCGAAAAAATCAGTCAGGTAGCACTGAGGACATTGAGTTCTCCATCTTCTGCCTACCCATATGTCAGGCTAATATTATCATTGATGTTCCATATCTAAGTAATCTCTCCATCCCTCACAATCTATTGATTTGGTTGGCAGTTCAACAGCCCAGTAAGGTTGGCAGACTAGCATTCTAGGACCCAGTGGTAACTCACCATTCCAAACAGCTAACACTTCTAGCCAACAGTCACACTTCTACTCATACTGTTACTTCTTCATGAAAAACGCTCCCTTTTCCACCCTCATCCCTGTCTGTGAAAATCTTGCCATTCTAAACCAAATAGCATCTCCTCAGAGAAACCTCAGCTTTCTTGAAGCTGAAAGTAATCTCTCTCCTTCTATGAATCCCTCCTTCCCCAGAACTGTGCTTACAGTTCCCTCAGGTCATTAGTTATCTCCTTAATTGTATTATGCTCAATTATGTACAAGTCTTATCCTCCCCTAGACTGAGATATCTCTACTAGGGCAGGGACAAAGTCTTATCCATCTCCTTCTCCCCAGTTTGCCCAGAATACTTGTGGGTTCTCAGTAAGTGTTGATTAGATGAGGATATGGGCTAAAAAAATGGACAAATGAAAAAATTAGGCTTCCCCCTCTCCTTCTCCTAATCTCTCTGACCCATTTTAATCCTCTACTCCTGTCTCGCCCTCAGGAAAACCTACAGAAGTTGGTCCACATTGAGCACAGCGTCAGAGGCCAGAACAACCTCCTCCAGCCAGGAAGGGTAAGCACAGTGGGTGAGGCCCCTGATAAGGCCATTGTTTGGGGACCAGTTTTATTTTGGATCAGTGCAGGGTGAGACCTCAGCCCAGCCTGGCTACAGGTGGTGTTTACTGGTCCAGGCTGGACTGGGCTCTGGGCCTAGGGAGGAGGGAGAGGCCAAGACCTCTTGTTCTGCCTGGCTCAGGGCCAAAAGCTGAGGGCAAAGGGCCTGGGCTGGTGGCTTGCCTTATTCCCCAGGGTTGGGGCTGGTACCCACGGTCATGCGTCATGTTACCATGGGAAGATGCATCCATGCCCTGTGGGCAGTTCTCCACTTTTAAAGGAGTAGATGTATATTTTTACCTCAGAGTTCATAAGAGGCACCCCTCTTCTTAAGGAAGGCTTTGGCAGGGAAAGAAGGGGAATATTTCCCCACCCCACCCCCAGCCACCATGGAAGGTCTCTAACCAAAAGAAAAAGAGGTCTCCTGAGAACTGCACATAAGTTTAAAAAAAAAAACTTTTGATTTATTTTTAAGGGAAAAAATCCACCTGGTTTTAATATGAATAATGAACATAAAACTCTATTGACAAACAACCATAAACAATGTCATTTCCATATTATTGCCAATTAAGGAAAAGTAGCTGAGAGAAAATAGACAGTGGTGCCTGCAGGGTTATATTTGGAACTAACATTTATTCTTTTTCTGAGCCTTTTTCTCAAATCAAATCCAGCACTTTGGCTTAGTTAGGATCCAGTAGGGGTGAGCAGAAAGCGCCTGGATCTGAAGTCAGAGGAACTGACTTCATGAACCCAATTCTTTACAACTCAATCACCTGTGGGACCTTGGACAGCTCATGTCACATCCCTGGAGTCTTAGATGCCTTATACTTAGAAGAAGAGAGTTGTACTAGATGACTTCTGAAGTTCCTTCCAGTCCTAAATCTATGATCTCATGATCTAATGTTCTCATCTCTCCCTTTAGGGAAGGAAGGAAGGAAGGAAGGAAGGAAGGAAGGAAGGAAGGAAGGGAGAGAGGGAGGGAGGGAGAGAGGGAGGGAGAGAGGGGAGGAAGGGAGGAGGGAGGAAGGAAGGAAGGAAGGAATTCTTTCCTATTTATTTCCTAACGATTTATTAAGTGCCTACCATATGTGCCAGACACAGTATAAAGTCCTTTACAAATTTTGCCTTGTTTGATCCTTATAACATTCCTAAGAGATAGAAGCTATCATCCCAATTTTATAGCTGAAGGAACTGAGAGAGATGGAGATTAAATGTCTTGCCCAGGGTCACACAGCTAGTATCTGAGGCTGGATTTGAATTCAGATCCCCAGTCTCAGCACACTATCTCCACTTAGTTGCTTTTACTTGCTATATCAAACATTCTGCGGCTCCATTCAGAAGAGAAGAGAAATTTATGACCTGGGTCATGACTTATAGACAGAACCACATCCTTTTATGTCAAATGAAACTTACCAAGAGCAGGAAAGCAAATAAACATCCCAAGGGCCAGGTTCAGTCTATAAGAAAGAGAGAGCTCCTCTGCTGATCCTTTCTGAGTGCCAACATCCTCATAGATACTGTGCATCAACAAGTATTTATTAGTCACTGTGAACCAGATACAATGCTAAGTGCTGAAGATGAAATGACAAAAATTAAATAGTCCCTGACCTCAAAGAGCTTACATGGCATGGGAGAAGCTAACAGGATTTCTAGCATCCAGGACCTCTCAGTCTTATGGGGAAAAAATTCTATTCATACATTGGGTGGCCCAGAGAAAATGACTTCTCTTTGAGTCTCCATTTCTCCATTTGTAAAATGGGGATAAAATTATAACCCTGCTACCTACCTCTTAGTGTACTTTGTAAATTTTAAAGTTCTATATGATATGAATTATTATTATTGTTAATAATATTGACAACAATAGTCATATCATTACTACTAATAATAATACAATTTGCCTGTAAGAGACTTAGGTGCCACATAAATAGTATACATGTTAAATGCCATGAGATCTTTGAAGATTGCATGGTCAGTGAAGGCTCTGTGGAGAAGGTGAGACTTAGAATCATAGATTTAGAGCCAAAAGAAATCCTAGAAGTCATCCATTCCAACCCCCTCCTTTTACAGAGGAGGAACCTGAGGCTTGTTGAGGATCAGCAACTTGTCTAAGGTCATTCAGGCAATAAATCTCAGAGCTACTTCTTGGAGCCAGGCCTTGAAGGTTGGCCCTGGTCAACCTTGTATAGCCTTAGCATTTGAACACCAGAATCATCCTTTGAAGGTGAGATAGGTACAACTCTTTTTTAAGGCCCTTCCCAGGACCACTAACATCATCCCTGCCCCATTTCTGCATGCAGTGGGATAGGTCTACTTTGAGCTAAAGGTTTACTTCCCTCCTATTGCTCGACAAGTCTTCTGTTACATAATTGGGACAGAGTACGCATTGAGTGACTGACTACAAGAAGCCAAATACTGACATTGGATTATTCCTTGTAGGAATTTCTGAAAGAAGGGACTTTGATGAAAGTGACGGGAAAGTCCAGACATCCTCGGCATCTGTTCTTGGTAAGAATCTGGAATGACTGGAGCCAGTCAGACCACCAATTAGTGTTCATTAATTATTATTAAGCATTTATAATTCTGTACCAAATACTGTGTGAAGTTCTAGGGTATAAAAAAGGGCAAATAACATGGCCCTTGTCCTCAAGGAGCCCCTACTCCTAGGGGAAAAGTAGATTTGATCGATTTTTCTAACCAGAAAGGATTGTTTCTGACATCCTCTCATCTTTTCCTGATGCTAAAGGAGACTTATGTTATAGTAACAGGGGATGTTTCATTGGCATTCAGGGTTATATTTCTCACTCTGCCACTTAGTAGTTATGCAGCCTTGGGGTAATCCATCCAATTTTCTGTGTGAAGCATTTGTGTTGGGTACTAAGAGATACAAAGATAAGAACAAACACATTCTCTGCCCTATAAGAAGTTTATATTCCAATGGTGGGGGGATGGAGAGGGGAGCAAGAATACAACACGTAAACACACATATATAAAAACATGCTTTTTTGAGAAGGGGGAAGCACTGACCACTATAGAGGGATCAAGAAAGGCAAGAAGGAAGCTAGAGATTCTAGGCATCACTCCTAAGCATGGGGACAGCTTATCCAGAGCCTGGGTAGAGGAGAATGGGTGACAAATTGGAAGCACTGCAAGTGGACTGTTGTGGCTAGAATGTAGAGAACATGAAGGGTATGTTCAATAATCCTGAAAAGGTTGAAGTCAATTTGCAATGAACTTTTTTTGTCTAACCGAGGATTCTGTAGGTCTTTGATAATACAGTCTATGACTAAAGAATTTCTAAGGTTCCTCTTAGTTTTAATATTCTAAATACTAAGGCTCCTCCAAGTTCCTAATATTCAATACCTCCTTTTTTTTCCTCCAAGCATCTATCCTGTGTCCCATTCTTATAGGATCTTGCTTTTAGAAACTATTCAGAGCTCTACTAAGATGTTTTTTAAGGAGAAAATAAAGGTTGCACCTTTTATCCACATTTTCATAGGGATCATGAACTGTCAGAACTATGAAAGACAAGTCATGCCACCCCCCAGTTGTAGTCTAGTGTGGTATGGTTTGGTATTGGGTAAACAGGGTTGCCATTCCCCCTTACTTGGAGAAAAGGAAAGGAAAATAGCAAAGATTCATGTAAAATACAACCCCAACTAAGCATAGTCCTCCACTTTCTCCCAGGTAGTCCCTGACTTATTCATTGCTTAAAGAAATCTGTTGATGATATTTGCCCTTCATTCTCAAAGATCATGACAACAGAGAGGTCATTCCATGACAAGTACATGAATTGGATTAGAGTGAGAGGTACTGTTCTAATTCACCAGCTTCCCTTTCTCCTTTGAAGCCATCTGGGTCTAGTGGCCCTTCCTGGATGTATTGCAATCAGGGTTAAGTGACTTGCCAAAGGTCACACAGCAAGTAAAAGTCAAGTTTAAGGCCATATTTGAACTCAGATACTCCTATTTCTAAGGCTAGTACTCTATCCACTTGCTACCTAGCTGAAATCTAGGTATGTTTAATTTGTGGACTGGGAATATTTAAAAATAGATCAATAATTCTTTTAGCTCTGAGCTAAAAGTGGTTTGCTTGCCAAAAATTAAAAAAAAAAACAGCCTTACAGTTTAAAATACATCATTCTCTTTTCCCTGGTGCTCCTCCACTGCATGTGAGCAGTGGAATAATGTAATAGTTAAAAGACAAAAGTCAACAGAAAAGTTTAAAAAATTTTTAATAAGCATAGGTAAGCCTCCAAACTAGGAAAAGATCAAGATGAAACATGAAGAATTACAATCTTTTGATCTGCATTGGGTGGAGGTGGGGAGAAAGGATAGAGGGAAAGTTCAAGGATGGAGTCCATTTGAAGCAGGCTTACCCCTGGAAGGATTAACTCTGGGGCAGAAGGAAAGGAAACCAATAAATGGTCCCAGAATCAGAGAATTGCAGTGGCAACTACCTCTCTCCTTGCTGTTAAAGGGTATGACCTGAATTAATTATTGATCCTTGTCTAATGCCAACTGCATTGTTTGTCTGGGAAGTCACAGGTCAGTTCACTCTGAGCATCCTCTGAAAAACCTATTCCCCCATGCACCCCACAAAGAGAAAGGAAAAAAGCTGAGATGGAAAGTTAGTCTATGAGAAAAGGTCATAGAACCACAGATTCAGAGCTAGAGAGGAACCTCAAGTGTCACCCAGCCCTTCTCCCTCTTTTACAGATAAGAAAATTGAGGCCCAGAAAAAAGTGATTTGTTCAAAGTCACATAGAAATAGAATTTAAACACAGGTCCTCTGATTCCAAACTCTCATTGAATCCCTCTGAGATGGTAGAAATCACACAGGATATAGAGTCAAACAATTTTCCTTAAAGTCTGCCACACTTGCTTTGTAACCTTAGGGAAGCCACTTTAACCATTCTGGGTGTCTATTTTCTTATCTGTAAAATTAAGATGAATGACTTCCAAGATCCCCTGAAGATCTACCCTTCTAGGGACAATTGTAATGACCTTCCTCAAAGGGAGAATGGAGGACAATCTACATAGTATGATTTGAGGGAGTGATAGGAAAGCCTGAAGCCAGTTCAGAAAGAGAAAGCAAAACTGTCTCTCCCCATCCATCTCTCTTTTCCTTGAAAAGATGGTCCTTGGAGTTAATTTGAACCCGATGTCCCTGGTACACAGAAGAGAATGGGTGGAGCACATGATAGGATTTGCCTTGGGGTCTCCAGTGCCCTCAGGATGGCCTTTAGAAAGATGAGGATCTTTGTAAAATGGGGGGCAGCTTCCCACCAGGGCACAAACCAGCTTCTCCTCTCTCCTCACGTGCCATCAACTCATCAGCATTCCTACCTTTATCAGTGCTCCTTTCTTTTCTGGTTCTCATCTGCACTGGGCTGAACTGAATATCCAGATGGTTGGGTTCTCACAATAGAGTAGGATTCCATAGAGACTGATGGGATTCCCTTAAGAACATAAAGACATCCTGGATAGCATGCCACCTTAGAGTCATGGGATCATAGATTCAAAGTTAGAAAGGAACTTAGAAGCCATCAACACCCATCATTTGAGAGATCAGGAGGAAGTGAGCCTAAGAGACTTACCCAGGGTTAAACAGATAATAAGGATCTGAAGTAGGATGCAAACCCAAGTCTTCCTTGAACCCAAGTCCAGCCCTCTACATATCACCTCTGTTACTATGGGCATAACCCCTCAGAGCCTCAGTTTCCTCATCTATAAAATAGTAATGATTTCTGAGGTTATTGATAAACTCAAGAGTTTTTGTATGCAAAGTGATATGCAAACTTTAAAGCACTAGTTTGACTTCATTATTATTATTATTATTTCTAATATGGAGGAATTTTACTGTTTTATTTTTGGCAACTATTTTGGTCCCTCTTTTTGGTTCCAGTTGAGTTCCAGATACCTGAGGCTGCCAGCCAGCTAAGGGCAAGAGGGGTGAGATGGTACTACAAACTTCATAACAACAAATTTCATAGCTAACATGGAAAGGATTGGAGCAGTTTGGGACCCTCTTTAAGTCATTTTGGGGTTATAATGTTCGTGTGTGTGTGTGTGTGTATGTCTGAGTTGTTATATGGGTGTGTGAGTGACCTTTGTCAAACCTTAAGAGTCATCAGGCTTCCCTTGGCCAGTGATATTGTTGAATTTGGGGCTTCCTGCCAGGATGTTTCTGGTGTTTGGCTGGCCCACTTTCCCCTGAGGTCTTGGCTCCAGTGAAAGCTTTTGCACAGACTGGGCTAACTCAGCCGCACCCCCTCCCACTCACCATCCCTCTATCCCCACACACCCATGAGTGGCCCCCAAGGAGGCATTCTCTCTGATCTCAGCCTTTCAAGAATTCCTCTACAGAACCTGCTGTAGTGGAGTGAAAAGCAAAGTGGGGGGGGTAGGCAACCTCTAGTGAGCAGCTGGGGGGTCTCTTTCTGTCAAGCCTCTCTGGGGTTGGGGGAAGTAGAAATAAGACAGCTCTACACTCAGGATTTTGTATGACTGGGTATTGTAGACAGAGGAAGCTCATTGTAAAACTGGAATATTAAATTCTAGGGAGAATGGCTTGGAAGAGATTTAAGAACCAAAGAGAGAGGCAGGGAAGCTATTAAAGACTAAGAGTTCACATCAAATTTTGTCTTTCCTCAAAAAGTTTTCCTGCAAGTAATTCTGATTGCCTACAATGTTCCCTGAGATCCAAATTAGACACAGTCCATACCCTCAAGGAGGCTACAGTCCAGGTGGGAAAACAAGGCTCAGAGACAAGATAGCCAACAAACCTAAGTGCCTACAATGTACCAAGCACTGACCTAGATGATGGAGAGTCAAAAAATAAAAATGAAACAGTGCTTTCCCTCAAGGAACTTACATTCTAGTGGAGAAACAATTTGTGTGTATAATCAGATACAATATAATAAATATAACAATCTTATTTTGGTTTTTGATGGGAGGCAGTCAGAGTAGTTTCAGAAAAGACACCCGTGGAATAGATGCCATTGATCTGAGCTTTGAAGGAGGTTAGGAATTCTAAGAAGCAGGAAGGAGGAGTAAGGGCATTCTAGGCATGGGAGATATAGGAGATGGAAGGCCCATTTGTGAGAAACAGAATGAATCATAGAAGTCATAAAGGGAAGTGATATGTAATAACCTATTGTAATACTCTGGAGCCAAATTATGAAAGAAAATAAAATGAGTGTACATGGTATGGGACAGTTTTGGGGTGACATAAAGAGCTATTGGAGACAAAAGGAAAAAGAGATTACCAAGGTCTGGGGTAGTTGGAGAATGGTACTTGGAAAAGGCTCTACTTTAACTGGATCTTAAAAGTTGTGATTAGACAGAAAAAGGTAGAGAAGGTTTATTCCAACAGGAGAAATAGTGGACACAAAGATACAGAGGAATATGACAGTGACACAGCCAGGCTGCCTTAAGCCTATGAGATGAGTTGAGAAAAAGAGGAAGATGAAATTGGAAAGACAACATAAAATCAGATTATGAAGGCCTGGAAACAAGATAAAGCACTTGGCTTAATATAATAGACAATTCTATTCCCATGAGAAAATGACACTACTATCTTAAAAGGAGGAAGGAAAAGATCATTTATTATTTACTGGGTATAATGTTATGCAATGTAATATAGAAATATTATCATTATCCCCATTTGAGAGTTGAAGAAACGGAGGCAGACAGATTTAGTGCTTTGCCCCAAGTTCTTTCAACTAGTGTCTAAGGCTGGATTTGAACCCAGTTCAAATGATATAGTGTTTTATCTACTATATCATAGCTGCCTCTCTCTGACTCCGGATCTTATGCTTCCTTTCTAAGAAGCACAGGACAAAATAAACATATGCTTAATTTAATTGAATGGATCTGTAAGATGAGAGCCAGGTTTGAGTCCTGACCTGTCACTAACTAGCTTCGTGACTGTTAACAAATCATTTCATATCCAAGATAATAATAGGTCATGGTATTTAGAGCTGGATAGGGCCCGAGAGACTGCCTATTCCAACCCCCTCATTTTGACAAAAAATATGGACCCAGAGCCAGAAAATGATGTGCCTGAGGTCCTGTAATCAAGAACAGAGTCAAGATTTGGAGGCAGGTCTTTCTCCCAATCCTCTCCATTGTATCATGTTGCCACTCTCTGGGCCTCGGTTTCCTTAACCCTCGAAAGTGATCAGATTGGACTAGTTAATCTCTAAAATCTCTGCCAGCTCTGACATAATAGAATAAAAATCCTATTTAAGAAAATTGTCATTTCCCCCTCCTCCTGTTTAATGCCCCAGTTGGAGAAAATATAAATATAAAATTCCAGAGGCCCAGGATCCCATAAAGGTCTCAGGTGAGTGGTGGCCCAGGGGACATTTTGGAGAAAAGGACCTTCATCAGAAACATGCCTGTGGACATAGTGGCTATGTGGACAGGGCTACCTATTGGTATCTTATTATTGTGGGAAACTACCAAATATCCTTCTTTCCCTGATCACCAGTCATAGGCCAAGCCTTCAGCTGCTGGAGATTAGAGGTTCATTTTCCCTTTTGTGTGTGGTTCAGAGAAAGAAGGAAAGTAAAAAGCACCTCTCAACTGGCAATTAGCAAACAAAGCCACACTGAACATTTAATAAAATCCTGAGATGCTAATCACAGTTACCATGGCAGCGCTGTGCACTGGGGGCAGGTTAAAAAAATGGGAGAGAGAGAGAGATGAAAATATGCCCATTCTTGATAAATTAAAAAATCAGCTTTGGAGGCTGCAAGCTCAGCAGGGCCTTCTGGGAAGCAGCTGACAGCAGCCAGGATCGGTGTCTTTGTCCCTTGATGACTTAGAATAAGCCTTGAGTGCTGTCCATCACTTCAGGGTAGCTGGTTTTCCCACTGAATTGGGAATCTGAAATATACCACATTCATAAGTCATGGGATATTAGTGATGGGAGGATATCACCCAATCCAAACTCCTCATATTACAGAAAAGGAAACTGAGGCTCAAGAAAGAAAAAGTGATTTGCCATGAAAAGTTAAGGACAGATCCAGGTCTGGAATTTAAGTCATGGTGTAAAAGGAAAAAGCAGTAAGTTTGGAGGCAGAGAACCTATGCTCAAATGTTAATGCTAACCCTTTCTTTCTAAAGGACCCTTTATCTTTTTGAGTCTCATTTTTGTCCTCTATGAAATGAAGGGATTAGAAATAGATGATCTTAAAAAGTTCTTTCCCTAAGAGCCTGAATCACTTCATTATAAAATGATGGAGTTAAATCAGATTAGATGAGGCCTAAGGTCCCTTCTTAGCTCTACATCCTATGATCAATGTATGGAAAGAAAGGTATATTTGGAATCTTTCAAATCCCAGCCCTATCTCTTACAATTGTATGACCTTGATCAAGTCGCTTATCTCTCAGAGTCTCAGATAACTTATCTATAAAAGGATGACTCTAAGGTCCCTTGAAGCTTAAAATAAATACAGTTATCCATAGTTATACATTTATCACCTATATCAGATTGCTTTTTGTCAGGGGCAGGAGGAGGAAGAGAGAAAAATGTGAAACTCAGAATCTTGCAAAAAAAAGGTTGTTGAAAACCATCATTGCCTGTAGTTGGAAAAATAAATAAGTTAAATATATATGTATACACATATATAAATATATTTATATATATATATATATGTATGTACAGTTTTCCTTACACATTGTGGGGGGTTAGGGATGTGGCACCTCTATGATCTGAAAAATCCACATAAAATTTTTGACCATTCTTTCATATCAGAGAAGAAATCTGAATTATTATGGCATTAAAAGATAAAGTATGCTGATATTATATAATAATATACATATATTTTATGAATTTCTGAATTTCTAAACTTTTACTCTGTCACTTGCTGGTCTTTGTGTGTCATCTGCTGTTTCCACAGCATTTAATTGCTTATGCTGACCAGTGATATATCAGAACTGTAATAGGGGAAGCAGGGATATGGAAGGCATAACTGTACTCTTATTATCCTATGAGCCCGGGTATCTTCTGCCATACTATTGCCTCCAAGACCGGTTTCCATGGGCACCTGATAATCAAATTCCAGTGCTTTCTGAGGGAAGTAACAAACTGTCTTTAGAAGGAAAGCTTCTGAGGTAACAATGTCTCATTAAACTTGTCCTTCCCCAAGAAACCCCACTCCCCCAAAGAGAAACCTCTAGGTGCCACCCTGTGTGCAGCACCCAAAGAGTAATAAAAGACTGGACTTGGTGTTGGAAGACCTGGGTTGAAATCCCATCTAAGACACCTATTAGTTGTGTAAATTTGGACAATCATGTCAATTCTCTGTGTCTACAAAACAAAGACATTGGACCAGATGGACTATAGAGCTCTGGATCTCCATGCCTGTGATCTATGGGGATGGCTTCTGGACTCACTGTAGAGAATCCTAGGGAGGCACCATTTCTCCCACACTCTAGCTCCTTCCCAGAAGCTTAGAGTTTCCTTTCCCTTGGCAAACTGCATTCTATGGCAGGAAAACTATTGATCTGCTTTTTTTCTCTTTTTCTAGATGAATGATGTCCTTCTTTACACATTTCCCCAGAAGGATGGTAAATACCGGCTGAAGAACACACTGGCTGTGTCCAGTATGAGGGTAAATTGAATTAAATTCAAGAGTATTCATTATGAACCTCTCTTGTGCCTGCCTGGGCACTGGGAAGAGACAACAGGTGATGGGCTGCTTGCCTTCAAGGAACTTCCCGGTTAAATGTGAAGATTTGGCCCCTATAATAAGACCCAAGATAAGAGAACCTAGAATCTTGTGTTTGATTGATTTGGAGCCATTCACAATCTGGTTGCAGCCTGCCAGTCCAGACTTATAGTACAATCCAGGCAAACTGATTTGATCATAGTTACCTAAACTCCACGTTCTATTTCCTGCCTCTACGCTTTTGCTTAGCTTTGCCTCCACACCTGAAATTCACTCCCTTCTCACCTTTGCTTCTTATAATCTCTAGCTTCTTCCTTCAAAGACTAGTTCATATGTATTATACTGGTATACCAGCTCTTTCCTGGTGCTCCTAGCTTTAATGCACCCTCCCTAACACATACACACACACACACACACACACACACACACCCTTATGCATCTGCCTATATATTTTATTCCTCAATAGTTTGTAAGCCCCTTGAAGGCTTCTTAGAGCTATTTTTCATTTTGCTTTTGTCCCCCCAGTGTCTCAAAAACTAGCTGCATGACTCTTGGGCAAAAACAACTCTGTTTGCCTCAGTTTCCTCATCCATAAGATAGGAATGATAAAAGCACCTACCTCCCAATGTTGTTGTGAGACTCAAATGAGATATATGTAAAAGGTATCATCATTATTACTTAAGTGGGATTAGTGTGGGGAAGGGTCATCAGGGAAGGCTTCCTGGATGACATGATCCTGATCTGGGTCTTCAAAAATGGGGAATACTGCATAAATGAAGAGAGGGCAATGAGCATTCTGGGTGTAGGTATTTATGTGAACAAACCCATGGAAGTAAGAATGAGCAAGGAGTGATGAAGAAAGTGGGGAAAGATAGATCTGTCTGGAACAGTTTAAAGTAGATTGTGGAGAGCTTTGATTACTAGTCTGGATTTTATCCTGCATGCATTTGAGGTTCTTGATCAGGAGAGTGATACAATGACAAAACAGTGCTCTAGGGAGAAAGGGCATGTAAGAAGGACTGACAGGGATCATCTGCTGGCAGAGAGATCTATTATGAGACTTTTGTCATCACAGTATAAGGTGATGAAGGCCTGGTGGTGGTATAGTAATGGGAACTTGGGAACTAAAAAAACATTCAAGGAAAGATAACCCAATCTTCATGGCAGAAAGAATGGTTGGAGTTAAGAAAGAGGTTAGTGATGATGACTGAATTCAGCTAACAACTATTAATTGCATATTATGTCCAAGGCATTGGACTAAGAGCCTGAAATAAAAAAAAAAGGGAAGGAAGAAAGGAAGGAAGGGAGGGAGGGAGGTAGAGGGAAAGAGAAAAAGAGAGACAGGAAGGAAGGAAGAAAGAAAGAGAGAGAAAGAAAGGAAGAAAAAGAAAGAAAGAAAGAAAGAAAGAAAGAAAGAAAGAAAGAAAGAAAGAAAGAAAGAAAGAGAAAGAAGTAACATGTGACTAAAAGGAAAATATGCTCGTAATTGATGATCAGGAAAGGCCTTGTCCAGGAGATGGTCGCAGAGTTTGGAATGAAGGAAGATTGTAGGTCCCCAGTGGGACTGAGTAATGGATTAGAGTCACAGCAGGTCTTTCTTTTGGGGGAATTTCTAAACTTAGGCTGGAGTAAGTGGAGTGGGCTAAGGCAATTTCCTTAGGTGTGAGTTTGCCTCCCTCTAGAGAATTTTCTGGGAGCTAAGGTTAGTTTCAGTGTTGGACACTCCTTGGAAAAGTAGACTCAATGCAGCTTGGACAGAAAGCCCCATAGTGGGTGGAGCCAGATAAATTCTGCCAAAGCTTTGGGGGGAAGGGGATGCCAAGTGACACAGGGAACCACAGAAGACTTTTTGGAAAGGGGAAGGAGAGAAAGTTGTCATCAACAACACCATTTTCCTTTTTCCTACCAAATGGCCAAGTTAAACACAGAACGTGTAACTAAGGAGGTTAGACTAGATGACCTTGGAAGTTTCTTCCAGGACCTTGGAGATTATCAAGGCCAACTCTTGTCTCCTACAAGTGGGGAAACATGCCAAAAAAAGGATAGACTTATCCAATGTCATACAACTTATTAATGGCAGAACAAGGACCAGGACCCTGAAACTATATGACCGAGTTTAAAAGTCTTAAACTTCCTGGATGTCCCTGGGGATGAACACCCAAAAAGGGTGAGGATAGTGGGTTATCCTCAAGATGCCATCCCCCACCTCCAACCATTACACTAGAGCTTTTGGTTTTCCAGGTCAGCCGTCCTGTGATGGAAAAAGTCCCATATGCACTGAAGATAGAGTCAGCCGAGTCCTGTTTGATGCTGTCTGCAAGGTATGGGAGTTCTAGGAAATGTAAACATTTCCAAAAATTTTGAAATCATGGAAAAAAATTCTTTATTGAGTAGTTAAAAAATAATTCTAACCCAACTCCAAAATCTTCCAACTCTGTTAAAATTTTCTCAGTCAAGGTTTCACTGTGTAGGCCCCTTGACGATCCCTAGCTCCTAGTAAATTAGGGTTAGGTAAGGGATTTCTTACTGTTAAGATCAGAGAAATAGGAGTCATAGCCCTTGCCTTATTATGAAACAGGGAGAGATTGCCATCTAGTGGAAAAGAAAGATCTTCATGATGCTTCCCCAAGCCTAGCACTACCTGAAACTGGACCACCTTCCCGGGAAAGCTCACATGCAGATAGATATTGCAACCAAACTTGAAATGCTTGCTTCCAAAACCTGTAATGATGCAAGCTGTAAGATTCCACCAGAAAACAAGTTTTGAGGAATCCAAATGTGAAAATTGAAAAGTCAGGCAATGGTTTGTTTTTGGAGTCCTTCTATCTCCTATTAACAGTCCTCTCCTCTTACCCTTCCTCCTTCCCTTCCTCCTCCTCCTCCCTGTGACCTTTTCCTGACAGTCAGTCAACAAGAACTTATTACGTGACTACTAAGCACATTGCCATTCATTATACATTCCAAGAAAGAAAAAAGATAGTCCTTTATCTCAAGGATTTCATAATGCAATAGGTGAGACCAATATACCAACAATTGTGTAAAAAAACAAAATCTACATAGGATAAATTGGAGAAAATCAGTGGAGAAAATATTAGGGGGAACCTTTAAGGGGAAATCAGAAAAAGCTTCTTGTAGAAGGTAGGATTTTAGTTGAGTTTTGAAGGAAGCTGGGGAGGCCAGGAAGTAGAGATGAAGAGGGAGAGAATTCTAGGTCTGGGGGACAGCCAATATGGAATGGCAAGATGGAATGTTCTGTTTGAGGAACAGTAAGGAGGGTAGTACCACTATCACAGAGTAAGATATAAGAGGAGGACTGTAAGAGAGAATCAGTTTATAAAGGACTTTTAAAAATGACATAGGATTTTAAATTTTATCCTGAAAATGACAAGGAGCCAGTGGAATTTAGAATGAAAGTGATCTTGTCTTATTTGAGCTTTAGAAAGTTGAATTTGATAGGTAAGTGAAGGATGGACTGGAATGGAGAGAGAGATTTGAGGTAGAGAGACCAACCAGAAGAATATTGCAGTAGTCTAGGTCTGAAGTGATGAACGTCTGCATTAATGCCAAAAGAGGAAAGGAGTCATTAATAAGAAACATTTCAAAGGTAGAAACAACAAGATGAGGCTACAGATTAAATGGGGGGAAGGGCTGTGAGAGAGAGAGTAGCTCAAGCTGACATCTAGGTTTGAACTGAGAAGATGGTATTCTCAGCAGTGTTAGGAAAGTTGAGAAGAGGGGGACCTCAAGGGGAAAGATTAATGATTTTGATTTTGGACATGTTGAATTTAACATATGTATGGATCATCTCTGAGATAGTTAATAGGCAGTTAGAAATGCAATTATGCAGATTAGGACTGAATAAGTGGATCCGAGATTCGACAATATAGAAATGATAATTGAATCTATGGGAGCTGATGCTCTCATGAGGCTCATCCCTATTAAGATGTTACCTCAAAATGACTCGTGGTATTTTCCTTTATAAAGTCAGAAGGAGTAATTTTCTTGAAAATCCTGAAAGAATTATCCAGGACCCAAAAGAACCATGATTGACAATTACTCCCTTGGGCCTCAGTTTTCTCACCTGTAAAATGAATGTAGCTGAATTAAATTATCTCTAAGTTCTCATCCAGTTGTAAGTTCAGCTATAAGTACGATGATAACCTATAAATGAATCTTTAATGGTGAAATTTGCAGGTACCATGACAATCATGGGAATTGTTTTTGGAGACAGGGGGCTGCCCAGTACTCCTCAAATCACATGATGGAAATGGTCAAATATTCTATCTCTGTTTTTAAAAAAAAAATTTTAAGTCATTTCCTTAGGAGTGACTCACAGAGCACAGAGCAAGAGGAAGTTAGACTCTACTAGGACCCCTGGCTGGGTCGCAGGAACACAGCTGTTGCCACCGGAACTAATAGCTCCTCCTTTCCCCCTCTGTTTCTGTCCACAGCTCATGCTCAGAGAGGGATGAATGGTACAGCTGCCTCAGCAGAGCCCTGCCAGAGGACTACAAACTACACAGCCTGGCTGCCTTCCACAACAGTGTGGAGGTGAGCAGGGAGCCAGGCAGCAGAGGAAAAGGCTGATAGAGGAGAGTGGTCTCAGGCCAGAAGATTAGGATGACATGCTGACTTCTTGGCAGGATCATCCTTAGAAAGGATAATGAGGCAGCTCTGGAGAGTACCAGAACCTGCCAGTGAAACCACCATTCTACTGTTATCTACTGAGTGACCTTGATCAAATCACTCCTCCCATTATCCACTTTAGTTTCTTTCTGCAGAACATTTCTAAGGCCTATTAGAGCTTCTAAGACTCTGATTCTAGATGGTGTGGGTCCCAGGAAGCATCCTACCAGTAAATTGCCTCACACTCAAGGACAATTATTAGAATTTACATTTCTTTAGAGACAATATTTACAAAGCACTTTCCTCACTGATATGTAGGTATCTCAGAAAAGTGGGTTCACCTCTGCCTTGGCATCCCTGGTGCCTATCACCGAGCCTGAGTTTTGTCTAAACAAATGATTGTTTAATTGAATGTTGTTGCCCTTGTCCCACTCTAGTTGGTGATGTTCATCCCTAGTCTTTATTATTATCCACTCCTAGGGTCTAAGGGAAACAAGAAGTCCTTTTCTTTCCCTTCCACCCAATGGCAACCAAGGTATCCAGGCAACTTCAAGGTACTTGGTCCCCACAGTAATATAAGGTCCCCACACCATATGGGACCTTGGGGAGACCACAACTATTTATCTTGTTCTAAAGCAAGAGAGAACTTAGAAGTCATCTGATTCCTCTCCTGCATTTTACAGATGAGACAGGTCCAGTGAAGGAAGTACTTTGTACAAGATCACCTAGCCAGCTGAAGTCAGGACTAGATCATCTTCCAACTCTTAGTAGCATGTCCATTCCCCTTATTTATTCTAGCCAGGGTTAGTGAGTGAAGAAAGTGAAGATTTTAGGGTCCAAGCTTTAAACTGCTCCTCCAAAAGGAAATATTTGTCCCATCTTAGGGACCACAGGGACAAAGAAATGACAAGAAAGATCCAGGAAGCCTGATTTCTTGGGAGGGGTTTCTGGCTGGGTTGGGAGGTCCTATTTAGTAGCTCAAAAGCAAGTAAAAGGAGAAAACTTTTTGATATATACATAGTGTTTGGGAAGAAGAAAGGGAAATGAGGGGAATGAAGAACAATGGGTCTGAGAAAGGGACAATTTAAAAATTCTCTTATCCCTTGCTATAGATCCGAGAAAGGTTAGGCATCTGCCTGGGTGAGAGGCCTCCTACTTTGGTGCCTGTGTCCCATGTCATGATGTGTATGAATTGTGGCTGTGACTTCTCCCTCACTCTGAGACGCCATCACTGTCATGCTTGCGGAAAGGTATGTTGATTGCTTTCTAGGCTTGGCCATGCCATCAGATTAGGAAGACAAGGACTGTAGCTTGTCTGAGAAGGAGGGATCCGACTAGACAGTTTTTCCAGGAACTTCTCAGCCTGGGTTGGGGGAACCCTGAAGGAAACCTACAGACTTTGAGATTAGGAAACTTCTGTATAGTTGGAGGGGAAGGTTTTCTTAAAGGGGACTGAGGAAGAAGAGTTCTGGAGGAAAAAGACATGAATTGACAAAGAGGGAGAGGGTCATTGTTCCCTTATCAAACTGTAGCCATGAGTCAACAAAATATGCTTCCATGGTAGAGGTTTGAGTATAGAAATAGAAAGAGAAAGATTTACTTAGAGGGATTCTTCTGACTCATTGCTCTGGAGTCTTTACTGCTTATTTGACCATGGAAAAGTCTTTCTGTCTCTGTCTCTGTCTCTCTCCCTTTCTGTTTCTTTCTCTGCTTTTTCTGTCTTTCTCTTTCTCTGTGTCTTTCTCAGTCTCTCCATCTCTCTCTGTCTCTATGTGTGAATGTGTGTGTATATACACACAAACATTTTTCTTTGCATTGGTTTCCTCATGTGCAAAATAAGTGACTTGTACTATCCAGATAAGAGGTCTTACACCCCTCTGGGCATCAGGTGAAGCCTATGAATCCCTTTACAGAATAATGTTCTAAAATGCATAAAAATAAAATACAGAGGAGAAACCAAATGTATTAAAATACAGTTATCTAAATACTTTAAAAAACAAGTTGATGGATTTCAGATTAATAACCCCTGATCTAAATCCCTGTAAGGACCCTTCCTAATGTTAAGGTTCTAGGATGCTACCAGCCTCCCTCTTTCTGTTACTGCAGATCGTTTGTCGAAACTGTTCAAGAAATAAATACCCTCTGAAGTACCTCAAGGACCGACTGGCAAAAGTCTGTGATGGCTGCTATGCAGAATTGAAGAAAAGAGGAGGGGATATCCCAATGCTATTGAAAGGTAAGAGAGGTGATGAACACAAAAAGTAGTCAGAAGAAATTGTTGGAAAAAGTCAAAACCCTACTCTCCCTGGCCTAGACACCTTGTTCATTTCTATCATCTGGACTATATTTCTTAGTTAATTCTTACTTTTTCTTCCCTTTTCCTCCTTTTTTTTTTGTTCCAGAGCGGCCAGTGAGCATGAGCTTCCCCATGTCATCACCCAGGTTTTCCAGTGGTGCTTTCTCTTCTGTCTTCCACAGCATTAATCCCTCAGCCTTCAAGAAACAAAAGAAAATCCCTTCAGCTCTTACAGAGGTAGGGCAAAGCTGTCTAGCAAATGACAATGAGAATCATTGTTAGGGAAATCTATATGTGGCCATTGATTAAAAAAAATATACTCTTGGTCTGCCAGTGCTGGCATCTTTATCATTTGTTTTTATGCCAACTTTCATGGAATAGCATTGAAGTAAATATCAAAAAGATGGAAAATAGTCCCACTAATGATCATGCTTGTTCAACCCTGTTTCCCTAGACCTTTCTTCACTTCCTTCTAACCTTTCCTTATAATATACATTTTGTTGTTTTTTTTTTAACTGAAACTGAAAAGGCTGATTTTTAGCTAGAGAAACCTTGGAAAGAGGTTATAGAGTCTCTCTATCTATATCGCAAATTTGGCTTCTGAGGCTGAATTAAAGTTTGCCAAGAGATAGGGAAATGGATGGGATAAGGGAAAGACTACTTTTGTAAAAGATAACGTCCTGAGATATTCTGTTTTTCCCTACTCCCTCTTTTGCTCCTTTGTTCTCCCCTTATAGCCTACACTGTCCAACAGCATCCAGTGGTATCTGTGAACATAGAGCTGAAGTTCACTGGAAGTCTTTAATGCAAAAGAAATTGGCAACCCTTAGATTAGTGCATGTTGGGGATTCTTCTTTTGGTACCACAATTCTCTAACCCAAAGAATCATTAGGAAATTTTAGAAAAAGCTTCTCTGAATCTAACCCAGGTCATAAACTACGTTCACCTGGTGTCCCACATCAGAAAATTGTTTATTAGTCAAAGGCCATCACCTATCATCTAGCTATCATGTGTTTGACAGGATCAATAAAGGTCCAGTAATAACTATACATTGGTGTCATTGAACAATTCACCCTCTCACTTCTTCCTGACTGGTTCTTCTATGTCAGAAGTGGAGAACCTTTTTTTCTTCCAAAGACCATTTGAATATTTATAACATCATTTGAGGATTACAGTTGGTCAAACATTTAATTAGTTCATCCTTAAAAAGTGGCTCAATTTATTGAATTTTGAGTCCTGTATACAGTTGCCTTGGCAATGTCAGACCAATACGGTCCATGGGCTAGAGGTTCCCCACCCTTGTTCTGTATGAACATCAAGATAAATTTCTTGTGAAGGACCTTGCCCAAAATAGTAAAGGGAAGTTAAGTATTTGATTTTCCCAGGCCACCACATGGGCTATTTTGAGACTCCAAAGGTCCCAGTTATTGTGGCTCATTCCATTAAGAAAGATTCAGAAAAACAGAGAAAAGAAAATTCAGCTTACTAAGAGATTTTGGTTGAGGATGGGGGAGGAGGGCAAAATCAGATAAAAAGGAGTTGACATCAAAGTCTTTGTTTTAAGGTACATAGAAAAGCTTGTATATTGCTTCTTTCTTTCTCAAAATGGAGAAGCCTCAGTTATGGGATTGGGGCGGGGGAAGCACTGACCTAGCTGGTATGATGGAAAGAGACCTTGATGTTGGAACAAGCTCAGCCATTAACTTACTAAAAACCATGGACAAAACATCTCAACTTTCTCTGTTTCCACATCTGACAAATGAGAGGTTTGGATAACATGTTTTCTGACCCTCTTTTCTAGCTCTAATATTGTGATTTCTAAGCATCCTAATTAAACTTAACAGAATACATAATGTCCAGGAAAATCTCAACTAAGAGGTCATAAAACTGAGAGTTCATATTTAAACAATAGAAATATGGTTTCTTTAAAAAGAATGGAAAATATTATCCTTTAAGTTGGAAGAAATTTTCTTTAACTGTACCACAGGAGGGCAGCATTTTTATAAAAAAGACCAGTGTTGATGTATGAATTTTCTGAATGCAATTCTGTAATAGTCTTGTGTCTTGAGTTGTTTAGCTCCTTATTTTGCAAAATCTGGTGTTCTTAATGAATATTCAGGCCTTATTCAAAGTATCTTTTGTATTATATTTCCTCCCTGAATTTGGGTTGCATGTATTCCATTCTTCAAACTTTTATATCCATAATGGAAAATATATCATTAGCCAATGGGTGTCATGACTTGTATGCTTTAACCTTGACAGGTGGCAGCCTCCGGAGAGGGTTCTGCTATCAGCGGCTATCTGAGCAGGCGTAAGAAAGGCAAGCGGCAGTGGAAGACACTTTGGTTTGTCATCAAAGGCAAAGTCCTGTACACCTATATGGCCAGTGAGGTACAATTCAGATTGAATACCCCTTCTCTGTTGCTCAGATGGAAGCCCTCATGTTAAACTGAAAGATTTATTAACTACATATGCTATTATATTGATCAAAATGATCTTGAGCAAAATAATGTTAAAATAATGAAAGGCAGCCTTAAAGGAAGGAAAATCTAGGTTCAAGTCCCACCTTTAAAAAATACAGTCTGAATATAGAAATATGTAAAATACAATTGTACGTGTACAATCTGTATCATAACATTTGCTGTCATGGGGAAGGGAGAAGGAAGGGAGGGTGATAGAAAAATGTGGAACTCAAAAGCTTACACAAAGATGAATATTGAAAACTATCTTTGCATTTAATTGGAAAAAATAGAAGAAATAACCAAAAAAAGAAAACTATATAGTCTGTATGACTGAGAAAATCAAGGCAAAATTCTTAAATTGCAGAAAAGGTATTTCACTTCATTGGTATAGGGTATTTTCTCATCCAGGACTTCCCTATTCCAATGAAATCATTGAGCCAGGCTCTATTGTTTTGTTAAAATAGTGTCTCATTTAGGGTTAGTAACAAAAAGGACTATCACCGATAGGAAATCAGTGGTATCATTTCTTTCTTACTGGCATCACAGCCACCATCTTAAGCTGGTGGGAAAAGTGATGGAAGAAGCAGTAGACGGACCTTGGGTTCTTTCTTGGTATATCCATGACCTGCTCAGGACACCAAAGAATAAAAAGGCTGTTTACAATGTAACAGTCTTCAAGACCACTACCATCTGATGTCTCTCAAAATCAATAGATCTTTGAAAAACATTTTTGCTAATTGGTGAATGTTGGGTAGTTAGACTCCTTTACCCAGAGTATAATTCTCAGGTGACTTCTTTTATGCTTCCCACATTTGGTCTTTGAGCAAAGATTATGCTTAAATGTAAGAGCTTTCCTCCTGTAGTCAGTGGCCCCCTCTACTCCAGAAAAAAAAATAAATAAAAAACTAAAAAAGCATTGGAAGGGGCAGCTAGGTGGCACAGTGGATAGAGCACCAGCCCTGGAGTCAGGAGGACCTGAGTTCAAATCCAGCCTCAGACACTTAATAATTCCCTAGCTGTATGGCCTTGGACAAGTCATTTAACCCCCTTGCCTTGCAAAAAAAGAAAAACAATAAAAAAAAAAGCTTGGAGCAGAGGTACAGTAACCTAAGTAGTACCTGACCTACCTTTCATTCCAAAAAGTCTCAGACTTAAGCGAAACTGTATGACTTAAGTAAATGTGCTAATGGACTTGCCATATATAGGGCTACACTTAAGCTTAAGTGGTTAATGAAAAGTAGTCACTTGTGTGTTTGGACTTTTTTTTTCCCCCTCTAGAAAAAACAATTAATTAATTAAAACCTCCCCACAAACAAGGAGAATGTTTACAATTCTAAAAGTAGCCCTGTACTCACCCAGTCATGGGAGTCATGCCATACCATCTTCACAAATGATTTAAAAACTGAGATGAGGGCATTATTTTTGAAGATATTGGAATGGGGACAGGGAATAGATACAAAGTCATTGGGGAAGGGATTAAAAAAAAAAGCAGTTGCTACATTGAGTGAGCTTCCCAGTTCTGTGTGGGCTACCCACGTGCCTGTTTTTCAGAATTGGGAATCCAGGATATTTGGGACTTCCTATTCTTCCTCTATAGAGTGTGAACACTCATTGCTATCACCTTGAGAGGACTGAGGATAAATACCTGTTTAATTGGGAGCCTGTTACCCATTCAGTTTTATTAAGTAGGGATTATTAAGTCCCAGTGTTTGAGGGTGATGGGATCTGATCAGGTGCTTGAAGTACTAGAAGCTTTGAACCAATAGATCTGTGACGGGGAGTGGAAGTTTTTCAGAGACAGCTAAGACAGAGATGAAGCCCTGTCTTATCCCTTCAGTGAGGAGTTAAGTCTACACTGTGGAATAGGGCAGTGCCCCTTCCAACCCCCACCCTGTTAGCCTCAGAAATGAAAACCAGATAAAAGTCGCAAGACCTGATGCTGCCACACCTTTCGGCCATGCAGTTAAGAGCCTGTGCTTCTATCTCTTTCTGGGCTTGCGAAAAAGAAAAAGAAAAGGTTTTAGTAATGAGGTTTTTAAACATTTTTCCTTCCTTGAACTCATATTTGAAAAGTGAAAGCACAATGATGCTGTGATGCCTGCAAACTGATTGTTTTCATTTAACGTTTTTAGTTCAAACAAGCAAACAAAAAAGAAATATACTTACTTTTCAATAGCAAGAAACTCTAAAGGCAGGATGGCCATGTTTAAAACTGTAAACACAACACTCCTACCTTTCTATCACAAAATGAGTCTTTCGTAGTCAGATATGAGGTAGAGGATACGTATAGATCATAGGTACCAAACTTCTGTGAAAGATGGGAACTCAGGACAGCTGGGTGGCACTATGGATAGAGCCCGGGATTCAGGAGGACCTGAGTTCAAGTATGACTTCAGACATTTAGCTGTGTGACCTTTGGCAAGTCACTTAACCCTATTGACTTAAAAAAAAAACAACTCAAGATGAAAACTTGGTTATCCTTTAATCTAGATAATGTCTACATGTGTATTCTAAAGCTGTGCTCAGAATATATAAAGCTCATGTCTAACACAAGTCTTTAAACATTTACTAGTTGACTAAGTGTGGAGAAGATCTGGGTTTAAATGCTGAATATTACTAATCTTATGACCCTGGGCAGGTAAGATATAATCTTCCCAGATCTCCATTTCCTCATTTTTAAACTACCTGGCTTTTAAATTGCCTTCTAGCTCTAAATCTACAGTCTGAAGCCATGTGATGAACAAGCCCTGTAGGAGATATAAACATGAATAAAACATGGTTCCCATTCTATTACATGATAGTCGAACAACATACTCAGGCTTCACCAAAAATAAACTGGTGATGATAATGTATATGTAATACATATTTGAAGAATGATATCTAACATTATTTTCCTTTTACCTTAGGATAAAGTAGCTACAGAAAGCATACCTTTGTTGGGTTTCACCATTGCCCCAGAAGAAGGAAACCGAGAATTGGGACTCATTTTTCATCTTTATCACAAGCAAACTCTGTTTTATAGCTTCAAAGCAGAGGATATCAATTCAGCACAGAGGTACTGAAAATTAATTGGTCCATAATCTATACTTTTCTTCTCCTCCCACAGTCCCCTAAAGAGAAAGGACTCATTCATTATTCCTTTAGTTTCTATCTTTGTACCTTTCCTAACAACTGGAAGAACTGACCATGACTTTACCATCATGAGAGTTCCCATCTTTATAACCAATTGATTAGGATGTTATAGAATAATGAAAACTAAAACATCCTTGATCTCTTAGTACTTCTTAATCCCTTAATACTGTACCTTTTTATGTAAAAGGAAAGCATCTTGAACTTTGGGTCAGAAAACCATGGTTCAAGACTCAACATTAGTCAATAAATAGCTGTGACCTTGGACAAATCATTTTAATTCTCGGAAGCTCAGCCTCCTCATATGTTAAATGGGGAAAGTAATCTGTCCTACCTCCTCTGTCATTGTACATATAGACCATCCTATACACATAAAATGCTTTGTAATCAGAAATGTAAATATGAAAGATTAAATTGTTATTATCCATCAAATAAAATATGCTCTTGTTTCTCTATTTTGCAGATGGGTTGAAGCCATGAAAGAGGCGACTGTATTATAGCAGTTAACATTCAAGTGGACTAGAGACTCTTAGATTTATATAAGTCCCCAGAAGACCCTTCTTCAAGAAGCTCTATATGGTGTATTTCAATTCATCTGGACATACACACTGGATTGGAAAAGCGGGTCTTCTCTCTCTCTCTCTCTCTCTCTCTCTCTCTCTCTCTCTCTCTCTCTTTTGCTTCAACCCCCTTTTATACACAAGTTACAAGTGGAAATTTTAATATAAGTAATATTTATGTCCCTCCTCCTTTCCATCTTTGTCTGTTCGGCCTTTGCTCTAATTTTCTTCCTTATCCATTAGGAAGCTAATTCAATGACAAGAAGGACATGGAAAACACCTTGAAAAAGAATGGTTCAATAAGTCAGATACATGAGCAGTACTGGATATTTAGTAGAAAAAAATGAGGCTTTTAAAGTTTTACTTCTTGTAAAATACTATCAACTCTTAATTTGGTGGATCTTGATGCCTATGGTGAAGTAAAAAAAAAAAATGATGCAGAAACAGCCAATCTCATTTAAAGCACTTTATTGTTTTACTGAACTGCAGTCTATATCTTTTTTTTCCAATTAATTTACTTAAGTAAATAACAGATAGAGTCCTGTGGACTAATTTGCCACCAGTACTATTCCAAGTACTTGCATCAACTGTATCCTGCCTCTGAGAAATCTTTCTCTCTTACAGTGCATGCAGTGCCCCGTGATACAGGAGAATATCTCTACTTCAGTGACAAGGGCTGGAGGATTTTCTCTCTTCCCATTTATAAATGTTAGATAAATAATGGAATAATTTATTGAGTGAGAGACTCCTTCCTTCCCATGAAATACTTAAAACTGCACTAATCCTGAAAACTTCAATGTCAGCTAAAGCCCCCTCCCCTGAAGATCACATCAGAAACCCCAAGAATCAAAGGGATAGTTTAATTTATTGTATGCCTTCCTACAATTTAAAACTGATGCCATTCTCATTGTTAGTATTATATTTAATAGAACCTATACTTACATTAGAAATGGTCATTTTACTTTATTGAGGTCTACTTTGTTTAAAGAGAGACAGAAAAGAGCAAATGCAAGTTTTAATTCATTTTCTTAGCAAATGGTTCCAGACTTTGGGAATGAGCCTAAAATACTTGTTAGAAGGTGCTTGGTGGAAGATGCTTCTGAACTCTTGGGGCTAAAATCATCTTGTGCTGGCTGCTGTTGGTCATTAGGCTTTCCCATATTACGCATAGATTGGGCTGGGGGTCGGGTGGGGGGGCAGAGGGAGGGATTCATGTTATTCTCATTGCAGTAAAAACAATCTAATATCATTTACTGATAATCTAGCCAAAAAACCCAAAAGACATTTATGTATAAACCTTTGTTTTGTATAAAGTACCTCTTCAAAGAGTTAGCCACATTCAATGTTTTCAGGGGAAATTTTCCTTTCTAATTTGCATTTCTTTCTTTAAAGTTTAAATGTTTGCATTAAAAATTGAATTATTGATTCAAAAGATAAATGATTAGATATATTTATTATATTCTCTTTGGAAGTCATTAGTCATCAAATTTGCTTAGACATGTCTTCGATGAGGCCTTTCACTCAAACCACAATTTAAAAAAGAGAGACTTCTCCTTTCTACCTTCTATTTAGCTACTGAATGTGACAAAAGGCACCAGTCCAATCTAATACTATATAAGAAACTTTCCATTTATCTAACCCACTGTTTTTGTTCTGTCATATATAACAGATCCTATCCCCCTCTAGAGGCAAGGCACATGTAGATAGACAGCTGGTCTTAGAGTATAGATGACCTGGGTTCAAGTCCCTTCTCTGTCATCCTGCCTGAGTAACCTTGGGCAAGCCTTTTGGCTCTTGAATCCCAGAAAACTCTGTTACCTAATAGTGAGTGTCCAGTCTATGTTAGTAGAGGGCATTTCCCAAAAAATCACAGGTCCAGACCCAAAGAAACAAACCAAAGCAAATTACTTCTGGTCTTTTTTATATATAACAGGTGCTTTATTTTTATTCAATTGTTTTAAGAAAATAGCATCCAGGTAGTAACATGGAACATAATTTCATTATCAAATAGGCAGCAAAGTGGATATAGCATTGGTCTTGGGGGTGGGGGGCTTATTTTTTTACAAGGCAATGGAGTTAAGTGACTTGCCTAAGATCACACAACTAGGTTATTAAATGTCTGAGGTCAAATTTGAATTCAGGTCCTCTATCCACTGTGCCATCTAGCTGTCCCCCATAGCATTGTACTTTGGAGTTAGGAAGACGAGTTCAAATCCAACGTCTAACACGTATTGGTTGTGTAACCCTGGGCAAGTCACTTAACTTCTCTGTGCCTCAGTTTCCTCATCTATAAAAGGATAATGATAACAACCAGGGTTGCTCTGAGAATAAAATTGGTTATTTATAAGGTGTTTTATATACCTAAAGGTAATATATAAATGCTAAATATTGTTATAGTCATTATTCACTAGTAGGATTCAGCTAAGAACCTTGTCCATTTGGTGCCTATCGGTCCTTTGGACTTATCTTTATGATGTTTACTATTTTACTAGGTCTTCTTTTATTGATTTAAACCTTCCCATAGAAATTTTTTTGTTGCCTGATCTAATTCCTTATACTTGCCCCCATACTTTATCCATTAGACTTAAGTCTGTTATTCATTATTGTAGATGTGAAACATCAATGACATCTTGTCAGTCTACCACCCTTACAGAAGATCTTGAATAGTAGCAAACTTAACTGCATTTTTTATTACTCATTTAATCTCATAATCTGAGAGTTGGAGGGGGCCTCAGTGAAACTCTATAACCCTCTAGTCCAAGTCATTAACAAAAGAAATCCCCATGAGATCATATTGAACCCATCCATCCTCTACTTGCAGGCTTCTAAGGAGGGTCATTTCACTCTAGCAGTTAGGAAGTTTCCCTTCCTTTCCATTAAGCACAAATAGGTCTCTTCAAAACTTCTATCCATTGTTCCTGGTTCTACCCTCTGGAACCAAGCAAGACAAGTCCATCTAATTCCACCTCCTCTTGATAGTCCTTCAGATTCATGAAGATGGCTCTCAAGTCTCTCTGTTTATCCGCTGGGCAAAAGGAGCCTATTTCCTTCAACCAGTTCTCCTGTGACATGGACTCAGGACCTTTCCCTAATCTGGATGTGCCCCCTGGGTTCTCTAGCTAGTCTGCATGAATGAAAGAACATTAAATTGGGAGATGGAAACCCTGAGATCAGGTACCCATCCTAGCACTAAACAGCATTATGTCATCACAACAAAAGCAAGAACTTACTTTTATCTAGGATTTTATGGCTAAAAAATGTGCATTTGTGGGAGAAGTAAAAGGAAAGAAAGAAAAAGGAACATATATGTATATTATATATATACATATACATGATGGCACTGTTCTAAGTACTTTATAATTATTATTTCATTTGCTCATGGGATCATAGATCTAGAAGATAAAATCCAAAGGCCACTTGGTCTAACTTCTTAATTTAGTAGATGAGGAAAAATCTGAGGAAAGTCAAGGCATTTGTTCAAAATCATCCTGAAGAAATCTTCAGAGGCATTATTTGAACCCAGATTCTCTGACTCCAGACTTAGAGTGTTACTTCCATTTTAGCAAGCTATCTCCCCTTATACTTGAGCAGCCTCCCTTCCTTCCTCTATTAAATGGGGATAATGTCTGCCTCATAGCTCTGCTTGAAAATCAAGTGAGATAATTTATAAGGAAACACCCCCAAATCAAGTACTCTACAAAAGGAAGGGATTCCAAAATGACTGAATTTCAATGTTTTCATATCCATTTTCCCATGTGAGCTTCAATAGAGATTGTTAAAAATATATATCTATTTTGCCCTTTGAGTTTCAATAAAAAATGTAAAAAATAACTGTTTTGTCCTCTAGAATCAAGGAAAAGATAATAACCATAAAAAAACATAACTGTTGAACAGGAAAACAGTGAAAAAGAAACAATTTAGACTTAATCCCTTCCAAAGACTTGGATCTTCTTTTTCCCATACAAAGGATCCATTCATTTTTTTTTTTGCAAGGCAATGGGGTGAAGTGGCTTGCCCAAGGTCACACATCTAGGTAATTATTAAATAACTGAGGCCGAATTTGAACCCAAGTACTCCTGACTCCAGGGTTGGTGCTCTATCCACTGTGGAACCTAGTCACCCCAAATCCATTCATTTTTAATTAAGGTTCAGTGAACATAATTTGCAGGCAAACATGCCAGTCCTTCAGAGGAGTGGATGGCAAGGCTCAGCTATAATAGAGTCCCAGGACTCGAATTCCAATTCCACTGTGTCTGTGTCATCTTGGGTGTATCACTTTACTTTTCAGGACCTTAGTTCCTTCTTAGGTTCAACAAACAGATTAGACTATAGAAGATCTCTAGGATCCTAGGACATTTTATAAAAAAAAGGAGAAACCCTCGAAAGAAGCTTTGAGTGGTACCAGCATACCCTTCAACTTAGCAGAACTTTACATCTGTCCAGATTAAAGGAAAAAGCCCAAACCTGGATTCACCTTGGCTAAAAGGAGGGACTTTAAATATAATGTCATATTTAAATTAGCTAATTATGACTGATGCAAAGGGCTCTAAAGTCAATTAAACAACCACATATAAACACTAGTATTGGAAGTAGGTGTTGAGTCCCAATGACATAAGAGCGTTTTCCCATATCCAGAGACCCCAAAATCAGAGAATACATTGTTTCTCCAGTAGTGATGCTATCCATTTGTCACCAGGACTACCAACTTGAAGGCTTACAAAGCACACAACAAATACTGAGAGATCAAATGAGATCATATATGGAAAGAACTTTACAAACTTTGAAGCACCATACAAATAAATGTTGTTACTAGAATGTAAAAGTTATTCTTTCCCTTAAAATAAATGAATGTATGAAAAGTACATGGTTGTCTTCACACTCCTCAGGTTAAATAGTGTGTTGGTAAAAAAAAAAAAAAGAGAACTGTAAAGTTAAAAATATCTACAAAAGAGATTAAATCCATGAACCTTGTTTCTAATTGCTAGGCTAGCCTGCCATTGACCACATATTGGGCATTGAGAAAACATAGGTTAATATTACATTGTAAAATTAATCTATTCCAGGGGTAACTTGTTTGTAGCAGTGGATACAGGGTCTCAGAGTCAAGAGGACCTGAATTCAAATCCTTCCTCAGATAACTGACACCTTTTAACCTTGTGACTCTGGGCAAGTCACTTAATCCTGAATGACTGTCATTTAATTCCTGAAATTCTAAATAAAAGAATAAAATAAAAATTCTTAAGAGGATTTGTTGGCTGCCTCTCCCTGACAAACACCTTTATAACAAATGCTTATCTTGGAGTCAAGACACCATAGACCATATGGTCCATATCTTTGCAGATGAACAGGATAATTGATTGGTCTAATATGATTCACTTAGCTAGTGAGGGGCAGTTAGGACAAGAAACAGGGCCCTTTGATTCTTGGCATAACAATGTTCCTTCTAGTGCATTATGACCCTTTAAAGTTAAAAGTTAAAATCTGAAGTACTAAGAGTATTTGTAGGTTTTTCATTTTAGCCCTGTTTCAGAGCCATTATTTTTGACAAGTTATCGGGGTCCATATCTACCCAATTGTGCTATACTATAATAATATTCATACTCAACTAATAATTCAGCATTGGTGAGTAATAATCAAGAATGGGATTTGGTACAAAACTCATTTTGCTGATGAGTAACTAAGTTGGATGAAACCAGAACAGGGTGCCCTCTAATAGATGTGTAATACTCTGCTGTGAAAATTTTATCCTTTCCATATTTTTCTTGTTTAACAGACTATGTAGGAAATGTAACTTAAATAAGTGGATCATTAAAAATTTGTCATCGAGCATGGTGATCAACTAAGTTGATCAACTAAACTGTGTAACAGCTTCTTAGTTGCTATGAAGTAGGCAATATAAGGGCCTGTTATGAAAAATTTTTCTGACTTTTGTCTTTAGTAACGAACATGGCACTTCCTTCCTCCCCACCAAAAAACAATAGCATAAGCTTCTGTCTATAAAGAGTTAATTTTTCATTTCAACCAATTATCCTAAGTTGGAGAAATACAAGTTATGCTATGACAGACTAAATTTTGCATTTTATTTTCCAAAGGTCAAATTAAGTCCAATTAAGTCATCCAATTTTCACAAAGTTAATCCAATATTTATTTTGTGTAAATTTAACTATCATATGATAGTATCTTCTATCAGATAGTAGATAACAACTATCTCTTGGAAGATGTTTGGATTTTTTAAAAAGTGAAAGGCAATATCCTTTTTTTATTGCAAAGCAGTAGGGTTTAAGTGACTTCCCCAAGGTCACATAGCTAGGTAATTAAGTATCTGAGGCTGGATTTGAACTCAGGTCCTCCTGACTCTAGGGTCAGTGCTCTATTCACTGTACCACCCAATTGTGCCAACAATATATTTCTTGTGCAATATTTTAGAGCTATGCAATATTTTGTTCAAAACCCCAAGCATAAGAGCTTTTTAGCAAAATAGTTTCATTGCAATGTTATTTTACCCCCTCATCCCATATGCTCAAACTGAATGGATTTGAATCACCACAATGTAATAATTATGATGAAAAGAAAAAGACTGTTATTACCTCTCAAACATTTTAATAATCTAAATTATTTTCAATGAAAAGTCAAGACAATTTTATACTTAACTTTAATTTCATTTTCTATATCAGATCATAGGTATCTATTTTCAGTAAAGTATAAATTGTAAAATCTTACTGCTAATGAACATTCATAAATAAGGCAATGTGTTGGTCCTAAGATTTAAATATTTTAATGTCATTTTTAAGTTCTCCTTCAAGTGGTAAGATATGACAAAAAGATGCTATTAAATAAAGGGTTAGGGACCGCTAGGTAGCACAGTGAATAGAGCACCAGCCCTGGAGTCAGGAGTACCTGAGTTCAAATCCCCCCTCAGACATTTAATAATTACCTAGCTGTGTGGCCTTGGGCAAGCCACTTAATCCCATTTGCAAAAAAAAAAAAACCCTAAAAAGTAAGTAAATAAATAAATAGATAGATAGATAGATAAATAGATAGATAAATAAGTAAAGGGTTAGGGGGCAAGGGGAAGGCATGTTTAGGGTCATGGCTATACAAAGCTATTTGCTAGAAAAAGGCAAAAATACACTGCCTGTAGGAATTATGTTATTCTATCACTTAATTATTCCCAGTTAACTTGTGGATGACTAATAAAATTACCAAAAAATGCTGTATTGTTTTTCTAGATATAATTTCCCCTATCTTTAGCACCTGAATTTCTATACTTGGCTAAAACACAAAACTAGCCACAGGATATTAAATTCTATGAGAATCAATCAGAAAATGGGTATCAATATGAACTTTGTGATCATTAATTCAAATCAGACATTAGTTCATTAACTAATTCAATAGTGGCACTACAGTTAGACTGGAGTAGGAGGTCTTCATTTTAAGTAAGGAGCAGCTTGGTGAAACCAATGGAGCCCTTCTCAGAATAATGATTTCAATTGCATAAAATAAAATATAAAGGATGCTTATTATATATTAAAATATTTTAAAAGCATTTCCTGGGGTGGCTAGGTGATGCAGTGGATAGAGCACTGGCCCTGGAGTCAGGAGTACCTGAGTTCAAATCCGACCTCAGACACTTAATAATTATCTAGCTGTGTGGCCTTGGGCAAGCCACTTAACATCATTTGCCTTGCAAAATATATGTGTGTGTGTGTGTGTGTGTGTGTATTTTGTAACTCCAGGTTAAGAATCTGGGGACTGGATCCTCCTGAGAGGGGGAGTCAAATAACCCTCCTCAATACTCAAATAGATTTGGTTTCTCCTCAATGTGGATGTCCCCACTGACCATCTATGTCCATCCATCCTAGGCAGCTCTTGTCCAGTCTGCTCAGAGCTCACCGCAAAGAGCTGATGAAGACCTTGATCCCTTTCTCTTTATATGGTGGGGAGAGCAGAGCCCAGGAGCCCATCCTCACCCTCCCCACATGTCCAACACATCTTCTCAACCCATTCATTTTCCTGAGGACATCTCTCCTTTCTCATTGGTTTCAAGCTAGAGCCGGCTCAAACCCACTAAGCAGCTTTCCTTTTCCATAGTCCTCTATCTACGTTCTTTGGAAGCTGGTCCATGTCCTCCAACCATATAACATTACCTGTCAAACCTTAGAATTAAAAGGTAAGATTTTGCTTCCAGAAAGGGCATCATTAAAGATCACAATTTCCTAAAGATATCCCAACTATGCTTGTCAACTATTCTGGAGTCAACTCATGGTTTCTTTGGACTGTCAGTCCCAAGTATGCATATTCTGATGGACAAGTGCTACTGGCTATCAGTCAGTAAAAAAAAGCAAAACAAAACCAAGATAAAAGTTAGTCCCTACTCTAAAGGAGCTCACAGTTTATTAGAAGAGATAACATGAAAACTACTATGTACAAGATATATTCAGGACAAACAAGAAGACCAAAAGAGGGAAAGAACTAGAAATAAGGATAGAGAATAGTTTGTCAAAGATGTCATTTTTTTAAGTTTCCCTTAAAAGTGGCAAGATGTGACAAAAGGGTGCTATTAAATGGGGGGATGGGGGAGGCATATTTTCAAGGTCATAATTGGCTTGCAAAGCCATTTGATAGAAAATGCCAAAAGTACATTATCCTAAGCAATTATGTTACTCTATAACTTAATTATTCATAGTTAGCTTGGGGGGTGACTAGTGTTAATAAAAGGAATTACAAGAAAATGCTATATTTTTTCTAGCTATAATTTCCTCTATCTTTAGCAGCTTAATTTCTATATGTGACTAAATAGGATACTAAATACTTTCTGCAAGCCAGGGAAGCAAAGAGGTAAGAGATAAGAAGGGAGAACATTCCAGGAGAGGGGACAAGCCACTAAATCATGAAGAAGGGAGATAGCATGTCTTGGGTTAGGTAGGCAAGGAGGCCAATATCACTGGAAGGTATAAGAAGACTGGAAAGATAGGAAGGGATCAGGATATAGAAGTTTTTATAAGACAAAAATTTTTGGATACGACCAATATGGGAATAGGTTTTGCTTGACTGTGCCTATTTATTACAAAGTTTTGCTTTATTTATTTGTTTGTTTGTTTGTTTGTTTTTCAAGGCAAAGGGGTTAAGTGACTTGCCCAAGGTCACCCAGCCAGGTAATTATTAAGAGTCTGGGGCCAAATTTGAACTCAGATTTTTTTTTTAATATATAGAAAAGCAGATAATAAATTTGAAATTTGATGTACAATTCTCTCCTGTTCTACTACATACAGAAGTAGTCATTCTATTTGGTGTTTAAAGTCAGAATTTTAGAAAAATAAATTTAAAAGATAGTTACTTATAGCAAACTGACTAAATAACTTTCACACGGATCTTCCAAGAATTATAGTCCATTCACAATACCCAATGTGAATTTAGCAAAGCCAGTTCCTTGCAAAAACTGTTTTTTCTTGTATCAATATTTTATTAGTTATAAGGATTTTTATTTTTAATTAAAATAAATTTTATTTATTTATAGAGCCTTAATGTTTATCCTCATAATTAAAAAAATAATTAATAAAGCAAAATTTTGTAATAAATAGGCATAGTCAAGGAAAACCTATTCCTATATATTGACCATGTCCAAAATTGACCATGTCTTATTCTGTACCGCTCTATCCAATTTTTTTCATGGGTCTTCTGGAATCCTTTTTGGCTATTTCAATGAGTTCACAAGTCTTTCTCAGTTGTAGTCCTTATCTTTCTAAAGCGGCAAAAGTGAAGAGCCTTCCTTGTTAAAGGCAACTAGGCAGCTAGGTGGCTCACTGGATAGACCTGAATTCATATCCAGCCTCAGACCCTTACTAGCTGTGTAACTCTTGAGTAAGTCACTTAAACTCTGTTTGCCTTAATCCACCAGAGAAGGAAACATCAAATCATTCCAGTATTCTTTGCAAAGAAAATTCTTTGGACAGTACTGGTGTGCTGTGATCGACAGAACTAAACGACAACAGCATCAACTCTGATAATTTTCTATAATAATAGAAAATTACTTCCAAAAAATAGAAAAAAAATATTATTTTTAAAATACAAAGTTTATTAAGAAAATATCAAGGGCACAGTTAGATATTTAAATAAGATGAACAAATCGGTACTTGGATCCAGAATGAGAGACTTATATTATCACAACAGATGGACCTTATCTACAAAACTAATAACTACCCATTCCCCAGTATGGTTTTTCAATATGACTTTAGACACAAACTATGAAAACGATTTCAAGATTGAAATCGTGTCTCATTAGGACAGTTCAATTTTTCTTATAAAAATTTTTAACGTGCTGAAATCATACTTCCAGAAATAAAAATCCTACAATTCCAGAATAAAGCTCATTGAATACTAGACAATGCTTCTTTTTAAACTGAAATGTTATATTTTCAACAGTTCATTCTGCTCCTTAGTTTATGTATAACACAATTCCCTAATCAAACATTTATATATGTTTTTCCAAAAGTACAATTTTCATTCATTTCAAAATCCAGCTCATGGTTCTAATGGTCTTGTAGAAGGTGATAATGACAACCAAAATTTTCCAATATGTCGATGGCCACTCCCTATCACCACAAAACTGGTCAAGTTTTAGGTAATATACCTAATGAGTTCATTAGAACTCTTCTTAATTATATGCCATAATCTGAAATATACTACTGAAAGAACTTATGAAGTTAAGACTGTGGTCCTCCGAATCCAATGGCATATGTATAATAAATAACCCAAACTTGCTACCAAGGAAAACTCAACTGAAAACTCATGAATTCATAATGCTTCTCTTTTGTATAATGCTGTACATGAGAATATAAATTACTTCTTGATCACTGTAGTAATTGGCTTCTGCCCTGAAGCATGAGATTTGATTACCCCAACATGTATAATTATGAAAGTTATTGTAGTCATAAAATTAGCTAGCTCTTAAAAAAAATCAGTAACAATACTCAGTCTCTCTAGTCTCATTTTACAGAGAAATATGAAAAAAAAAGATAACTGGTTCTGCACTTTATCCGAAATCTTATGTGTTGTTTCAAATACCTTGTACCTTTTCATCAAAAATTCTCCTTTTTCAAACAATTACCCAGATATGTCCTTTATCATGTTGTAATGTTTCTGGGATAGGTACATATCCCTACTTCCTACCCCAAGGAGAAAAAGGTTAGTACTTTCAAGGAAAAAAACTTTTTAATTCATTGAATATTTTCATCTGATATAGCTACACTTTATTTATGAGGAAACATATATAAAGGAAATATTTGGTTTCTTGCTGTTTAGGAAGCTTATGGAGAATAAAATGCCAATACACAAAAACATGAAACCATATTTCCTGCCAAGATCTCTCTCAAGAGGAAAAAAATATTCTTGACAGGCAAAATATGTGCTAAATAGTGAAGTCCAAGGTCCTTAATATGTTTATTACTGAAGCAGAGTTCAACATGTGCCTGATGGTTGAAAAGATAAAATATACACATTGATATTTTAATTTGCTTGAGAGTAGCCTTTGATAACAGCACTTGAATATTGGTGATAACTGTCAGCTTTGCTGGGCCAGACTGGTCCTGTTAGATGAACCTGTTTCTGGAGCCCAGGTTTCTAACCTGCTCCGACCCTCTCCCTCACCAGTCACTGGTCTTTGCTTTCCTAATAAAGAAGTTCAATTTCAGTACTAGGTTTTTTTTTTAATTTTATCACAGCATATAGTTTCTACATTCTAATAGCCTTAGTGACGTAAATTAATTCTAGGTCTGCTGGCTCCTGATGCAGCCCCAACTACCTACATATTCCATTGTTACTGCTTGTCCTTGGTTTTTGGTAATCTCTTGTGACCACCTAGAAGGGGTGCTGCAAAATCAAAGAATTTGACAGTTTTGTTGCTCTTTCAGCAAAGTTTCAGAATCCAGAAGTGGGCATAGCTCTCCAGAATGGATGGATCAATCCATGACACTGATGGTCCATTGATGTCCCCATTTTCCCACATACTTTTATCATTTCCCTTTTCTGTCATATTTGCCAATCTGGTAAGTGTGAGGTACCTCAGAGTTGTTTTCATTTGTAATTTCTCCAACAATGACTTTTTAAATTTTCCTTGTTAACTGGAAAGGATCATGAAACAGTAAAGAGTTTTGAGAAACATATGGCTAACAAAACATGGGCATATTTATTAAGATTATATGATTAAATTGTTTCAGTGTTCATTGTATGCATATAAACTTCTCTCAAGCTAGAGGTGGAATTTAGAATTATTGAATATTAATGAGTTAGGAAAGAAACTTTAGATATCGAATGCAACTACCAGATTTAAAATTTTTTTCAATTATAAGTACTTATTTTCCTTCTTCACTGCCCTTCATTTAATACACACACACTTAAAATAGATAAGAGTTAAGCAAAACCTCATCTCATTATCTCATTCTGCATCTGGAGTCAATTACTTCTGTCCCCTGAAATCATAGCAGGTTATTGCATTAATCAGAATCCTAAAGTTCTTCAGTTATTTGTCTCTACAATGAGGTTTAAATTATTGTATAAAATTTCCCCTAGTTATGCTCACTTCACTCTACATTAGTTCAATCAAGTCTTTCCAGTTTTTTCTGAAACTATTCATTTCATCATTTCTTAATTCTCAAATAGTACTCAATTATATTCAGATATCAAGTTTGTTCAGTCATTCTCCAACTGGTGAGCCTCAACTAGACTTTGATAACAGCACTTGGTAATTGGTGATAACTGTCAGCTTTGCAGAACCTACTTCTGGAGCCCAGGTTTCCAACATGCTCTGACCCTCTCCCTTACCAGTCATTGGTCTTTGCTTTCCTAATAAATAAGTTCAATTTCAGCGTTGTTTTTTTTAAACTTTAATCACGGCATATAGTTTCTATACTCTAATATCCTTAACGACACTAGTTAACTCTACGTCTGCTGCTCCTGATGCAGCCCCAAATACTACATAGTCCAATGTTACTGCCTGTCCTTGGTTTTCGAAGAGGACCAATGAAGCCACTGGGGGATATCTAGACTTTAGTGTGAACTGTATTTAGGTAAAGTCGAGTTACAGAGGTCAGCTAGTCTCTCTTCCGAAGTCAACTGTAGCAAGACAAAAGTCAAGATGATTAGCAGTGGTCCAGGATGCAATGGGTGCCTTGTCTTTGATGACTGACCAAGATCTAAGAACTCCTCAGCATCTGTTTTAGCCACTGTCATGGCTTTTTGAACAAATTGCTCTCATGTGCACCCATTCCATCAGGGAGTCTTTACCTGCTTGGGTCACCTCAACCCCAAATCACCAATGGGCTTACGGCCTGTTGTCCTCAACCTGGTTTAGCCAGCCTCTGTTGTAGCTGCTAGGCAAGCTATGCTTCTTGGAGCCAAAGGTGAGAGAGCTAGGTGAAAGGTGGTTTTCTGTAAAAAGTGATTTGATTTAAAAAAAAAATTCTAAAAAAGGGGAAGACTCTAAATGGATCATTGTGGCAAAAGAAACAAAAGCACCTATTTCGTATTATCAGAAGTTCTCACCTGGCCTCCCTTCAAAAGAAGAATGAAACAGGGAAGTACCAAGTGTTTAGATACAAGTTTAGTATCTTTGTGATACATGTTGGGGATGTAAGGCCCAAAGGATTCCTTAAGACATGGTACCAGTCTATGAAGTTTGTTAGTAGGCATATAAGATAGCAACACAGAATTCTATATTCTTTTAGCTAAGTTCTCAGAAACTTTAGGGAGGAATTCTTAGGGAACACAAGTGGGAGAAATCAAGATTTCACATCTTTAGCATTGCAGTAATTTACAGAGCTTTCTACCCTCAAAAAAATAAAAAGGTGTAATAGTGATACGATCCTTATTTAATGTGCAAAATCGTTAAAAATAGTGGGCCCAAGGGGCGGCTAGGTGGCATAGTGGATAAAGCACCGGCCCTGGAGTCAGGAGTACCTGGGTTCAAATCCGGTGTCAGACACTTAATAATTACCTAGCTGTGTGGCCTTGGGCAAGCTACTTAACCCCATTTGCCTTGCAAAAATCCTAAAAAAAAAAAAAAAAAGTGGGCCCAAACTAGATTGGAAAATGAACATAAGAACCCTCATAAGTAAAATTCTAACCTACTCCCTGCCATCACCCTATTTGAGAGCAGGGTAGCTTTTCTTTTGGCATTCATTTACTATCATCTAAAGCTCCATAGTTCTAAGTATTTTGGTAGATTATGTTACCACCTCCCAGGATATCTTTCAATCTTTTATTGATTTTATCTTAAACTCCACAAATTGAAGCAATTATGAAATAATACCCTTGCCAAGATCACTGCACTCAATTCTAATACACCTTTAGGCCAGTAGTTTGCAAACTTTCTGGTCTTGATTCCACACCTTCCCCCCCCAATTATTTTATTTATGTAGGCTACACATTGACAATCAAGCTCTTTCACTGCCTGACTAGATAAGCCTGGATTAAAGGGTGATGCTTCTGTACTGTCACCCAGCAAGTTCAATGTAAACACTTCCCCCCCAACAACTCTACCTCAAGGAAATGAGCTCTACCTGCTTCAATGGGACAGAGCTCACTATGCGGCTTTACACGTGAAATGCTAATTTTCAGCTAAGCTGATGGAGCAGTCAGGAAACTGCTGCCAAGTAACCAGGATTTGTTCAAAGAAAACATGTTGAACCTTTAAATGAATTTTTGTACTTACAAACAACCTTAGTGGAAAAAGTGTATTCTTCAAGACTCCTTAAAGCTTTTGATGGTCCATTTTAATATATTGAACAAAAAAGGGAACTAAGAATGAACAAAGACCCAGACAAACAGACAACACCATATTTTTATATAAGAAGTTGGTTAACACTGAATTTCTTAAAGTTTATTGAGGAAACAAACAGGAAGGCTATAATTTTATTACATCTACATATCAATAATATACACATATGCAAACCATCTTCACAAAGAATAAGAAATCACAATATTTAAATACTCGACTCAAAATAAAATATGCTTTAGTTTTTACCTATTAAGATACATAAAACAGTACAGAAATGTATTTCAATGTTCAGCCCTTTAGAAAGCTAATCTAAAACTACACAATAAAAATAACTTATAAACACACAATAAGGGTCTGTAAATATTTTAAAAGTGGAACAAAAAAAGGATTTGTCTACTTTGTCCCAAGGTAGGCAGATCTAAGATACAATTGTGAAGTTAAGGTAGATAAATAAATTCACTGACATAGGGTCAGCAAGTACAGGCTGAATCATCATGCAATAGAGCTATATTATACAAGGTTGTCCCAGAAACCTTAGTGCTGCTTTCAGCTTTAATAGCTTCAGAAGTACGTATGTATGTATGTATGTATGTATGTATGTATATGTATATATATATATACATACACATATATATGTATGTATACCACAAACTCACAAAAAAACTGAAAAGTAATTATTTACAATTTTAAAATATCAATGCTCCTTATTAAAATTCAATATAACCACCATCTTGTGTTACACACTGCTCTAATCGATTTTCAAACTTTGTAAAAACTTTCATCAATTGCTGCTCAGTGACTGAGAGAATCGCATTTGTGATCCTCGCCTTCAAATCATCCAAAGAACATGGTTTTGACGCGTATACAACGGTTTTGACATAACCCCACAAGAAAAAGTCCAGTGGAGACAGATCTGGTGACAGAGGTGGCCAATCGAGAGGACCTCCTCTACCGATCCACTGATCTGAGAAAGTGTCATCCAGAAACTGTTGCACAGGCAAGGCATGATAACAGGAGGGGCCATCATGTTGAAAGATGGTGCTATTTAACAGGTGTAACCTCTGCAGTTCAGGAACAAAAAAATTCTGAAGCATTGCTAAGTATGATTCGCCACTTACTGGAGAATCTTCAAAGAAGAAGGGGCCGATAATGCAAGACTTCCTGATGGCACACCAAACATTAACTTTTGAGGAATCTGTCTCATCTTGCCAGACTTCCTGAGGCTTTTCTGTACCCCAAATACGGCAATTATGACGGTTCACCATGCCACTTATGTGGAAGGTGGCTGCATCAGAAAAGGTCAATTTGTCCAGAAAGTCACTGGAATTTTCAATTTTCGATTTCATCATTTGACAGAAGTCTAACCTTGAGTAGTAATCATCTTCTTGCAGCATCTGAACAGTTGTCACCTTGTAAGCATACTTGTGCAGCTTCACAGATAGTATCCTATGCACAGTGGTCTTTGGAATGTTCAATTCAGCAGACACCCGGCGAACTGACTTTTGGGGATTCTGTTCAAATGCCTTCTCAATTTCAGCTACAGTCTCATCGCTCGCTCGGCGTCTCCCCGATCTAGGCTTGTCGAGAATTGAGCCAGTTTCCTTGAATTTTTTCATCCAGTTGTTAATTAAATTTCTATGAGGAGCTTCCCTCTTATAATGGGAGGCAAATTTTCTTCTTACTGCAGTTGTAGACTTGAGTTCTGCTAACCAGAGAACACAGTTGACTTTTTCTTCAATGTACGCCATCTTCAACCAGAGGGACTAGAAAAAAAAATTGTAATTAATTAGCATTCATAATATCTTAAGTTATTCAAACTTCAATCAAGTTTCAATTTGTACAGATGAGATTCTAGATTCAGAGGGTTGGGGCAAGTGACTGATAGCAGAGAGGTCAGTCTCAAAAAATAAACTCAAGTTTGGAGTAATTAAAATGCAACCTTACTATTTTTTCAGTTGGAAATATTTAACTAGATGAGAAATTAATCAAATAACAGTAACTGTCACACAAGATTCATTAACCCGGCCTTGGAGTCAGTAGTACCTGAGTTCAAATCCGACCTCAGACACTTAAAAATTACATAGCCATGTGGCCTTGGGCAAGCCACTTTAATCCCATTTGCCTTGAAAAATCTAAAAAAAAAGATTCATTAAAAGGAATAGAAAAGAACTAAAAAGTGTTCATCTACAAAGGGTGAGCCTAACCTAAAAATAAAACATCAAAAAAAAAATCAATTACATTTCAAAGTTTGAAAACCCCCCACAAAAAACCAAACCCTGAGGCTAGCTTCAGATTCTGGTTAATTCGAGGCTGGACTAAGCTCTGCCATAGTGGACATTAAGCTGCTTCAGAACTGGATGGGCCCGTGATCCACGACGGACGGAGCCCCGCCACTCCAGGTGGGCACCTTCTCCTCGGGGAGCTGCCCGGGGGGGGGGGGCCGGTGTTCCCTCCCCGGCGGCTACCCGGTGCCGGGGACGACCAGGGAGGCCGTACCCCGGGCGCCGCCGGCCGGCACCGCGGCCAGGCCCGCCCCGTGGGCAGAGGGGCCGGGCAGGCCCCGCGCGTCCCCGGGCCCACTCACCGCGCCGGGCCCCGCCGCCGCCGCCGCCGCCGCCGCGGGAGGAGGCGCGTCCACGCCCGAGCCGTCCGGCCGGATGGAGCGGCGGCGCCGGAACGTTCCGGGGCGAGTGTGTGCGCGCCTCAGCCAATCGCGTGCTCGCCCGCCCCCCGCGGCCGGAGCGAGGCTGGCGGCGCCGGAGGAAGCAGAACACTCGGCCTCCTCCTCCCAGCGCGCGGGCGGCGGCGGCGGCGGCAGCGGGGTCACGAACTCTGACCTCTCGCCGACAAAAACAATAACAAACCCCCCCCCCCCGCCCCGAGCCTCGGCCCGGCCTCCGCCCCCCGCCCCGGCGCTGCCCCGCGGCGGCCCGGCCCCCGCGCCCAGGACCACCTGCTCCCCCCGGCGCCGCCCGCGGGAAGCGGCCCCCCGGCCCCGCGTCGCCCGCCGCCGCCGCCGCCGCAGACACGGGACCAGCTTCGGGGTCAGATTCGAAGCCGCTTTGGCGCCAAATCCTGAGGTAAACGGTCGGGGCCGAGGCCGCCGGCGGCGGCGCGGGCAGGGGAGGGCTCTCGGCCGGGGCCGCCCCGCGCTGGAAGGCGGAGGCGGCGACGGCGGCGGTTGAACCCGACCCCTTTACCTTTGCCACGGGGCGGGCGGACGGGCGGGCGGCGGCCGCCGCTTTGCATAGTGGGCCGGGCCGGGCCGCGCCGGGCGGGCGCCGCTCGGGGCCTGGGCGGCCGGGCCGGGCCCGGACCCGCCGGAGGGCGCCGCCGCGGCCGGGCCGGGCCGGCGCGGCGCGCGGGGGGGGGGTGGGCGCCGCCGGGGGAATGGCCGCGGCTCCGCCTCACAGTTGGCCCTCCGCCAGCGCCGCCATCTTGTCCTCGGCGGAGATGGCTTCTGGGGGGCGCGGTCCCCGCCCCCTCCCGCTCGCGGCCCCCCTCCCGCTCGTCCCCGACGCGCTCCCCCGCCTGGGCCCGGCCCGGGGGGAGGCGGCCCCGCCGCGGCTTTCTGAAGGGCGGGAGAGGCGCGCCGCCCGCGGGGAGAAGCGGGAGGGAGGCGCGGTGACGGGCAGCGCTGCGAGCCAATGGCGGCCCGCGCGGAGGAGAGGAGCGGCCGGTGGCCCTCGCTCCCCCGCCCTGGGCGCGGCTGATTGGTCCAGGCGGGGGGGGGGTGGGCGGGTCGAGCGAGGGGCTCGCGGCCGGGGGGGGGCGGCGTTCTGGCGCTCCGCACCGCGTGGGACGGAACGTGCCGGGGGCAGCGCGGGGCGCGTGGGGGCGGGGCGCGTGACGTGCGCTGCGCGCGCAGTCGGGGCCCCGCCCTTCCCGAGCGGCCTCCCGGGAGGCCCGGCGCAGCCTTCGCCGCCGCTGCCGCTGCGTGCGCTCCGCGCGCCGGCCCGGGGCGGCGCCCCCAGTCTGGGGCGGGGGCGGCCGCTGCCGGGGAGCCCCCTCCGGGCCGGGCCGGGCCGGCCTCGGGCCTCCGCCTCCGGGCCGGGCCGCGGTGTCCGGGGAAGCCAGGCCTGGGTGCGGGTCCAGGCCCTCCGAGACCCTGCGGGGCCCGTCCACGCGTGGGCGCCGCCAGTGGCTCCTCATGCGCTTGTGGCTCCTGAAGGAGACCAAAATAGACCTCACCCAGCCTTCCCTTGGTTTTCTTTTTTTTTAGGTTTATGCGAGGCAAATGGGGTTAAGTGGCTTGGCCAAGGCCACACGGCCAGGTCATTATTAAGGGTCTGAGGCTGGATTTGAACCCAGGTCCTCCTGGCTCCAGGGCCGGGGCTCCGTCCACTGCGCCTCCCTCCTTTGACTTTGTTCATCTCACAAGGTGAGGTTCTTGGATCGGGACATTGCAGATGAGCCGTGCCCGTGCTGCCGGGTTCCCTGGATGCTGGTCAGTCGGTCGCTCCTTCTCCAGAGCTGCCCTGACAAGTCTTTTCCAGGGTTCAGCCTCCCAGGCAGCCTGGCAGAGGGCCATGAGCAGGGACTTGGAGGCCAGGAACTAGCCTCAAACCCCAACATGCCCCACCATCTACCTGTGTGACCCTGGTTGGGTCCTTTAACCTCTAAAATGAGGGGGTTGTGTCGAAGACCTCTAATTTGCTCCCATCCCACTTCAAATTTGTGATTGTGTAGTTTGTACCAGCTCTTGGACAGCCAATAACTTTATACACTAAAGCACCATCTGATTTGAGGTTAAAAAAAAAAGCTAGACTTCTGACATTTTGCTCTTCTGTGCAGCAATTGGGAACTCCCTACCTCTTAGGGTTTTGGGTTTGTTTGTTTGTTTTTTTAAAGAGATCATTGTTGTGGAAAGATATTCCTCTCTATCACAGAAAAAAATAACACTATAGAAATAAAAGCTAGTATTGCAAGAAACATTGGTCAATAATTCAGTACAGCCCCAGTGACAGACTGTAATCAAGTCAAGACCAGCCTAAGATTTCTTCACCTCTTTAGGCACAGGATGAACTTTGTGACCACAGCAATTGTCTAGGACTAGGACATTTTGCTAAATGACAGCAGTATTGAACCCTTGAGAGTTCAAAGTATCCACATGGATATAATCATTATGATATATCATAGTGGAGGAGTAGGGTAGGCTGAATATCTGATTTTACTTGTCATTGATTTTTGATACTACTACTACTACTACTACTACTACTACTACTACTACTACTACTACTACTGGTTGTCCTTCATTCTCAAAGAAGACCAGGACATCAGGGAGGAGAGGCCATGACAAGCACATAATTTGGATTTGAGGAAGGGGGGGGGGGCTGTCATCTGGATGCAGTGGTCAGATATGAATCAGGATGGCTGGAGATAGCCCTGGATGTGAGGCAATCAGTGTTAAATGATTTGCCCAAGGTCACACAATTAGTAAATGTTTGAGACTGTATTTGAACTCCTATCCTCTTGACTCCAAGGCCAGTGCTCTACCCACTGCCCCATCTAGCTGCCCTACTAACGATAGCTAACATATTGCTTTACCCTTTGCAAAGCACTTTATATTTATTTTCTTTTGATCTTTACCATAAGATTGAGTGTTGTCATAGTTTATAAAAACTGGCCTACAAGCCTAGAAGACTTGGATTTAAGTTTCATCTCTGAAACACTGTTCTAAAGTTTCCCTTCAGCAGCTCTCTAAGGCTCTAAGTTATAGAGTAGATACCAGTGGCATTGTAAAAGGGAGTTTCTTCACTAGTGAAATTACAGGCTTGATCTAAAAGAGAAACATAACCACTGAACAGTTTTTTTATCTGCACTTTATTGCTTGCTATTTAGACAACAGCTTTATAAGAAATATGATTGGAGTCATTCTGGTTGCTGTGCTATTATTCATTTGTCTGATGATAAAAAGTAAAATTGGATAGATAAGGAACCAAATGGAGAATGAGGGTTTCTAGGCCTAGCTCTGAACTGTAGTGGTGATTGCGACCAAATTGTTTGATTTGTATTTATGAACATGTTTAACTAGATGACTTTTACTGGCTTTAACATTCTGTAATTCTATGGGGTAGGACAGTTATATTTAAGTATTTTTATATATATATATATATATATATATATATATTTATATAATTGAAATATTTATGAAGGATATTAGGAGTAAATGGTTGTAACAAATTAAGTCAATATGATATAAATAAGGCAAATCTTTCCATTATAGATTTAATAGAGATATAATCTTAAATAATGCGACCTAATAATAAATGTATATTTTTGTCACTGAGGAAAAATAATTAAGCACTAAGTAAAGTTGGCTTGTTTAAATTAAAACTTATAAAATAAGTTATAATAACAATAAGATGACTGACATTTAAAGTTGGCAAAACACATGTATTCTCACATTTGAGACAATCAACAATTTTGTGAGTTAGATACTGCGGATTGTTATCCCCATTATACAGATGAAACTGAGGTTTAGGTTCATCTAGCACTCTATTCCATCACACTACCCTGTCTTCCTTAGAGATTAGAATTTGGATCGAGGTCCTAGAATTCTGGAAGCATAAAAATGATCGTTGAAATTAACAAGCATAGGGGCAGCTAGGTGGTGCAGTGGATAGAGCACCGGCTCTGGAGTCAGGAGGACCTGAGTTCAAATTTGGCCTGAGACACTTAATAATTACCTAGCTGTGTGGCCTTGGGCAAGCCACTTAACCTGTTTGCCTTGCAAAAACCTTAAAAAAAATTAACAAGCATAAAGATGCTTGTCTCAAAGACTGCTAATGAAAGAAAGAAAAGCAAAATTCCTTTGGTAGTCCCTTATTCATCCACTTGAATGATTTCATTAAATAATCACACCTACAGATACAGGATATAAATATATGTGGCACTGGGGTGGTAGGGCTAGAAATATAGCCAAATGGTAGCTTTTGCAAGGAAGGTAGTATTTGAACTGAGTAAGAAAACAATTCTAAATTCTAAGAGAAATGAGGAGGGAGCATGTTCCAAGTATAGGAACATCCAGTACAATTATATGAAAATTGGAGACAAGATGTGAAGAATAGCAAGGACAACTTAACTGGGAAGAGTAGGCTAGGACCAGGTAGTGAAGAACCATTAGAGTGTGCACTTTATAAAAATCACTTTGTCAACTGGAATATAAATTGAATTTGAAAGAGACTGAAAATAGAGAATCCAGTTAGAAGGTTATTGAGAAGTCTAGGTAAGAGGAAATGAAACTTGAACTAGGATAATAGCTATGCGAGCAGAGAGAAGGATATGGTTGTAAAAGATGTGGAGGGAAGCAGATTTAACCAGATTGACAGCTTGCATAGGAGAGGTTGAAGAAGAGTGAAGAATTGGTGATTATAGGGAGTTTGCAAGCAAGAACTGTGGTGCCTTTATCTGAAACAAGGGAATTTGAAGGGAGTATAGACTTAGGGAGGAAATAGGAACTTGAGATGTCAATGGGGCACATCTTATTTGGGATGTTCAATAGGCAGTTAGAGAAATAGCATGATCTTAAACTCAAAGGGCTTGAGATCACCAGGGAGAGAGTGTAGAGAAGGAAGAGGAGCTTAAGATACACATAGGATATACTCACAATGGGGGAGCATGCTATGGATGATTAACCAGATCAAAGGAGACTGGGAAGGAACAGCTAAACAGGAGGATAACCAGGAAAGAATATCACAAAAACTCAGAGAAGAGAAACCAGCAAGTCAATCTGTAAACATTATGTGAAAGGCACTGGTGCTACTCACTTCGAACAGAAAGAAAGATAAAATACAGCCCCTTCTCTCAATCTAATGAGGACAATATGCAAACAACTACAAATAAGCTATATAAAGTATCAAATAGAAATAACGGAAGATGTGAATTAAAATTAGGAAAATCTTCATGTACGAGGTGTGAAGGTCAGAAAATCAGAAAAGCAATGGATTTCCCTTGTCAGATGCTACAAAGAAATCAAGAATAGCCATTGAGAAATGGCAATTAAGAAATTGGTGGTAATTATGGAGAGCATTTTTTCAGTTGAGGTATGAGATCAGAAGCTAGTCTTTAAAGGGGTGGAACTGTGTAGAAGGGAAAGTAACCAATGTGTGGAGACAGCTCTTTTTTTCCTTAGAGGAATTGGCAGTGTTTAAAAGAGAAGACAGAAAGGGCCATAAGAATGGGAAAGACTTGAGTGTGTAAGTAATAAGGTAGCAACAAATAAGAGAGGAAGAGATTGAAGATAAGCGTGAGAATGGGAATAATTGTGAGGTGAGTCTGAAGGAGAAGATGGAGGGGATGAAGTGGAGACAAGAATACATATAGAGGAATTGGCCTTGATAAGAGGGATGACCTGAAATGAGGGTAGATGTCAAGGCTTAATCTCCAGAGCATCACTATAAATGCTGCTCTACACAGCAAGCTGCCAAGCCAGGAAGTCTGACCTCTTAAATCTTGAGTCTGGTCAGAGTCATTTGTAGATGAAGAGATGTCCACACAGATAGGCCCTGTTCCCAGTTTTGCTTTCTCAGGATTAACTACTCTCTACTGGTAAATAATAGGACATACCAGAATCGTTTTACTGTCCATTGTAAGTAAGTCAGTCCAATTGAAAGGCAGAGTAGAGCAATGGAGAGTATCCAGTCTGCTACCTGGGGCTGTGGCTAAATCACCCCTCTGAACTTGTTTCTTTGTCTTTAACTTGAGGAAGTTAGACTATATGACCTGTTATTATGATTATATAAGGAGGGAGAGGAGCGGTTCTTAGAGGAATAAACCCATCATTTATCATGGATTATAGCACAATTACTGGTCCTTAATGAATTGACATAAAATTACTCAATTCTGTTTTGTCGAATATTTTAAAGCTCACATATTGTATATGTTACATAAATCAGCTAGATTTGAGAAATGACCTTGACCTTCTCAGAGTCAGAGGGTGGTCAAGATACCCTCCATAAACAAATTTGGTCAACATATTTATAATTGTACTTTCTTCATTTCATGCAAGATATCAAGAAACAAGTGTACAAATTTAATATTAGTATATAAATTATGAAAACAAATCTATTATAAAAACAAAATACCATATGAGTGCATATTTCTTAAATGTCTGAATTTGATTTTTCCATCTTATGGGGTCAGAGCACAAGAAAAATAAAACCTTAAAGCCACAAGAGAAAAGAGCAGTCATGACTGTTGTGACTTTTTGTATGATTGGTCTACAAAGTCCTGTGACAGAGTAACTGGATAAGGTACATCAATGTGTCATCTCCCTCTCTCCCTTCAATCCTAATCTTTGTTGTTTGAATAATTGTGATTGGTTCCCAAATCATTAAAGGTTGTTTTTACTTCAAGTACTAAAGAGCACATTGTTAGAGAATACACAGATACAGATTTTGTCCTTATTGGTCTAAAGCAATATTGGTTTTTTGTTACTTTAACTGTATTTTTCTTTTTTTGACCTATTTTTTTATTAAAGATTTTGTTTATTTTGAGTTTTACAATTTTTCCCTCAATCTTACTTCCCTCCCCCCACCCCCCACAGAAAGCAATATGTCAGTCTTTTACATTGTTTCCATGTTGTACATTGATCCAAATTGAGTGTGATGAGAGAGAGAAATCATATCCTTAAGGAAGAAACATAAAGTATAAGAGATAACAAGATCAGACAATAAGATATCAGGTTTTTTTCCCCCTAAATTAAAGGGAATAGTTTTTGGACATTGTTCAAACTCCACAGTTGTTTCTCTGGCTACAGATGGTATTCTCCATTGCAGACAGCCCCAAATTGTCCCTGATTGTTGCCCTGATGGAATGAGCAAGTCCATCACCTCCATGTTGCTGTTAGGGTGTACAGTGTTTTTCTGGTTCTGCTCATCTCACTCAGCATCAGTTCATGCAAATCCCTCCAGGCTTCCCTGAAATCCTGTCCCTCCTGGTTTCTAATAGAACAGTAGTGTTCCATGACATACATATACCACAGTTTGCTAAGCCATTTCCCAGTTCAAGGGCATTTACTTGATTTCCAATTCTTTACCACCACAAACAGGGCTGCTATGAATATTTTTGTACAAGTGATGTTTTTACCCTTTTTCATCATCTCTTCAGGGTGCAGAGCCAGTAGTGGCATTGCTGGATCAAAGGGTATGCACATTTTTGTTGCCCCTTGGGTTTACTAACTGGATTTTCTTTTTCTTTTTGCATGTCATCATACAAAATCTAATGACTAGTCACTTAACCCCATTGCCTTGCCAAAAAAAAAAAAATCTAATGACTATACAAAGTTTTTATGTATAAGAAAATAGAAGTTCTTTAAAAGACAGTCTAGTAAATAAAACATTTTTGTTGAATTGACAGAGTACAAATCTTGGTTTTGATAAATTGTAAATCAAAGTGAAACTTGTAATATTTTATTAATTTTCCTACAATCCAGTTGTGAATTATTCAAGGTTGGTTTTTTGACTAACTGAACCTATTTTTAAGGCAAGGCAGTTTATGTAATTATTAGAACAACTATTCACAATGGTTTTGGTGTTTATGAACAACTATTCATCTTCAAAAATTGATAGGCAAACAAAGGTAACTAACACTGATCATATAAGTTTAAGCATTGGTTATATTTAGAAACATTTGTGACTCAAGTTTTTCCATGCAAAAACAGTAGCTTTATGTGGTTTAAATCACAAGAGCTGGATTCTCTGCCTCTCCTCTGCTGATAACTCATATTGTGTCACTCTGCGAGTCACTTTTACTTGTTGCTTTATCTGTAAAACCAAAGGAGGTTGAATCTGTGATCTATCACAGTTCTTAACCTTTTTATTTGTCATAGACTGGTTTGACAGTTTCATCCCTTCTCATAATATTTCTAAAAACATGAAATAAAACACAGGATTACAGAAGAAACCAATTATATTGAAATAATAGTATTTCAAAATATTTTTTTAAAAAATATTTAAATTGAGAACTCCTGTATTAGATCATCTCTGAGGTTCCTAGTAGTTGTAAATCCTTTTGGTATTTTTTTTTTAGGTTTTTGCAAGGCAAACAGGGTTAAGTGGCTTGCCCAAGGCCACACAGCTAGGTAATTATTAAGTGTCTGAGACCAGATTTGAACCCAGGTACTCCTGACTCCAAGGCTGGTGCTTTATCCACTACGCCACCTAGCTGTCCCAATCCTTTTGGTTTTTGACAGGTTTTTGGGTGTCCCTAGAAAACCTTAGGAGATTTGAGCAAAATGTTAAAAATATAGCTTGTCCCAAGGGTTATTTTCTTCTTTTTAAAAGAAATATATCTGTTTTGGTAAATATTTCCCAATTGTATATATAAAAAAAAAAGTCATTTTTAAAGTTTTGAGTTCCAGATTTTCTCCTTTTCTCCTGCTCCTCCTTAAGAAGGCAAGTAATGTGATATCTTTTACACTTGTGAAGTCATGCAAAACATCTTTCCATATTAGGCATGTTACAAAAAAATACAAAGCAATAAAAATAGTTTTTTAAAAAGCATAGTTTATTTCAACTTTCAGAAGTCATCAGTTCTCTCTCTAAAGATGGATAGAATTTTTTTTTCACCATGGCCCCTTTGGAATTATCTTGGATCATTTTCTTGATCAGAGTAGCTAAATTGATTATCCTTACAATATTAATTACTGTGTACAATGTTCTCCTGGTTCTGTTCATTTCACTTTTCATGAGTGAGTTCATCATGAAAAAAGTTCATCTTTGATTAAAGGCTATGATTTAAAAAAAAAGTTAAGTATGAAGGAAGGAAATATTGGTTACTAGCTGGCTTGGCAGACTTGTAATCATTCTTTAATTCTGGCTTAACCTAAAGTTAAAAAGCAAGGTGTGGAAGGCAGATATCAAAGTTTGAGTTTGAAACAGGATCTGAAAGAGGATTTACTTGTTCAGAGGGTGAGATTGGAAGATTCATAGGGAATCCTGCGATTGCTTTGATAATGGGTCATAGGTTGTCTTTATGAAGTACCTATATATTTTAAATATCTTCTGCATCCTCTTCACTTGGTATTTTAGTTCATAAATTATTTTTATCAAGGGTCTATAAACCATCAGTCTATAAACTAATAGCCATGTAATGCCTCCCACAATACAAACAGGAATAACCATTCCAGTATTATAACTCTGGTTACATAAACCAGATTTTCAAATTATACAATTATGATTAAAGTAATTGGATTTAGAGGTGGTTAAGAGAATTAGCTAAGCTTCAGTTTCCTCATAAAAGAGTTAGACATGATAAATACTGAAGATCTTATCCAATTTTTAGCATTTTTTTTAAATCTGTTGAACATAGCAAATAAAATATCCTAAGATTTCAAATACAAAAATTGTCAAGTTTCCTCTTTTCCTCTTACTGGCTATTATACATTACTCTATATTTAATATAAAGAAAAATTATGAAAGGGCACTAACAGTCACAGTATTTGAAATTATACAATTTCATATCTGGAAGTTCTCAAAAAAGACACTGAGCAAAATAGTCAGTGAGCAGTCTGGTCTTCTAAACCTTTTTCACCAATCAGACTCTTCAATGGATCTTTTACTATAGGAGATACTGTAAAATCTGAAAGTGGTATGAGTATCAGGTCTAATTTTTTGCTTGAGAGGCAGTATGGATGATGGTAGAGAGTACTGAAGTTGGAATCAGAAAAGTCCTGAATTCAAATCTTCCTTCAGACTTGTACTGTGTGACCTTTAAGTGTCTATTTTATGCCAGACATTATGCTAGCCTGGGAGATTCTGTCCTGGGCTGTCTTTCTTTTCCCTCTGTACTATTTTCACTTAGTGATCTCATCAGGTTCCATAGATCATCTTTATACCAATGATTCTTAAAGCTATGTGTCCAGTCCTAATGTCTCCGTTGACTTTCAGAATCCCATCTTCAAGTGTCTATTGGATATCTATCTCTAGGATATTTCAGCAACATCTTAAACTTAGCAATGTCCAAAGCAGAATTTCCTTCTAACTTCCCCATTACTTTTGAGGGTACTACCTTGGCTCAAAATTTAAACTCCTTACTCTACAATATCTAAACTGCTGCCAAGGCCTGTTGATTTTACCTTCATAATATTTCTAATCTCTGCCCTCTTCTCTGATACTTTTTTACTCTGGTGCAGGCCCTACTCACCTAGTCTGCTGGATGGTCAGTCTGCTACAAATCTCTCCTCTCTGAGTCTAGCCTCCATTCCAGTCATCAATCCCAATGCTTGGATCTGGCTCCTAGATCATTCCCCTATTCAACCAATTCCATTGGCTCTCAGTTAGTCTTGTATAAAGGGCATTCAGAAACCTTTATAACCTGCCCCTGTCCTTTCCATTCTTCTTCTACCTTACACTCCTACTTAGGTATTCTTCCATCCTTGCAGTTCCTTGAAGAGAATACTCATATCTTGACGCAAAGCATTTTTCATTGAGTATCGCCAAGCCTGAAAAATCTCTCCCTCCTCATCTCTGCTTCCTGGCTTCCCAGGTTAAGAGTGTCCTCCACAGAAGCCTCAATTCCCCTGTAATTCTCCTGCCTATTGATTATCTCCAATTAACCTTTTATAGAGTAGCTTGCATGTTATCTACCCCATTAGATTATCATCTACTCAAGAGCATGGAACCACTTTTACCTTTCTTTGTATATCCTCAGGGCTAAGGACAGGGCTTGGCTCACAACAGGTACTTATCAGTGTTGATTGGCTGACTGCAGGTGGGTGCAGGTGCAGAATAAGCATCAATGGAATGGAGAGAACATTTGAGAGAACTCCAGAGAAGGTGGCATTTGAGCTGAACCTTGTAAAACACCAAGGGTCCCAAGTGATGAAGAGGGCCTAGTTAAAGACCCAGAGATGAGGAGTGTATGAGAAACAGCAAGCCATTGGTGCAGCTGGGCTGTGGGGGGAGCCAAGGGGAACCGAGTGCTCATACTAATAATATTTAGGATTTCTATTTACTTCACAGGCTTATCATGAGGCTCAAATGAAGTAATAGATGTAAAGAATTTTGCAAACTAAAAGTATGTATACCTGTCAGCTATTAATATTACTTTTATTCTCATCATTGTGGGTATGTGTTCTATTAGGTCACCACTCCTGTCTACTTTTACATCTGAAAAAGTCCTTGTCCAGTCTATCAGTATAATGGGAGAGTCTTCCTGAATCTCTTAATGAATATCATAGAAGCAATATCAATCATTCATTTCTTCATTTTCCATCCATACCTTTCTCACACAGTACTTTATTGTATGTTGCAACCTACACACCCACCCACTATTCATCTGAAGTTTATGTTGAACTAGGTTTCCTCATTTTTTTAACAGTTTCTATAAGATGCTGATCACAACTTTCCTTAAAAAAAAAAAGTAAACCAATTTCTTAGTACAAAATATTCTTGTATAGAGTAGAAAAAGGCAAAAGGATACATAATGGTATTTAAGTGCAAACCTTTCCTTCCTAAATATGAACAACACAGAGGCTTCTGTATATTGAATGACTTAAATCAGTTCCCTGCAATTGTAAGGACTTGTTCATTGGTTGCCATCAGTGAAGACAGGGGTTTCCTTGTCTCAGGACTTGTTTATTGTTATTAGAGACTGTGGAGTCTGAGATAGCAATGCTAAACAGAGGAAGAAAAATATAGAAGGGCTTTGGGAGCTGGGAGCTGGCCCCCAGATTGGACCACTGATCCGGTATCCCTGTTTCAAAGATGTTTCAAAGGTGTATGTGTTATAATAGTTGTAAACTTAATCCTTCCTTTCTTCTTGTGACATGGGAGGCTATATTTCCTTGATTAATAGTAAGGTACACTGAAAGTAACTAGGTGGCCTAGTGGAAAAATACCGTACTTGTCACTAAGACCTGAATTTGAAAACTGCCTCAGATGCTTCATAGTCTCAAAAACTCTTTAAGCCTCACTTTTTTCATCTGTAAAGTGGAGTAATAATAGTTCTGACCTCATAGGTTGCATGACAAGTCTCAGAGCTCTTAGATAAATGCTTGCTATCATTTTTATCATATACTATAAAACGGGACTATTACAAATCTTCTCTACAGAGTTGAAATAGTTTTTCTGTGAAACTCATAATGACAAAATGCTAAACAATACTTATTTCTCCTTCAGGAACCTATGTTACCATAATTATAATCTCTTAACCATGTGCCACACACATGGCATGAGCCAAGTAAAACCTGGTTAAATCATTACAGTACTATTTACTTGAACAGCTAAAGTGTTCTAAGAAGATATGCTCTATGTACTATTTTCAGTTTCTTGTTTTTCCTTTCATGTGGTTTTTTTTCCCTTTTCTGATTTTTTTCACAACACGACTAATACGGAAATATGTTTAATATGATTATACATGTATATAACCTCCATCAGGTTATTTGGGGGAAATGGAGGGAGGGAGAAAAATGTGGAACTCAAAATCTTATAAAACTGAATGTTGAAAACTATCTTCATGTAATTGGGAAAAATAAAATGCAATGGTGGGGGTGGAGATATGCTAGAGTTCTTTTAGAGTTTGAAGCTCTATTAGATAGAGGTCATGTCTTATAACAACATTTAGCTACTGCCTTGAGTATAGTGGGTTTTTACTAACTGTAGCTTACATAATGAATTTATATATGGCTTCTGGTCTTTTACTACTACTGGATGATAATGATATATCTTAAAGATGTAGATTTAACTCAGGAAGGTGGAGGTAGGAGAGCAGACCTACACTTGAGGAAGATTAGTATTAAACTTTTGGGCTCCTCTTAGTGTATTATGATGACCACTGACAAGTCATTTCACCTTATTGGGCCAAAGGTCCTCAACTATAAAGCAGGCAAGTGTTGGACTGTATTCTCAGAGGTTCCGTCATCCCTAAGACTTGCAATGTTCCGGTGAAAAGTTACAAGAGTTATTTATGAAAACTCTCCAAAACAATCTGCTACTGGCTAGGAAATAGTGCAAAAGGTTAGACATACACAGTAGTAAATGATGATAGCAACTTTGAGTTTGACAAATGTAAATATTTAAGTTTGGGGGATTACAACTCCCAATAACACCAGTAAGAATTGGTGAAAATTATTGGGTAAGCTGGAAACATTGGGCATAGACCATTATCTTAAACCATTTACCAAGACAAGGACAAAATGGATACATGACCAAGATATAAATAAAGATATCACCAGAAAATTAGAAAAACAAGGAATATATTACCCAGCAGACTTATGGGTATGAAAATAATTTATAAATAAGATGATAGAGAGCATTGTGAGGTGTAAAATAGATAATTTTGGTTATATTGACTTAGAAAATGTATGTATAAATAAAACCAATGTAACCAAGATTAGAGAAGAAAAGCAGAAAATTGAGAAAATCAGTTTCATAGACAATCTCTCAGATAAAGTCTCATTTCTCAAATATGTAAAGAACCTTGTCAAATTTATAAAAAGTCATTCAGTTGATAATTGGTTATATCAAAACTATAATTACATGAAGAAATGGTTTAAATCATTATTGATTGGAGATATGCATATTAAAGCTTTGAGATATCATCTTGCATTTATCAGATTGCCTTTCAATTGGGAATGGCTAAACAAGTTATGTTATATAATTGTGATGGAATATATCTGTGCCATAAGAAATGACAAGCTGGTTGAGTTTAGAAAAATAAGAAAACTTGCATGAAATAATGAAAAGTGAAATGAATAATACCAAAGTAAACATTTCACAAGGTAACAGAAATTTTGTTCTAAGAACAACTTTGGCTGATTCATCTTGAGTATCACAAATAATGAAACCATTTTCAAAGGATTTATGAAGGTGCTGTCTACCTCCAGAGAAAGAAGCAATAAATAGAAGTATGTATCATATGCTAGATATATATATATATATATATATATATGTATGTATGTAAAAACACACACATGTGTTTAGTTGTAGCCTTCTCTAGGGTGGGATTGGAAGGGAGAGAGAAAAAATAAAAGTACAAACAGAACAAAAGAACTTAGAAGGAAGCATAGATAAGCTGGGTAGCTTTGAAAACAATGTAAATATTACATAAGATTTTTTTTAAATGAAATGGAAATTCATGGTTTCATATTGAATCCTGTCTTTATGTTGTGTTGTTTACATGGAAATGTGGGGTCCTTTTTGTCTTTTTATATTCACATTCAAAATGAATAAAAAATTAAAAATGAGCCCTTGCTTACATCATTCTTTTGCTTACCTTTTAAAATCTCATTGCTACAATTTAATTTTCATTCAAATCAATATCTTGGTGTATCAATTGAAAAGAGTGTTAGTGAAACAGTTATTTGCTGAAGGTGATCAGATTTTATACAGAGATAACAGTCTTTTACCAGACTATTAGTTTACTTCTCATGAAATATCTATACAATGGATTTTTGATGAATAAATATCTAAGTCTTTTCTGATGACAAAATTGACTCATAATGGGGAGGTTAGGTACTAAATCCAAATGTTTTAATATAGATAAATATACTTCACAACTGGTTTTTTTTTTTTTTGGTCTATACAAATATATTTATATCTTCATGAATGTAGGTAAGATATTCTCTCCACTCTTGCAGAGCACAGTGTCCCATCTACCCCATCCACATCTTAGCAACAGTGTTTTGGAGTTGTGACTGAAAAGTTTTTCACCAAACCTTGTAACTTGAATCTCTGAACTTGATTAGACTGTTCCTCCATCCACACTATGGCGTGTATTACCTAACCTTATTTGAAAGCCTTTCCAGCTGGATTGGCCCAAGAACTTCTGTGTATGTGGAAGAAAGTTGGTACTGGAAAAGCCTATCCTTGATCATTCACATGTGGATCTTTCGGGGAAAGACAGTCATCATATTCCTGAGATGGGCTTCTCCCACAATTTAATTTCTTTTTGCATTATTGTGTAGCCTATATTGATTTTTTTTTTGCATTTTTGGTGTCAAGTTTAATAGGGTAATATTAAATGTGATCATGGAAGGCTAGGGAATGAGGGTTGATAATTTGTTGGGTGATTTTCAACTCTGTTCCTTTTACATAGCTGCCAGAATAATTTAAGAGAACCTATAAACTCTTTTCTGCAAAAATGTTATTTGAAAGTCTGCTGTATAGAATTAAGAAGAGTTCAATTAAAGTATTTATATCTTAGGGGGCTTAATTAAGAAAAGTGTCTGTCACCCTTAACCAGAACTACCTGTGTCTCTCTAGAGAAACTGCCTTCCAACTCTGCCTCTCCTTATTTTGAAACTCCTCTGTCCATATTTTCCAGGCAGTAAAAACTCCAGATTCTTTCATCATACCCCTTGACAATCATGTTTTGTTTTATGATTATATCCTGATCCCTTTGAAGAAGAGGAAATAAGATGATGTTTGCCATGTAACATTTTTAAAAAGAAAGAATTGAGAAATACTGTGGGAAATATTGTATTTTACTCAGTTAATACCATTTAAACATCTTTGTTGATGTATTACAAATAGCAGTTTTACTTTTTTAAATCGTTTTTATGATGCATCTTCCTACTTAATAAACTACTTTTAGAGGTTGCTATTATCAATTCCTATGACTGATGTTTGAAACAGAAGAGTCACCAGTGAAATCAGTATTATTCATAATCATTGTGGGAAAAGGTCAGCTTGTTCCTATGGGTAATCCTTGGGAAGAAAGTGATTTATGCTTTATTAGTAGAAGGTGGCTCTAAGGGAGAGAAGAGAGAAGTCCAATTGAGATAATTTTGCAAAGAAAATGTTCCTAAAATGATTTGGTTGGTTATTTTTGGTTGTTGTTTTCTTAGATGAAGGAATTCAATGTGAAATAAATAAAATAAAACCCTGCTTTGTCCTGTCTTGTGCATTGAAGTCAATTTTTACTTTTGTGTTAGCAGACTTTTTTGACTTATTACCATTTTTACTGTGATCCTTTTTTTCCTATTACTAGGTTAATTTAACTATGAAATGATTTAAATTTTGTTAATTTAGTACATATTGTTCTCCATTCAGTTATATCAGTAGATTCCTTTTTTATTTTATATTTAAACTGTAAAATTACTGTCATATTAATATGTAGCTGTAGAATGAGATGATTATTGTCATAACAGAATAACAAAAGTGTATAACATAAATATAATTTCTACTGAAAAGATCTTGACTGAAAAACATTGCCTTTAGAACATTGTTTTTGTTGTTTTTATTACATGTGCAAATACATAGAATAATTTCTTTGTTAAATTCATTAAATATGTATCACTCAACATGTACAAACATGTCTTAGATACTTCAGCATAATTCAGAAAGTATATCTTGTATATCTCAAGACTTACAAACAATTAGTTGAGCTCTTCCCTTTGCATTTCTTTCATGATTCTTTTTTTTGGTAGTTATTTCCTTCCATTAGCTAGTAAGTTCCTCAAGACTCAAAGCATCAGCAGTATTTATGTCTTATGATCCCCAGGACACAGTAAGCACTTAATAAATGTTTTTGAATTGAATTTGATAAATCACATCTGTAGAAATGTCATGTCAGTGCTCCATGCTATCTGGGCTATAGGATCAAAAAGTAAGGAGAGGGCCCGTTAGCTGAGATGATGAGGTAAGGCCTCGGGAAAGAGGAGGTAGATATCTCCATACAGAGTTGGAAGGAAAGGCATTTCAGATGGAGAGGGAGGAAGTCCAGATAGACTAGTCTGGTAAGGGAAGATGTTTGGGTGAACTCAGAGCAGGGCCACAGGAAGAAAGGCCTGGTCTGCCTGGAACTGTGAATGCTAGACTAGGTTGGAGTTTTGTTTGCTGGTGTGAAGGGCCTTGAGGAGACTTAATGAGGATGAGAGAATCAGATCTATGCTCAAGGAAAAATAGAAAGGAGAGAGGTTAGAAATGGCAAAAAAAAAAAACATTTATGACAGTTCTCTAGGTAGGGCCTCTGCTGTGTTGTCCAACTCTGAACTTTCGTGATAATGTAGAAAGAAGGGGATGTGTGCAAAAAATACTTCAGAGTTTTATCCTATGGGATTTAAGAACTGATTGCAAGTGAATTGGTGGGGAGGCGGGGAGGCAAAGGTGGAGCTAAGGTTTCAAACATGTTTGAGTAGGTTGAAAATTGATATCACTATAAAAGAGTTAACCAGAAAAAAAATGTTCAAAATAGAACTTAGGAATTTAGTTGTTGGTGATTCATCTAGCTATTAGTGAGATTAAAAAGAAGCTGAAACTAAAGGGAAGGGTCTGGACAGGAAGTCAAAATGATGGTTTACTTTAGTCATGTATGCACATTTTCTAATGGGAAGACTAGAGAAAGATCATCTAGTCCAACAAGCAATTGGAAATCTAGTCCAACAAGCAATTGGACCATCTGTGTGTGCCAGACACTGGACCTTTGTGAGCTTATATTCTAATAGAAGAGTGCACACACTAAATGGACATTTGTATATTTAAAAAGATATTTTGTGTATATGTGTGTGCAAAGCAAATAGAGAAGCCAGGCAAGGGGTCACAGACCTGTTGTCCCAACTGCAGAGGAGACTGAGGCTCATAGATCTCCTGGGTCCTCTATACTGCTTCCCTTGGTGTACTTGAATTGGGTGTCCAATGGAGATCTCTTTTTTTTTAGGTTTTTGCAAGGCAGACAAGGTTAAGTGGCTTGCCCAAGGCCACACAACTAGGTAATCATTAAATGTCTGAGACCAGATTTGAACCCAGGTACTCCTGACTCCAGGGCCAGTGCTCTATCCACTGCACCACCTAGCTGCCCCCTCCAATGTAGATCTTAAACTAAACCTATCCAAAGCTCATTATCTTTCTCTTTCAACCCTCTTCACCTTCCTTTCAGGCCTTCAGGCTCACAAATTAGTAGTCATATCAGATTCCTCAATACTCTCATCCCATTTGTTTTAAGCTTTTACCAAGACCTGCCACTTTCTCCTCTTTATTCTTCTGACCCTGCCCCCACCCTGGCAGAGTACTAATGCCCTCCACTTGAATTACATCAATATTGATAGTGTGTTTGCCTGCCTCTCCCACCCCAAACCATCCTCCATTCAGTCGCTAAAGTATTTTCCTAAAATACACTGATCATGGCACTTCCTTATTTCCTTGGGAGCAAACAAAAATTGCTCTGATTGGCATTTAGAGCCCTTTGTTATTTGGCTTCTCCTATCTTTCCCAGTTCTATAACTGAACTCCCCAACAAAACTGATTTAGTCACACTGGTCTCCTGGCTGTCCCCATGCTGAAACTTTTCCCCCTCCTCTCCTTCAACTGTTGACCTCCCTGGTTTCCTTTATGACCCACCAGGAAATTTTCAATTCCAGCACCTTTCTTCTTGTTAATTATTTCCTGTTTACCCTCTGTAGAATTTCCTTTGTATGTATTTGTATGTTGTTTACCCAATTATATTGTAAGATCTTTCATGTGTCCCCAGACACATGTAGGTGATGAATAAATGTTTATTGACTGAATTCTCAGCCACTGTGGACCAAGCTGATCCTAGGTACATTTGACTGATAAGTAGAGGGATCACCCTAGTAAGTAGTCCCTTACCTTGGAGCCTTAGTAAGATAGGAATGCCTAGTTTTGATGATGCTGATGCTGGTGATGATGATGATGATGATGATGATACAAGAAAACCTTAAGAGAATAAAAGCACCAGCAGCTCATGGCACTAGTAAAAACTTCAGCTCATATTTCAATTGAGTAATATGGGAAATGATGGAAGGAATCTCTTATTTATTATTTATTATTACAGACGATCCTTTAGCCTCTGTATATCATCCTTAGTAACAGGAGATCTCACCTAATGAGACTGCCAGTTTCACAGCCTCGATGTTAGAAAGCTCATTCTTATTTTGATCGAAAACTTTGGATCCCCAATACTTGCTACATACTGACTGGTTCTACCTTTTTTTTTTTAAAGATTTATTTATTTAACAATTTCCCCCCTAATTTTAGTCCCCATCCCCCACAGAAGGCATTTTGCCAGTCTTTATGTTGTTTCCATGGTATACATTGATCCAAATGGAATGTGATGAGAGAGAAATCATATCCTTAAGGAAGAAACAGAAAGTATAAGAGATAACAAGATTGGGGTGGCTAGGTGGCACAGTGGATAGAGCACTGGCCCTGGAGTCAGGAGAACCTGAGTTCAAATTCGGCCTCAAACACTTAATAATTACCTAGCCATATGGCCTTGGGCAAGCCACTTAACCCCATTGCCTTGAAAAATCTTTTAAAAAAATGAGAGAGAGAGAGAGAGAGAGAGAGAGAGAGAGCATCAGACAATAAGATACCAGTTTTTGGTTCTACCTTTAAGTAACTATCCAGTACAAAGCTACTCACTTTTCCACTAGAGCCTTTTAAATATTGGTTTCTTAGTCTTCACCAGGGGTAAACATCTCTAGTTCCTGAAATCATTCCATCTTGTCCAAGACATATGCTAGCTTATCAACTTTCATATATGAAAATACACAAATATTGGATAACACAGTATTTTGGCATGTTTGACATGTTATTCTACTAGTACATGTATTTAAAAGTCTGCTATAGTGTAATATTGAATTATTTTAATTAGTCGAAACTGGACACGACTATTAATATGTCTTGGAACGTTTCTTCGTTTATCTTTTTTGAATTTATCTGAAAATTGATATTTTTACTAGTGATCTATGAAAATTTTCTAAAGTCATCTTTTAATAAAGTGACATCTCATGATCTCCTTAACTGGGCTCTTGTAGCCTTGAGTTTTATAGGAATTAGTTTTTCCTAAAGGATTTAGAGATTTGGCTACAAAGGGAGAAGCCCTAGCCCTTTTGGGCAGCCACTGCTTTTGTTTGTTTGTTTTTTAGGAAACAGTTTAAAAAATCATAATAGCCACAATGACTGGTGTGGACCAGCCAAGTTATGTTTCCTCCTTTAGCACCTTGCAGTTAATAGCATCTAATTTATAGGATCAGTTGTTTGTTCATCAAAGTATTATTACAGAAGAAATTATCTGAATGGTCATAAAATCCTACCCTTGATTGTAGCATTTAATTCTAGTCAGCTAAGCAACTTTTTCAAATGACAAGAAGAATTTCTGGTACTGTTCTTTAAACTCTTTATGCAAATAGTTTTTTTACTTTCACATTTCCTCTAGCAAATTGCTGTTTTTAGGAGCAGCAACAGTGCTGATCCTCCAAAAGTGAAAAAATTAGTGGTTACTATGTCAAGCAAGACAGGATTTTTTAGCACATTGTATAAAACAAATCATAGTAGCATTTATCCATTTGTATTATTTGGAGGACTTTTATTTACCCTTTCAGGAGAAAAGGTTAAATTTCTGCTTCACAGGACTTTTGCAAATAGTGGTCATATACACACACACACATACACACACACACACACACACACACACACAAACACACACACACCCCTTTATAACATTTGACTTGGAGGAGAATAATTCTGCGGCTTTTCCTGGCAGTGATACATTTAAAGTGATTTTTGTTTGCTTTTGGAAACAAGGTTGAGGCCAAAAGAATGTCAGGAAGAAAGAATAATGATTATAAATATTGTTAGGACTCTATAGGTTTACCTACCTAAATATTCCAGGTAACTAAAAATGTAGGGAAAAAAAAGTCAGTTTGTAGTATGTGTACTACACTGTACAGTATACACTGCATATCATTTACGTATATATGTATATAAGAATAAATTGTACTAGAGTCTTTCTGTGATGCTAAATTTACCATCAAACCGGGAAAATGAATACCTAGAAAAGGACGACTAAGAGTCAGGAGCCCTGGATTCAAGGCCTTGCCTTACCATTAACTCATTATGTAATTCAGGACATCTCTTCTACCATTATTGCTAGTACTAAGCCCCATCATGGAACATCTGGATAACCGCTTTTGTGGATAGTGTTATAGTGAAGCTGTAATGTTGTGGTTACAAGGAGTGCCCTGTTTTCATGTAGACTCCTATTAGCAGCTAGGTATTGGACTAAGTGACACACCAGAACATTCTACACATTATGAACTCTTCTTGAGAAGCAAGCATCTAAATATGCATGCTGTTGAAAATGATGAGTCTAAATCCAGCTTTTCATCAGTAGCAAACTAGCTAAATCCCACAGTTTTCATTTTTAAGGGAAGGCTTTTTAAAACAATTAACTTCCTTAGGACCCTATTTTTTTTTTAGTTTTTTTGCAAGGGTTAAGTGGCTTGCCCAAGGCCACACAGCTAGGTAATTATTAAGTGTCTGAGACCAGATTTGAACCCAGGTACTCAGATTTGAACCCAGGTACTCCTGACTCCAAGGCCGGTGCTTTATCCACTATGCCACCTAGCCGCCCCTAGGACCCTATTCTTAAGCATGCTTTTAAACTGTTAATGTTTTGTTGCTCTGACTATTTTTTATATTTGTTTCTTTTCTGTTAGTGATAGCCCTTTACATTTATGCCTAACAACAAAATGTATCAGCTTGCCTGGAGGATTTTACCTTTGCAGTAACATTAATACCAGAAGTAGATCTGAGCCTAATGGCTCCATATCCAGAGCTGATCTCAAGCCTGTCTCACATAGCCACCTTCTTATTCAGCACCTGTTATAGGAGCTGCCCTCTAAGGTGTGATATCTACCTGACTAAGAGGTAAACAAAACTGGGAACCACCTCAAGCATCTTACAAGTTGCACTAGCAGTTACAGTTTCAAATTTATTTTCCCCCCATAGTTAGACAGGAAGTCTTTTCTTTTTACTTGGAATGTTTTTGTTGATCTGGTTTTGTCTTTGGGTTTTTTTTGTTTTTTGGATTTTTTTTAAGTCTTGTAGATAATTGAAGAAGATTTTACTAATGAACAGTATCCCCAGATGTGCAGTAAGCATATTATACTGCTTGCCTGCTGCCATGTCACCAGAAGAGGGTAAATTCACATTACATTATGCCAGAGATTAATTTTGATTATTAATAATTTTCAACTAGCCTAATTTCTTCTTGCCTGATGGAAGTTGCTGGCATCTTTCCAAACAGGTTCTCTAATGATCTTGCTTCACCATGGCAACAAATATGGAGGTGCTGGCTCAGCAGATAGTGGAGACACAGCAGGTGGCTGAGGTGAGTGACAGATGCTATTACAATAGCTGGCACACTGGCTTTTGAAAAAGGAAATATGTCAGTGTGCTCCGATCTTTCCAGGTGAGAGAAGCAAAGTCCAGCATTCTTCCTGGGCAGATTCAGTTTATGCTGTAGAAGAGATGAGGTGTCAATATGATATATGCCATCTCTTTCTTTTCGGAGACCATGTGAGCCTTAGGGTGGCCTACTCTCAAATCAGTCTTCTTTCAAAAATGTTAGCTCTGTCTCCCTTACTTACTCCCCAGCCCCATAAGAAAATTGATGCTTCTAAAATGCTTCTAAAAATAAGAGGGCTCTGGACTCAATTTCAAGTGCTCACATTTGATACCAAGTAAATGCTATGGAATTACTGAAGAGCTAGTAGTTTTGAACCACAGCTATGTTTCCAAAGTAAATACTACAAACATAAACTGTGAATCTTCTGAAGTATGAAAATTTGAAGGGATTGAGAAATTAGACACATGCACATTTAAAGCAGCAAATAGGAGTTGATCCTTCAGAGTGTATATAAACCTTTAACTTTAAAGCAACTAGTCAATTAAGCTATAAATAATAATTTGTATCAACTGGGAATTAAAGAGAGCAAAGCAGACTTATTTATTCACTTCATTAAAATATTGAACTTTTCACTTAACTTACTAATTATTTACCATATTATGGAAAAAGTCAGGCTTGTAAAATATGTTTTGCCTTCAGAATCCCCCTAGGCTATTGTACAAATATGAAATGAAGGTGGGAATTAAGTGGTGTGAATTGTGTTACTTTGTAGTCAGTAAAGTTTAGTTAAGGAGCTGATTTGTAAACTCTTTGCTGGGTCACTGGCCTGAAAGAACAGAGTAATTCTTTAGGGGACTAGAGATCTTTGGAGTTAATGTAGGAGGTGCTATATCTACATTCAGAAGATTGGCTTACAAAGAGTCCTGTGGATTTTGCTTTACAGCTTTATTACTTCTGGTTGCAGTATTCCTTCTCTTGTTTGGTAGAATTATTAGCAAAAGAAGATAGTCCAACTAACACTAACAATGTGACTGGACAAGTAATTTCACTTCTCAACAGTCTCAGTTTCCTCATCTGTAAAATGGCCAAAGCAACAGCACCTCTCTCTCCCAAGATTATTGTTGAGGATTAATCTATGGAAAGAGCTTTGTAAGCTTTAAAGCACTCTAAAAGTACTAGCTAATTTTTATATTCACAATTTGGAGTGTAGAAATAATATTTTTATTCAAAAAAGCTAAAATTTCCTCAAACATTCTTTTAATTTTCTTCAAATTATTTCAAGATTTACTTATTTATTGGAAGGAGGGGGGGTGTTATTTCAGTCTTAATAGTTTGGAAGTTAAAGGAAAACTTCAGACATAGAAGAAATACTTTTAGTGTAATCCAGAAGTGGATAAAATAGGTCCTATTGTTTTTCTACTTTATTTATTAAACAAATGCTAATACATTTATGTTTCTATCAAATAAAGTATTGAGGCAAATGAGATCATATTTGTTAAGTGCACAGAGAAGATGTTTAGTCAAGACTTATGCCCTCTCTCCTCTTACAGCCAGACTGGCTCATATTCTGTTCCCTCAAAGTGCCATTCTATGCCCCCTCCCCCTTATTTTAGTACAGGACTGGAATTGACTCCCTCATCTTCTCTTCCTCTTAAACCACCCAGCTTCCTCAAGGATTGACTGATAGATTTGGAGTTGGAAAGGATTTGAGGCTCATTTTGCAGATGAGCAAACAGAATCCCCAGAGGTGACTGCTTTGTCCAAGGTCACACAGTCAGGAAACATCACAAGTGAGATTGGAAGGAAGCTAGATCCAAGAGAATGCTTCAGTAATGATAGCTTTGGAACTGGTAGCGTACATTAGTATGGATTAAATTGGCCATTTTATCAGCCAGTTTCTAATGTGTGCAAATAACTAAATCTTCAAGGCAGAAGAGCAGTAGAAATAATTTGAGTTTGTAATATGTTGCCTTCTCTTTGTGAGTATAAGAATTACATATTCGAAAAGAATGGATATCAGTGTCCACTTTTATAATAGATTAGTCTGTAGTTAACAAAGAGTTCTTGGTTGCCCCATTCATTTGTAGTATTTGTAGTAGGGTGTTTGTAATAGGCTTTAATCCCCCCCCCCCCAAAAAGAAACCTACTCACAGAACAATATATAACTTACAGGTAGTAGTGTCCTAGGCTATTTCATATGACTTCAGGTTTGGAATTCTTTTAAGACAGTAATTTTTCAGTGATAAAAACACAAAAATATTTAAATGGAAAATCTGGTTGAAATTATACTTTAGAGAATTATGAAATATATTTTTGAACACAAGCCCATGAATGAATTTTTGATAGCTTGCTATATTTAACAAACTTGTATGCTTATTTATATATAATGTATATTTTAAGTCATGTTATATTTAGTATTTAAGAATTAAAAATGAAATGTCTTATTTTCACCTTCTGTACAGCTTGATATTATGCATAATTAATATGTGACATTTTTTGCATCAATGGGCAAACAAAATACAAAAAACTCTCATATTATGATGATTTTTGTGAAATATCCTATGCTTCAATTCTAGTAAATAAAGGTCTTCATATTTGATTCTTTTAATAAGCTCATTGTATTAAAAAACTTCACAAAAGATTTTGATCTATAACCAAAATATATATGTGAAGACAATGCTTAGAACCATTCTTTAAATGGAGTTTTAAAGATTTCCAAATACCATTTATAAAACCAGCTTCCTTGAGGAAATCCCTTTTTTCATTAAAGATAATTGGATGGAAGAAGAATGAGCTAACTATTTTATCAAGCAGAGTGTACTCATTAGCCTCATCACAGACTGTACTTAGAATTCCAAGATATGAATTTTAGATATCTTTATGTGATGTGAACAAGATATAATGATCACTGATTTTGTACTTTCCACCAATTCCTGAGCCACCAAACAATTTCAAACTAATCAAATTCCAGTAACTTTTTCCATATTATTGTAGATGTTAGAGGCTGGTGATGGAGGGCGGGTAGTAAAAACAAAATAAGCCATTTCATTTTGTCAGCTTAGCTTCAGTTCATTGCTACCTCAAAATGGCTTTGGGGCATTTCTTGATGATCTGCTTCAAATCTCCTCCTAACTACACCAACTTAGAGGGGCTTTGATTTGGAACCTTTTTTTCCCCCCTCAAGAAGGGTGATGATCACTTCCTCCAAAAGACCATCAGAGTTTAGTTTATATGACATCTAGTTTCATCACTCCTTCTTCTGCATGGAATTATATCCTTTCTAACTATAAAAGGTTGAACAGCGATCTAATTTATATCTGGAAATAAACACATCTTAAAGGATAAATTAAGAGTTTTAAGAATAACTTTGTTTCCAGATGGGCTGTGTGTGTGTGTGTGTGTGTGTGTGTGTGTGTGTTTGTTTGCCTTCACCACAGTATCTACCAGTCCATCAGTCCCTCACCAATTGCCTGTTGGCCATTTCAGATCGAATGTTCCAAACATATCTTAAAACTCAACATAACCAAAAATACATTCATCCTCTCCCAGACTTCCTTATATCTGTTAAAGGCACCATCATCTTGTCTCTCAGATATATAACACTGGCACTAACCTCTACTTCTTGTTCTACCTTCACAACATTTCTTGCATCCAATGCCTCTGTTTTCACACAGGTGCTACCTTAATTCATTCTTTCTTTGCTTTTCACCTGGATTGTTACAACAGACTTCCTAATTGATCTTCCTGCCTTAAATCTCTTACCTCATCTGTCCTTCCAACACTATCCTCAAAGTAATTTTTCTTAAGTTTAGAGTAAACCATAGGACTCCCAATTCCATTGCTTTCCTATTGCCCCTAAATTGAAATAAAAATTTCTGCCTTTAAAAATCCTACCAACCTGACTCCAGTTTCTCTATGTTCCCCCTCTAACATTCCAGAGTCGAACTGACCTCCACTCCATTCCATACACAGGATACTTTCATCTCCCTTTTAAAGCCTCTTTACTGACTGTTCCATATGCCTAAAATTCATTTTCTCTTTACATCTGCTCAGAGTCCCTCTCTTCCTTTAAGATGCCCTTCTTCTTAAGATGTACTGTCCTCTACATGAAAGCCTTTTCTAGATCTCTCAACTTCTCTAGTGTCTTCCTTCCCAAACTATCTTGTTTTTCATTGCTTTGTAGTTATTCATTTTATATTTATGTTCTATAGATAATATCCTTTTTGTGTTTTCTGTTAGAACTAAGCTTTTGTAAATAAGGATTGTTTTATATCCTTAGCACCTAACATAGTGCCTAATATATTTAATTAATATTTGTTGATTGATTGTTGATTATGTTTGTAAAACTGAAGATTAATTTCTGTCTATGCCACTAACCCTCTTTCTGGTTTGTTTTTTGTTTTGTTTTTTTACTTTGTTCTTAGCCTCTTTTAAGAGCATTTTATGAAGGAAGCTCAGAAAACATCTGTTTTTATCACTTCAAATTTTATACATTTTTCTTCTCCCCTTCAAATATACTAAATGAGTGATTATATGATAACTGCCATTTATATCATCCTGTAGGAGAGAAAACTGAAGTTAACAGACTCAGGGTCACACCCGATAAAAGTTCAAGATAGGGTGGCAGCTAGGTAGTGCAGTAGATAGAGCACCTGCCCTGGAGTCAGGAGTACCTGAGTTCAAATCCCGCCTCAGACACTTAATAATTACTTAGCTGTGTGGCCTTGGGCAGGTCACTTAACCCCATTTGCCTTGCAAAAGAGAAAACCTAAAAAAAAAGTTCAAGATAGGATTTAAGCTTAAATCCTTCTGGCTCCATCTACTATTCCAGGGGCAGGGATCACCATATGAGGCTTGCCTAAATCATTTAGTCTGGCAATGCCCAGCAACTGAAGGTGGGATTCAAAATTCAGTAAATCTAGGAGCTTTTTAGGGTTTTGACCAAATATAGCAGGCTAATTTTTAAGTTGATAATTTTATATGGCCCTCAAATGATGTTATAAATATCCAACCCACCCCTGTACTATGCCATACTATTTCATGTGTAGCTAAGTCATTCACAGTTGATTGTAAGATTGAGTAACTAATTAACACATGAAATTACCAGAGTATTTTAACATAGCAACAGGACCAACCAGTGCTAATTAATGCCTTACTTTGTTCTCTCAAACTATTAGTATTGACCTTGGTTTTTATGTTAGTCTGATCTTCCCAGTTAGATTGTTAACTAAAGGCAGACTCCCTTGTCTTTACGTTTTTCATTTCCCATAGCATCTTGCATCTGCATTTGATTTATCTAATTGTTCATTTCAACTTAGTAGGTAAAGGAGTAGTAGGAGCTATGTATTAGAGGATAGGAAAGTACAATAGCTGGAAAACTAATCAGAGATGTACTGTTACAGAAGTAAATAAATGCCTGTTAGAAATTTATATGAAGATTTTTCTTGTTAAAATAGATACTTAAATTGATCATGGCAATGGTTGAATTTGAGCTCTTAACTGTCTTTTTTCATTAGATTTTTTTTTTGAGTTTGTGGTTTTTGTCAAAATTTCAAAAGTGAAATAGTCCAGGAAAATATGTATTGTTTTAGCTATTTGTGCATTTAGTATAACATTAATGATAACAGTAACTGATATTTTTATAGTACCTCAAATTTTCAAAGTGTTTTTCTGATAACAACTTTGAGTGGTAGGTAATATTTTTGTCCCCTTATTGGTAATTAAAGGAGGCTAGATTAGTTCAAGATCATGGGTCTAGGAACACAAATGTCTTCTGATACTAAAACCAGGGCTTATTCTGCTAGCATAGCTAGCCCTCCCTGCCTATTTGTCACGATTCATATGTGAAAACTGTATCATAGAATAGACCATATTTTCATTTAGTTGCATTATGTATCATTGAACTCAAACTATAGCTAGAAACCCCTAATGTAGTATAGGAGATCCGCCCCAGCACTTTGCAAACGAAGTATTGGATTTTTTTTTAAATGTTAGCTCATTAACTAAAATCACATAAACTTTAAAACACTGCATACTCATGCAGAGGCAAGAAAAGTCAATTAAAAGCAACAAATCCTGATGTCCTAGATCCAAATGATAAAATAGAAATGTAAAGAATCCATTGATCACTTCTTGAAAGAGATTCCAAAATAACTCCCACAAATATTATAGCTAAATTCCAAAGGTCCAGGTCAAAGTAAAAATATTTCAAACAACTGGAAAAAAATAATAATATCATGGAGCCACAGTCAGGATAATACAAGGTTAATGGCCTCTACATTGAAGAATTAGAAATCTTGAAACATGATATTTTGGAAGGCAAAGGAGCATAGGGATTACAACCAAGATCTCAACTACCCAGAAAAAAATGAATATAATTTTTCGGGGGGAGGGGAATGGATATTGAATCAAATAGAGGACTTTTAAGCAATACTGGTGAAAAGACCAGAACTGAATAGAAAATTGGCATTGAGACACAAGACTCAAGAAAAACATGAAAAGGAAACCGTGAAAGAGAAGGGACTCAATATAATTAAACTATTTATATTTCTAAGTGGGAAGATGATACATGTAACTCCTAAGAATTTTTATCATTTTCAGGAGAATTAAAAGAAGTCTCTAAATACAGAGGTCATGTGGGTATAATTTGATTATGTTGGAATGATTTCCAAAATAAAAAAAAGAAAAAGGGATGAAAAAGGGGGATGTACCGAAAGAAGAAGGGGGAAGGGAGAAACAGAATATTGAAAATTTTCGTCACAAAAAATAAAGAGGCATGCAAAAAAGAAGAGTTTGTGCAATGAAGGGTGAAATGGGATGGGGGTTGGGAGTGGCGAGCCATGCTTGAACCTCACTCTCATTGGAATTGGTTCAAAGAGAGAAGAATTTTTACATACATTCAGGTTTAGAATTTTTTCACCCAATTGGGAAATAGAACAAAAAGCTGAGGAGGAGAGGTAGAAGATGATCAAAAAAGAAGAGAGGCAGTGATCAAAAGCAAAATAGACTTGAGGAGGTACAAGATAAAAAGAAAAGAATAAACAGAAACACAGAAATATAAATGGGATGAGCTCATCTTATAAAACAGAAGTGGATATGAGAATTGGAGCAGTATCTAATATTTAGCTGAAGTCAAGAAGGCAATGGTTAGCAATCATGAGGTCACACACAGTAAAAGCAAAAAACAGACCTAATTAAAAGAGATAATCATGGAAACTACATTTTTCAAAACGCTACCGTAGAAGTAATATCAAAAAATTTTTACAGCAAGTTTTTCTACAAAAGGCCTCATTTCTCAAAGATAGAGAACTGAGTCAAATTTATAAGAGCCATTTCCCAATTGATAAATGGTTAAAGGATACAAACAGGCAATTTTCAGAAGAAGAAATTAAATCTACCAATAGTCCTATGAAAAAATGCTGTCAGGGGCGGCTACGTGGTGCAGTGGATAAAGCACCGGCCCTGGAGTCAGGAGTACCTGGGTTCAAATTGGGTTTCAGACAATAATTTCCTAGCCTTGTGGCCTTGGGCAAGCCACTTAACCCCATTTGCCTTGCAGAAACCTTTAAAAAAAATAAAGAATACCTAGAACGCCTCCAGAAAGAGACCCCAGGATTAAAAAAAAAAAGAAAAGAAAAAAATGCTCTGTCACTATTGATTAGAGAAATGCAACTTAAATGTCACACCTATCAGAAATGACTAATGCTGGAATGAGGGAAAGAAGATACATTAATGTACTATTGTACACTGGTCCAACTACTCTGGGAAACAATTTTGAACCATTACCAAAGGGCTATCAGACTATATATACCCTTTGACCAAGCAGTGCCACTACTAGATCTATACTCCAAAAATATTTATAAAAATTTTTTTGTGGTAGTAAAGAATTAGAAATTGAGGGGATGCTCATCAATTGATGAGGAATGGCTGAACAAACTGTGGTATATAATTGTGATGGAGTTCTATTGTGCTGTAAGAAATGATGAGGGGGATGGCTTCAGAAAAAGATGGCAAGACCTATATGAACTGAGCCAAATTGAAGTGAGAGGAACCAGGAATAACAACAATGTTGTAATGAAGATCAATTGTAAAAGATTTAACCACTCTAATCAATGCAGCAATCTAAAATAATTCCAAGACGAAAAAATGCTTTCTACCTCCAGAGGAAAAAAACAAGGAATTTGGTACAAATTGAAGTATAAGTTTTTCATGATCTTTATTTTTCTTGCTTTTTTTTCCAGTATAGTAGCATGGAGATGTTTTACCTGATTTCACATGTATAATTGATATCATTGTTTGTCTTCTCAGTGGGTGGTGGAAGGGTGGGAAGGAGGGAGAGAATTTAGAACTCAAAATTTAAGAAGAAAATGATGTTTAAGATAAAAGGCATTAAGATATTAATTTTCCCAACTGTTCCTTTTATTTTCTTTTTTTTGAGAAGCAGTGTGGAAGAATGGTGTATTTGCAGTTATAAAAGCAGGGTTTGGAAACTATATCAGATACTTCCTAGTTATGTGACCCTGGACATGTCATTTTATCTTACTTCATCTCTAAAATTGGCATATTTGGGGGCATTGAGATGAAACAGTGGAATAGAATTCATGTTTGGCCTCAAATTCTGGTTGGCTATGGAATCTTGGGAAAATTCTTCCCCTTTGCCTCAGTTTCCTCTTCTGTAAAATAAGGATATCAGTAGCACCAACCTCCCAGGCTTGTGAGGATCAAAATAAGTTAATATTGGTAAAGCTTAGTACAAACCCAGCTCATAGTGGGTGCTCTCTTCTACCAATGAATTAAAAATGAAAGTTCTTCCCACCAAAGCATTGCCAAATAGTTGAGTATCAGCTAAGGAGAGGCTGTATTGGCATTGCCCCTTGGGGATCATGGAGCTGAACTCTCCCTATTAAGCTCCATGAGAGAAGAAACTGCCAATTTTAGTTGTATCTCCATTGCTTAAATGCTTTTTTCATTTTATCATTTGAGTAAAAGAGTTTAGTTAGATTTTAGTTAGATTTGGTTAGATTTTTTTTTTTAGGCTTTAAATTGGACTTTTTTTCCCATTCAGAGAGTATTATTTAGCATCACAAATATAAAAAATGAAATTGTCTCTGCCATCAGGAAGCATTCTACAGGAGACACAACATGTCCATTTATACATATGTACAAAGTAGAACTCATTTTTGACAAAAACTGCTGGGAAAACTGGAAAATAATAGGGTATCAACTAGGGATAGACAAATATCAAATACTGAATTACACAATAACAGTCAAAATGGGGATGTGATTGAGACAAAGGGTGACACTATAAACAAATGAGAAGAGCAAGAACTAGATATCTGTCAGATCAATGAAAAAGGGAAGAATTTACAACCAAATGAGATAGCGTTACAGAATGTAAAATAATTTTGATGGTATTAAATTAAAAGATTTTTGCGCAACAAAACCAATGCAATAAAGATTAAAAAGGAAAAGAAGAAAATTGAGAAACAATTGTTACAGCAAGTTCTGATAATGTCCTCATTTCTTAATTATATAGAGAACTGAGTCAAATTTATTAGAATACCAGTCAGTCCTCAATTGATAAATGATTAAAGAGCATGAACAGTTTTAGATGAAGAAATCAAAGCTTTCTATAGTTATACGAAGCAATATTTTAATCACTTTTGATCAGAGAAATTCAAATTAAAACAATCCTGAAGTAACATCTGTCATATTGGCTAGTATGACAAAAATGGAAAATAAGTGTTGGAGAGGATGGGGGTGGAAATTGGGACACTGATACACTATTTAGAGTTGAGAATGGATCTAACCATTCTGGAACGATATCCAAAGAGCAACCAAACAGCATACACTATGATCCAGCAATAGAGCTGCATTCCAAAGAGATCATAAAAAAAGGGAAAAGGACCTACATATATACAAATATTTATACCACGCTCTTAGTGTTAGCAAAATATTGGAAATTGAGGGAAAATCCATCAGTTGGGAAATGGTTGAACAAGTTGTATATGAATTGTAATGGAGTACTATTGTGCAATAAAATGATGAGTAGGTAGACTTCAGAAAAATCTGGAAAGACTTGTACAAACTGAAACAAAATGAATGAGCAGGACCAGGAAATGTACACAGAAACAACATTGTGTGATAAGCAACCATGAAAGGGGTAGCTTTCTCAGCAATGATCCAAGACAATTACAAAGGAATCATGATGGAAACTGCTTTCCACATTCAATTAAAGAACTGTTAGATTTTGAAAGCAAGTTGAAGAATGTTTTTTTTCACTTTATTCTTTGTGGGTTTTTTCTTTTGATGTTTCTTCTTTCACAACTGTGACTAATATGGAAATATGTTTTTTACATCTGTGTGTGTGTGTAATTTATTTATATGGGTATACGTATATATATATATATATATATATATATATATATATATAATAACTATTGCTTATCATTTTAGGAAGAGGGGAGGAGAGGGAGGGAGAAAAATTTAGAACTCAAAATCTTATAAAAATGAGCATTAAAAATTGGGAAAAACAAAATACTATTAAAAATAAAATCAAGTCAATTAAAAAACTATATGCAAAATAATTTGTGGGAAAATAAGCAGCTGGAGGAATCTAGGAAGGTTTTGTGTAAGAAGTAACTGAATTAAGCTTATAAAGAAACCTGGAATTCTAATAGGACGAGGTTAGGAGAAAGACTACAAAGGCATGGAGAAGAGGAGATAAAATGTCATGAGGGAGGAACAGCAAGAATTCCTGTTTGACTAGAATTTGTAATTAGCCTGAGAAGCTAGATTAAGCCAGATTGTGAAGGGCCTTCTTTAAATACCAGAGAAGTTTGTATGTGATCCTCTAGGCCAGAGGGATCAAACTCAAATAGAAGCAGGAGCTGTCTAAAGAAGAAGCCATCTAAAGAAAAAGAGGCCCAAGGAGGTGACGATGTGCCTTGTCCTAGATCACAACCCAATTCCTTTGACTTAAAATCTAGTGCTCTTTTTACTGGATCAAGCTACCCTGGAAGAGACCTTGAACTAGAAAAAGGGCAGATGCAAGGGATGTGGGGGAGAGAGAATTGGTCTGACCTGGTAACTCGTTGGAGGTGTGGGGCAAGGGAGCAAGAGGAGGCAAAGGTGACCCCCAAAATTGCAAATCTGTGATTTGGGAAGATAATGATTCCCTTAACAGAAGTAAACTCAGCAGAAGAGGTATGTTTGAGACTCCTATGAACCATCCAACTCAGTATGCCCATGACCAAGTAAACAGCTGGTAATGTTAGACTTTGCTTCAGCTTCACAACTAAACATACAGCAAGAGAGTAAAGAATTAAAGACCTAGTTCAGAGGGTTGTACATCCTCAGTTAAGGAATGGGACATGGGTACTGATCCAGCAAAATCAGATAGGAAGAAAATTGGGGAGGGGTAGAGTCAAGAAAACAGAAGGAAAGGATACTCAAGAAGAAATGACCATAATTTGTAATATTTCACTGTGTTTTTGTCTTATTGCTAAGAGAGTTGGTCAAGTACTTATTAAGCCCCTACCATGTCCTTCTTACTGTGGAAGCTCTTGGGATACAAACAAAACACTTCCCTCAAAATAAATTCCTGCTTTCAAGGAACTTACCAGTCTAATGAAAGAGATAACATTCAAAATGTGCTGAAAAGATACATAAAAGCTTAAGTTGGGATCATTTCAGAAAGAAATCCTAAGATTAAGAAGGATTGGAAAAGGCTTTTTATAGAGAATAGAACTCTTGACTGAGATTTGAAGGAAGCCAAGGAAACCAGGAGGTAGAGGTGAGGAGGGAGAGAATTAAAGGCATGGAGTACCACCAAAGAAAATGCCCAGAGTTGGAAATGGAGCACCATATATGCAAGGAGCAGCCAGGAAACCATCATCACAGGATCAAGAATGTCAGGAGGTGTAAGGAAACTCTTAATGCAGGAATTGACCATGTTTTGAGGGGTTTTTAAAGCCACTCGATTTTATATTTGATCTGAAGGCGCTAAGGAACCACTAAGGGGGAAATGATAAGTGTGGAATTATAGACAACTAGTAGATACGACAATGGGCCAGATTTGTAAAGTAAGGGTGGTAGTGTCAGAGAAAAGATGTTAGGAAGGTAGAAATGACAGGACTTGGCAACTAATGGGATATGGAAGGTGGGAGAAAAAGGAGTTGAAGTTGACAACTAAATTGGGAACCTGGGGGACAAGTAGGATGGCCCCTGACAATAATAAAATTAGCAAAAAAAAAAAAAAGCTAAAATGGGGGGGCATATTTTAAAGTGAAATATAATTGTACTTCCTCTTGGAAGAGTAATTCACAATTCTGTGGAGTAGAGGAAGTGTTTTAGGTATTTATAGTACTCTCTCTGTCCTTTAGATCTTCTCAATTGTGATTATGCAGTGGTTGTGCCTGAACAGTGTAATAAACAATTAGTCATTTGAAATAACTTGTACCTAAAACGAATTTCCTCTAGAATTTCTGGACAAATAGTTAATCAGCCTTTTGCTTAAAGACCTTTGGTAAAGGATCAACCCAGAGCAGCCCTTTCTCTTTTTAGGCTGGGATCCTTATGTTGTACCTAAATCTTCCGCCTGCAAGTTCTTCCCGCTGTACTTGAGTCTTTCCTCTTCTGCATGACATTTCAGGCCCTGATATACAGCCATCATTCAAACACCTGTCTTATATCTAAACATTGACAGTTTCTTAAACAGACCTACACACAGTCTCCAGCCTGTCATCATCCTTCTTACATGTCATCCTTAGAAATGAACAGAAAAATCCAGATGTGTCCTGGAACCTTCTGGTTTTACATATTCTTAGATTTTTTGGCTGCCATGGTGTACTGTCAACACCTTAAACTCCCTGCTTGTTTTAAATTAAAAAGCTACTTAGCCATACTTTCCTCATCTTGAGTGAAGCATTTATTAAGTGCTTACTACATGCAAAGCACTGTGCACGCAGATCGAGAAGTAAGCCAGTCCTTGGTCTCAGCAAACACATGGAAGACTTGAGCTGCAAATGAGAAGGAAGAATGCCATAGAATTTGAGTGGCAACTGCAAAGCAGATTTTAAAGCCTCTAAAGTCATTCCCATTGACAAAATCTTAACTGTTTCTGATATTGAGTCACTTGCCAATGTCACAACATTTGGTAGCAGCAAATTTCTTTTCTGGGTCTTCAGTAGCTGTGACTGTAGCACCTATGTGAGCAATCTCCAGGGGCTACTTCTGAGGTGAGGTCAATGGCAGAAATTACCATCCAGGAAGCATTGTTCTTTCTTCCCAAGGCTCTTGGGGCTCAGGGTCCTGGACGTTTTCCCATCCAAGTCTGAAGCTAGATGGTGATCACGGCACTGGCCATCACTTGACTTGCCTCCTTTCTTTCCCTTGGGATGCCTCACTGCTTTAGTTAGGCTGGCTTGTCTGCCATATATGTGGCAGGTGGTGGGGTTGCCTGGATCCCTTTTCTCCTGGGGAAGTGCTTCTCCATTTTTTAAATTTTGAAGTTGCTAGTGGTCTGCAAAGTGGGGGTGTATGCAGTCAGAGGTGTGCAAGGTGATTGTGGCACTGCTGAAAGAAAATATTAGAAAATGTTTATATTCATTTTTACCTAAATTTTTTTAACATGTTAAGCTTTACTAGTTTAACAAACAGCTCTACTTCTGGTTCCCTCATCCATTTTATTTGGCAGCCAATTGTATGTCACATACAGAATGAGAGCTGTCTTCATGGAAGTGGGAAGGTCTTGGTCATGGCTCCTTTATTCATGCATTCGCTGTGAGCAGGCTGCTGGTGAATGAATGAATGAATGAAAGAACGCATGTGAAGCAAGTGCTGGATACAGACAGCAAAGCAGAGGCGGGCCCTCCTCCCAGGATGCTCCCTCACCTTCTGAACAGGAGATATTGCAGTTTACATGGGCCCCAACAAAGCAAAGGCCTGCCACTGGACTGAGCATTTTATACTTATCCCTTCATGTCATCCTAACAACAGCCACCCTGCAAGGCAGGCACTCTTTATCTATCCTTGTTTTTTTATTTAACACATGAAGAAGATGAGCTAATAAGTGTTTGAGGCTGTATTCAAACTCAAGTTTTCATGCCTCCTAGCTACTAATGTAAATGCAACTACTTTTGAACTTGTCACTTTAGATTTCTGTGTCTTTAAGTATCTTCCAGTCACTTCATTAGAGCTATATATCAAAGTAATCTAAATTTTAAAACCAAATTTTTAAATCTCATAATGTTAAGAAAATTTTAAAAAGTAAGGGAAGCAATTTGATCATTGTACTACCACTGAAGAATATTATTAATAATAACACTTTTATTTTTGAACCAGACCTGAAATTTTATTGATATTGGTAACCCCCAATAGCTTGGCACCTACTCTTCAATTTAGTCCTAGAGGGCTGCCTCTGGAATTGGAGAGTTCCTTCCAAAATGGATGACAAATCATTAAATGACTTTTTGGTACAACCATGCCACCATGACTGTACCATGTTTTAATGTACATCTCCATCTTGTCTACAACATTGGCCCTGAGGTATTCTGTTCAAGGCTTTAGTTGAAATATAGATAAATTACCTAAATCACATTCCTCTGGCCTACCAGTCTAATGACAGCAACAAAAAAGGAATGAGATTACTCTTCTACTAACTGTTGTTGGGGTCAGACTTCCTCTTTTCTAAAGGTTCACTGATCACCATTAATAGGTCGTTAGACATGGCGTAGTGGATAGAGCACCAGCCCTGGAGTCAGGAGTACCTGAGCTCAAATCTGGCCTCAAACACTTAATAATTACCTAGTTGTGTGCCTTGGGCAAGCCACTTAACCCCACTGCTGTGCAAAAGCCTAAAAAAATAAGAGAGTTTTGCCAAGAACTGAATTCAGGCTGTGGCTGAGTTCTTAGACTATCCTCAACAACATTTGCCTATCTCCAGTGTCCCATTCTCTATAATTCTTTCAGTGTCCCTGATAGTGACTCAGAAGTTACATCTGCCAGTTATTTTAGTGCCTTGGGATACATACAGGCCTGATGATTCAAATTCAAGATCAGCTAGGGCTTTTCTTACTGACTCCCTATTTACAATGCTATCTTCTTGCCTTCCCAAAATTCTTTTTTGGCAAAGAAATTGGAAACAAGATACAAGTTGAGCAGTTTTTCCTTTTCTTCATAGTGTGTGTGGGACTTAATGTTTCATCTACCCTGGTTCTATCCCTTCTTTAGTCCTCTTTTCCTGATTATTCCAAAAAAACAAACCTTTTGGGGGGTGGATAGGTAGTGCAGTGGATAGAGCACTGGCCCTGGAGTACCTGGGTTCAAATCCAGCCTCAGACACTTAATAATTACCTAGCTGTGTGGCCTTGGGCAAGCCACTTAACCCCATTTGTCTTGCAAAAACAACAACAAAAAACTTTTTTTCCTTTAACTTTCCTTGTCCATCTGCTCATTCTGAGCTTCAGAATCTCTGATATTCTTCTCAGAGGATTGGGCTGTACTATATTTTTATACCACCTTCTGATATATGTCCTTCTATCTCTAGTACAAATCTTTTAAAACCCAAGTTCATTGATGAATTTACTATTATGTTGTATCTTTTCCAGTCAAGACATTATAAGTTATCATCAAAATAATGTAAACTTAGAACGTGATTTTAGGCAATATTCCTTTTATACTTCATTGTAATTATTTAAAGAACTGCTTCTAGTTCTTTTTCTTAATTCCTTGAAATTGCTGTCTAAAAATCTACAGTAGAGGGCAGATTATGCCTGACCATTTCTATCATACTTTCCCTTTTCCATTTCCAGAAGCCAATACCTATTTATTGATGAGAGAAAGAGCCAAAATAGAAGTTTTCCTCCCTGAATCTCCTACATTTTTGAAAAATGAAATTGTCATTAAGGCAAGTTAAGAAAATCTTAGGTACTTTACTTTGGACAGTGTGGCAGCAAATATACAGTTAACATCTCACATAAAATAGTTATCATTCCTCCAAGTTAGGCTTGTCATCTGTACCTTGAATTCTCTTTTCTCTTCACTTTTTCTGTCTAGGTAGTCCGAAGCATACTCTGATATTATCACATCTGACTTCACCCACTAGTCTTCTTCCATCTGATTTTTTCCTTTTTTCACATGACTTTACCGTACTATATTATCCTATTCTACCAGATCCCTTTTATGGATCTCATTCCTTCTCCTAGTATATATCCTTCAGAATACGCATGCGTTTCTTGAGTTATATTCTAGTAATGGTTTTCATTCCATCAAGTTTCAGTAATGCTTATAATGTCAAACTTGCCTCCTTGCACTGTCTCTAGTTTATTTGGTTTGTTACTCATTCTCTGTACGTTTGTGTATAAGCATCTAGAGTCGTGGGTGTTATTACTGATTCCTATCTAAGATTTTTGTTTCCTGTGTACTTCTTGATGTTTCTACTACTACTTTTCTTCCAATATTTTAACTACTTGAATAGCCTATACAGTTTTCTTTCTTAGATTAAATTCTTAGGACTTGGTGGAAATAGATGGTGTAGTGGATAAATCACTGGCCCTGAAGTCAAGAGGACCACCTGAGTTCAAATGTGGCCTCTGACATTTAATAATTACCTAGCTGTGTGACCTTGGGCAAGCCACTTAACCCCATTGCCATGCTAAAAAAATTCTTAGGACTTCAGGAAAATTCATTTGTACCAGCTTGTATGAGGTGTACTTCATCCCTACCTAGGACCTTAGCATTCCTATATTTTAAAGCATGATTCAAAAATCCAAATTCCATTCTTGGATAGCTATTCACTTCTTTTCTGAGGCCTTTGGCTTCATTAGGCAGCAATGATGAAAACTTTCTTATGATCACAAGGACCTTAAACCAAGACTTTCACAATTCTTTTTTTTTAAAATATAATTATTTTTATTTAGTTAATTATTTCCCAGCTAGATATAAAAAATACTCATTTCATGAAATTTTGTTTCCAGATTCTTTCCTTCATTCCTGCCTCTCCCTCCTCTTTGAGAAGGCAAATAATTTACTGATTCTACATCTGAAAGACTTCACAGACTTTAAGCTATATGTTGTAGACTCCTCCTGTAAATAGCATTTATCTCCTTGTGGATCAACAGAGGTTGGTTGGTTAAGTGCCATTTGGCTCATTCTTTGATGCCTGTTCTACTGCCTCGCATTCCTCCCCCGCCTCTTATTTCCCCTGAATTTTCTATCGATTCCAGTTAGGTCTAGACATAACAGAATTCATACGACTGAAGAGTATTTTTAGCTGGTCTATTCACTGACCTTCATTAAAGTGGTTTTAAAAATGTTACCAATGGCTCTTCTGAGTAGTGTTTGGTCACTATCCTGTTCCAAAGAGCCAACATGGTCTTCCTACAATATCTTCAATCTTTTTCTTTCTGTTAATCACCATGTTATAGCTTATAAAAGAAAAATTCCCTCATGAGCCTATTAAGAATCTTTCTCTTTACAAAATAGATTAAAACAGTAAGAGTGGTATTGTGTCATTTTTATCTTTCATGAATAAGTTGGGGAAAATGGGAGGACCAGAATTTGTTGTTTGTACTACCTTTCAGAAGAATTATTTGCATTATTTAAACAAGTATTTGTAGGACTGCAGTTTTGTACTGTTATTGCTTTTCTCTATATTGACTATTAAGCCCTTAATATTTAGGTTGATTTTTTTTAATAAATCTATCTCCCTCATATCACTTCAAGTTGTAATATTTAACATTTTTCAGAATGTCACATTTCTGAGCACAAACTTGGTTTTCATCTAAATGAATTCAACTGAAAATTTCTTTGTAGTGTGTTCAGATTGTTTGGGTCAGAATCCAGTATTAAGGTAGAATTCAGAGAATTGGAAGAAGACCTTGAATTGTATTAGGTTATTTGTTTTGTAACTTAAAATTAGTTGGAATTTAGCATGCTATTTCAGTATGTTTTCCTTAGGGAAAATTAAATCCTCCTGAGATGCTTCATTGTGGCATGTAGGGCTTCACCAGGGCAACAGAAGCTCTAGCATTTTCTACCAAATAACTCAGTCTGAAAGGTAATATGAATGACAAATATTGGTCCTCCCATTTCCCCCAACTTATTCATGAAAGATGAAATGACTCAATATCACTCATTTATTGTTTTTAATCTACTTCAAAGAGAAAGATTCCTAATAGGCTCAAGAAGAAATTTTTCTTATATAAACTTTGACATGGTGATTAACAAAGAAGAATAGATTGAAGATATTGTACCAAGACTGATGGCCTGATTATGATTATATCTGCACAGAAATAAGTCTAAAAAAAAATTCAGAGAGGTCTGTCACAGCAGCTTTGAGGGGATAGATACTCTGCATGGAAGAAGTACCCACAATGATATCATTCCAATTTTTTAGGGAGATGGAAATCCTACAGCTTCACAAGTCTCTTGCAAATTCTGTATGATTTTTCAGCACATCTATCATAAGGATTTAGATCTGGGAGAAACTTGAGAGCTTTTTACATTCATTGCTTTGCTTCATCGACATGCCCTAGGGTCCTCTGGTAGTAAGAGTTCAGATTCATCCAAGTCCACTGATGTCACTATAGAATTCTTACACTTTGAAATTGCTGAGACCACCTGGGCTACCACTTTTTACATATTCACTGTATGTAATACTAGAGCTTTATCAGAGGGGAAGAATAACTAAAATTAAAGTATTGTTGGGGGTTTTTTTCATTCACATTTCAAAATTTCCATAGACAAATGTAGTCATCAATCAGTGTCCCTCAAAGTTCAATAGTAATGAATCATATAATCAGAAGAATTCCCCTTTCTGTCCCTTCTTCTCCAGCTCTGGTTAGCATGGACCCATGGAATACATTGGGGGTTTGGACCCATGTCTGGTGCTTCATTTTACTTTCTATAGGCCATTGTATTGATTCAGTAAAGACAGACTAGGCATTGAGTTGATGTTCCCATTATCTCTCCTAGGTCAGATATTTTTCCAATATTTCAAATTTTCTTCTATTTTTTTTCATTCTTCTAACTTGGTTTTTATTGTTTCTTGACATATCATGGAGTCATTAGCTTTCATTTGTCCAGTTCTGTTTTTTAAGGAATGATTTTCTTTAGTGAACTTTTGTACTTCCTTTTATGTTTGGCCAATTCTCCTTTTTTTTTTTTTTTTTTTTTAGATTTTTCAAGGCAATGGGGTTAAGTGGCTTGTCCAAAGCCACACGGCTAGGTAATTATTAAGTGTCTGAGGTCAGATTTGAACCCAGGTACTCCTCTGACTCCAAGGCTGGTGCTCTACACTGCGCCACCTAGCTGCCCCCAATTCTCCTTTTTAAGGAGTTCTTTTCAGTGGATTTTTGTACCTCTTTTTCCATGTTCCAATTCTGCCTTTTAATAAATTCTCTACAATGAATTTTTAAATATCATTTGGCCTATTTTTAAAGTATTATTTTCTTCAGTTGGTGTGTGTGTGTGTGTGTGTGTGTGTGTGTGTGTGTGTGTCTTGCTGGCTGTGTGTGCCTCCTTTATCATGATTTTCTTGTTTCACTTATTTCTTTCTCCATTTTTCCTGTGCTCCTTTTATTTGAATTTTAAAATCTCTTTTAAGTTATTCCAGAAATTCTTTTTGGGCCTGAGACTAATTCACATTTTTCTTTGAGGCTTTGAAGGTAGCAATTTTGACTTTTTCTTCTTCTGAATTGTATTTTAGCCTTCCCTGTTGATATAATGTCTTTCTATGGTCAAATTCTTTTTTTTTTTTATTGTTTCCTCATTTTCTAGTCTGTTTCTTGACTTTTAACTTTATGTTAAAGTTGGACTCTACTCCTGGGGTAGAGGGGGTACTATCTAAAGCTTCATTTATTTTGTTCAGCTGTTTTCAGATAGTATGATCCAAGGTGGTATGATCTAAGGACAGGTGTGCTGACTACCCTTCTGATCTATGTGTGTGACCACAGCATTTTTTTTCAGCCTTGGAACTGTGACCAGACTCCCTGATCCAATGTGGTCACAAGATGGTGTGCTTGTGCCCATCCTTGCCCTGGGATTGTGACCAGAACTGCGACCCAGATCTCCATATGGGCAGTGCAACAGAGTCATGCACCCAGTGTCAGCAAAGGGGGACTCCTGTCATCTCCTTCTGTGCTGTGAGTTGAGTACTCTGGAAGCCACTGCCACTCTCACTGATCCAGTAACCAAGGTCTGCTGCTGCCCAGCGGGGTGCGGCCTGCGCTTCACTCTCATCCACTGTGATAGGTCATTCCTGTCAACCTTCTACATTAACTGCGAAGAAATTGTTTCAAACCTTTCCTTTTTGTGGCTTCTATCGTTCCAGAATTCAGTTTGAGGGGTAATTTAAAGTTGTTGGGAGGAAAATTTGATGGAGCTCAAGAAAGTCCTGCCTTTTCTCTGCCATCTTGGCTCTACCTCCATCATACATTGTTGAAAAATTATTTGCCTACAAAAATACATTGTTCTTCCTTCCAGCCTGAAGAAATCTAAGCTCTTCCTCTCTTTTCTTTGTTGGTCCTCCTTTGATTTCTGCACCAGCTGTGCAGCCAGGTAGCCACACTTTGGAAGGGGGATGTCCAAGGTCTTCACCCTCTCTCCCGCAAAAGGAAATAATGCTTTGAAGTTGAAGGAAATGTTGATGCACCCCTGTAGCAGCAGTAGAGGGAAAAGCAGGGAGCCAGAGTTTAAGAGCAAAGGAGGCACATGTGTTCCAGCAGCTGGTTTGACAAGACCTTCCAGATGCAGGTTGAGAAGCTGGCTTAATGTTCAGAACCTGGCCTGCTATGACTAGTATACCAGGAGCAGATGAAAAAGAACAGTGAACACATGAGACACCCATTATTTATGGATTATTAGTGAGATGTCTGAAAGATCTTGTAACATGACATCAGATTTGTATTATTTTCTAGTGAACGACAAAATCCATGCAATTAGCACCTTGGGCTTTTTTTGTTCACTGGAAATGAATGATAAAATCAAGTCCAAAAGTTGGAAAGAAAGAAGAAAGTGAGTGATGGAGGAGGGGAGAACACCAAGAACCCTTGGGGTACAAAATGTGCTCCATCTGAGCATGGAGGGGAACAGAAAATTGAGGACCCATAGATTTCTCCTGGCCTCTTGGCTAAGGATGAAATACAAATGTTCAGCTTCTCAGAAGTTCAGAAAAAATAACCAAAGGGACGGGAAAAGTAGAAGAAATGTACAGAAGCAACAGCAGAGATTGGAAGAAGTACTAAGAACATGAGCAGTGATTTTGGACAACAGTGAAGAAAAATAGCAGAAGACAGAAGCTCAAGCACTTCAAGAAGGGAAAGGGAAGAGAAGAGGCAGTTGGGCAGACTTCTGTAGGATGCATTGCCAAACCCTGGGTCATGGCAGATTTTTCCCTGCATATGAAACATTTATTCAATTAAACTGAACTGAACAAGGAGTATTAAGCAGTTGCTAAGTGTGAGGCCAAATGTCAGGAACTGGAGATATGGATAATATTTTCTTAAAGGAATAGTAAGGAGAAGAGGAATTTATAGTCAACTAGCTAGAATAACTGACATCCGCAAAGTTTTTTTTCCCCTTTCTATGTATTGTTCTTTGAGGCAATAACATAGATAATACTTTATTATCTACATTTACAGA